>NC_073254.2:115705000-116905000 GCF_029289425.2 Pan paniscus | reverse complement strand
GTAAATTCCAGACCCCTAAGCAAATTTCACTTTCTGAGATGGTTGTGTAAAGAAACAAAAAGAGGCCTGGGAATACAGTAATTGAATGTGAGGAAGAAAAATAATCCTCCCAAATATTTTTTCCAGTACTCAACAGGCTGCTCCCTCCTGCTCTGGGCATCTTCCTCTTCTCTTGGCAACAGCTGGGAGGGAGGAGACTTGCTTTTGAGACCTGCTTTTAATGGAGAGTTGGCTTCCCTCTGATTCCACTGTTTGGATTTCTTGAACTAATGAGAGGTGCCAATCAAAGTTATGTTTCCCCTGTTTAGTTAGCTCGTTTCACTTCTTTATGCCATTTAATAATGGTGAAATCGGTCATCTATGAAAGCACTGTGGAGTTGGCCTGTGTAATCGCATGTTCTTTGTTCAGAATTCAGTATGGGTGGAAGAAACAAATCCAAGCCTATTGTTGCTGCATTTGAGGATTTGTTTGTTTTTTCAGTTTTTATTTTTAAAAGTTTTGGTGAAAAATGGAACAAATTATTTAAGATTCCAAATTTGGACTCTTCTTGATTCAATAAATCAAATGCTTCTGAATAATGTGGTATTTAAGCAAGAATCTTTAAAAATAACTATTTAGATTCTGTTAATACAAACAACAGCCAAAAACAGAAAAAAAAAAAACACAACTCCTGTAAACAAGAGCTTCTGTGAGTGAAAAAGCGAAAAACAAGCTGTGCCAAGACACAAGAAATCAGCAGATACACTGACAAAGCTGAAAAGGGGATGAAAGAGATTCATGGGTGTTTGCTGATTCTTGGCTTCTGTCCTCACCTGTCCCCACACTATTTTTTTTTTTTTGATACAGGGTCTCATTCTGTCACCCAGTCTGGAGGGCAGTAATGTGATTATGTTCCCTGCAGCCTCAACTTCCTGACCTCAAGTGATCCTCCTGTCTCAGCCTCCCAAGTAGCTAGGATTGCAGGCACACACCACCATGCTTGGCTAATTTTTCCGAAAGAATTTTTTGTAGAGGTGATATTTCACTATGTTGCTCAGGTTGGTCTCAAACTCCTGGCCTCAAGCAATCCTCCTTCCTGGGCCTTCCAAAACGCTGGGATTATAGCTGTGAGCCACTATACCTGGCTTTGAGTTACTTTCTGTTACTTGCAGCTAAAGTAGTCTTAACTAGTGTTATAAATAATATGAAAAACAACAAAGTCTTAAACATGTAATTTATGGCATGCTTTTTGCAGACAGTAGTGTACTGGAAACACTCAAGTGCTGAGATTTGTTTACCTTTTGAGGCTGAGCAGAGAATTGCTTTGTGGGATGGGAGCTAATACTCAGCTATAGCATTTTCAGGCCAGGCCTTTATACCTAGGAGGGAAGGAGAATATTTTAAGAGTAGGGAGAGGTCAGTGGG
The DNA here is from genome assembly GCF_029289425.2 of Pan paniscus. Lineage (NCBI taxonomy): Eukaryota > Metazoa > Chordata > Mammalia > Primates > Hominidae > Pan > Pan paniscus. The sequence continues at coordinate 116,903,595 of NC_073254.2, read as the reverse complement.
TTACTACAGGAAGGCACAGTACTGTCAGGGTAAGAGAAGGCACAAACCTCTGTTGGCCCATTGATTGCTACCTTGGATTGAGGGAGTTGATCCCATTAGTAAAACAGAAGAATTCTGGGGCATTTTAGAAAGATCCTGGGACACAAATACTGGCAGGGAGACATCTGCCTACCAGATCTCTTATCCTGACAGCACTTCCTACTTCCATAAGATGCTCAAAAGAAGCCAGAATTAATTAATACATATAATCCAAATATCATGTTGTACACCATAAATATATATGATTTTTAGAAAAAGAAAAGAGAAAGTAGAGAATGGAAGGAGTGAGAAATCAAGATTTTGGAATAACAAAAATAATGTAAAATTTATATAGATATAATATAAAATAATATCTCTTTTTGAAGTTGCTTCAACTGTTAAGCAAAGAAGGAGCATGAAGGTATGTATACTTCGGCACCTGCAAATGGTTTAAGGAAGGAAAACGAATGTGTGGATACAGATAACATGGAACTAGTGTGCTTGTGAAGCACATAAGAATATAAGATTAAAGAAAGTAAAGTGGATAGGACAGAATATGAATGATCTGACTTGTTAATTTAAACACCTCATGCTTTGTTTTATCTTCTACTTGCTGTCACAGAAATGGAAATTGAAATAATTTTTTTACCATCCAGGAGACTTTGAAGAGTCAACCCTTCCTGACCTCAAGGAAAGGGAAGCCTAGTTTTAAGATTTCAGCTCTGTACGTAATGGTCCTTCACAGCTCATTGTGAAAGAATGAAAGGGAGTATAAGGTTTGTGAAAAGAAGCAGAATGGCACAGAGAAGTTGAGACAAGGAGGGACTTCCCTAGCCTGACATGAAAATGAGCCTAGAGAGGTGAGATCCTGGATACCAGAGTTGCCAGCCTCCTGGGAGATCCCCATGTCCTACTCAAGGCATGCAAGCAGAGAGTTTAACAGACCATGTCAGGCTTAATTAGTGAAAATGCCTTCTGCACTCATGACAAAAGAGATATAAGAGATATTTCTCTTTCTTCAGCCACCACGGATGCCTTCTGGTTTCTGGGATGGGATTAAGAGCCTAATAATGACCCACATAGAATTTAATTCCAGTGGGATAGAAAATAAGGCAGAACTTAGTTGAAATAATGTAAATTAAGTGATTTCTCTTCTATGCTTGAGGTTATATACCGACTTTCTTACCAGCTACATAGTTTTACCCAATATTGGCCTCTGTCCAAATACTAATAATGCATCTGCTCTTGTTTTCTGTGAAGGTAATATAATTTAGGTGCACCCTTCTGCAGGAAGTGTGTTTTCTTCTCTTTGTAATTCAACATCTGCTTTTTTTTCCCTTTATGGAATCAAGCAGCTGTACTGAGAGTGAAAAAAATTAGCCTTGATTTGCAAGATACCATGTTTCCCCAAAGGGATGGAAGTACCCCTATCATTTCTTTAATTCTGGTTCAAAAGTGTTAGGTGTTGATATATATGATGAATTTATTTGATAGGGTCAGACTTCAGTGCATTTGCTCACAAATTTTAGATCTCTGTCCTTCTAAGTAGCCTGGATATATGGAACTCAGATTTATACAAGCAATGGATTTGTTTTACATAAACAGAAGCCTGGAATTTAAAGGAAAAAGGTTTCGGCTGAGGTACTTCCTGGTTATTAAGTAATGTCAAAGCCTGATTTTTCTCTTCTTTGTGTTAATGCTCAGATAAAAGGCTCACAATGTGGAGGAGTAAAGTCTTAAATCTGTGATAATTCAGGGGTCTTGCCTTGAGAGAAATGTCTATCAAATAAGAAGCAGCAGAGAGCAGATATGAATTTGATCTGGGCAAGTGCCACAGAGTGCTAAAAGCTTTCCAAAGGAAGAGCAGATTCCAGGGTGGAGCCCAGCACTGTTGCAGATATGCAGTTTTGTTCCTAACATTTGTTGACTTAGATATGGATGGGGGAAGGACAGAAGTTACCAAATTTGTTTGAAGGCTTATTTTTTCCTAATGATAAAAGTAGTACATGATCAATTGAAGAAATAAAAAATGAAACATAAAGAAAAAAATTAACAATAGTTCCATCCAGAAAAAACTATTATAAACATTTTGGTGCATTTCTACAAGTCTTTTTGTATGCACATATGCATACACACACATACATGTAAATATATATCGAGATATATACTGGAATATACTGTAGATACTGTTTTATATTCTGCTTTATTCACTCAAGAGTGGATCATTAGCCATGTCTTTAAAAGTTTTTCACAAATACTTTGAATGACTGCTGAATTAGTCTGTTTTCACACTGCTGATAGAGACATAACCAAGACTGGGCAATTTACAAAAGAAGGAAGTTTAATGCACTCACAGTTCCATGTGGCTGGGAGGCCTCATAATCATGGCAGAAGGTGAAAGGCACATCTCACATGGTGGCAGACAAGAGAAGAGGGCTTGTGCAGGGAACCTCCCATTTTTAAAATCATCAGATCTCATGAGACTTATTCACTATCATGAGAACATTATGGGAAGGACCCACCCTCATGACCCACCCCAGAATGGTGGATCCACTGTCAGCTTGCACCATGCACCTGGAAAAGCTGCAGATACTCAATGCCAGTCTGTGAAAGCAGCCAGAAGGGAGTCTGTACCCTGCAAAGCCACAGGGGTGGAGGTACGTCCCACCAGATACCTCCCACAACACGTGGGAATTCAAGTTGAGATCTGGGTAGGAACACAGCCAAACCATATCATTCTGCCCCTGTCCCCTCCCAAACCTCATGTCCTCACATTTCAAAATCAATCATGCCTTCCCAAGAGTCCCCCAAAGTCTTAACTTATTTCAGCATTAACTCAAAAGTCCACAGTCCAACGTCTCATCTGAGACAAGGCAAGTCCCTTCCACCTATGCACCTGTAAAATCAAAAGCAAGTTAGTTACTTCCTAAATACGATTGGGGTACAGGCATTGGGTAAATACAGCCATTCCAAATGGGACAAATTGGCCAAAACAAAGGGGCTAAAGGACCCATGCAAATCCAAAATCCAGTGGGGCAGTGAAACCCTAAAGCTCCAAAATGATCTCCTTTGACTCCATGTCTCACATTCAGGTCACACTGAGGCAAAAGGTGGGTTCCCATGGTCTTGGGCAGCTCCACCCCTGTGGCTTTGCAGGGTACAGCCTCCCTTCTGGCTGCTTTCATGGACTGGCATTGAGTATCTGCAGATTTTCCAGGCACATGGTGAAAGCTGACAGTGGATCTACCACTCTGGGGTATGGAGGACAGTGGCCCTCTTCTCACAGCCCCACTAGGCAGTGCCCCAGTAGTGATTCTGTGTGGGGGCTCCAACCCCACATTTCCCTTCTTCACTGACCTAGCAGAGGTTCTCCATGAGGGCACCAGCCCTGCAGCAAATTTCTGCCAGGGCATCCAGGCATTTCCATACATCATCTGAAATTTAGGCAGAAGTTCCCAAACCTCAATTCTTGACTTCTGTGCACTCACAGGCTCAACATCATGTAGAAAAGTTGCCATGGCTTGAAGCTTGCACCCTCTGAAGCCATGGCCCAAGCTCTATATTGGCCCCTTTCAGCCACTGCTGGATTGGCTGGGATGCAGGGCACCAAGTCCCTCGGCTGCACACAGCATGGGGGCCCTGAGCTCAGTCCACGAAACCTCTTTTTCCTCCTAGGCCTCTGGGCCTGTGATGGAAGGGGCTGCCACAAAATCTCTGACATGCCCTGGAGAAATTTTCCTCATTGTCTTGGTGATTAACATTCGGCTCCTCCTTACTTACGCAAATTTCTGCAGCTGGCTTGAATTTCTCCTCAGAAAATGGGATTTTCTTTTCTATTGCATTGTCAGGCTGCAAATTTTCCAAACTTTTATGATCTGTTTCCCTTTTGAAACTGAATGCCTTTAATAGCACCCAAGTCACCTCTTGAATGCTTTGCTGCTTAGAAATTTCTTCCACCAGATACCCTAAATCATCTCTCTCAAGTTCAAAGTTCCACAAATCTCTAGGGCAGGGGCAAAATGCCATCAGTCTCTTTGCTAAAACATAACAAGAGTCACCTTTGCTCCAGCTCCCAAGAAGTTCCTCATCTCCATCTGAGACCACCTCAGCCTAGACCTTATTCATATGACTATCAGCATTTTTGTCAAAGTCATTCAACAGGTCTCTAGGAAAGTCCAAACTTTCCCACATTTTCCTGTTTTCTTCTGAGCCCTCTGAACTCTTCCAACCTCTGTCTGTTACCCAGTTCCAAAGTCGCTTCCACATTTTTGGTATGTTTTCAGCAACACCCCACTCTACTGGTACCCATTTACTGTATTAGTCTGTTTTCATGCTGCTGATAAAGACAAAACCAAGACTGGGCAACTTATAAAAGAAAGAGGTTTAATGCACTCACAGTTCCACGTGTCTGGGGGTGGTTTCACAATCATGGCGGAAGGTGAAAGGCACATCTCACGTGGTGGCGGACAAGAGAAGAGGGCTTGTGTAGGGAAACTCCCTTTTTTTTTTTTTGAGATGGAGTCTTGCTCTGTCACCAGGCTGAAGTGCAGTGGCACAATCTCTGCTCACTGTGACCTCTGACTCTCTGGTTCAAGTGATTCTCCTGCCTCAGCCTCCCAAGTAGCTGGGATTACAGGCACGTGCCACAAAGCCCAGCTAATTTTTGTGTTTTTGGTAGAGACAGGGTTTCACCATGTTGGCCAGGATAGTCTCCATCTCCTGACCTCTTGATCCATCCCCCTTGGCCTCCGACAATGTTGGGATTACAGGCGTGAGCCACCACGCCCAGCCAGAAACTCCCATTTTTAAAACCATCAGATCTTATGAGACTTATTCACTATCATGAGAACAGCATGGGAAAGACCCGCCCTCATGATTCAATTACCTCCCACCAGGTACCTCCTACAACACGTGGGAATTCAAGATGAGATTTGGGTGGGGACAGAGCCAAACTACATCAACTGCATATTCTATCAGAAATGTATATCATAACTTATTTAACCAATCTGCTTTTTAAAGAATATTTTTATGTTGGAAACCATTGCACATAAACCTTGGCTCTACTTCAATTATTTCCTCATAACAGATTCCTAGATTTCATATGGTTTAAAAATTGCAATTGTTTGAACTTGTATTTCTTTGATGACTTGTGAGCTTGAACATATTTCATGTTTAGTAGTCACATACATTTCTTCTGTAAATATGTCTTTTATTCATTTTTATATTGGAGGTTTTAGGGTTTTTTAAACACATCATATAACCTTACTATATATTAAAGACACTGATACTTTATTATATTTTTGACATATATTATGAATTGCCTGGTAATATATATGTGCTGCTATATGAAGAATATTAACTCTTTGTCTTTGTTGAAGTATATTTTTGTCCCAGGTCCATATCTTCCTGTGAAGTGCTTGTCAATTCTTTAAGGGCCAGGTCAAATCTTCTTTCCTCCTAAAAGCCTTCTAAGACCCCTGAGGTGAAATGAAGCTTTTCCTCTTCCACCCTACCACCATATTTGGTTTTATTACTCTATAGCACTTGCTTCTATCTGCTTTAAAAGAAAACTTCCCTCTTGGAAGAGCATCCATCCTGTTTTACTCACTTTGATATCCCTTAGAGTACAAGTGTCAAATAAATGCTTGTTGTGTTAAATGAAACAAAGTCAAAATCATTACAGCTTAACTTTCAAACACAATAGATCCCTAGTATCTTGCAATTTTAAGTATTGTAGACTTGACACAATCAGGTACAAACAGCATGAATAAAAATGGAAACAATGATTTTTCTCTCGCCTCCTAACCTAAGGATTTTAGCCCAAGCTGTAGGGATTTATGACTCCCATAGTAGTTCGGCCAAAGTTAGCTACTCAGATGAGCTTTTTCTAAACTGTAAACTTGAGCCCATATAATTAAATTTCACTGGGAGAAATATATCAGTAAAACCACTCTAAGTGACATGGTTATAAAAAAAGAGAAATAGAAGCTAGACAGGCACACTTAATCATAACTTCTAATGGGATTAGAAATATGAAGACAACAGCCAAAACAACAAAATATCCAAGGATGCTAAGTTAAAATTGCCAGGAGTGACTCTGAATGAAATAATTTTGTTTTATTGGTACCCAGGGTAAGGATACTGAATAGAGTGATACACATAACCAATAAACAGGACAGTACATGGTTTAACAGCAGACTCTTCACCAGGAATACAGATATAAAAGGCTTTGACTGTTCAATTTTGAAACTCAAGCCCTCAATTTTCTTTGAGAAGAGTTGATGTCCTGTCTTTTAGGAAAATTCATGTGAATGTAGGTCTTGAAGATGGGTTACAAGTGCAGCATGAGGGTGTTTAAGGAGCCAGTTAATAACAGGATAACTTGTGGCCCAGGCTTTTTTGGCTCAACGAGATTTCACCTGGTGTCTGGATGTGCTCACTCATCTAGGCTGTCAGAATCTACCCCCTGAGGCTGATACCAATGCTCTTGTGTGAGAAATCAGAGTAAGCAGATCTTCCAGAAATTGGAAGCCAGAATGAAGAAAATTCTTTATGTAGGATGTGCTATTTTTTTTTAAGCTTTGAAGTTTGAAGTGTACAGTCTTGGCATGAAGGTCTGGAACAGGCACATAAATTGTTCTGCCAACAAGATAAAAGAGTTCTAATATTGAGTCATAGAGATGGGAGAGAAGTAGAGTTCTGTGCAGCATTGTGTCTCTGCAGCCCTCTTCCTCCCTCTCAGAAGCAAACAGTGTTTGATGGGGGATTGAGTAGGGGACACAGGAGAGCCCTTCCTTAATACTCTTGGGATATTTCAGTGTAAAGGGAACTTTTTCCCAGCAGATGTCCCAGTGCCACTAGGCATGGATGTTTAACAGAGATGGTGGCAAAGGGATAATGGGCCTGAATGAGTGCTCACTACGAGTCAATAATAATTATAATCAAAAGTTAACTACCACACTGTAATAATAGTAGAAAATTTAAACTTTAGATGCTGCCATGGATGTGGTGAAAAGGGAATGCTTTCACACTGCTGGAATATAAACTAGTAAAACCACTATGGAAGACAGTATGGAGATTCCTTAAAGAACTAAAAGTAGAACTACCATTTGATCCAGCAATCCCGCTTCTGGGTATCTATCCAAAGGAAAAGAAGTCAGTATATGAAAAAGACATACATGTACATGCATGTTTATAGCAGCACAATTTGCAATTGCAGAAATATGAACCAACCTAATGCCCATCACCCAATGAGTGGATAAAGGAAATGTGGTGTATATATATGCTATGGAATACTACTCAGCCAAAAAATGGAATGAAATAATGGCCCTTGCAACAACTTGGATGGAGCTGGAGGCCATTATTCTAAATGAAGTAACTCCGGAATTAAAAACCAAATATTGTATGTTCTCACTTGTAAGTGGGAGCTAAGCTATGGGGACACAAAGGAATAAGAATGATATAATGAACTTGGGGACTTGGGAGGGAAGGGTGGGAGGGAGCTGAGGGATAAAAGACTGCATACTGGGTACAGTGTACACTGCCTGGGTGATGGGTGCACTAAAATCTCAGAAATCACCACTAAATAACTTATCCATGTAACCAAAAACCACCTGTTCCCCAATAACTATTAAAATTTTAAAAAAGAATTATATACCATCAAGGATATTTGAGGAAAATATCCTTCAAGGGTAACAGTGAAATAAAGCCATGTTTACACAAACAAAAACAAACAAGAATGATAATATAGTGACATCAGCTGGCTTCTGATTTAAATGATCTACAACCAGAGAAAGAAGAAATGAAAACTATGAATGTTTAGTTGAGAACACACATGGAGAATCAAAAGAGCCTCCATGGCAGCTTTGAAAGAGTCCCTCCTCTCCTGTAAGTTGCAAGGTAGATATGGCTGAACCCCAAGCCTTGGGCCTGATTGGAAGTTCTTCAGAACTGGAACATCAGTGAAATGCTCATTTCTACTAGATCTCTTATAGTAAATTAAAGGCACTACTGGAAAGGAGTGGTTGAAGATATTTGGGCAGACATGTGTGAAGCTGAGAAATCTGATATCCCAAATGATGAGAATCTCTCTTGTCCAAGAAACCCTCTCCTGCCTTCAGGAAGTCAGCTTTCCTGTGAATTGAAGTCTTTCCACAAGTATATCTTGGGCAGCAATCTCACAAGGTGACACTGATTCTTCTCAGGACCTATCTCCTCACTATATTTTATTGCCTCTGGGTTAATTTATGATTTATATCCTAACAGGATCTAGATTTCAAATATGTCAGGACATAGTCTTTAAAAGAGTTACAAGATGGCACCAAATATTGTCAAAAGTGCGAGGGGCATGTATGGGAGAGAATTCTAATGGTCTAATTCAAAGAGGATTAACTATAAGGCTTGATTGAATTAAATTTACTGCCATAAGTGTGCTCACATGGAATTTTGAATTTAATGTGCTGGTACAAGTACTTTTAATGGCATCGATAGCCTGCTATACTGGCCAGTGAAAGCCTGGATTCAATAAAAGCCTACCATTAATGAAGTATAAATGATAGATCTTCCCTGTCATGCTGTACAGTACTGGTTCTCAAACTTCGGTATGCAACAGAATCTTGGGAAAGCTTCTTAAAATCCAGATTTCTGGAATCTACCCTAAAGTTTCTGATTTAGTAGGTCAAACTGAGGTCCAAGAAGTTGAATTTCTAACAAGTGCCCAGGTGATGCCAATATTGCTGGTCCTAGAACTACACTTTGAAAACTAGAGCTATGGAGGAAAGGGTTCTGAAGGCTAAGGAAGATGGAATTATTGAAATGCTTCTAGTGCATGCAATATTCACAGCTATCCCCTAACCATATCCTTCCATGGGGCCTGAAGGATTTTTTTCTGTAAGAAAAACACTTAAGCAGAATGTTTTATTGACTTTAGATCAGCTGGCAATAATTATGTGCATTTATGCCTTATTTTACCTCACTGGAAAAAAAGATTAATGTTATATTAATGAGACTTCTGACTTTCATGTGTTTGTTGCTCTGGGCTAAGAGAATGTTCAGCTTTTTCCTGTAATATGCGCTTCAGTATTACAACTCACCAACAAAAGGAGTATGTCCCAAATTTCCACTTGCTGCCATCCACTTCTGGGCCTGGAGGATTTTTTTGTCACCATGGCATTAAGAAATGCATGGATCAGGGTGTATCGTCATCCTTCATAAGCTCCCTGGTGGTTGTCCTTAGTAAAACACAAATGATGGTAGAAGATGCTGTACTGGAATTGGGTCCCCTGATATCAGTAACAAAAATGGAATCCCAGAGGGGTAGAAACTGGGTGGTGGAATTTAAGCTTTAGGGACAAGATGGAAACAAATACCACAATAAGCTATAAGAACAGAATAGTGATTACAGTATTTTTATCTATAAAGTTCTACAGTGATGACTAGTGGATCATGGATTTTCTAGAAATAAAATAAATGGACAACCTTTAAGACACTGCTTGAAAAATATAGGCAAAAAAATCTCAGGCTTGGTGGCAGAGGCCCAACTTCAGTCATTGTGTTAGAGATGCATGATCATTCCCAGTTTCCAAGTTTAAGATAGTTCATAGACCTTTCACTTTTGAAGAGGGAAAAGCCAGGTTCTAAAGGCTCTGCACTATGGCCTCAGGTATATGTTGGTACTGTGAAGCTTCCTCAAAGCTTTCCCTACAGGAACTTGTCCATTTAAAGGTGTGACTGTACAATGAGGAAGTAAATATTCAGACCTGCTGGGGGTTATTGAATCGTGGTTCTTAATTCCTGGAGACTCCAAATGCCAGAGTGCCCCACCAATAAGAGGAGGTATTTATGAAGACAAGATGGTAGATAAAATCTTGGGTCAAGCGCATCTCATTTCAAAAGTGTACAGGAGGACTGTGGATCCCTTCTGTGTTTATTTTTCCAATCGTATTAAGTGTAGTGAGAACAGGTATGGTAATTCCCTTTATCTGTAGGAGGTATGTTCCACGACTCCCAGTGGATGCCTGAAACTGTAGATAGTATTGAACCCTATATATACTGTTTTTTCCTATACATACATACCTGTGATAAAGTTTAATTTAGGCACAGTAAGAGGTTAACAACAGTAACTAATGATAATTGTAAAAATATACCAGCATCACTCCTCTTGCCCATTTGGGACCATTGTTATTAAGTAAAATAAGGATTACTTGAACACAAGCACTGCAATACCACCACAGTCGATCTAATAACCAATATGGCTTCTAAGTGACTAGTGGGCAGATAGTATAGACAGTGTGGCTACACTGGACAAAGAAATTATTCACATCCTGGGTGGGATGGAGCAGATGGTGCAAGATTTCATCATACTACTTAGAACAGCTTGCAACTTAAGACTCATAAATTGTTTATTTCTAGAATTTTCCATTTAATATTTTCAAACCACAGTTGACCGCAGGTAACAGAAAGCGCAGAAAGCAAAACTGCATAGAAGCGGGGAGGGGGTTGATGCTGTACACTCAGGAAATAGCTGTACACTCAGAAATATCTATGATATTTTCTACTGAAGTTTGTACTAATTGATGCTTTTCTTATAAGCTATGTATATATGACACCAGCTGAAGAGTGCAGTTCCCTGTGGGAACATGGATTCCCTTGGTAGTTGACAATAGTATAGTCTTAGTAAATAATTAACCAGTTGTTAGTTAAGGAGCCATGGTCTAGCCCTAGATGCTTTAAGAATGTTCATGGAGTTAATGGCTGTCTGTCTTAGTTCTTTGTCGCTACAACAGAATACTGACAGAATACAACAGAATACAACAGAATACTGACACTAGGTAGTTTGTAAAGAAAAGAGGTTTATTTAGCTCACAGTTCCGCAGGCTGGCAAGTTCAAGGCGCATGGTGCCAGCATCTACTAAGCTTCTGGTGAGGGCTTCTGTGCTGCATCATGACACAGCAAAAGTTAAAAAGAAAGCAGACACATGTGAAGAGGCAAAACCTGAGGTGTGCCCTGGCTTTATAACAACCTGCTTTCAACACAGTCATTTATTGCTGTGAGAACTAATCCAGTATTGCCAGAGAGAGAATGGCATCAAACCATTTATAAAAGATCTGCCCCCATGACTCAAGCACCTCCCATTAGGTCCCACCTCCCTACACTGGGGGGTCAAACCTCAACATGAGTTTTGGTGGGGACAAAGGATATCCAAGCCACAGCACTATTTTAACAAGAGATCATTCTTCAGGACTTATTATCTGTTATTTTACGAATTTCTTAAATATTCAGGAACAAATGCTATGGTAGTATCTTTAGAAATAAAAACAGTATGTATACTCCATAGGCTATTTGAAAACACTGTTTGTTTTATTATAAATTAGTAATATTTAAAATGTAGATATCTTGTGTAAGTAAGTTAACTGTTACATATGTTTTAAATGAATGAGGGATGACTGTTGTTTGCGTGAAGTTTCCCCAAGTTCCGCTACTTATCCCTTTCACCTTTGGGGTTCCCTTGCTCATAGAGCGGTATATACAGGGACTAACCCAATCAGGAAATGATGACTAGATTCATTTATTAATAACTGGGAGCAGTATTGTACTTCAGGGCAAGACTGCAGTAAAAATAGAATTGGCTAAGCAAGAGAAGAATCTGCTAAGTACTTGAACTCAGTATATTTAGGCTGCCGGGCTTCCTAACTTACCCAGGAGAGGACAGAGACGTGAGCAAAGGAGAATGTCTAGGTTTACACAGAAGGCTGAAAGTGAACCCACTGCCCACAGGAACACGACCTACTAGAAATAATCGGGTTGACTTCTTCCTTTAAGGTACAAGGACAGTGTGCATTAGATAAATGTGGCTTAATGAGGTTGATCCATTCCACAAATATTTACTGAGAATATTTTTAACCAGATACAAAGAAGAGTAAGACACTTGATCTCCTTTCTAAGATTTCATAAACCAGAAGCATCTTTCTCAAACTGTGTATTCCAAAAAACAGGTGATCTCTGCATAAGAGATTTGTGGTCCAGAAAAACTGAGAAATGTTGGGATATCAACATGAAATGGGTTGCCTTCGGCAGGATTTTTTAGAGCATTTAATGTGTGAATGATATTGTAATTCTCCAAGGGCAACAGAGTACATCATTTCCCAAAGTGAGAACAGGAATAAGGTTCCATTGGAACTCACTTTAAGAAACATTGCCCTCATCTACTCCTCTTCCCCTTTCTCCAGCCACACGGGTCTCTCTGCTGTTCTTTATTCCAGGCTAGCAGCCCAGAGGCTTTGTCTTTGCTGTTCCTCCTGCTTGGGACACTTTTCCCCAGAAATGCATTTCCCTGAGCACTCTGGTGATTTTTTTTTTTTTTTTTTTGATACGGAGTCTCGCTCTGTCGCCCAGGCTGGAGTGCAGTGGCGTGATCTTGGCTCACTGCAAGCTCCGCCTCCCGGGTTCACGCCATTCTCCTGCCTCAGCCTTCCCAGTAGCTGGGACTACAGGCGCCCGCCACCACGCCCGGCTAATTTTTTGTATTTTTTTTTTAGTAGAGATGGGGTTTCACCGTGTTAGCCAGGATGGTCTCGATCTCGTAACCTCATGATCCACCCGTCTCGGCCTCCCAAAGTGCTGGGATTACAGGCGTAACCCACCGCACCCGGCCCACTCTGGTGATTTTATTGTTAAATTCTCCTCCAAAATTCTTGCTGTCTTTTCCCTACTTTCTTTTTCTTCATAGTAATTTTCATCCCCCAATGTGCCATATATTTTACTTATTTATTTTGTGTCTCATCTGAAAGTAAGCTCCTGAAGGCAGGAGTTTTGACTGCTGAATTCCAGTGGTGCTTAGCCCTGAATATATGACTGAAGGAAGGATTGGTGCAGAAGTGTCTTTAGTGACTAAGACAGATGTGCAATAACTTTGAAATTCTAAACAATGATAATATTGTTCTCATCTATGAGTATTTCACATTGTCCTTCCTCTCTGTGTTTGGAGATCTACTCCTTTAATGTTAATAATTTATGACTTAATTTTAAAAAGAAAAATTACTGTTTAATTCTAAAACTTACCTCACCAAGATTCTGCTTGTTGATAATGGAGAGGTTGGTGTAGATGAAAGGGAGTAGATCTGGCTTTAAAGTTACTTTTCAAAGCTATAAGGCTCTAGTTCAAAAAGAAAAGATACGTATAATGTATCCAGAGAAAAACCTAAGAAGAGCTTTTAGTTTTGATCTGTGGAAAAAAAAAAAAAACCTTTTATTTTAGATTCAGGGGTACACATGCAGGTTTGTTATGTATGTTAATTGCATGTCACAGGGGTTTGGTGTGCAGATTATTTCATCATGCAGGTGATAAGCATGATTCCTGACAGGTAGTTTTCTGATCCTCACCCTCCTCTCAACCTCCACCCTGAAGTAGGCCCCAGTGGCTATTGTTCCCTACTTTGTGCCCATGTATACTCAATGTTTAGCTCCCACTTAAAAGTGAAAACAATGTGGTATTTGATTTTCTGTTCCCATGTTCGTTTGCTTAGGATAATGGCCTCCAGCTTCATCCATGGTTGCTGCAAAGAACATGATCTCATTCTTTTTCATGGCTGAGTAGTATTCCATGGTTTATATACACCACCTTTTCTATATTCAGTCTATTGTTGATGGGCATTTAGATTGATTCCATGTCTTTGCTATGATGAATAGTGCTGTGATGAACATACATGTGCATGTGTCTTTATGGTAGAATGATTTTATTTCTTTGGGTATATATTCAATAATGAGATTTCTCTGTTTTAAGTTCTTTGAGAAATAACCAAACTGCTTTCCACAGTGGCTGAACTAATTTACATTCCCACCAGCAGTGTATAAGCATTCCCTCTTCCCTGCAGCCTCACTAGGATCTGTTATTTTCTGGCTTTTTAATAATAGCCATTCTGACTGGTATAAGATGGTACCTCATTGTAGTTTGATTTGTATTTCTCTAATAATTAGTGATGTCGAGCATGTTTTCTTTTTCTTCTATTTATTTATATATTGTTGATACAGAAACTGGCTCTGCCACACAGGCTACAGTGCAGTGGCATGATTTTGGCTCACTGCAACCTCTGCTTCCTGGGCGCAGCTGATCATTCCACTTCAGCCTCCAGAGTAGCTAGGACTTACAGGGCACTCACCACCATGCCCAGCTCACTTTTTTTTTTTTTTTTTTTTTGACACTGAATCTCACTCCAGGCTGGAGTGCAGTGGCATGATCTCGGCTCACTGCAACTTCCGCCTCCTGGGTTCTAGCAATTCTCCTGCGTCAGCCTCCCGTGTAGCTGGGATTACAGGCTCATGCCGCCACGCTCGGCTAATTTTTTGTATTTTTAGTAGAAACGGGGTTTCACCGTGTTACCCAGGCTGGTCTCGAATCCCTGAGTTCAGGCAATATACCCGCCTCGGCCTCCCAAAGTGTTAGAATTACAGGCGTGAGTCACTGCGCCCGGCCCCCAGCTAATTTTTGTATTTTTTTGTAGAGATGGAGTTTCATCATGTTGCCCAGGCTGGTCATAAACTTCTGAGCTCAAGCGATCCATCCGCCTCAGCCTCCCAAAGTGCTAGCATTATAGGCATGAGCCACCATGCCCAGCCACCTTTTTTCATATGCTTCTTGGCGTCATGCATGTCTTCTTTTGAAAGGTATTCATATCTGTTCATGTCCTTTGCCCATATTTTAATGGGGTTGTTTGTTTTTTTGCTTGTTACTTTAAGTTTCTTATAGATTCTGGATATTAGACCTTTGTGGGATGCATAGTTTGAAAATATTTTCGCCCATTCTATAGGTTGTCTATTTACTATGTTGATAGTTTCTTTTGCTGTGCAGAAGCACTTTAATTAGGTCCCATTTGTCAATTTTCACTTTTGTTGCAATTGCATTTGGCGTCTTTGACATGAAATGTTTGCCAAGACCTATGTCAAGAATGGTATTTCCTAGGCTATCTTCTAGGGTTTTTGTAGTTTTAGGTTTTACATGTAAATCTTTAAGCCATCTTGAGTTGGTGTTTGTATATAGTGTAAGGAAGGGGTCCAGTGTCAATCTTTTGCATGTGGTTAGCTAGTTATCCCAGCACCATTTACTGAATGAGGGCTTTCCTTTTTTTTGCTAATTGTTTGTTTTTGTCAGCTTTGTCAAAGATTAGATGTCTTAGGTGTGTGGCATTATTTCTGGCCTCTCTATTCTGTTTTATTGGTCTATATGTCTGTTTTTCTACCAGTACCATGCTGTTTTGGTTACTGTAGCCTTGTAGTATAAAGTCATGTAATGTGATGCCTCCAACTTTGTTCCTTTTGCTTAGGATTGCTTTGGCTATTCAGGCCCTTTTTTGGTTCCATATGAATTTTAGAATAATTTTTTTCTAATTCTGTGCAAAATGTTATTGGTAGTTTGATAGAAATAGCATAAATTGCTTTGAGAAGTATGGCCATTTTTACAATATTGACTCTTCCTATCCATGAGCACGGAATGTTTTTCCATTTGATTTCTTTCAGCAGTGTTTTGTAATTCTCATTGTAGAGATCTTTCACTTCCCTGGTTAGCTGTATTCCTAGGTGTTTTATTCTTTTTTGTGGCTCGTGTGAATGGGATTGCATTCTTGATTTGGCTATCAGCTTGGGCATTGTTGGTGTATAGAAATGCTACTGATTTTTGTATATTGATTTTGCATCCTGAAACTGCTGAAGTTGTATATGAGATCTAGGAGATTTTGGGCAGAGACCATGTGAGGTTTTCTAGATATACAATCATATCCATTTGCAAATGGAGACTTCTTTTCTTCCTATTTAGATACCTTTTACTTCTTTCTGTTGCCTGACTGCTCTGGCTAGGACTTCAAGTACTCTGTTGAATAGGAGTGGTGAGAGTGGGCATCCTTGTCTTGTTTCAGTTCTCAAGGGGAATGCTTCCAGCTTTTGCCCATTCAGTATGATGCTGGGTGTGGGTTTGTCATAGACAGTTATTATTGTTTTGAGGTATGTTCCTTCAATGCCTAGCTTGTTGAGGGTTTTTAACGTGAAGGAATGTTGAATTTTATGGAAACCTTTTTCTGCATCTGTTGAGATGATCATGTAGTTTTTGTTTTTAGTTTTCTTTACGTGATAAATCACATTTATTGATTTGCATATGTTGAACCAACCTTGCATACCAGGGATAAAACCTACTGGACTGTGGAGGATTAACTTTTTGTTGTGGTGTTAGATTTGGTTTGCTAGTATTTTGTTGAGGATTTTTGCATCTATGTTCATCAAGAATATTGACCCGAAATTTTCTTCTTTGTGTGTGTGTTTCTACCAGATTTTGGTATTGGGATGATGTTGGCTTCATAGAATGCATAAGAGAGGAGTCCCTCTTCCTCAATGTTTTGGAATAGTTTCAGTAGGAATTGTACCAGCTCTTCTTCATATAGCTGGTAGAATTTGGCTGTGAATCTCCCTGGTCCTGGGATTTTTCTGGTTGGTAGGGTAGGCTTTTTATTACTACCAACCAGAAATACAAGTTCTTGTCAGATCTTGTTATTGGTCTGTTCAGGGTTTCAGTTTCTCCCTGGTAAAATCTTGGGCGGTATATCTTTCCAGAAATTTATCGATTTCTTGTAGGTTTTTAAAGTTTCTTTTTTTTTTTTTTCCCACATAGAAGTGTTTGTAACAGCCTTTGAGAGCTTTCTGTATTTCTGTGGGGTCAGTGGTAATGTCCCCCTTGTCATTTCTCATTATGTTTGTTTGGATCTTCTTTTTTCTTTACTGGTCTAGCTAGCAGTCTATCAATCTTATGTATTCTTTCCAAGAACAAATTTCTACTTTCATTGATCTTTTGAATGTTTTTCACATCTCTATATTTCATTCAGTGTAGCTCTGTTTTTGGTTATGTCTTGTCTTCTGCTAGCTTTGGGGTTGGTTTGCTCTTGTTTTTCTAGTTCCTTTAGGTGGGATGTTAGATTGTTAATTTGAGATTTTTCCATGTTTTTAATGTGGGCCTTTAGTACTACAGACTTTTCTGTTAACACTGCTTTAGTTGTGTCCCTGAGATTCTGGTATTTGTTTTTATTAGTTTCAAAGAAGTTATTGATTTCTGCTTTTCTTGTTTACCCAAAAGTAATTCAGGAGCAAGTTGTTTAATTTCAATGCAATTGTATGGTTTTGAGTTATTTTCTTAGTATTGATTCTGTTTTTATAGTGCTGTGGTCCAAGAGAGTGGTTGGTATGATTTCGGTTTTTTTGAAATTGTGAAGACTTGTTTTATGGGCTAATTGTGTGGTTGATTTGAGTATGTGCCATGTGCACATGAGTAGAAGATATAGTCTGTTGTTTTTTGGGTGGATAGTTCTGTAGATGTCTGTTAGGTTTATTTGGTCCAGTGTCAAGTTCAAGTCCTAAATATCTTTGTTAATTTTCTACCTTGATGATCTAATGCTGTCAGTGGGGTGTTGAAGTCTCCCACTATTATTGTGTAGTTATCTAAGTTTTTTCATAGATCTCTAAGAACATGATTTATACATCTGAATGCTCCTATGTTGGGTGCATATATATTTATAACAACCAGATAGTCACATTTTCTTGTTGAATTGAACACTGTAGCATTATGTAATGCCCTTCTTGGTCTTTTTTGATTGGTGTTGATTTAAAGCCTGTTTTTTCCAAAATTAGAATAGCAAACCCTGCTTTTATTGTTTTCTGTTTGCTTGGTAGATTTTTCTCCAACCCTTTACTTTGAGTCTATGGGTGTCACTGCATGTGAGATAGGTCTCTTGAAGACCACATGTAGTTAGGTCTTGCTTCTTTATCTAACTTGCCACTCTGTGCCTTTTTATTTGGGCCTTTAGCCCCTTTACATCCAAGGTTGATACTGATATGTATAGATTTGATCCTGTCATCGTGATGTTAGCTGGTTATTATGCAGACTTCACTGTGTAGTTGCTTTATAGTGTCAGTGGTCTATGTACTTAAGTATGTTTTTGTGGTGGCTGGTAATGGTCTTTTATTTCCATATTTAGCACTCCCTTAAGGACCTCTTGCAGGGCAGGTCTGGTGGTAACAAATTCCTGTAGCATTTGCGTGTCTGAAGAGGATCTTATTTTTCATTTGCTTATGAAACTTAGTTTGGCTGGACATAAAATTCTTGGTTGGAATTTCTTTTTCTTTTTTTTTTTTTTAAGAATGCTGAATATAGGCCTCCTCTGCTGAAAGATCTGCTGTTAGCCTATTGGGGTTCTCTTTGTAGGTGATCAGCCTCTTCTCTGCTGCCTATAATATTTTTTCTTTCATGTCGACCTTGGGAAATCTGATGATTATATGTCTTAGGGATGGTCATCTTATATAGTAACTCTCAGGGTTTCTCTGCATTTTGTGATTTTGAATGTTGGGCTCTCTAGCAAGGTTGGATAAATTTTTGTGGACAATATCCTCTAGTATGTATTTCCAAGTTGCTTGCTTATTCTCCCTCTCTTTCAGGAATAACAATGAGTCATAAATTCAGTCTTTTTATATAACACCATATTTTTTGGAGGTTTTGATCATTATTCTTTCTTCTTCTTTATTTTTGTCTGACTGAGTTGATTCAAAGAACTGGTCTTCAAGCTCTGAGACTATAGCATAGCCAGCCAAGGGAAGCCACAAGGAGTTAATGTGTAATTCTTTTTCTCAAATCAGGAAGGCTTCTTTACAGGATCATCGTGTACAGTACCTGCAGAACAGTGAGAAGCCATCTGAAACTTTAAGAAAGGCATGCATGGTTACAGCAAGGCAGAGACCAGCAGAAAGGACTGCCTATAAGAGAGGACTAAAGGTATTAGTCACATGGAGAGAGAAAGAAAAGAGAATAAAATTATGAAACATAAAAAATTAATTTGGGAATCCCTGTTTTGGTAAGTCAAAGAGATAATAACAATGTCCACTAGAGGAAGAGAAAAATAAAGAACTATTTCTAACTTATATGAGAAAGGGTTGAGGGAGAGAGAAGGGATGATTAGCTGAACAACCACTACCAGAATTTTTCCCAAGAAGGAATGGAAGTTCCCTATGTCATGGTGGAATTAGAAGTATAATTCGTGATTTCCAAATGCCGAAGCGTTTACTTAACTACCTTGTCTTTCTAGTTAAGCCCCTGCAGAACTGGGCTGGCAGTGTGTGAGCCATGAAGACTCCTTTTGCTTCTGTAGATAAAAGCAGAGTTTCAAAACCCTTAGTCATATATAAAAACTTTCTTGAATTTTGCATATCCTCAAAATATCTGCACTTTTATTCACTTAACATTTTTATTAAATTGACTTATTTGAATTAATTGCTTTTTAGTAGAGACAGGGTCTCACTATGTTGCCCAGCCTGGTCTCAAACTCCTGGTCTCAAGTGATCTCCTGCCTTGGCCTCCTAAAATGTTGGGATTATAGGCATGAGCCAATGCTCCCAGCCAAAAACGAACTCATTAAAAAAAAAAAAATCTAGCGTCATCCTAAGAAGTAATATCCGTGAAATGAGATTGATATGTTATTTTTCTAATTCTCGATACATTAAATAGACATATTAAAAGTTACCCTACCCTGGCCGGGCGGCAGTGGCTCACACCTGTAATCCCAGCACTTTGGGAGGCCGAGGCGGGTGGATCACAAGGTCAGGAGATTGAGACCATTCTGGCTAACGCGGTGAAACCCTATCTCTACTAAAAATACAAATAATTAGCCGGGCGTGGGAATACAGGGGTGCCTGTAGTCCCAGCTAGTCGGGAGGCTGAGGCAGGAGAGTGGTTGAACCCGGGAGGTGGAGCTTGCAGTGAGCCGAGATAGCGCCACTGCACTCCAGCCTGGGCAACAGAGCCAGACTTCGTCTCAAAAAAAAAAAAAAAAAAGTTACCCTACCCTAAAAGTAATCATGTGTCAATAATGGTCCAGATACCAGTGTTGGAAAAACAACAGGCTAAGGCATGGACTAAAAGCAGGCTGAATGGCTGCTCTACGTCTTCCTTCATTGGTCTTGGCCTACTGAATCTTATTTACCACTGCAGTGTTTTCTTGGAGTGTGTGTGCACGCATACACTTGTGTGTCTTCTTTGAGGGGTAGAAAATAGTGCGATGTGGTAGGATGAGGGAAAGGTTTCTGGCCAAGAGACCATGTCTCTACTAAGGCTTACAAAAAGAACAGAAGCACCAACCATTTAGTCCCTATGGACTTAACCACAGACTTCACCATGGACATCCCAAGATGGAGGCAGCCAGAGCTAGTCACTGGACACCAGCCACCCGAGAAAGATGGGAGCCCAGAGACACTTGGAGAGTAAGCAACTGCAGCGCAGAGAGGCAGCTGGCAGCCATAGCTAGTCACTGGACACCAGCCACCCTAGAAAGATGGAAGCCCAGAGATAGTTGGAGAGTAAGCAACTGCAGCGCAGAGAGGCAGCTGTGTAGGACGGAGTGTGCTCTCCCTACAGAATCCCTCACTGGTCACTCTTTTGGTCCAATCCTATGCCACTGAGGGTTCCCTTAGCAAAGAGACTGGCATTAGAGCCTTGTCCTCAGTGTACAGTGAGTTGAAAGATGCCTTGAATGTAACCAGTAAATATTGGTCAAAAATATTATAATAAAAGATTTCTGAAACTTAAAGCTTGTTTCTCAGGATACTTGATATGCAACCAGGCCTAGATCCACATATGTTTATCACTGTTCTATTAGCAAAACCAAGAGAAAGATTTTAATAAAAGGTTAGCTCAACATCAAATAGAAATTTTTAAAAATTTCATTAGGGAGTTTTCCAAATATACTCAATAATAATTAGTACAAGGTAATAAATCTCCATCCACCAGCTTCAAAAATTATTAGTCATTTTTTCACCTATTCCTCCTTCCATTATTTTTGCAGGATTATGAAATTCTTCAATATACACCCCAATGACATATTTGTTTTATATATAACTGTCATGCCATTATCACATCTAACAAAATTAACAATAATTCATTTATAGTATCAAATTACTTAGTCCATAATCTGATTTTCCTGATTATTTCGAGGATTATCTTCACAGGTTGTTTGTGCCAAACAGGACGTACAGTCCACACGTTGCATTTAATTATGATCCTTAAATCTCTTTTACTCTTTTGTAGTCTGACCCCTGTTTTTTCATGTCATTGATTCCATATGGAAATCAGGTCACTTTGCTTATTGAATGTTTGACATTCTGGATTTGATTGATTGCTTTCTTCAGATGATTTCTAACTTGATCCTCTGTCCCCTGTATTTCCTGTTAGGTCTAGAGGCTTGATTAGATTCAGATTCCGTTGCTTAGGCCATAAAACCTCTCAGTGGTTCTGGGTACTTCTGATTTTGTCATATCATGAAGTACATGGTATCTGCTTATCAGACTTGTAGTTTATAGTGTTTTTCCCCCTTTATCTTCGTTGTTATGTCTCTTTGGGGGAATTTAAATTTATGCTACCTTTATTATCTTTCTCCAGCCAAAGTTCAGAAAAGTCTGGATTTACATAGACAAAACAATCAGTCAAAATACAGTGGTCTAGGTACTGAATTTCTTGGACAAGTTGTATTTGAAAATGTTTACTCTTTCATACACAAAGGGATTGACTAAATAGGGGAAAAAGTTTGTAAGTTGTGAACACTTAAGAGGGATTACTGAATGTAAAATTACAAAAAGCACATCACTAATTACTATGTTTAGAAACTACACTATTAAAAGTTAGGATGAAAATAGCTGGAATTTAATGAGTCATTTGCTAATTATTCAGCATATGGATTTCTAATGCCACTTACTTCTAGCCTTTCTGCTTTTCCTTAGGGAGTTTTTGGTGGTATTTTTACTGCCTTTTAACACCTCCAGAAACGACTCTATGCTTACAACTGACCATAAAATGTACATGTGGAGAGACACATGAAATATTATGACTCAGGATTCATGCTGTGTTACTGAGATAAACCATGAGCAGTTTACACCACAGTTGAAGATTTTTCAGGGGCAAATGCAGAGTAGAAAGTAGTTAGAAATCTGCTGACTACCTGGCATGCTATCTGTGGGAAGAAACAGAAACGTAACTTATGAAAGTCAATGTTCTCACTGAAGAAAGAGACAGGCTCCTCAGGTGCTAGATGTGTTCTTCTATGGCTCCAACTCAGGGTTCTCAGCCATGATTGCACATTGGAATCACTTGGGCAGCTTTTAATCTCACTGATGTCCAGAGTCAACCCCGAAATTGAATCTGGGTCTCTGAGGATGGGCCCCAGGCAACGGTATTTTTAAAAAAACCTCTCAGGTGATTCTAATGTGCAGTCAGGGTTGAAAATATCCAATCTAGTCAATAAGAGGTGGCATTTACAAGTCTTACTGTGTGCACAGGACTGTGCAGAAAATCTCTTGCACATAAAGAAATTGATGCTTGGAGAGATGTTATTTGCTCAATGTCTTGCCTCAAAACAGTTTCACACCTAATCTATTTAGCTTCAGAACCAGAGGCTTTTGAGCTTACTGTGAACATTAACCAAAGTAAGACATTGAATTCATGTCATAACTCAGAACACGCATGATAATGAAACACAAGTTTAACAAATAATACTTATTAAGTATGATGCATGCTGATATTTTAATTAAAATAATACTAGTCAAAACTCAGTAAAATGACTTCATGACTTGGAGTTTGAAAAACTTTTCTAAACCATGACATGTCCTGCAAGTGGCAAGATCTTTTTCCCATCAATGCCTTCTCATTTTGTTTGCTTTCTTGCTTGGAAAATCTTTCCTTTTTCCTCTGCATTTAAAAAAGACCATCTAATTGCTTCCTCGCTATAAAGTGTTTCCAAGACTATTCCAGTCCATAGTGTCTCATTTTCTGATGCCTATTTTTAATACACGGAGATCATCCCACACTTTTTACACTAAATTATGTGATATATTGTGATGTTCTGTAATTGTCTTATATCTTAGATAGTTATGTCTCTTTGAGGACAGTGACTACATTCTATGCTTTTGCTTCTATATCCTTCGAAATGTCTAGCAAAAGCACATGTGTGTTAGGGACATCACAGATACTAAAAAACAGCTATGTACCCTACACAAGTCAACCTCTGAGCTTTCATTTCTTTAGCTCTGAAATGAAAGGGATGTTTTAGGTTATTCTAAAGTCTCTTCCAGTTTATTAGTCTAAATTTCTACGATATATGAGGACTTCTATAAAATGCACAAATGAAGAAAAAAATACAAAACTTTTTTTTATTAGCAACTACTGTAAAAGAAAAGTTCTTGTGTGAGACAAAAAAAGCCTGAAACTTTTTGTCACTTTTTGGTAGGCAAAATATAAACACCTTTTCAGAGAGAAAGATAACATCTTAGAAATCCTTTTTTCTCCAGATACTCAAAGAGCATCAGGACTCAATTTCTCTCCCTGTCTTCATTGTGCTTTCACTGCACAATGAAACATCTTTCATCTGTTATCAAAGATAACATCTTTCTCTCTGAAAAGATAAAGTTACTGAAGTTTAAAAACAAAGCTGGGCTCTTTGGCACTTGGATACTGAAATGTGATTATTCGTAGGCCACTTTTTTTCCCCCCAAGTTGAATATATATATATATATATAAGGGAATTTCCATGAGCTTTTATCAAATTAAATTGATTGCATAACTAAAAAGGCCTAACAATGAATGTGGGCTTGAGGTACATGGAGGCAGGTTTATAATTTAGGGAAAAAATAATTGAATACAATCATGGTTTATATATTGTTTGTTTGCAGGTGGTTTGTGAAATGTCACAAATGTCACTCAGGATCTTCTCAGTGGCTCCGAGGCCAAAGGATGTGGCTGGTTGGCTCAATTACTAGCACCTCCATGACCCATCAGCATTCTCATTCTTCTGATCCTGAGACTGTTGGTAAAGGAGCAGAGAGGTGGTCAGTCCCCTTGGTGACAGTGGTGGTGATGTGTGTATACTGGGGAATGGGGATTGTAGTGGGCATTTATAGTCTTTATCTACTCAACATTCTTTTGCCTTCTTTATTAACAACACTTTAATTTTCCTTTGGGAAACCTCTTTCTTTCTACTCAGTCCGTGTGGTTTGGGTATATATGAAGGGTACATACAATTATTTCCCTTGACCTTTTTGTAGATAAAGGCAAATAACCCCAGCCTGGCAGTGTGCATTCCATCCCATAGTTACAATGGTTAGTTCAGAGATGAACGCAGGATCCACGTGGGTCTGGTGAGACATTCTTCAGCTTGCTTTCTTTCTGATGCGACTAACTGCTAAGGAGGTTGGATGTTAAGACTGGAGATGTAGGTCTTCCCTCTGTTTAGAGAAATAAAACCAGTGCAGTGAAAGCACAATGAAGACAGGGAGAGAAATTGAGTCCTGATGCTCTTTGAGTATCTGGAGAAAAAAGGATTTCTAAGAACGTGTGTGTGTGTGTGTGTGTGTGTGTGCCAGTTCTACTTATGGGATTTATAAACATATGAACCAATAAATTCCAATGCCCTTTGCTGTAGGTTTTGCTAACTCAGTTTGAGTTGTGTGCCGGCCACCTCCAACTATCCTGACTTCACTTTTGCTCGCTGATAATCTCCTTTCCCATCTTAAAAGTTTGGTCCAGGCAAGACCATGTCTCCTGCTTTTATTGAGCCCAGGGCTTATTTCCTCTCCATCTGGTTACAGAAGTTTCTTCAACCTTTTGTATAGTCTCCTCTTGCCTTCTTCTTCTACAAGTTCAACACAAGTGCTTCTTTCACAGCTGTAGGTGGCAGGAGGCAAAGAACTGAGATGTTCTGGTTCAGTCTCAGGGTAGTGATATGCAAGTGCCTTTGTGTGAATGAGGAAATGCCACTCTCTCCGAGCTTGGTGCTAGGACTGGTGCTCTGGAACCTAGGCTAGATCTTAACTCCAAATTGCCTGCCCACCTCCTCAGACAGAGGACACAGTGCAGAGTACAAACTGCACAACACTATACTGAAGTCCCATAGGTCCAAGAAGCAAGGGTTGGAACTATGAGGTAGAAAAACAAGTCCGTGGACAGTAGCAACCCTCTGCTGCTCATGCCCACTGCTGCTGTGGTCTCTTCCTAGGGTGACGATAGCTGCTGATGCTGGGAGCCTCCTGGGCATCACCACCTGAGGCTGTGGCCTCAGTAATGATCACATATGTTGATAATAGCTGAAAATATCACTTGTCACTGAAAGCAGCATTTTCCACTGTCTCAAGATGATACTTTTTCTGGGGGGTCTTCCTGAGTTGTTTGGCATCTTTACAGCCCATGTGTTGATGAAAGTGAATCGTTTTAGAAATCCAGTGGGAGGCCAGCTGGGGATTGGCCATTGGAAGATAACAGAGCACCGGGTAAAGGAGGATACCTGGCAATTCTCCCATGCCACACATCAGGGACACCTTCAAGCATTGGTCTAGGGGCCCCAGCTGGCTTTTAGTTATTTCAGTCTTCTGGACGCCTGGGTGAGACCCTCATCATTGTGTTGGAAATGAGGAAGAATAACCAAAGAAGAAACGCGAGCAGCCTCGGGGAAGGGAACGCAAATCCACTGGGCAGTAGCCACTGGAGGTGCACTCTGGGGGCTCGTGGGAGCGGGAAACCAGGACCCTAAAAGGACTGCCAGGGATTAGGGGCGGGGCGACCGTCTGGGAGCGAGGCGCGGGGTGCAGGGCGCAGGCCAACGGCGAGGGTTGCCCCAGTGCCGGGTGGGCGCACTTGCGGTACCCTCGATGCCTTTGCCCAGGCGGAGGAACGATGCGACCTGAGCGTAGAGGGGTTCAGGGCAGGGAGCGGTCGAAAGGGGCCGGCGATCCGCCCTGGGGCAGCTCGGGCGTGGCCTCCAGGGATCTCTCCGTCTCTACTTGCCTCCTCCCTCTTTACTTGCCTCCTCCCTCTTTACTTGCCTCCTTCCTTTTTACTTGCCTCCTCCCTCTTTCTCTTCTCTCACTCACCTCCCGGTCTAAAACCGGGGCCGGCGCCTTTAAGAGGAAGCGTTGGTTACCCTGGGGGCGGGAACCCTTCGGCGGCTCGCGAGGCGGCGGCGCTAGTCCGCGATGCTCCTCACTTTCAGCTCCAGCTCCCGCCACCGCCGCCTCTATCGCCGCCGCCGCCACCACCTCCTCTTCGTTGTCCTCCTTCCTCCTCCGCCTGGCAGCGTTGTTCTCTGCAGCGGAGGAGAGAAGTGCTATGTCAGGAAAGTTCCGGGAGGGACTACATGGAGCCATGCTCCCTGGGCTCTTCCGCGGGCGCCCGCGCGCTGCCCTTCGCTTGAGGTGAGGTGAGGCTCGGGATCCCCGGCCCGCGATCCCCGGCCCGCGGGACGGGTAGCCGCACGGGGCGGGGAGCGCTTGCATCCGCCGCGCTGGGCAGGGCGAGCGGTTTGGCGGAGTGCGGGGAGGAATGAGACTGGAGAGACCGAAGTTGTGCCGGAGAAGCTTGGGTTTTCGGGAGGGTTTTTGCAGCTGGACTGGAGTTATTTCGGCCGGCGCCACACGGTGGGGGTCCGGCGGGGACTCGGTTTCTCCCGGGCCGCCCGCCCCCCTCCCCTGCCTGTCTGAGCCGTTAGGCCTTCTAGGAAAACGGTCGGCTGCAGAGGGGCACCCCACGCCAGCTCCTTCCCTGCTGGGCTGTTCTGGTTGAGAATTCAGTGCTGGGAGTGAGAGGAAGGAGATGAGCTCCACTTGAACTTTTACACGGTGGTCTCGCTGCTTGAGGGCTGAAATTTACCTTGTTTGCGAGAGCGAAAGGTCCCTACGCGCTCCAACAGTTAAGAGAGGTTCCCTCTTCCATGTGGTTCAGCCTGCGGCGCTGTGTGTTTCATCCTTGGCAGGTTTTCAACGTCGCCCTGATTTCAGTCTTCTCTCCTCTGCCCCTTTTCGGAAACATTCTTCTTTTTAATAATAAAATATGTTGTGGAGGCTCAGAGTGCTTAAAAAAAAATCCAACAACGTATCTTTATGAAAATTTCCCCCAGGGCTTGCCCAAATTTTCAAAGAGATCGTTTAGTCTTGGATGAGACTGAGTCTCGACACTTAGGGAATACAGGCATCCCTATAGTAGCATGCAGGTTTTTAGTGAGGTAGGATGAAGTTTAAACCATATGTTTTTAAAATAGGATTTCTCTTTGTTTATTGGGTGAGCTTGTTTTTCATTATGTCTTAGATTAAGAAGCCTTCAACCAGTTCTAGGAGTAGTGTTTCTAAGAATCATGGATAAAAACCTCATGTTTCTTGCATAAGCTGATACTGCTTCAGACATTCTAATCCATTGACGAGGTATGTAATACGTGTTTCATTTACTGAAACCTAACATAAAAGTACATTTATTGCAGACGTGGATAAGTTTTTTTTCCCACGTGTCCCGTGGGTAAAGGAAGCCCCATTTTCTCACACCCCTAGGTCTCTGCCACACCTCTATTCCTGTTTGCCTTATTCACTCACATTGCCAACTACAAATCTAAGGTGCTGATGAAAAGTCCCTATATTTTGTAAAATGTTGCATAGCCAAAATTTTAGTGACATAATTGATTACATCAATTATGAGCATTCAGATCATTTTGAACAATAAAAACAGAATGTGGGAGCTTATTTAAATAAAAGAGTGCCTTGACGTATTTCTGGTATATGCGTTACATACAATTTTGTGTGTGAAAAGTATACTACCAAGGCAGACGGGATAGTGTAGGAAACATATTGTTTGTAATGGGAAGCTTTCGAAGAAAATCATCCCAGAATAACCAGTAATACTGTAAAATTTTGTTTGGGATATAGATTTTTATCTCTAAGTACAGTTTTGTCACTTTGCTGTAAAGTATACCAGTACCGAAACTGAAAAAAAGAACCCACCATCTCAAGCATTTTCTGAAAATTTCAGCAAGCTGAACATTCTTGGAGAAAAATTTGCTTAGGAAAAATAAACATAACTAAAACCCCTATGTAGTTACTGTTTTACCTTAAGTTTGCTGGACTACAAGCAAGAAAGTAAGAATTTAGTGTTCCTAAGTGGATGTGACTTAGTTCCTAGAGTTACTTGAGCACCTTGAGATTTTGTGTATGGTTTATTTAATTTGGGATGGTTGTTTTGTGAATGAGTATTTTGGAAATGATACACACAGAGGTGGATTTATATATGTATATATCCATATCACACATATATCTATATTTATGTATCCATACTATATATAGTATAACTATATATACCATATCTGTATATGCTATTGAGTATATAAAAAACATGAAAACCATTTAGGGACCTAATAATACATGTGCACCAGGAACAGTAGGTCTAAAAGATCAGCTAAAAATAGTTATTGCTAGGGCTTGTCATCTTTTCAGCATTTTAGTCAATATCAGTTAAGTTAAAAAGCGCTGGTTTTCAGTATGTTCTCGAACTCTTAACAAGGCTTGGATCAGGGAACCATATCCTAACCACATTTATCTATTCAAATGGATAATTGAATAGATTATCCATTGGATAATTGCCAATGGATAATTGAACCAGGCATTTCTTAAGCTTCAATAGGCAAATTCTACGTAAAATTTAGTTTGTCAATATAGTGTTTTCTTCTTTTAATACTTCAAAAATAACCTTTAGGACATTATTCATAGATCTGGGATTTAGAGAGTAGACCTCAAAGGCATGAGAGGCAAACCTTGGGGAAGTTCTGGTACTCCAATTTGTGAAATGATGTCTTAAGCACTTGATTTGAGAGAGGGACCCATTAATGCTTGGAAAAACAATATGTATAAATACAGTGCTCCAGTTACTACAAGCAAAACTATTTCATTCACCTTTGTTATGTTTGTTACCACATTTCACAGCTGAAGCTGCTATATTTCAGCTTATGTATGAAAATTAGAAATGAAATGAAGTAATCTGTTAGGTGGTTTTTTTTTCTTTAATTTGCTAGCTGTTTACCAGAAATGTGTTTATATTTGCTGCAAATCACCTTTACTTTGTTGCAGGTGGCACTTTTTCCTTTTTTTTTTTTTTGCAACTATGACATATGTATATTTAGGATGAGTTCTTAGTGTTTCCTTGAAGACACACTAATGAGTTTCACAGAGTTTATGTTGCATTTCTTCAACTTTCAAAACACAACATTTGAGATGTTTGACTACCAGCCTGAGATCATAGATCTTAAGAGCTGATGTGATCCTGGTCAATTATAGTTTCAATTTCCTGGGAATTTTCTATTTAAGGTTAGATGTGCCCTCAATTTGAACTAGATGATCCACAAAATTGGTACTTTTGCAACCACAAAACATGAGAACATTCCAAATGATTTGAAGTGTGGGCAGCCCAACATGCTTTAGGATTTGGTTGGCTTGAGGCGGTATGCCATGCTTGTAAAAATGGTTTCTGAAGCTGACAGCAAGCTGTTTCAGGCTTTAAGTTTGACACATAGGATAAAATGCATTCTAGCCTCTGCACCAGTAAATATGGACAAGATTTGTATCCACTTCTGTTTGTATGACAGAAGATTGAGAAAACTCAAGCGTGAAACTCTAGCTTAATACACAGGAAAGCTCATTCATGTTCGTTATAAACATAATGAAGAGTTAGAAAAGTTGGATTTTAACACAGCTCTCGGGTCTTGGGGAATAGATGGTATATTTGCAGGTATGGGGGCAATCTAGTGGTCACCTATTGAAATTAATAGGGTTATTATTATCAGCATTTCCTTTGAGTGATATGCTAAAGAATTACATCTTCCCAGATACAATTTAGATTAAAAACACCCCCAGCCAGATACTGTACCAATCACCTGGCATATATATTAATTGATTCTTAGATCATTTTCAAATTCTTAACATCATTTTCAATTTAAACCTTTGTGTGTTATTATAGTTATAAGCTTTACATACCTTTTAGGGTTTTTGAGCAAAGCTTCTTGGTTAACTTCTTTCTCTCAATTGACTTAGCTCAGTCTATGTTATTAAAGCATTTGAAAAATATTTTAGGCAAATTCTTTTCTGTGGAAACTTCTAAGGATCTGCCTTGGGGAGGCTGGTGCAGAAGGGACATGATTCTGTATTCTAGCTGTTACCTTTCTCCTAAAATGAGGCATCTTTACATCTTCCTACTTTATACAATATAAAACAAAACAAAAACAAATGCGTAGGTAACTTTAGAGAGAGAACATTTGTAGGCATTTAAAGAAGCCTGAAGTTTAGATCAGAGTAAGAGTTTCAACTGAAAATTATTTAAGAATCAATTAAATCTATCCCATGTGTTTGGTATGGTATTTGGCTGAGGCTGTCTGGTGCAGGATTTTTTGCTGAAGTTGATCCTGGGAGGATGTGGATACAAAGGGAGTTGGGGTGTAGGCATAACATCCATTGTCTTCAAGAGGGAAAAATGTTCAGGTAAGTGGGCTTTTGTAATAAGATCCATTCTTTTCATCATTGTAACTTACTCCATTTCCCCTGTATTTGAAGCACACAGTCTTCCTACTCCATTTTGATTAACCCTGCATAAACCATGATACCTTCTACGGTTTCACACTGTCTATCACTAGCAGAAAGTCTGATCTCTCAGCTTGTTCCTACTCAGCACTTCTTCAGATGTTTTTCCTTCTTTTGCATTATTCATTTCTTGAATGATAGGAGTTTCGAGTATAAGTTGAATATCAGGTTTCTCCATTTTCTATAAATTGGATAAATTTGCACCCACTTACAGGTTTGGTGATATTGGGAACTTCTCATTTTTGTTTCTATAATTCATGTATAGTTACTATTTCAAGGTTTCAAATCTGTTTTTTTTTTTTTAACTTTTATTTAAGTTCAGGGGTATAAGTGCGGGTTTGTTACATAGGTAAACTTGTGCTGAGGGGCTCTGTTGTGCAGATTATTTCATCACCCAAGTATTAAGCCTTGTACCCATTAGTTATTTTTCCTGATCCTGTCCTTACTCCTACCCTCCACCCTCATGATATAATAGATTTTTTTCTTACTTTAGAAGTTTTTCTTGTTCATTGTAGGAAATTTAGAGGCCAGGCATGGCCATTCATGTCTGTAATCCCAGAACTTTGGGAGGCCGAGGCGGGAGGATTCTTTGATCCCAGGAATTGGAGACCAGCCTGGGAAATGTGAGGAGACCCTGTCTCTCCAAAAAGTAAAAAAAAAAAAAAAAAAAAAGTTAGTCAGGTATGGTGGCACGTGGTTGTGGTCCCAGCTACTTGCGAAGCTAAAGTGGGAGGATCGCTTGAGCCCTGGAGGTTGAGGCTGCAGTGAGCTGTGATCATACCATTGCACTCCAGCCAGGACAACAGAGAAAGACCCTGTCTTCAAAAAGAAAAAGAAAGAAAAGAAAATTTAGAAAATCCAGACAAGTAAAAAGAAAAGAAAAGAAGAATTATACCCAGATATAACTATTATTAGCATTTTGGTATCTATTTTTATATACATATAGAAAAATACTATGATATTTTAATTTCTAAAAATGGCCCTTAGTGTAGATATATAGCTTTATAATTTCGCGTAAAGATGAACCACTTCCCTTGTCATGGAATGATCTGTAACATTTTGAATTCTGAATAATATTATTCTATGGATGTATCATAATTTATTGGGGATATAATTTTTTTCTTCAGCTGTACAGTAATGACTACCTTACAGTGCAATTTAAAAAAAATTTTTATTTATTTATTTATTTATTTATTTATTTTTTTGTGACAGAGTCTCACCGTGTTGCCCAGGCTGGAATGCAGTGGTGCGATCTCGGCTCACAGCAACCTCCGCCTCCCGGGTTCAAGCGATTCTCATGCTTCAGCCTCCTGAGTACCTGGGATTACTGGTGCCGATCACTGTGCCTGGCTAATTTTTGTATTTTTTGTAGATGGGGGTTTCACCATGTTGGTTAGGCTGGTCTTGAACTCCTGACCTCTAGTGATCTGCTTACCTCAGCCTCCCAAAGTGCTGGGATTACAGGTGTGAACCACCGTGCCTGGCTATAGCTCAATTTTTATACATACCTATGGTTATTCCCTTTGGGTAAAACCCTAGACATAGAATTTTTGGGGAGGAATAAAAGGGCATTGATATTTTTCATTGCCCTCAAGGCACTTTATTATTCCCAATATAAAATCTGTAGAGCTAATCATTGTCTTCCCTGTTTATCTTCTACAGTTTTTTTTTTTTTTTGGTAAGTGTAATATGAAAGAGTCAAGTCAGATAGGGTTGGAACCCAGACCTGATTGTCTAGTGCTTTTTCCAAATGAAATAACCCCAGTTTATAGAGATTTAGCCTCAATCCAAAACCGTTCATGAGTGCTCAGTTATAACTATAAATGTTACCTCCAGCTAAACAGGTAGAGTAGTTGAGTGTGCCATGAGAATGCTGTCCCTTTTTCAATTTCAGTTTACTATATTGCCATCTGCCCTCTTGCCCACACCTATTGACACATAATTGTGGAATAATAGAGTGAATGAATGTCATTTCCTGTATAGTCATCTCTAAGATGTAAAAATATTCTGTTTTCTGCACTTTGCTGCCAACTCCTGAACTCTTAACATTTAAAATAAATTTGGAAGGTTTAAATTTACAAAATTTAGCCTTGAGCTATGTGTATATGTGTATGCGCATGTGTTTGTTTACATCTATATTTTATCTATATGTTTGTATCTTTCTTCCTTTCTGTCAATAATATGAAACTTCGTCTTAGCCAGAAATTACCTTTTGAAATCAGTTGAGTATCACTCTGGCTACTACAGAAGCATGTGGTCACTTCTAGTAACAAAACTAGAACTATAAAATGAGCAAAAGTCAGGAAAAGGTAGAAACTTAAACACTGATGGCTAAATTTAGAGAGAAATTCTCCCTTTTATTTTTGAAACTAAAATTATCTTTAGCCATTAAATGTGTTCCAAGTGAATGTAGTTATATTTGCATTTTTCATTTTTAGAATTTGGTTCTGGATGTAGAAGGTAAACATGCATGTACTCCCAAACATGCTTTCTGGGACAGTTACCGTTTTCCAGACATTGTTTTCTTCACTGTGGAATAGTTTCCTTTCCTCCTTTCTCTAAGTCAGGCTTAGGTTATCTGCTCCCTTAATACCTGGTACTTACCTGTTTTAGCACTTGGATAAGTGCTAAATATGCTTTTCGTTTAAGTAAGTATCATTTTCCTTTTTACTATCTCAAATAAAAGGAACTATATTTTCAGTGTGGAATGTAACAGGCATGGATAGGTTAAACAGGTAAATTTTTTTTCATGAGGTCTTGTGGATGTTCACTGTTTATAGGAAAGTTCAGAATATCCTTTAGAAACTGATTTTGCCATGTTATTTTTAAAGAATGTTTATTGTGATGTACATTGTACATTTAAAATTGCATGAAACATACTTTTAAGTTTAAAAAATTGAATACTCATGGACTTACTACTAAAGTTAAGAAATACACCTAGAATTCCTCTGTCTACTCATTCCTCACATGGAGGCAACTCTTGCTTTATCAACCCTCTTTGTGTGGTTATTTTTGACCTTTTATTACATAAAGGGAATTTTACTACTGTAAATATTTATACTTTTATGCTTGCTTCATTTGCTCACTGTTATATTTTTTAGATTCATCAGTGTTGTTTGTAGCTGTAATTTGTTTTTTGTTAATTTATTGTATATAATGTATAATATATAGTAGAGATGATCAGCAAAGCCGAAAGTTGCTTCTTTGAAAATATTTATATATTTGTTTCTAACATGTTCATTTTTACTCTTTTTTTTCAATGTTTTTAGGTTTATTCCTGCCTTTATTCTAATTTTTTAGGTTGAGTGCTTAGCTCAGTTGTGAGTCTTGCTTTGTTCAGAGTATAAATCTCGAATCATCACTTTAGCTGCTTATGTTTTCATACAATTCTAAGTATTTTCTTTGTTTTTAAGACAGGTTCTCATTCCTTTGTCCTGGCTGGAGTGCAGTGGTGTGATCATGGCTCACTGTAGCCTTGACCTCCTGGGCTTAAACGATCTCCTCACCTCAGCCCCCTGAATAACTGGGACTACAGGTGCATGGCACTATGCCTGTCTAATTTTTTTCATTTTTATTTTTTGTAGAGATGAAGTCTCACTGTGTTGTCCAGGCTGGTCTTGAACTCATGGGCTCAAGCCATCTTCCCATTTTAGCTTCTCAAAGTGTGGGGATTCCAGGCATCAGCCACCGTGCCTGTCCTAAGTATTTTCTATGATTTGTTTGATCCATGAGTTAATGAGAATCATGTTTCCTAATTTCTAAGCATATTTTGTTGTGGTTGTAGGTGATCTCTAAACTATTTGTGATATGGTCAGAGGATGTGGTCTGTATCTTACCAGTTCTTTGATGCTTGTTAAGGTTAGCTCCATGGACAATGGCAGGGGTTCTCTACAAATAAGTGTTCCATGTGTAGCTTTAAAACGATGTGTATTCTCTAGCTACTGGATGCAGTTTCATGTGTATCTATAAGATGAAAATTTTAAATGTGCTATTTAAATCTTTATCCTTCTTGATGTTTTTATCTACCTGATCATTTAATTACTGAGAGATTATAATTATGGATTTATTATTTTCATCTGTTTAATTCACCTTTTACTTTATATGTTTTTGAGGTTTATTATTAGATACATACAAGTTTAGATTTTAAAATATTTTTGTGGGAAATTAACCCTTTTGTCATACGTCATACCTTCTGTATCTGTAATAGTATTGTTTGAATTAAAGTCTCTTTTTCTTTGATAGTAATACAACAATAAAGGGTCCCCTATAGATTATGATGGGCTTGACACACCTTTCCCTACTTGTTGGCTTTAAAGTTGGATCTATATCCTTATGATTTTAGATGTGTCTCTTGTAAATAGCATATAGCTGGATCTTTGCTTTTAACTGGAGAGTTTAATCTCTTTATATTTAGAATGAAGACTGACTTGGATTTATTTATCATATTATTATGTATTTTCTATTCTGCTTTTTCTTTGTCTTCTTTCCTTTCTTGCCTTCTTTTGGATAGACTGACCCTCTGCCCCTACCATTTATTTTTTGTTTTTACTATTTTTATTTAGGGGGTCAGGAGATTACCTATAAGTTCTACATCTATTATTTTAGTGGTTACCCAGACAATTTTAATATATACTCATCTTTTTCTAGTCTAAAGTTAATATCTTTGCCTTCTATTACGGAATTGAATTGTATCCCCCAAAATTCATATGCTGAAGCCCTAATCCCCAATATGACTATATTTGGAGATAGGGCCTATAAGGAGGTAATGAAGATTAAATAAGACTATAAGGGTAGGGCCCTGATCCAATAAGATCTCTGTGGAGATACAGAGATCTCTCTCTCCCTCTGCATACACAGAGGGAAGGCCATGTAAGATCATACGTGTCTACAAACCAGGAAGAGAGGCCTCACCAGAAATGCATCCCGATAGTACCTTGATCTTGGACTTCTAGCCCCCAGAACTGCGAGAAAATAAATTTCTATTGTTCAAGCCACCCAGTCTGTGGCATTTTATTTCTTAGGAATTGTTTAACTCTTATGATACCTTCCTCCAACTTGCATGTCATTGTTGTTGAGTATTTTAGTTCTAGCCTGTTTTTTCTCTCTCAAGTTAGAAATTACTTTTATTGCTTTATACAGTATCTGTTATATTTAGTTCTTTATTCATTAATATCTTTCCACCCAGTTTCTTCTTGTCTATCAGACCTTCTATCTGGGATCATTTCTTTTTTGCCTGACATATATCCTTTAATTTTCCTTTACTGAGTGTGTGTGTGTATGTGTGAAAGAGAGAAGGAGAGGGAGAGAGAGAGATTTTTGTTTGTGACAATCCTTTTAATTTAATTTAATTTGCTGAAAGGAAGTATCAAAAATATCATTTCATTGTCTTCTGTATTTTATTATTATCATTGAGAATTAAGCAGTCAAGCTCATTTTTTTCTTTGTCAGGGAATCTGTCTTTCCAAACTCTGGTTCCTTCTAAGATCTTTTGAAGATACTCTCTTTCTCCTTGAAGATATTATCTCTGTCTATTCTGAATTTTTGATCTGATGTTTTTGGGTATGAATTTTAACATCTCTTATTTGGCATTAGATAGGCTACATTGAGGACTAGCATTTTTCAGGAATTCTGGAAACTTCTATTTACAATCCTTTTGAATATTTTCTCATTAATCTTATGATCTTCTGGAACTCCAATTCCATGTCTGGTAGACTTTCTATGTTTTTCTTCCTTAGTTCATCTCTTTTATCTTTCATTGTTTTCGCTTGATTGTATTTGGAAAAATTTCTTATGTTCTAACTTGCAGTTTATTCACTTCAACTATGTCTAATACGCCACTTTGTTGATTTAGTTTTTAATATCAGTTATATTTTTCATATATGGAACTTTATTTTCAAATCTGCTTGTCTTCTGGTCATAATTCTAACCATTTATTATTTTTATATTCTTTGTCTAATAATTTTCATAACTGAAGTCTTTTGTGAGTTTGTCTTTTTTTCCCCTTGCTCTTAATCACTCATGTTGCTTTATTTTGCTTTATTTTGAGGTTTTTGTGGTTTTTTTTTTTTTTAGACTGTGTTCACTTGCCTTGGAACTTTGTGGTAATTATTTCAGGCCTGTGATGAAGGTGAGTTCCTCCAGAGGGGAAATACATTTGCTGTTGCCTGCTAGCTTGGGTGCTGTACTGACTTCGGCACATTTTAAATCAGATTTCTGTTTGATGATGCTTTATTTCTTAAAATGTACCTTGTGGTTACAGATCTTTTGGGAGAGATTATTTTCTTTTTTCCATGATGTATTTTCTTCATGCAATAAAATATAATTTTTATTTCCGTTTTCTTTTGACGTGGTAGAGTTTATTTTTCATTCACTTTTACCCTAGCAAATATTGGCCCCATGAAGTCCCTGGTTGCCATTGAGGTCTTCTGACAAATATTCTAATTCTGTAATCGCAACTCAAATGCTTTTAATTTGACTATACTAAAGACACTATTTTATTTCTGGGATCATAAACATGTATAAAATAGAATATGTTTGTTATTCAGGTTAATAAGCAGACCTTAACTAATCTTACTGTAGAGTGTTTGCTTTTGAAAAGAAAAAGCAGACATTAATGTATTATAATATGATAGCAAAATACCTTTCTCTTTTTAATTTCAATTTTTAATTTGACATTTTTCTTTGTTAATAAATTAGAAATTTCTGTATATGATGTTGTTGTCAGCACTTTCTGTTCTTCAGTCTCAAACTTCATTTTGTTTACAGTCATTTAGTATTTAGTTTTGTATTTTGTTTTTTAGAAAGTTATTGCCAGCTCCTTGTTTTAAGTTTGGTTTCATCTTCCAGCTGGAAAGACACTGCCAGTCACATTTAGCTTTCTGTTCCTTCATATATCTAGGCTTTGCCTTTAAAATGGTAGTAGGTAAAGTTAAAAAGCCACCCATGGTTCACAGATTCCTTATTTATATTCTCAAAAGCAAGTTAAAGATGGCAGACTGCAGGGTTCTTCTGGGTACTTCACTTTTAAAAATGAATAGTTATTTTATGCTTATTTGAAATGGTACATCTTGGTAAACATTTTAAAGAAATGTTTGTTTTTATTCTTTTTATTTTTTATATTTTAGTTTTTATAACATCTTCAAATTTTTACTTTTAATCCTACATGATATGGTGATGTGGATGCAGCCTTGGTTATGATGAACAGTTAGTTACTAGACAGAGTTGAAGAACTTCAGCATTATATCTCTCAATACTCAGTTGTTGTAGGTTAACAATAAAAGCAAGTATAGTAGTAAATGAAGCTGAATAAATAAAAAAAAGACTAAGATAATTAGCTTGATTATCTTTGGGGAATGATTCCATTCATCAGGTGATGATGGAATAAAATTAAGCTTCCATGTCATAAAATTAAGCTTTTACTATTTTCTGTGCTCTTTTTACATTTTCAGTTTTAAAGTCTTTTTGTCCTTTTACTTTTCCTCACCTTGAGTAAACAGGCACCAAAATGGAAATAATCTTTGAAGCATACATAAAAGAATCTCACTTTGGTAAGATCTTTGCTCATATCTAGATTCTAGGTTGGAATAAAGTTCCTGAAAACAGTCCCTCTAGTAGCTATTTTTTTTAAGTAGGTAGAAGACACTCCATATCAAAAGCCACATTTTATAAAGAATCCATTTAGTTTGTGGCCCTTGTAGGAGGGAGAATTTTCTTTTTTATCTTATACAAACTTGAGAGTTGATCATTTCACTGAATGTTGTTTCTCCCAGACCCTATGTTCAAGTCTGATTTTTTTCCTGCTCAATTCCAGTGTAATAAATATTCTGCATATAAGAATTTTCACATTTGTTTCATTACCTATTATACAAACTCAGCATTTGGGCCACATTGTTGCAGTGGTTCCCGCCCTAATTGAATATATATTGAGTATACACATACATACACATATACACATCACTTTCTGGTGTTAGTCAATCTCTCATGGGCCCTATTTGCTAGAAGAAATAAAATGAGGATTGAGCATGAGTGAGGTATAATACAAATGGAAAAACTTTACATAAGTTTAAGCAGTGATATTTATAAACAATATTTCATACTTTTGTTTCTGTACCTTTGGTTTGAGAGAAAATCCAGGAATTGCGTTTCTGACTATTGTGTGCACAGTTAACACTGAGCCATTGAATTTCCTATGGGCCTTTGGTCTTTCCAGTCTTAATATCAGTTGCGTCAGCTCTTTGTAATCTTGCAAAGCTTTTAGTGTTGCTTTAATCTTTGAGCAGAGAACTAGAAGACTAGTGGCAGGTGTCTTACTTATGTGGGGACAATAACTCGTGACACTATCAGTGGGAAACCCAGTAACAACCAAACACCACAACTTCCCACTGGACCCTTTCTCCCTTGTGACTGTGGTGCATGATGATAAATTGTTCTTTGGTGTTAAGAACACAGCCATTTTATCATTTTGATTTTTTTTTTCATTTTTAAAAGTTCAAAATGAATAGTGCAGGCTTTAAGACTTTTTTTTTTTTTGCTAAGGCGTATTTTTGGTGGGGAGTGAGCAGGGTTTATGTTGGTAGGTGACATGCAGTACTTTGAATTTAGAATGATAATTATGTAGCCCTTTTACTTGGAGTAGCCCTTTCCATTTGTTGGTTGCACAGGAAACTTGACTGAATATTAAAATTTAGAAATAGTAGAAATGGGATTGTTTTAGAGGAGTTAGATTTTGTTTAGATGAATTCTGCTTTATAACAGGATTCAGTAGAGTCTTTCTGCTAGTGAGGTTTCAAGAAACATTAAATATTCTTGAATTTAAAATGGTTTGCCAGCAATTTGATTTTAGAAGACTTTTTTTTCAGGACGACATGCATATTGTAAAAATTTATCTATTCTTACAGTGAAAGACATCTGTTTTTGGTCTTTATTTATTTTCTTTCTGCTCTTATTCCCCAGGACCTATTCTTTCCCACTCTTTGCCTACCAAACTATAACAAATAAACTATAACTTCCAAGACTAAAATACACTAGTCTTTAGCCTACTACTTAGAGATTCATCTTAGTGGATAATACCATACTATCATAGAGCATGAGATTTAGAGAGTGTTATAAGAAAACATGTACACATAAATGTTCTGAGAAATGAGTCATGAGGCAATTTCTTCATTGTGTTAACGTCATAGTGTGCACTTACACAAGCCTAGATGGTATAGCCTGCTCTACACCTAGGCTATATTATGGTGTAGGCTATTGCCTCTGGGCTACAAACCTGTAAAGCATGTTACTGTATTGAATACTGTAGGCAATTGTAGCACAACTGTAAGCATTTATATATCTAAATGTAGGTACAGTAAAAATATGGTGTAAAAGAGAAAAAATGGTACCCCATATAGAGCACTTACCATGAATGGAGCTTGCAGGATGGAAGATTACTCTGTCAATGAGTGAGTGGTAAGTGAACGTGAAAGTCTGGGATATTAATGTACACCACTGTAGACTTTATAAACACAATATACCTAGGTGACACTAAATTTATTTTTAAAATTTCTTCAATACCTTACTGTGAATTTTTTACTTTATACACTTTTAAATTTCTTAAAACTTTTTCATTTTTTGCAATAACATCTTAAAACATGAATGCATTGTACATTTGTATACAAATATTTTCATTATATCTTTAGTCTATATGCCTTTTTCTATTAAAATTTTGTTAACTTTTAAGCTTTTTTGTTAACTAAGACACAAACACACACAATAACTTAGGCCTACACAGGGCCAATATGAGTGTCTTCCACTTCTATAGCTTGTCCCACCGGAAGGTCTTCAGGGGTAATAACACATGGAGCCGTCATCTCCTGTGATAACAATGCCTTCTTCTGGAATACTTCCTGAAGGATGTGCTTGAGGCTGTTTTATGTTAACTTTTAGAAATCTTAATAAGTAGTACTCTAAAATAAAAATTAAAAATACAGAGTAGTAAATACATAAAGCAGTAACATCC
Organism: Pan paniscus; assembly: GCF_029289425.2. Taxonomy (NCBI): domain Eukaryota; kingdom Metazoa; phylum Chordata; class Mammalia; order Primates; family Hominidae; genus Pan; species Pan paniscus. The sequence goes on along the minus strand of NC_073254.2, from coordinate 116,863,135 downwards.
TTTATTATGTTTGTTCAGTATTATGTGCTGTATGTGCTAGACTTTTATACAACTGGCAGCACAGAAGGTTCATTTATGCCAGCATCACTACAAACACATGAATATTGTGTTGTACTACAAAGCCATGATGGCTACGATGTCATTAGGTGATAGGAATTTTTCAGCTCCATTATAATCTTATGAAAGGAATTTTTCAGCTCCATTATAATCTTACATAGTGGTCTGCCCTTAGCTAAAATGTCATTAAACAGTACATGACTGTAAATGAGGAATTATGTTTTCACTGTTTTTCACTCTTGTGGCATCCTGAGTTTTTCTTCACAGAACATACATCATGGCATAACCCAGTAGTTACCATGTATTTAGTGTGAGTCTCCCTGATAAACTTGAAGTTACATAAGATCAGGAGATATATCCAGTTTGTTTCCCATTGTAAGCAGTGCTTAGTCAGAAGCTGGCTTAGAGCAGGTGCTTAGCAACTGTTTGTTAAGGGAAGGATGGAAATGTATTTAAAGAAGTGTGTAAGTCAAGTTGAAAAGTATATGCCAAAGATTTATATAGCATACATGGATAGCGTGGTGGAAGACTGAGTATCAGGGAAAGATGGCAAGTGAAGGTAATTTCAGTTGGCACATGATGACGCTGTCAACATTTCTTTTGTCTTTATCTGGTGGCCACTTTGAATACTAAAACTGAAGTCTTATTTCATAGATTTTAAAATTCTAAGTATTTTTAGTATGACCTTTAGAACCTTTTTTTCGGAACCTTCCCAAGTTAACCGTAATTATTTTGATCATAGCAGTGAATCAAGGTCAAAACAGATTTGCCGTTTTTTTTGAGGATGAGTCAACATTGCTCTTCACCAATCCTATTTTGAAATGGTGTACGTTAGAGCAGAATGATCTTTATTTCAGTGATGTTTCCCTTGTGTTATTTTCTGGTTTCCCACTCATGACAAAATTTCATAGTTCTATATTTTTCTTTGTGTTCATTATTGGAATTTGCTATGGTAATGCATTACATTTACATAGTGCAAGACCAAAGGACTGAGGATCCATCCTTTGATTTTTTTTTTTAAGTGTGTGTGTATGGTTGACTGTTGTATATACAATCATGAGGTTATTTGAGGTATCTGATGGTGTTGTGAAGGTCTTCTGATTCTACGTTCTATGAAATTTCTATTATATCCTTGGAAACGAGGTACCTGGTTGATGGGGGAGAGGTAGGGTGGTAGGGTAGGGAGTCTAACAGATGTGTCTGTTACGCCAAGAGATTATGCTTGAACCATCTCAGATAGTCATGTTATCTGATGTGGGAAGAAAGAGGAGACCATGGTATATATATGTATGTCTTTCACTTGTTTTTAGTAGACATCATGTCATATATGGTCTTGTTACATGATTGTTGCCTGAGACCTATTTGTTGAATTGACTTGGCTGGAGCTCTCAGGGATAATCACAGTCAGCAACAAAAAGTGTTATTATGAAAAACAAGTAAGTCAGACTACAGTTGCATCTGGGGATAGAGGAATAATCTGGGCATAGTTGTAGTAGACTATTCCTAGAAAGTTGAGTAAGAAATATATAGAATTCTGCCACTGTTTAAAGTAGTGAAAAGACAAAAGAAGCTGTACCTTTTTTTGTTCTGAAAAGAGATATTTGAAAGTCACTTTTCTGAAATAAAAGGGTGAGTTAGAGGAAGAGAAACGAAGGCATCTGATCAAAATCACAGCGCAGAATCTTGAAGTGAGAAAGAGGTTTAAACTCAGTTTGAGGTGAGGTATGGAAAAATAGTCATTTGCAAGGATGAAGGAGTAGAATCCTAAATGTCACTGAAAGGTTGGTGTTGTAGAGGATGTGATTTTCTTTTCTGACTTAAGTGAAACTGCTAGTGCGTATTTATTGAGCACTATGGGTCAATACTTGACATTTGCTATCTCGCTTAATCCTTGCTATAGCTTCATGAGCTAAACTGCACTATGATCATCTCCATTTTTCTGATGAAAAACCTGAGGTTCAGTAACCTGCCCAGTGACACACAGTTTGTAAATAGCAACCAGACCCTCTGACCACGGCCAAGGTGGGCACAATGAGCTTCTGGAGGAAGAGTGTGGGAGTGCTCAATAGATAGACTATTGTTTCCCCGACTGACTTTTTATTCCCTCCAAAGAACACGCCAAAATCATTTGTAGTGAGAGGCAGTGAAGAGAGTACCAGCATTTTTAGAAGAAATACCACTGATATGATGGTATAAACATTTAGTTTTGATTAGATAAACTAATTCTAAGTGCTTGGAAATTTGTGCTAGATTAAGGAAAAATTAAATGTTTAATCTTGAAGATAGGCATATGGGGTCAGATGAGTACAGAGTTGCTAAGGGAACAGGTTAAAAAAGTGAGTGGCATGCTGAGCTCTACCCAGAAATTCAGTTCAATGCTAAAGCTGGATGAAAAAAAAAAAATTCTAGTGGAATAGCATGAAAATAACAAATAAGCATGCTTTTTTGGCTCGTTTTGCTTTTTTTAAAAAAATTACACTGATTCTGAGGGAATATTTGTGGAAACCAGAAAGGTGACCTAGAGATTAATATAAAAAGATAAAGACTGTTTTTTTAGATTACTAGGTAAGTAATTGCAGGAAATAATGGGGTACACTTAAAACTAGTGACTAGGTAAAGCAACATATTTAAATTTTATTCTTTAGGGGATAACAAAATCCTATTTTCATAAGAAACATGTGCCCTTTACCGATGAGAATACATTTCTTGCATAATAATAGTAACACTTACTTAACAATTGACATTTGAGTAGTTCCTCCTGTCACTAGTTTCTAAATGTCTAAATACCTTATTTTGTTTTACCCATGTACAACAGGCATGATGAGATAGGCAGGAGAATGCTTATTTTGCTGTCTTAATGTATTTCCTAAGGAACAGAGTTTTTTTTAAGGAATATGTTTTATGATCATTGAAAGCAAATATTAACATATATTTATAATATGAAATGTTCAAGAAGATTTTATTTTCTGACTATAAGAAAACTACTCATTTTACAAGATTTGGAAAGTAAGGGAAAGAAAGGCTGGAGAAGAATGTACCACAGACTGTCCTACTGGTCAGAATTTTTTTTGTTGTTGTTTGTTTGTTTTTTTTTTTGAGACGGAGTCTCGCTGTGTCGCCCAGGTTGGAGTGCAGTGAGCGATATCAGCTCATTGCAAGCTCCGCCTCCCGGGTCGACGCCATTCTCCCGCCTCAGCCTCCATAGCAGCTGGGACTACAGGCGCCCGCCGCCACGCCTAGCTAATTTTGTTTTTGTATTTTTAGTAGAGAAGGGTTTCACCATGTTAGCCAGCCATCCCTGACCTCGTGATCTACCCGGTTTTTTTTTGTTTTTTTTTGGCAATTTAGTTGGGTTTTTCTTTTTCTTTCTTTTTATTTTATTTTACTTTAAGTTCTGGGATACATGTGCAGAACATGCAGGTTTATTACATGGATATACATGTACCATGGTGGTTTGCTGCACCTATCAACCCCTCATTTAGGTTTTAAGCCCTGCATGCATTAGGTATTTGTCCTAAAGCTCTCCCTCCCCTGTCCCCCCGCACCCCGACAGGCCCCAGTGTGTGATGTTCCCCTCCCTGTCTCCATGTGTTCTCATTGTTCAGCTGCCACTTAAGAGTGAGAACATGCTGTGTTTGGTTTTCTGTTCCCATTAGTTTGCTGAGAATGATGGTTTCCAGCTTCATTCATGTCCCTGCAAAGGACATAAACTCATTCATTTTTGTGGCTGCATAGTATTCCATGGTGTATATATACCACATTTTCTTTATCTAGTCTATCATTGATGGGCATTTGGTTTGGTTCCAAGTCTTTGCTATTGTAAATAGTGCTGCAGTAAACATATGTGTACATGTGTCTTTATAGCAGAATAATTTATAATCCTTTGGGTATATACCCAGTAGTGGGATTGCTGGGTCAAATGGTATTTCTGGTTCTAGATCCTTGAGGAATCACCACACTGTCTTCCACAATGGTTGAACTAATTTGCACTCCCACCAACTGTAAAAGCGTTCCTATTTCTCCACAACCTCTCCAGCATCCATCTGTTGTTTCCTGACTTTTTAATGATCACCATTCTAACTGGTGTGAGATGGTATCTTGTGGTTTTGATTTGCATTTCTCTAATCACCAGTGATAATGAGCTTTTTTTCGTATGTATGTTGGCTGCATAAATGTCTTCTTTTGACAATTGTCTGTTCACATCCTTTACCCACTTTTTGATTTGTTTTCTTTTTGTAAATTTGTTTAAGTTCCTTGTAGATTCTGGATATTAGACTTTTGTCAGATGGGTAGATTGCAAAAATTTTCTCCCATTCTTGGGTTGCCTGTTCACCCTGATGTGTGTTAATATTTTGATATGTTCTCTTCTAATTCTTTGAAAAAAATTTCAAAACATAGTGGGAACATATTATGTATACAGCTTTTCTTCACTCAATATGCTAGCATAATATTTTCATGTGTCATTAAATACTCTTCAAAAACAGTTTTAGTTGCTGTACAGCATTCTATTTTATAAATCACATAATTCTATCTGTTTTTTAAATGTAAACCTTAGGATTGCTTCAAATTTCTTACTATGATGTACATGAAAATTTTTTTTTTTTGAATGGGAGTTTTACTCTTGTTGCCCAGGCTGGAGTACAGTGGTGCGATCTTGGCTCATTGCAACATCTGCCTCCTGGGTTCAGGCGATTCTCTTGCCTCAGCCTCCCAAGTAGCTGGGATTACAGACACGAACTACCACACTTGGCTAATTTCTGTATTTTTTAGTAAAGAGGGGTTTTCACCATGTTGGCCAGGCTGGTCTTGAACTCCTGACCTCAGGTGATCCACCCGCCTTGGCCTCCTAAAGTGCTGGGATTACAGGCCTGAGCCACCACACCTGGCCATGAAATTTTTTTAACTTTTTGCTCAGGATTACTCTGGCTATAAGGGATCTTCTGTGGCTCCATAGAAATTTTAGCATTTTAAAAAATATTTCTATGAAGAATATCATTGGCATTTTGAGAGATTGCTGTGAATCTATAGATTGCTTTGGGTAGTATAAAATTATTTCTTAAGTATGGATCCTGAGAAGTAAAATTTCTAGAAAGTTTTAATATTTTTCATAAACTTTTTGAAGTTTTACATAACAAGCAGAAAGATGCACCAATCATACGGGCACAGTTCAGTGAAATTTGAAAAAAGAAAAGAATATATGAACCTCCCAGAAACCCTTTCCCAGTCATAACTCCTACTCTTCCCCAAAGGTAACCAATAAACTACTAACATAGATGAATTTTGCCTGTGTTTGAATTTTATATAAATTGAATAATATTGTATATACATATTTGTGTCTGTCTTTTGTTCAATGTTATATTTGTGAGATTCATCCATGTGTTGCTTTATAGTAGTTTTGCCCATTTCCGTGGCTGTGTAGTATTTGATTATATGAATATAATGACGTTGATTTATCAGTTCTATTGATGGACATTTTTGCTGTTCTAATATTTCAAATAATGCTTCTAGGAATATACTTGTATTTAACTTTTGGTGTACAAATCTAAGTATTTCTGTTCATTACTCAGGAGTGGGATTACTGGGTAACAGAGCAGGCATAACTACAAATTTACCATAGACAGCATACTGTTATCTAGTTACCCATTTCCACTCCCAATGAATGAAAGTTTCATGTGTACCACATCCTGGTCTGTATTTGGTATATTTTATTTATATATATATATATATATATATATATATATATATATATATATTTTCAACTTTAGTCATTCTGTTGGATTTTTATTTTATTGTGATTTTTATTTGCATCTCGCTGATGAGTGTTGAGGAAGAACATGTTTACATATGTTGTGGATTTTGTTTTGTATTGTTTTGTTTTGGCCGTTTGGATATGTTTGTGAAGTTTTCGTTCAAATCCTTTGCCTATCTTTCAGCCTGGGTTGTTTATCTTTTTCTTATAAATTTGTTGGCATTTAAATATATGTATTCAAAGGATGAGTCCTTTGTCTTTAGTGGTTGCAAATGTCTTCTGCCTTTTGGCTTGCCTTTCTGTTCTTATAATTTCACCTTTTGGTGAATTTATCACTATAGCCAGTGCTTTTGACATCCTGTTTGTGCCTTAAAAATATATTTGATTTGGAAACTTAATAAATATTAAGAAATTTAAACGAGCTAATTAGAGGCTGATATTTGGTTGTTATATTGGAGGGCTATTCAATTTTTTTCTTCATGCCTGTTCCAAGAGTGACATCTTTCAGATGTTGTTTCCCCCAACCTTTCCATGAACCCAGAACGCCAGCTTCCAGCCCACTGAGACTGTGCTCTGCTTAGCTTCCCAGCATTTCAGCTGCCTCTTTTACCAGACTTTCAAGCTTTTCAGCAGCTTTTAATCCTTTCAGCTGCCACTTTGCAGGCTCTCGGTTTCTCAGCTGCCTTGAGAAAACCTCTGAGCTAGCATTTCAGAATTAGCTCATGCCTTCAGGTGAAAAATAACGCGAATTGCAGAGTGCCTCACTTTTCTATACTTCATTTCTCTCAGATCGTAGCCTCTCAGGTTCTCCCTGCTTTGGTGGCTCTCAGATGTCTTCAAAGAGATTTAAAAATGTTATCCAGCTTTTTTGGTTGTTTTTTGGTGGGAGTGTTGGTCTGCTATAGGCTTGACTTTATTTGCTAGAAGCGGAAGTCTCTAGGAATGTTTTTAAGGCTGTTGAAATAGCTTCCTGAATTGCTATAAGTTTACATTCCCATTGGTGGAGTATCCACTTGCTAGAATTATTTTCATCTTGTTTAAACCTTTGAAAAGCTAGGCACAAAATTAACATTCCATTATGTTTGAATTTTCATTTTTACTTGAATGAGACTGACTGAACACTGTTTCGAACAATGGTTGTTTTTTTGCGTCTTCTATTTATGATTTACTTGCTAATATACATTATTATTCATTGATTTTTAAGAATTTTTAATGTGTAATATTGCCTGTATTAACAAATAAGAATCCATGCATTTGAAGATATTATATTAATAGGCCAGAATAATTAGTTTTTCATTAATCTTTATAATGTTTTAATATTTTTGAAGGCAAGGGTTGTGTCCCCTTTTCTTTTGTATTCTGTCTTGGTATCTGGTATGTGGTACAGGTCATATTAACATGAAGCGGATCGCATTTCAAAAATAATGTAGAGAGAAGAGCAGGAAACCCTTCAGGAATGTTTTCTTATGTCACGCTGTGTTCAGTGATTTATCTGTATGAAAGTTTGTCTAGTTATTGATTTATATAATTTCATTTAGGAGCATCGCCTCAAGTCTAAGTTCATGAGGCATCTCATTTTTTAGCTTTATTGATATATATGATATACAAAAAATTGTACACATTTAACATATACATCCTGAAGAGTTTGGACATACGTGTACACCTGCGATATCTTCACCACAGCCAAGGCACTGAACATATTCATCACCTCCAAAATTTTCCTCATGTTGTTTTGTATGTGTGTGTTCTTGTAAGAACACAATATCAGATCTGTCCTCTTAATGTATATTAAAGTACACAATACTCTGTTGTTAATACAGGTACTGTGTTGTACAGAAGATTATTAGAACTTATTCATCCTGCATAAAAAACTTTATAACCACTGAAGAACACTTCCCCATTTCTCCCTCTCCCCAGTCCCTGGCAACTACCATTTTATTCTCTGCTTCTATGAGTTTGACTATTTTAGATACTTCCTATAAGTAGAATCAGAGCCATTCCAATTTTGAGTTATCTTCTTTCTCACATCCATGCAAATCATTAACTTAAGATCAAATTCTCCTTTGTGATGTATCAGACAGTACCTGTTTTATAAATCGCCACAAATTTAAAAGGGGAATTATATGTCTTGGCTTCCTCACATGAAGTTAAATTATCTCGCTCCTGGAAGCATTCATATAAATGGTGAGTGTCAACCTTACCAGTTGCATTTTGAAGGAGTTGAAGTGTTAGACCACTTTAAACTGATTTCAGAGTTCTAAAGCATGCACATAAAAATTTAGAAAATCTAAAACATTCTTCATTCCCATAGTTTATCCAAGTCTTAAGTGTTTGGATTTCAAGAAATCATCCAAACAGTTTAATTTTTTAGTCAGCAGTATGAAAATTGTGTCTGAGATTAAGGGATAATGGAATTTTCCTTATCCACATTTTGGCTCTATTAATTGTGAAAGTATGATATAACTCACAGAAATGTCCTTGTTTTAGTCACTGCCCTACATTTTTTTTGATCATTTTGTAAAACACATTATTGGCTCTCATGCTGCCTCAGGCCCTCAGGGAATGGTGTTCTGCAGAAAACTTGAAGCCTTTAGGGAAGGCTAGTCTAAAAATAAAACCCTCAAGGTATTAGACCAGGGATGAGGGACAGCATTTTTAACATTGCAAATTGCTATATTAAGTGGAATAAAAGTACCGTTCTCTTCTGTAGGTTATGTGAGAAGCAGCAAAACATTTTGTAAAGAGCAGAAACTTTGGAGCCGGACGCCCTGGGTTCTAATCCCGGTCCTCCCACCAGCTGTGTGATTGGCAGCACATTGCCCTCTGAGCCTTGGTTTAATTCTCTTGAAAATGGGGAACATAACTTCTGTCTTTGGGGTGGTTTGTCAGGATTAGCAATAATATATGTTAAGGTCTGGTACATGGTAGACATTTAAGAATTGGTAGCTATAATAATTGCACATCTGAAATTTTTTTTCTTTTTCTGGGATAAGGCTTTTTTTCTGCCCCTAATATAATGATGGCTCAAAGATGAGAGGCAATTTTAGCTGAGTTCCAATCCTCGCTCTACTGTTTACCAGCTATGTGACCTTGGGCAAGTTACGTAGTTTCCTTGTGGCTCAGCTTCCTCATCTATAATTTACATTTCCTCCTTTGCTTGAAAACTTACTAAGGTTTTATACATATATAATATTGTATGTATTAGATATAAAGTTGGAGATTGAACAAGGCTGTGGGTTATTTTCTGAGTACCATTGAATGTCATTTACAAAAAGTATTTTTTTCTTTTGCTTTGAAGTAACAATACTACAATTGTTTTCTTTTTTGTTGCATTTTTATAGTATTTTTTTTATATCCTACATTTCAAATATACCACTTTTTACATAAGGTTTTGTTTTACTCCAGTTTAGTATCAGGTAGTCTTATGCAGATGTTCATATGATGCCATCTTTATGGCTCACCCTTATGTTAATAAACCATAGTTATTCCTCAGAGACAGAGAATATATAATCATAGCCACTGCTCAGAGATAAAGATCAAATAATAGAAGACATCTCAAAAGTAAAACAAACTTGTAGGGGAGATTAAAGACTATGTAGGGGACTTCAACACCCCATTCTCAGCGTTAGATAATCTAGACAGAAAATTAACAAAGAAACCTTGGATTGGACCTAACAGACATTTTCAGGGTATTTCACCCAACAGCTACAGAATACACATTCTTCTCATCAGCACATGGAACATTTTTCTAGGATAAACCATGTGTTGGGATGCAAAACAAATCTCAATAGAATTGAAAGCATATCAAGTATCTTTGCAGATGACAATGGAATAAAAGTAGAAATCAATAACAAGAGGAACTTTGGAAACTTTACAAATATATGGAAATTAAACATGCTCCTGAATGACCACTGGGTCAGTATGGAGTTTTCTCTAAAAACAAAGAGGAGAACTACCATGCAATCCAGCAATTTCAGTGCTGGGTATATATTCAAAGCAAAAGGAATTTATATATCCAAGGATACCTGTGGTTGCATGTTTATCATAGCAGTATTCACAGTAGCAAAGATGTGGAATCAACCTAAATGTCCATCAACAGACAAAGGGATAAAGAACATGCATGTGTACACAGTGGAGTTCTATTTAGCCATAAAAAATGAAAGCATGTTACTTGCAGCAATATGGATGGAACTGGAGGTCATTATGGTAAATTAAATAGGCTAGGAACAGAAAGACAAGTACCACATGTCTTATTCATGTGGGAGCTAAAGAAGCTATGTCATGGAGGTAGAGAATAGAATGATAGATACCAGGAGCTAGGAAGATAACAGAAGAGGAAGAGGGGATGAAGAGAGGTTGTTTAATGGATACAAACATACAGTTAGATAGAAGGTAGAAGTTCTCATGTTCAATAGCAGAGTAGGATGACTATAGTTAGCAACAGTGTTCTTTATATTTCAAACTAATTAGAAGAGAGAACTTGAAATGTTCCCAACACATAGAAATGTTAAATACTCTAGATGATGGATACTCCAGATACCCCGACTTGATTATTACACATTCTATACATGTAACAAATGCTCACATGTACCCCATGAATAGGCAAAATATTATGCATCAATAAAATAAAAAAAAAAAGAAATAGAAGTAGGAGACAAAGGGAATATAAAAAAAACCTATCACCGATAGGACTTATCACTTCTTTTACTTTTTGCGTTTCTAAAAGGTTAATCTATTAGCCACTTAAAAATACATTTTTAAAGTCTTCAATTATAATTAATTTGCACTTCTATTAAATGCTGACCTTTCACGCCACTTGAGTTTCAGTTTTGATTGTCATCAGAAGTCACTTAGCATATTCTCTGAACCAGAGCCCTTCCTGACATTTAGTTTAATTTCTTTTTAGTATTTATGGGGAAAAGTAACAGGAAGGCAAATAAATCCTTGTGCTTAATAATCTCATTTTTTAAATGTCTATGGAAAAACTAAGTGTTCCTTTGAACATTAGTGAGAAAATTCTTCTTTTTTGTGGTGAATATTGTGGTTAGAATTAGAAATATGTTAGGAATGGAACATCATTATAAATAGAACACTACTTGTGGTTCATACTTAAAATGTACACACAGCATTTTTTCCTTTAGCTTTATTGCATATAGGTTTTAGGTTAGGTATGCCTTGCAAATAAGGTAATTTTGATGCCATGATGATGTGCCCTATATAAAAAATAACTTTAAATAAGCTCTTCCCTACCCTGTCTCACTCTGTGTGATTATTGTATATTCCTTTTTGGTTTGTTTTCAAAGCTTTCTTTGACTCTACTTACAGATAAACCAGAGAATAACAGAATTAACGACAAAAAAAAGTAGACATTATTATAGTGATCTAAATTTATAGAGTATTCATTTTAATTGCAAAGTAGGTTGCCCAATGAAGGTGATTGCCTTTTATTTTATTTATTTATTTATTTATTTATTTATTTATTTATTTATTTATTTTTAATGAAATAAAGTTCTGAAGTGAAATGGTTGATTCTTTATTTCTGGTTCCACCTTTTTCAAAACAGAACTCAGGAGTATACTTCCATCCTTGTGTGTCCTTCGACTACCATTCCCCCAGTTTTAATTAGAATCTCTGGATATGTTGCAAGGGCCTAATATAGGAAGGAATATAAATTTATATGTGATACACTTTTTTCTTTCCTCTCTTAGTTTGCAATTTTATTTCTTTCTTAGATGAGAGGAAAGATAGGAATGAAGGGAGGACCAAGTGAAATTCTTGTTGGCTAAGAGTGTGGCAAATAGCAGAAGAACATGATGTGACATCTTTTCTCTTCAAGCTCAGGCTGTGGCCCAGAATGAGAGAGAGATGCTCCATAATGTCACAAGAGCTCTCCTTTCTCTTAGGCATTGTTCTTTCTTTTAGACTTTCATTTTCTTCAAGACAAAAGCAGACACCCTTGAGTAACGCCAGTATTTCAGATTCCTACCTGTTTTATTCTGCTGTCAGTAATGAGTTGGCTGGAACGCGTGGGTTATTCCCAGCAGCCAGTTTCTGTTTATCCGTTAGGGGATAGAATAGTTTTAGAACAGCAATTTTTTCATAGTGGTGCCACTCGATTCTTCCCAGCATCCTGGGATCAGTGGAATCAAGGCCAACCTTTAGAGCATATGCAATGAGTACAGCATTTTAGAGGATTGGACTGAGACCGGGGCTGGTGGGATGTCTCTGCTGGGAGCCCTGGGAAGCTTGAGCCCAGGTCCTGCAGAATCTGCAGACTGTGGTTTGCTTCTTACCCTCTTTTCCATAGAGAGTGGCATACATGGTTATTGTTATCTTAAGCAACTTTAGGATACACAGCTTTGTGTTAGGTCAGATATGTTACAAATAAGATAGGTTGCAGCTTGCATCCTCAAGGAATTTTATACAGGAAACAGGAAGAAAAGTGTGATAGAATAGTACAAGAAGAATATTGATTTAATGTGGAAAAAAATTATACAAAACTGTAAGTGTATGGGGAAAATAATATTTTACTCCCTTAATTTCATACCAGAAAAGAAATCCCTTTTGTCTGTTTGGTCTGTTTGTCTATACCTATGTACATATGCACAAACACATACATGTATATGCATATACACACATCTACATACATACATAACAATGGGACTATGTTGTATGTCATTCTGCATGTTAATTTTTTTTTTTTTTTTTTAGTATATGATGAACATTCTCTGCTATCACTATTCTAGATTGACCTATTGTTTGTGATAGCTGCATGGTATTCCTAGTATGTATGTACCACACTTTATTTAACTGTTATCTTTTTTTTTTTTTTTTTTTTCCTGAGACGGAGTCTCGCACTGTCGCCTGCGCTGGAGTGCAATGGCGTGATCTCAGCTAACTGCAACCTCTGCCTCCTGGATTCAAGTGATTCTTGTGCCTCAGCTACTGAGTAGCTGGGATTAGAGGCACACGCCACCACACCCAGCTAATTTTTGTATTTTTAATAGAGACAGAGTTTCACCATGTTGGCCAGACTGGTCTCGAGCTCTTAACCTCAAGCTATCCACCTGCCTCAGCCTTCCAAACTGCTGGGATTACAGGTGTGAGCCACCGCGCCCCAGCTTATTTAACTGTTATCTTATTGATGAGTATTAAAAAGATGTTGAGTTTTTCACTATGAAGTAATGCTACAATGAACATTCTTATCTGCATGTTTATGCTAGTGTTTTTATCATGTAGAATTCTAGACAATATTTAAATTGTTTAATATTAAGAAATACTGCCTACTCTTACTCCCAAAATGCTGTACCAGTTCATACTCCCACCAATAGGCTATAATAGAGATATTGATTGCATAACATAGTGGAAGTCTGTAGAAGATTATGGTTATGTTATAATTTGATAGCACTTTGTAGTTTATAATTCACTTTCATCTATCTTATTTAATTCACCAACCTATGGTGTGGTTTTATATCTGCATCTTTGAGATAAGGACATTTGAGAGTCAGGAAAGTTCACTGACTTGCCTGAACATCTTAGTTAATGAATGGAAGGGCCAAGACTATTACCCAGATATTTTTTCTCTACTTTTGACATCCTTATAGTAAGATAATTTAGGAAAAGCTTGAGGTTGGCCATATTTAGATGACATTTTCTTAGCATTTGTGAAAGTTGATAGGTTTTATGTAGTACTGGGTTACTATGGATTTGAAGGAAGAGAAAAATGCAGAAAATGATTCAGATCTAATTGCATATAAAGAACATACTTAGTGAACCATGAAAGAATTTTTTGGTTATATATACACATGGTATCTATATCTATCTGTAGATATAGATACATGCATGTATCTATATCTAATCTGTATATCTTTATATCTCTATCTAGGCATCCCAGTGAATTTTAACATCAAGGCAGAATTTTGTATAATGAGTTTCTTTCTAAGTTGTAATGTGGTGCTCCTATCTCTTTTGCAAGATTTGTAGTCTGAGTCATGGTAGAGATAACAGGCAGTTAGACACATTAGTTAACATGCACTCTGAATACAGGGTCATTTGAAGGCCTAACTGGGGAGGCAAAGATAGCAGGATTCTCCTAGAGGGGTTAGAGATGGAAGTTGTAGAAGAGAGGCTATGATTCTAATGGGCTGGTAAAGCCAGTGTACTCCAGCTTGTATGTGGATCCAAGGATGGTCTTTTATTGGAGATTAGAAAGGGAGGTTGGTTTTGAAAATTTTCAGTGTAGAGATACAGTCAAAATAATATAAAGGAAGAGAAAAAGGAAAGGAGCAGAAAGGAAAGAGAATAAAACCATCTTGAAGAATTAGAGATGGCAGGACGAGATAAAGAAAGAAGCTGGCACAGGAAGGGGAACATCACGCTCTGGGGACTGTTGTGGGGTGGGGGTAGAGGGGAGGGATAGCTTTAGGAGATATACCTAATGCTAAATGATGAGTTAATGGGTGCAGCACACCAGCATGGCACATGTATACATATGTAACTAACCTGCACATTGTGCACATGTACCCTAAAGCTTAAAGTATCATAATAATAAAATAAAAAAAAAAAAAAGAAAGAAGCTGGCCCTGTTTAGTTGACTGGAGTTCAGTGTAGGTGTCCCACTTTTTTGCTCCTTTTCTCTGCAGTCCCAGTTTTGATGAGGACTGCTTTGCAGAGTTTTATGGAAGCCCTCAGCACTTCAGCCTGTGAAACTCTTCTGAAAAACAGCCAGCATTTATATTACTGCAGCATCAGAAAATCCTTTTGGGCACTGAAAGAATTGGCCTGAAGAAATCTTTCCTTTTACTTACTAAATATTCAGTTCTATTGGGATTGTAGAATTTTCACTTTGTTTCATGTGAAATTGTGATTAAAAGGTGGTCACTCCAGTTTTAGCAACCCCATGGGAAAACTAATCTCGTTGCTTTGGAGCTTTATTGTATTTTTACCAGATATTTGTACCATCTGCATTGGGAAACACTGAGCAAATTCAGCACTGTTAAGATTCTTTTTACTGAGTCTCATTTTTTGAAAGAAAAAAAGTATTTGTATTTTTCATGCATATTTAGATTCCATATGTCATATATTTTTGGCAGACCTAGACTTCTGTAATCACGGTATAGAGCCCTACATTTACATGAATATTCTGGTAAAAAAATATAGATATAATCCTGATTCATTTCCACATCATTTCTAAATTTATTGTAATTGCTTTTTAAATTTAGCAATATGTTTTTGAAAACATACATGTGATATGTAAAAGAAAACAAAGTATTATGTTTTTCTAGTACTAGTGGCATTTCTGTATGTTGTATTCTCTGTTTTACAGCATAGCGTAGTGGCTAAGAACACACTTCCTGGGTTTAACTCCCAGCTTTGCCCATTATTAGTCATGTGACCTTGGACATGTTACTTGACCATTCTGTGCAATCATTCCATCATCCTTAAAATGGATATTATAGCAGTAGTAATGTCATAGTTGCCGTGGAATTTTTAAAGCTAACATATTCAAAGAGCTTAAGACAGTTCTTTGATATTATACTTCCTAACAAAACTCAGGAGATAAAAGGTTATTCTTAAGAATGCAGATTGCCCCTTTGAATACTGAATATCTTGATATGTCTATTCCTTTATGCTTCTGGATACTTAAAAAACAAAATTTTAAAAGTTTTGTTTTTGAGTTCCTACTGTTTTTATTTGAAATGTGTAACCACAGTGGAGGTGATTATTAGCTTTCTGATTACTTTTCTCTGATATGTGTAGGATATTGTGTGAAAGGAAGGAGGCACAGGATACTAAACATATTGATATTATGCTTGATGGCCTAATTTGGTAAAATTATCCAGCATATGGATATATTCTAAGAAAAACAAAGTCACCAATCATGGAAGTAGTCCATGTAATCCACTCGTCACCAAGTAGCTGGCTAGTGTCTCCAGGAGATTATGTCATTTTCAATAAGTTTAGTTTTGGTCCCTGTGTTGCCACAGTGAGTATCCAGTGGCTATAGCCAGATTGATCTGGGTGAGTGGAAGTCCATGTTGCTGAGCACATGTATAATCTCTGTCCCTTCTGCCATGGCTGTGTTGTTCATGAATCCTTTAGGGAAGGACAGGAGTGACTAGAGAGAGAGGTTGATTGATCTCAATAGAATAGGTCATCTTGTCTGCCTGATTATCAAGCTCTTCTTTTGAAAGTTGCTATTTGGTGAGCATTTACATGACTAGCCAGTCAAACCATTAGCTACTGTCTATGAATGAATGTAGTTTTTCATCTCTGGCATGAATTCGTCAAAATGAACAACCAAGTATACTATTCAAAATGTTGCCCACTGGGAGGTTTTCTCTGCTGTGCCCTTACGGGCTTCCAAGTGGGGCTGTAATGCTACAACTCTTCACCCCTGGGTGGCACCAATTTATTGTGCAGAACCATCTGCACAATAAATCAGGCCTTAATTTTTTTCTTCTTTAGTTAACTGGTCATAAGAAACTCCTCTCAGTGAGGTCACAGGTGAAGTTGAAAGAGAGGGTCATTACAGCAAACATAGGAGCTGTGGGAATCTCAGCCACTTGCTCATGTAACTGAACTGTGCCCTGAGCACCTGCCAGGTCTGATTTCATACATACCCTTCTGTATAAGGCTAAAATGCTCCATGCAAACCCAACTGTATAGCTTCAGAAAGTTAGACAACACCAAGTTTATGTGGAGCACTCATGTTCCATAGCTTTGTTCCAAAATACTAAAGATCTGGTCTGACCTTTAAGGGGCCTGCCAAATGCTATACAGAATCCCTATGTGCCACAGACACCTAAAACACCAGTAAATCTTTCGGCTCAGTGGCAGAGCAGCTTTCATAGCAGCCCGGACCTGTTGTGGAGCCTTCTCTTATTATTACTGATTACTCAAATATGGCAGCTTTTCAAGCTACTTGATAAATAGGTCAGAATAACATACCCAAATGAGGTGCATGTTGCCTCCAGAGTCCAGAAAAGCCAGCTAGATGCTGTGTCTCTGTATTAGTGGTAGGCAAGAGAGCTATCACTTTGGAAGGGATATCTTGAAATACTACTAAGACCCCTAGAAAATTTAAAAGATGGCAGGCCTCTGAATTTTTTTAGGACTCTTTCTTCACTCTGTCGCACATGTGTCTTACCATGCATAGGGTATTTACCACTTACTGTATAGTCAGCATGTAATGGACAGCATGACATTCTATGGACTAGAAGTACAACCAGGGTCCCTGCAAATGAGATTATGATAGCGTGCTGGAGACTTGACAGAGCCCTGAGGTAGGATAGTAGGGTAGGCAAATGCTTCAAGTAGTCTTTGCTAACACATACAGAGAAAACCAGAATTTGACAGATCAATAGCCATGTACCAGATGCCAGGAAATATGTTGATTCGCTCCATCAGTAAAACCACATCTGGTACAGCATCTGCACTCTTCAAAATCCATCTGTTTTCTACAAAGCCAAAGAGGCAACTTGAATAGAGATATGGCAGAAATGATCACCTTCTTCTTGCAAGTCCTTGATGGTGACTCTAATCTTTGCAATCTCTGCAGGAATGAAATGTTGCTTTTGGTTTATTTTCATAGGTAGAAATAGATAGTTCTAAGGGTTTGCAGTTAACCTTTCCTACCATTATACCCTTGCTCCACAGATTAGAGAACCAGTGAGAGAATCTGCTGAGTTTGTCTGTTCTAACTCAGCATTTCAAAACTGGTAGAATAACCATGGCATGAGTTCTGGGATGAGTGGGAGTTGTAATGAGCCCAAACTTCATTAATCATGTGATTTCCATAAACTCCTGCTCTGAATAGAATCAGTACTGTAGAATATGATACTGACATGGTTGGGCTGTTTGTCCCCTCCAGATCTCATGTTGAAATGGAATCCCCAGTGTTGGAGGTTTGGGCCTGGTGAGAGGTATTTGAGTCATGGGGTGGATCCCTCATGAATGCCTTGATGCTGTCCTCCCCGTAGTGAGTGAGTTTTTGCACTGAGTTCACACAAGATCTGGTTTTTTAAAAGGGTATGGCACCAACCCCTCTCGCTCTCTCGTTCCTGCTCTCACCCTTCACCTTCCACCATGATTGTAAGCCTCCTGAAACCTCTCCAGGAGCAGATGCTGGCACCATGCTTCTCATACAGCCTGCAGAATTGTGAGACAAAATAAACCTCTGTTCCTTATAAATTGCACAGCCTCATCCTTTGGGAAAAAAGAATGTATGTGTGTGTGTGTATGTATATTTAAATGCCAACAAATTTATAAGAAAAAGATAACCCAGGTGAAAGACGAGCAAAGGACTTGAACAAAAACTTCAACAAAAAAATCCAAACAGCCAAAACAAAACAAACAAAAAAATGGAGAATAAATATGTAAGTTAATTATTAATTTTAGGATTTCTAAAAGTTAAACAAGAAAGGAAAATATTCTACTGTTGGCTTATCAGTAAATATACTATTTACATAACTACATTAATACACTACTGTAATTCAGAAGTTTCAAATAAAGATTTTGATGGTACAAAGGGAAGAGAAATTAGTTGGAAATGCTGTGACAGCTAAATCTACATCTATACTTACAGGAAATCAGGAGTTAATATATTTAAGTGATAAACCAAAAAGTAATTTCTTCATGTTATTTAGATATATAAATAATAAATATATGAAAAAACCTTTAAAATAATTAAGAATGAGTACCTCTAAAAACAGGAATGGGGTAGTGAAGATTGGGACAGGATTTGATGATCACCTTAAAACTTATCTAATTATTTTTAAAATTATGTGCATATTTTATGAATATTAAAATGAGTAAACAAAAAATTGATCCCGCAAAACAGTGCAAATGAATTTAGTTATCTAAATATTTATCAGAATGTGTGCAAAGCACAGTGGTCGTAGGGAACAATGGGATTAATAAAATCAATGGCTGCCTTCTAGGAGAATATAGCCTTTTCAGAGAATAAAACAAGTACTTAAAGCACTCCAAAGATCACTTGAGCCTGGGAGGTCAAGGCTACAGTGAGCTGTGATTGTGCCACCACACTCCAGCCTGGGTGATAGAGTGAGATCCTGTCTCAAAAAAATAAAATAAAGCACTCCAGTGGCAGGTAAGACTAAGGAAAGAGGACCAAGAGAATACTACAACCTCTACTGACCATTCTAGGCACTGAAGCCCAATAAATATGACATTCTGGCACACTCCAAATATAAAACACTCCACTTATATCATTAACGTGATAACCCAGCATTGTTTCTGTAGATGCAATAAGAGAGAATCATAAATCCAGTCACTTCTACCATACGCGAGTTTTACAAGTACACATACATGTGGTGTGTTTGTATAAACATGTGTATTATGTATGCATATATCATGTGCACACATTCACACATAATTTAAAATTTTTCTCACTTGGAAGATTTGTTAAACATTTCCAACAAATGGCAAATAAAGACTAGTCTAGATTGGATTTAACATTAAGACTCCTGTGTAAATGTTACCAACCTACGCTAATTGTCTGTTGCTCTCATGCTGTTACTGTCCTATTTCATTTGGAAATACAAATTGTAAGTATGAAACTTTTTAACCTATTCTTACATAAAATTCAAAGAAACTTCAGGTGACAATGATATTTGATGAGAAATGCTTAGGGGAAAGAATCTTTTAATGTAGTTACTGTGAGCATTCAAGAGCACTGCTTTGGTTATTATACTTCATAAGAAAAGGAAGAAGGCCAGGGAATATTTACATTCCAATGAGCCAGGAGTGAAGTGAATGACGACCACTGTACAGATACTGAGGCAAAGGCATTATTAAGTCTGTTCATGCTATGTTCCTTAGTATTTTAAATTGAAGTTATTTTCCTTAATGTTTAACTACAAAAATGCTTTTGTTTAATTTCTTTGTTAAACTCTTCATTTCTTAGAGAAATTGACAATTTATATTTAATAGGCACTGAAAAGTTGATTAGAATCTCTATGTTCATGGGCTGGTTTGACAGTGGGTGGGCTTCCATATACAGGTGACTGGTCACCAAGCTGGCATTGTTCTTGTGCTACCATCAGATGTTAGTATCTAGAGGTTTTTCCTCTGTGGCAGTTTAGTTACAGCCTTTCAGTCTTCTGCATGGGCAATATGTGCCTGGCTTCTGGCAGTCTGAGAGCAGGATGGCAAAAGGAGCTAGGTTCTCAAATTGAATATGCATTCACTCAGTCCCCCTGTTTTCAGCCTTGCACTAATATTTTCGAGTGTGGTGCTTGTCAGGTTCAGTTGTGCCACAGAGTTGGGCTACTGAAATGGAGATACGTGCTTTCATGTGATTGTTCAGAGAGGAGAACTAGGTGTGGAGTGGGGTTCCAGTGTCTCTGATTTTCAGTCAATTTTCCAGTTTTCAGCTCTGCCTATATACTCTGGTAATTGGCATCCAGAGATTCTCTGGGGATCTACAGGATTGTTTCAGTTTCTTCAAAGCATATTTCCCTGGAAGTATTGAGAATAAATTGTTCTCTGTTCTGGTTTGTGAAGTCAGTTACTACAACACCATTTGCTTTTTTTGCCTTAAAACATTAAAAAACATCCTGGCAAACCAGGTGAAACCCCGTCTTTACTAAAAATACAAAAAAAAAAAAAAAATTAGCTGGGCATGGTGGCAGGCGCTTGTAGTCCCAGCTACTTGTGAGGCTGAGGCAGAAGAATGACGTGAACCCGGGAGGTGGAGCTTGTAGTGAGCCAAGACTGTGCCACTGCACTCCAGCCTGGGTGACAGAGCGAGACTCTGTCTCCAAAAAAAAAAAAAAAAAAAAAAATTAGAAAAAAATTTTTATCTACTGATGTGTTTTTCATTTATACCTCTTGTCCTTTTGGTTTATATACTTTGTTTAAAAAATCCCTTTACTGTCATTTCAGTGTAATTTTCGGGATGTGGACTGTGGTCAGTCTGCATTTTTAACGAGAAATTTAGAAACCATTTATTTGCTCACCATTTTCCTTTTAGCACCTGGCATGTAGTAGGTTCTTAAATAGATATTTGATGAAATATTGAATGAATTGTTAGAAGTTTTTATAGTTGTGGGAAGCTTTTATGGTAGAAAGATACAATGACTATGCAAATATAACAAGTTAAAAGTCATCTTTTAAATTATGGTTTTACTTTGGCTTCATCCCATTTTTTGTTTTTGTTCCTTAACATGGTCAAGGAAATGAAATATTTTAAACAGTGTGGTAGTACAGGATGGATATATGTTAGTTTACTTTGTCAAACACAATTTTAGCTGTCACATTAGGCTTAAGATACACATTTGTCTATTTATAATTTTTCTAGAGAAATTACCTCTACCTCTATGGAGGTAGACTTGTATTGAGGTTAATGTACAATTAAGCACAGCCTTTAGTCTTAATTATATGTATATTTAGGGTACTTCTATAGAGGCTGATGGTGATTATGGTGTAAAATCTTCCAACTACCACTGCTCTCTTCCCACTGGCCCCTTTGTGGTTAATAAAGTTCAAGAGCAGCTGGCTTAGTGTGGCATCTTATCCAGGTATGTTTTGTATTACAAAGTGAATATGTGAGGATAGATAAAATCTAGTAAGGGCAAAGAAATTAAACCGTAGAAGTGAACGCAAGTGGTAAAGTTGATATTTTGAATGAATAGATCAGGATTCTTCTTTTTATAAAGGCAGCCCTGGACAAAAAAAGATGGGATTGTAGAGCTATAGGTATGTAGAATCCCTGATTTGGCTACATTGCTGGATCTTGGGTCTTAGAAATGTGATATCCCTACCCATCATGCATTAGTAAATGAATGAATGAAATTTTGACAGTGACCCTTAAAATCAATGACTAGGCTGGGTGCAGTGGCTCACGCCTGTAATCCCAACACTTTGGGAGGCTGAGGCGGGTGGATCACCTGAGGTCGGGAGTTCGAGACCAGCCTGACCAACATGGAGAAACCCCATCTCTACTAAAAATACAAAATTAGCCGGGCTTGGTGGCGCATACCTGTAATCCCAGCTACTCGGGAGGCTGAGGTAGGAGAATCGCTTGAACCCAGGAGGCGAAGGTTGCGGTGAGCTGAGATCGCACCATCTGGGCAACAAGAGTGAGACTCTGTCTGGAAAAAAAAAAAAAATCAATGACTGATTCTAAGTCAAAATAATGAGTAAACTGCAATTTGTTTTAAACTACTGTACATGTATGTTTTCCCAGTCTCTTAAGAGCTTATTAAAGGAATCTAGCCAGAAATTCAGAGACTTCTTTCTAACTATAAAGAGGTTACCTCTCCAGTAAAGACCTACGGAAGGAAAAACCCATACCACAAAATGTGTAAGACAGCAGATAAAGAAAGTCCCTTACAGAAAACTCTGGAGTTACAGAAATCTGGGTAAGAAATTGGGGGTTAGGATAAGAGAAAGGTGATAAGAAACTTTTTGGAGCAAGCTAATTACAAAGCTAATCTTTGTAAGTTTTCTGGAATAGATTCTTCATACCTGAATATTTTTCTAGTCATCTCTCCTTTAACATCTCTATCTTTGTTATTTGGTTGACATATACTGATCAAGTTGCTAACGCAAAATAAGATTGGTTTTTTAGGGAGAAGAAAATAGAGGAGATAGATGTATACATATCAGAAAAGAAAGGATGAAAGTCAGTGGACTTGGGAGAGAAGAGAGACTATGAGAAGCAAAGAGAGCTTTAGTAAAATAAAACTTTTGAAAATATTACCAAGACATCTTAGAATTTTTCTTCTCCTCTTGAGTAAGTTCTCCAGTATGGTTGGTGGTGGAACTTCTGGAAAGAAATTAAAAATGAATGAATTTTTAATTCAAAAACTAAAAATGAAAAAAATTGATGAATTAATTGGATAAATAAATAAATAGAAAGCAAGCCAAGAAAATGTTTCAGATCTTCATTGACAATTACTTAGTGCCTACTTATAAGGATGTTAGAACTAAAGTGTGTAATTGTTATGTGTGAAATAGGAAACCTGCTTTAGGTTTCTTTGTCATCCGGTTTTGTGCTAATGTAAAATTAGAGTAAGAACTTGTACCAAAGAACTATTAATTTAAAAAAAATAGTGCTCAAGAGAACCAGGTAATAAAAATCTGTATTAATAGTGACTATAGCAAAGCATGAAAATTAAAATTAACATTTAATTAAAATTAAAGGCACTGGAAATATTTTAAAAATTAACAGTAAGATTATAATTTTTGTCTTTGGGGCAGTAACACATTTTGAGATTCCTCACACTTTTGCTTTATATATGAATGTCATGAAATTTCCACCATGGTTGACTAAAGATAAAATAACAGAACGATATTTTAGTGTTGACTACACTGGAGACTAAAATATTTTTAAACGGTCAAAAAGAGCAAAACTGATCCTTCATGATGAAAGGCAGCCCTGGAGTTAAATGTTATTTGCAAATCTCATTTCTCATTTACTTTTTGTGTTTTGGTTTTATTTTCAGGCAAAAGGACTCTTGTGGAAGATGGAACTCATTGTCCATTTTCCAGAATGTATTTCCAAGCCCATCAATGGGACCTGATACTGCTGTTCTGTGTTGAAATGCTTGAAGAACTCCTGCATCTCTGCTTGCATCTTCCATCCTACTGAAACCATGGTCTTCTCGGCAGTGTTGACTGCGTTCCATACCGGGACATCCAACACAACATTTGTCGTGTATGAAAACACCTACGTGAATATTACACTCCCTCCACCATTCCAGCATCCTGACCTCAGTCCATTGCTTAGATATAGTTTTGAAACCATGGCTCCCACTGGTTTGAGTTCCTTGACAGTGAATAGTACAGCTGTGCCCACAACACCAGCAGCATTTAAGAGCCTAAACTTGCCTCTTCAGATCACCCTTTCTGCTATAATGATATTCATTCTGTTTGTGTCTTTTCTTGGGAACTTGGTTGTTTGCCTCATGGTTTACCAAAAAGCTGCCATGAGGTCTGCAATTAACATCCTCCTTGCCAGCCTAGCTTTTGCAGACATGTTGCTTGCAGTGCTGAACATGCCCTTTGCCCTGGTAACTATTCTTACTACCCGATGGATTTTTGGGAAATTCTTCTGTAGGGTATCTGCTATGTTTTTCTGGTTATTTGTGATAGAAGGTGTAGCCATCCTGCTCATCATTAGCATAGATAGGTTCCTTATTATAGTCCAGAGGCAGGATAAGCTAAACCCATATAGAGCTAAGGTTCTGATTGCAGTTTCTTGGGCAACTTCCTTTTGTGTAGCTTTTCCTTTAGCCGTAGGAAACCCCGACCTGCAGATACCTTCCCGAGCTCCCCAGTGTGTGTTTGGGTACACAACCAATCCAGGCTACCAGGCTTATGTGATTTTGATTTCTCTCATTTCTTTCTTCATACCCTTCCTGGTAATACTGTACTCATTTATGGGCATACTCAACACCCTTCGGCACAATGCCTTGAGGATCCATAGCTACCCTGAAGGTATATGCCTCAGCCAGGCCAGCAAACTGGGTCTCATGAGTCTGCAGAGACCTTTCCAGATGAGCATTGACATGGGCTTTAAAACACGTGCCTTCACCACTATTTTGATTCTCTTTGCTGTCTTCATTGTCTGCTGGGCCCCATTCACCACTTACAGCCTTGTGGCAACATTCAGTAAGCACTTTTACTATCAGCACAACTTTTTTGAGATTAGCACCTGGCTACTGTGGCTCTGCTACCTCAAGTCTGCATTGAATCCGCTGATCTACTACTGGAGGATTAAGAAATTCCATGATGCTTGCCTGGACATGATGCCTAAGTCCTTCAAGTTTTTGCCGCAGCTCCCTGGTCACACAAGGCGACGGATACGTCCTAGTGCTGTCTATGTGTGTGGGGAACATCGGACGGTGGTGTGAATATTGGAACTGACTGACATTTTGGGTGATGCTTGTTCTTTATTGACATTGAATTTTCTTTCTCATAGCCTCTCCACTTTATTGTTTTTTATAGGGTTTGTGTATGTATGTGTGTGAGCAGTGTAAAGAAAGAATGGTAATTATAGTTCTGTTACCAAGAATAAACAATAGGAAAGTGATTACAAATATTACCTCCAGGGTTCAATAGAAATCCTCAATTTAGGGTGAGGAGCCTTTTTTTGGTTTTGGGGTTTTTCCTTGATTGATTTTGTTTTCATAGTGGGAATCAGGATTGTGCTTTATTGAGCCTGCAGTTACATTGAATTGTAGGCGTTTCGTGTGCTGCTAAGGTATGCTTATTTGAGTTTATCAAGACTTTTTTTTTCTGGAAGACACTGCTGCTTTTTACCATCACATTGGAGCCAAACATCTCAATCAATATATATTTAGTTTTATTTTAAAAACTAACCCAGGAAGGTTAGCGACATTTTAAGGGTCATTACTATTTACTTTGGTGCACTTTAAGAGATAATGTACAAATTAATTCAGTCTTATTTTTCAGAATTGTTTTTATACATGATATGTGCTTTAGGAAATGTGCATTATCATTTATGGGAAGATAGTTTTAAGAAATGTTTTATCTGCATGTACAGTTGTAAAAGAGAACATAAAATGTAGATACTTTTCTAAGCACAATAGCAACTCTTCAAGCAATAGCGCAAAATCTAGGAGACAGGATCCTTGCAAATTTAAAAGGTGAATGTAGTGAGGGGGATGGCAAGTGGCTGGTACAGGCTGTGGTGATTCCTTTTACTCAAGGGTTTTTGTGGAGTATAGGGAGAAGGGGTTGATATTTATGGACACCTATGTGTCAGGCACTGTGCATCATTTTATCCTTACAGGATGTTGTGAGGTAGGTATTATTGTTTTCATTTTTACAGGTGAAGAAAGCAGGTCTCAGAGGGACTAAAATCCTGCCCAAGGTTAGTGGTAGAGCTGGGATCCAAAAATCTGTCAGAATCCTGAGACTGCGCTGTTCCACTGTGCCACGCAGACAGTTCATTCAGTTTAGATGTCACATAGTCAAGAGGGAACTCTATGCATCCTTTAATTTTTTAGACTATGATACTCTTTTTAAAAATTAGCCTTTATTTTCTAACTACCAAAAGAAATATGAAAGCATTACAGAAACACTGGAAAATAGAAAAGAAAAAATAAAATCACTTACAACCACTTTTTGTTTTTTGGAGTCTCGCTTTGCCACCCAGGCTGGAGTGCAGTGGTGTGATCATGGCTCATTGTAGCCTCAACCTCCCAGGCTCAGGTAATCCTCCTGTCTCAGCCTCCTGAATAGCTGGAACCACACACACACACACACACACACACACACACAGGTGTGTGCCACCACACCCAGCTATTTTTTTGTATTTTCTTTTGTAAAGACAAGGTTTCACCATGTTGCCCAGGCTGGTCTCAGAGTCCTGAGCTCAAACGATCTGCCTGCCTTGGCCTCCCAAAATGTTGGGATTACAGGCATGAGCCACCACATCTGACCTACAACCACTTTTTAATGTGAGACTTAAAAATCTTAGATAAATAAGGCTGTGAAGCAAAACCAGTGATTTTTTTTTTGTTTTTGATTTGCAAAACAAGTGACTGACAATTATTGAGAAATTAAAGATAGCTATGTGTAGGTCTTGCCCCTGCGGGTTTGGAGGTTTCCAGTTGTCCATCTGTGTTAGTTCTAAGTGTTCTGGGCAGAATAGTATTGTTGCCCCAATGCTTGCCCTAGCAGAGCTGGAGTTTGTGAACGTGCTCAGGTGTGTGTCTCCTACAAAGAAGGGAAAATGAACCCTGGTCTGAGCCTAGAACAAGTTTTAATAGGGCATGTCTGATATTTCAAATTGTTTTTCTCTTGCTGACAGTCTGCCCCCAGGTGCATCTAGGGCCTTGGTCAGCTTCTCTGTTACCAGTGGCTCACTTTATAAAACAGCCCACAGGGATAAGGGCTGAAAATATAGCCACTTGGCTACATCATTGACTAATTAAGTAAGTTAACTGTGGATTTATAGCATCTTTTCAGGATGTTAGTGTTTTGTGAGCCAGTGGAAAAAATAAGCTTCTATTTCTTCATTTGTAAAACCAGAGAGTTGGATTAGATGTATCTCTAACGTCCTGTCCAACTCAAATGTGCTTTCCTCCATACTAGGGTATAGATTTTTGAAGAGCCTAGCTGACTTCAGCATCACCTCACCCTTTGGTCTCCAGTATTACTTCTTTACATTTTACTTCATTTCTTAATATTTCTTAATATTAAATGTCTGAAGAGTGTGGCACTGTATCAGGAGTTGGGGCATTGAAAGGTTGATGACATCATGAAATATCTGGGAAACTCTGCTCTTAAGGAAATTGCACCGATGTTGGAACTCATTGTCCAGTTAAAGAGCTCTTTGGGGACTCAAGGATATTATTCAACATGTTGTTTTGGGATTATCTTCAAATGATAGTCACCTACCTCTTTCATTTCTAATTTTTATTCACAGGTAAAATTGTTTTTGTCCATAGGGATTTTATAGGACATAAGCACTGTAGTAGATACTAGTAGCATGTTGAAGTGTATTATGCTCTTCATTTTCCATATAAACTAGATTTCAAGCAGATATTGATAAGGACATTTTTTATTAGACTTTTCTCTGAGGAAAGTCAGCATGATCTGTATTCATCTTACATATTGGTAGGTCATGAAGACTCCTTTTTGGCTGGAGGTGAAACTGAGCTTTGTTTTCTTTGTTCCTGTTTTATAGGCAGTCTTTAGGTACTTTCATGCTGCTTAATAGGCAGTGCCTCATTTGGTGAGAGCTCTGGAGTGCCTGCCGAGACGCTCCCTGTTTGTGAACAAAGATTATGAAGGGGTCTTTGTGAGAATTCAGCAGCAACACTGAACAGCAATTCTTTTTACACTGGATTATCTTGATCTGATGAGAGTTTACAAATCATTTTGAACATTTTTATTATGTATACATTGTGAAAGCTTTAAAAATAAGTACTATGGAGCACCTTTGAGAAACGTAGGTGCAAAGTCATATGTTGCCTATTCCCCCATATTTTCTTGAGGCAGGGAAAGATACCACTACTAATTCTCACTGCTCACAGGCATAATCAGAAATGGTTTTTTGTTTGCCTGTTTTTCCTTCTGGCTAGTAAGAAGCATAAAAGAGATAATGAAATATTTGTGGTCAAAAGAAAGATGCAAGGGAAATTCCAAATAGTATGGAGTAACATTATTTAAACTTTTAATACATGTTTAAGCATCCCCAAGGGAGCTTGTTAACAGTACAGATTCCTGGGCCCCCAGAGGGTCTGTGGTTGAGCCCAGGAATGTGCATTTTTATTTTATTGAGCACTCTGCCTGACTCTGGCTCAGGTAGTCCCTGGGAAACTCTTCAGGAAACATTCCTGTAGAAAATATATCTATTTAAATATCATCTGTTTTATCCCACAATGTTTGTTTCGTGTTGCAAGCCATTATCTTCTAGGCATGGGTAATCCACATTGAGAGGAAAATCCACACAACATTGTGCCTGATTTGCTGCCACCTGTGTTTGTGCTGGATCTTGCCAGTGTTAGCTTTATTTTCTTTCAACTGGCAAAATTCTGATAAAGCATATAGCTTCACAGTAGAGCAAAATGGGTGACTTAATTGAAAGTCATGACTTTCAGCAGTCTAATTATGCTCATATTTTATTTTCTTATAGAGAGCTGTCTTTATTGTGTGTAATTCCTGGAAGAATGTAAAGATTTATCTAATTCCTATTGCTCTGCCAGTTGTGTTCAATGCAAGCATTGAAGTAAAATAAAAATAACCTTTTTAATCTGTGTATTTCTGTTGCCCACAAAGATATTTAATTTTTTCTTGATCTTTGTTTTTGTTTATGTGAAAATATTTACATATGTATCATTTCTGTATATATCACAGAAAAGTTTTCACTTGCTTGACATTTTATTCTACAATGATTTTTAGTTTAAGTTTAAAGAATGGCTACATTCAGGTTTATTTTCACAACTATAGTCCTGCTAAACTGCCTTCATTGAAAACTCAGTTTTTATGATAAAAAATATCAAAGCACAAGTTTGTTATTGGAGGTAAATTATACATTTCTTAGATATCTATTGGTACTAGACCTTTGTAATTAAAATTAATTTATTTTACAATAGTAACTGACCTGTATGGAAAAAAAAAAACAACCTTGAATTATGGGTTCTAATATTTAAATATCGAAAAATATGGTTATTTGTGCATATTCTTATTACAACCAAGAAAAGAGCTCCTGATAAGAAAATAAATAAATATTTAACATTTCTAAAGTGGAGTTTTTTTTAAAAAAAGGACTACTGCATTTCATTTAGAAAAGTTTATCATGAATAATAATTTCTGTTAAAAGCTGAGTTTAGCTTCAAATTCTGCTTCCTTTGGGTTCTTATTTTCAAATTAGACCTCAAGGCCTGTGTGCATGTAACTATATTCTAGTTTTAGAAGTTCTCAGAGTAGTTCAAGATGAAATGACAAAAAAACTAGTAGTATAGTTAACAACTGTTGAGTTATAAAGCTGTTAAAGAGCTTTAAGAAATTCTATCTAGGAAAGTGATGAAAATTTTACTGCTGAATTATTTAAAATTAGATTGTCAGTTTGGCAAAGCAATGATAATGTCTGCTTCTATTTTGATGAAATGATTTCATACTGCATTTCCATTTCTAAAAGCAAAGGCCTTTCTGTACTTATAAATCCATAGGAAACATCATTTATTTGTGTATAAGAGTTTCAGTTTTGTGCCAGTTAAACATGAGAGTTTTAAGTCACAAAAGAAGGTTGATTTACAATAGCAGGTTGTTATTGAATTTACATTCGATGTTTCCTTCTGACACAAAAAGGTAAGAAAGATACAGCAAAATAAATATTAAAGCAACATGTTGAATTAAAAGAATATTCACATCTACTATAAGAATAATGAACCCCAAGTACTTTTAAAGAATTTGAAAGCATTTGTAGTTATAACAGTATTCTAAGCGTGAAAGTACAATAATAGTACCAATAATAACATGCCATATTTTGGCCACTAATTGTGGTCAAATACACCTTCAATCTATTTAATGCACAGTATTTCCCCTTTTCTAGCTGAGGTAACTGTTCCCAAGAAGTTAAGTATATTTACTTAGGAATAGCTAGGATTCACATCTAGGCCACCTTCCTCTATTATTCTCTGATAACTGAACCAAGCCCCTAGTGAGAGGAGCTTACTAAATGTCATAGTGAATGAGTATTACTCTTAATGCATCAGATAATCAGCAGTAAAATCTGCATTCCAAGATGTGGATATTAATGCTAAACTGATATTGGTTTAGTCTTGGTTTTAAGTTGTGAACTGTATTTGGCTAAGTCATAAATAAGACTGTTAGGCTGATTGGAGCCCTGAGAGCCTGGGACACACCATCTGTAATGTCATGGAACATTCACAGAACCTGCTGACTGCAGCAGAAATATTGGAGCACCCAGCCACTTTCCTCAGATCACGTGGATCCCGGAACTCCTTTTGAATAGACTCTCACCCTGGTGCATAATTGGGGTTCCATTATGTACTAATTTGTCTGAAATACTGGGGGTTATCTGTAGTAGCCAAGAATGAGAGAAAGGAGCTAGAGGTGATGAAACTCTGGCAAGGCTGGGTGGGGCCTAAATGTTGGAGGAGGCAGTGTGAGACTTTCCTGATCACTGCTCTCCCCTGTACTCTACCCTTGCTGGAGCCACCTGCGTAGGTGTTCTGGGGACGGAAAACCCAAAGAATAAAGAAGAACTGCCAAGGACTCCAGCAGTTCCACAGAAGAAAACTCCTGTGAAAGAGCTCACCCTGAGAAGTGGTGATTTCCTCCACCAGACTGAGCCCCTTGAGCCAGTAAGCAGTGTTTTGCTTACTGCTGCATCCCCAGTGTTGAGTCAGAGCTGGACCATGGTACGTACTCAATTAATATTGTTAGTAGACATTGTTTTTATTTTTTAAACAATGACTAAGGAGAAAACCGATGTTCAGAAGAGATTGGTGTTTGGGGATCAGAATGATACTCGCATCTTCATATATAAACTGACTCAGTGGGACTTCTCTGCATGTCATTAAATGTCTTATCTCTGGCCAGGTGTGGTGGCTCACACCTGTAATCCCTGCAGTTGGGAGGCTGAGGCAAGCAGATTGCTTGAGCCCAGGAGTTCGAGACCAGCCTGGCCAACATGGTGAAACCCTGTCTCTACTAAAATACAAAAATTAGCTGGGCGTGGTGGCACATGCCTGTAATCCCAGCTACTTGGGAGGCTGAGACATAAGAATCGCTTGAACTCGGGAGGCGGAGGTTGCAGTGAACTGAGATCACACCACTGCACTCCAGTTTGGGTGACTGAGCAAGACTCTGTCTAAAACAAAACAAAACAAAACTATCTGTTATATATATAAATACAGTAACACCCATCAGTTTGGAATTTAGGATAACTAGGCACTGGTTTGTAGATAGTTTATCTAAGGTTGATTAAACCAATTAATAATATAAATTGTTACTGGAACATATTTAACTGTCAAAGATAAATCAGATAGTACTGAGCATGAAGTTGGGGCCCTTTGGGTCCCCACACCAGCTTTGAAATTCTTGCTGTGTCACCAAACTTTCAACATGTTGTAAAATGGCAGTATTTTAAGATACTCTTAAACTCATGATTGTTGCAAGAATTAGAATTGCTTAATCAATTGAGTAATTTGTATAAAAAACTGTCCCAAAAAACTGTGGTACTGTAATTTGTTAGATATATTTGAAAATAATGAGACAGAATATTTTTAAATTATGTAATTTATCATCTGTTCTGTGACAGAACCTCCATTAGAAGTTTTTGGATACATTATGCCCTAATAAGCAGACAAGGAACTAGTTCTGGGGCAATTAAATGACTGGACCAAATTTTTGCAGCAGTTAGAAGACAGAGGCCGGGTGCGGTGGCTCACACCTGTAATCCCAGCACTTTGGGAGGCCGAGGCGGGTGGATCACGAGGTCAGGAGATCGAGACCATCCTGGCTAACGTGGTGAAACCCCGTCTCTACTAAAAGTACAAAAAATTAGCCCGGCGTGGTGGCGGGCGCCTGTAGTCCCAGCTACTCGGGAGGCTGAGGCAGGAGAATGGTGTGAACCCAGGAGGCGGAGCTTGCAGTGAGCTGAGATCGCGCCACTGCACTCCAGCCTGGGCGACAGAGCAAGACTCTGTCTCAAAAAAAAAAAAAAAAGACAGAGCTGGGATTCAAACCAGACTCCCTAGCTCCCAACTTTAGAGCTCTTTCCCACTTCACTTGAGTCAGTGAGATATTTACTGTCAGAAAGGAAAGGGCTGAATAGTGAGGTTGCAAGCTTTGGAAAAACCTGTTATCAAGTAAGAAGAGGCCAGACAAATGATTCTGGAAAATACCTTCATCTAATAGGTACGTTTTTACTAATAGAAGCAATAATAATGGAACTTTTATAATATTTTATATAAAATAACAATTTTTTAAGGAGTTCATCTACTCCGTCTGGACTTAAACTTCTGAGGGGACCTAAGCTGGCCTTCCATAGCCCACCTGCTCTGGTAGGTATTGCTATCACTTTTGCTGTACTTAAACTGGAAGAACTCTTTGTTCATGGATGGTGGGAGTCCTTGGGAAGCTGTCAGCCAGAGATACCTTTCTGTACTTACCTCCTCTCTGTGGACTCATCTCATTAGCAAGGTAACTGCAAATGGCACAGAAGACATTTCTCTCTGACAGGAGAGAAAAAAGGATTTTTCTTACACAATTTCCCCAAAGGTAATCTCAAAAGCTATGATTAACCTAGAATGCAAGACATCACTGTATGTGAATCTGTGTGAAGGCTGCTATTGCCAAGCAATGGGTTCTATTTAATTTCTCCTGAGGGCAAAAGCCTTCTCATGAAAACAAATATACAGTAAAACAAGATGCATACTGAAGGGAAATACAGAAATGTAGTCTAACAGATATGTGATGCCAGCCACCTCTTCCACACCCCCCGACCCAAGACTTCTCATATAGAACTAGATCTTTATTTCTAACCCCACCTTTCTCCTTTAATTACACTTTCTCTCCTACTAGATGCTAAGCTCCCTGAGGGCAGGGCACTAGGCTTGTTCCTGGTTTCCCCAGCATCTACCGTGGTGGCTCACGGAGAGCAGTACCCTCTCAAAGTCTGGAAGTGGACCTTTTGATAATAGAATCTTGCTGGTAAAAACTAGGGTGGACTTTTCCAAGCCAAATAAGTTCTAGGTAGCAAGAACTGAGATCAACGCCCATGTCTTCAGTCTCTGGTGACTCACCTCCTATTCTAACCTGCTTCCTGGACTTAAGAGAGAAAGTAATCTTGGGGTTTTCTTATACCATCCAGGCAAGTTTGGAGATTAATGTGTAGAGCGAATAAGATTGCTAATTTGTACTTGCTAAATCTGGCAGCCCTGAATACTGAACATATGTATATATTTTTTTGGCCCTATGATTTCCAATTCATGTCATGCAGGAGGTCCTCCATTTCACTTATTTATGAGGTGGCCTTGTGACTGCAACTTATGGTCTCGACTAAATATGCTGGGGCTCAGGCTCTTCACAGGGTAGAGGGAGAACATGACTTACGATGCAGCTGAAGAGTGCACATGCAGATGGACTAATAACGACTGCATGTAAGGTGCGTTTCTTTGACTGTTTTGGGTAATCGGAATGATTGATGATGGGGATATGGACAAGTCATATTCCATGACCACCTCTGTCATGGAGATTTTGGTTGGGAAAAGTTTTCTGTTGATGGAATTAGATATACATATGTCGAATGCCATTTTGAACACTTGCAACAGATCTTCAGAGTTTAAATCACTTTCACCACAGTTTTGGCAGGACTGTGACTTTTTTTTCAGTTGTTCTTCCTGATGGGAGCTATAAATAGCTTTGAGGAAGGATATAATTATCCCAAAGTAGAAGCTAAAGATAAAAAATCTGCTTGAGATTTTTTAAGGAACATTTAATAGTTATTATTATGTAACATTTATTAAGTATGCTCACTGTGCTCATTGTCTTTGCCAGGAAGAAACTGGGAATAAAAAGTCAATCCAAGATGTGACATGTATAAATAGACTAAAAGGTACATACATTAATGTGGTGCCAGAACAAACAGTTGGCTTAATAAAAAAAGAAAATTTAGAAGAACAAAAAGGCAGCCAAATCAGTCTACTATTGTATAGAAGTGAGGAAAACTTAAAATTTAGTAACAAATCTTTGAAACACTGACCATTTAAAACAAAGATGGATAGTCTGTAAAAACAGGGAACATTGGCCGGGTGCGGTGGCTCATGCCTATAGTCCTAGCACTTTGGGAGGCTGAGGAGGGCAGATTGCCTGAGCTCAGGAGTTCCAGACCAGCCTGGGCAACGTGGCGAAACTCCATCTCTACTAAAATACAAAAAATTAGCCGGGCGTGGCAGCGTGTGCCTGTAGTCCCAGCTACTTGGGAGGCTGAAACAGGAGAATTGCTTAAACCCAGGAGATAGAGGTTGCAGTGAGCCAAGACTGCACCGCTGCACTCCAGCAAGGGCGGCAGAGCAAGACTCCGTCTCCAAAAAAACCCAAAAAAAGGCAGGAAATATTATGGTATATGCATGGGGTGGGGGTGGGTAATGCTGTGTTTTTGGCAACTAGCTCAGACTTTTACACATAAAAGGTGTTTACTTTGCTTAATGAGTAAGTTCTAAAATATGTAAATACTAAACAAAGGTTCAATGTTGGTTGAAGCAAGGTAAGTGTTATAAATAATGATTTCGGTTGTCAGTTCCTGGTTAAGACTTTTATTGCTGTTTAAAGCCCATAGAGAGTCCACAACCAAATAATTACATTAATGGAAGTCACTTATTTGATGCCTGCTAGGTGATGCAAATACTTTATCTTTATGTAATCGCCAGTCCTTATAATGACTCTGGGAGGTAGATATTATTTATAAGTCTTTAAAGCTTCAAGTGGTTAATTGGATTTTAAGAGGCTACAGGACTCATAAAGTGGAGGTACTGTTACCAAAACACCAGGGGTTCCTTCTAAGTCCTGCTGCTCACTACGGAAAAAGCCAGTCACTGAGACGAGTATCACCAGGGAAGAAGGCTTCTAGTGTTGCAGCCAAGAATGGGAGATCAATCTCAAATCTGTCTCCGCAAGTGACTAAAATTAGGGGTTTATATAGCGGGGAAGAAATGGAACTCCACATGGGAAAACAGGAATTGGAGAAGGGGGTAAGGAAGAGGAGTTGGTTAACAGGCAGCAAGTGGTTGGTTAGGCAATCATGACAGGTATTGGGTCTGATGTCTCATTGTCCAGATGCAGTGACTGATTGGAAACTTTCAGTTTCTTGACACTGTCTGGGAGGCCTGATGGTTTGTTTCCTGAGAAAGGAACTCAGATAAGACAATGCAAGTTTCTCAAGTTTTAAGACTGCGAGGGTCAATTTCTAGGTTTTTTCAAAAGAAACCATAAACATCAGTTATATGGGACAGTTGGGCTGGTTTCAGAACAAGAATTTAAACCTGCGTCTGTATGGACACTGAAACTCATGTGTTTTTTACATTGTAATACTGCCTATCCAACCTCTTACCTGTACTTTTTTGTTTCCTTCACTTTATTCTTTCCTCATTCATGAAGGATTTTCCTTTAGAATCTGATTGTCCCGATCAACCTAGCTTGGGCCTCCTGACTCATCCTGTTGCCTCTGGCCCGCTCAGCTTGTCCTCAACTCCTCCATGGTCGGCTGGCTCTAAGCTTGGTGATTTGTCTACATTATTCATCACTTCTTCATCTCAGTATATACCAGGTTCAGCATTACTACTCAGCGCTGGTAATTTGCAGCAGTGCCACCCCACAATTTCTGACATAGGTAAAACATGGATATCCACATTGTGGCCTAAAGTAATGTGTTTCTCATTTGCAAGCAAGAGACACAAGAAATGAATTCAAGATCCCTGTTAAGCATTATTGGCCCTTATATCTTCAGAGAAGGTCTGAGTGTAGGGCGAAATCTAGGCAGGCCAGGCAGGCATGCAGCTTCTGGAGGCCAGTGCAACAGAAGACTTTTGAGATCTAAATAATACAAACAATGGTAGTTTCTTTGTGCTAGGTTATTCCTGGGAAAATTTTCAGACATGATGACCATCAGAAAGGCAGAAAAGATTTAGGTAGTGAGGAGGGACTCAGGCTGGTGAAGTTCCTACTCAAGTCTTTATTAACTGAATGCCAAATACCTCCTTTCTCAGGAATGCTAGCTTGACCATGGGATCTCAGGAGATCTGGAGGCCCGTGGCTCTGGTCATGAAGTCCTGATTCTCAGAAGCAGAGCCTCATGGAAATTTGACCCTTTCTGTAGCCTGGGTGCTTATCTGGGTGCTTTCAATATAATTCCCAAAGTGGCTGACATAGTACTATGGATGTTAGAAGGGTTAGGAGTAACACTAGAGTAAAAACAGCAGTTCCTTCCTCTTCTGGAAAGGAAACCATTACCCACAAGGGTATACTCAGCAATCACGCTTATGACAAAAATTAAAATCTGGAACATGGGATATGGTGAGGGCTAGGAAGTGAACCATGAAAATACTGTCACTGTGGGACAGGTTATAATATAGCTTTTCAAATACTGTCTTGACCTAGTTTGGGGGCCCTGGTTAGAGGCTGGCCAGTTGCCCTTCTTTAGCTGATTAAGTCCATACCCAGAAACACCTTCCCTATCAAGCTTTTATTCCCTAAGTCAGCCATATACCCCACCTACCCTAATTCCCCCAGTCAGACACTAGGAACAGCCCTTAGGCTCCAGAGCTTGCTGGATTAGTCACACTAACCAATCCCAAGTCTGCATACCCTGCCTCACCCCTGAGCAATGCACAATAGAAGCTTCAGCCCACAGTTCCCCTTCTCTTTCTGCCCTGTGACAGATCCCAGTATAGCCTCCTATGGCGTAACATGTACTCTTTCTTGGGAACTGTTAGTAGTATAAACTATCTTTTCAATGGCACTCATCTCCTGATGTGTTGGCCTTACCACACAGAAATAATAATAAAATCTATTACAACACAAGTGCACATCAAGGGTAGATGAGAGAATTTGGGAAATGACCTAAGAATTTATAAACCTTAAGAAATGGACTTTACAAGAATGATGCCAGTGTGTAAAGGCCTCAGGAAGTTAATGGGGTGCAGAGCTGGCTTAAAGGTAGGGGCTGAAGTTATCTGGTTTTACATAGTTCTTTTTGCCTTCAGATCTCTCTCTATTGTCATTTGAAGAAAATATACCTTTGTTGCCCTCACATCTCCTCTGCCCTTGTTCTATATACCATGTGCTCTGATTGTCTTCATGCTGTGCAACTTGACTCGCCCACTGGCATCCTGGCTAAAGTCTTACTACTTAATCTTTTGTGAATGACTTCCTCCATTGACTGACTTTTGGGGCTTTTTTTCTAGCAGTTAGTTTTGCTTCCTTCTTAAAGGAATTAAAATTCTCTCTCTAGCCATGCTTCCTCAGGCTGCCTGGGTAATCATTGGTGCAAACATTATTCTGGGTGTATTACCCTGACCCCACAAATGTGACATGAAAATCAATCTGTGTATTCATTAAAGTAGTGATAGCTTTTGTGTCAATAAACCCCTCAAATCAATAGCGTAACATAAGAATAGTTGATTTCATTTTCATGTAACAATCCAATTCAAATGTCCCCAGTTGGCTCCAAGCAATCACCCAGGAATCCTTCTATGCGAAGCTCTAGTATCTTCAGCATGCAGATCCTAATGTATTCCAATATACAGCTAGTATTCCAATATACAGCTGTATTCCAATATAAAGCCAGTGATAAAAGAGATACCAGGCCTGGACACCTGGAAGATTTTTATGGCCAAACTTGAATATGGCCTCCATCACTTTCACAAATATTTCTGTGGATAGAAGTTGGTTATGTGGTTTCACCTTCCTGCAGTGGAGGCAGAAATATGGTCTATCTTGTGTGCCCCAGATGAAAAGGAAATGAGTTTTGGTGAAAACAAAGTCATTTCTGCACAGTAGAGCCAACAGTGGCCACTTTGTGGCCACAGCATCCCAAAGAGAGAAAACCTTCACCTGAGACTGTGGGTTTCCCTCACTGTTTGATAGTAGCCCATGAGAGTTAGCCCGTGTACAGCTCCAGCTTCCATTTTCAGACCCATGCCAAAAAGATTTCCTCTGACATAGTCTAAGTCCTCAACTTCCTTATGGCATTGATGAGCTCTGTATCCCAGGCTGTGAAATTTATGGATGAGGCAGAATGACTGACAGTCTTGATATCCTGGCTGAGAAGAGAGACAAACAGATGAACAATCCCACACTCATGACCAAACCAACTTTCCCCAGATCAGCATGAGGATTTCTCACAGTATTTCAGGCCATGTTAGGCCATTCCAGCCTGGCACTAAGTGCCTTCACACCCATCTGCCGCCTTTACCAGGGCATCAGTTAATGTGTTGCTGTATCTTGAAGTTCTGTTTGCTGGCACAGGCTTTATTCAGGGTCAGTGAGAACCAGAGTGTTTGACACCAGGAAGGCTTTCCAGACACGTCTATGATTTATTACTCTAGGCCACAAAGTCAGCTGTCTGTGTATAGGTGGTCAACTGACCAGCCAGCCATATCTTCCCATTGGCAGAGGGCTGGACATAAACTATGTGAGTGGAGGAAGAATGCTGCTGCCATATGATAGCACAATCGGTGGGTACATTTACAATGACATCCTAGGGAAACCAGCTGCTTCTGTAAATATTCCCCTCTGTCTATTCAAGGTGCCCGTTATCTGATGATTTGTAAATGCTGTAGTCTGCTCTAGTAAGTGCAACTGCTAGTTTTCTTCTTCTTTTTACTAGCTTATTCTTTTCTTCTTGTCTTCTTCCCTCTTGTAACTGTTCCAATAAGGCAATGAACACTGGGTGC
This sequence comes from Pan paniscus, assembly GCF_029289425.2. Classification (NCBI taxonomy): domain Eukaryota; kingdom Metazoa; phylum Chordata; class Mammalia; order Primates; family Hominidae; genus Pan; species Pan paniscus. The sequence goes on along the minus strand of NC_073254.2, from coordinate 116,824,405 downwards.
TTGTAGAATCCAGGCAGGCTGGACACAGTCCCATAGAATAGTAGTTGGAGAAAATCCTGTCCTCCGGGTCCTGGTGCATAGGTCCAGCTACTTTGTTTAAGTCTGAGTAAACACCACTGATTACCACTGATGGGGGCACACTAGGATAGGGCTTATGGCTCAGAAATGTTTGGGTGGAGGATCACATGGAACTAGTACTGGAGGTCAACTGTGATAAATAGGCATCCATATAAAAGTGCACCTTAAACAATCCTATGTGTCTCATGGGCCCTCACATACTCATAAATGAGATTTTCCCATCTTCTGAGCTCATTTCTTAATTCTTCCATTTATGATTTCATTTTACTCCCAGGATCTGATGCTGGGCTCTAAATGTGTTGTATTTTCTTGACTATGATTCAGATTATGCCTCTGGAATTGTGGCTGCAAGTTTCCTGGGAAGATATTTGACCTGGCCCAAGATTTCCTCCAGATTCCTGTATACCACCCAGACCTTAATCTTCAGTTCTCCTTCTGAGGCTCCCTGGGATTCAGGAACTAGGATTAGTTAGAAAAGACCATTTGCATCAATGGGACAAACTCTCAATGAAAGTAAATGTCCTAAGTTGTCTATATCTCAGGTTCTTTTACTGTGAAAGTACTATATTCCAAATATTTGTTTGTGCGTGTTTAATAAATAGTTGGCTAATCCCTATTCTGCTTTCTGGAAGGTTCTCTCTTGTCCATTGCTTTCCATGGCTACACCTCAGATGGGTATTGGAGAGAGTGAGCCTTCCAAGAGTTATCCCTAAGGAGTCTACTTTGGGTTAGTAAAATTTCAGTGTTCTGGGAGTTGATTTAGAGCTCAAGCAAAGCAACTTCTTTATCAGTTAATGAGGGCTCCTACCCACAGCCTCCCTTTCTATTCCCTGAGTTCCAAGGGCTAGTAACTAAAGGTCAAACATTATGTCAAGACATAGTTCTTGACTTGTGAAACTGGGCATGGGAATTTCAATTTCTTAAGCAGCTGGCCTTGCCTTTGTCTCAGGCATTGGCTCACATACTTGCCCTTCAACTGAATGGCTTCTGCCTAGAAATAAAATCAAGCAACAGCTGCGGTAGGAGTCACCAGTAATTCTCCTCTTGCCCCTAGGCTCCATCCTAGCTTCTTCTTTGCAATTAGGTGAGTTGAATTGTGTCAGTCCTGGGGTGCATAACTGCAGATAGTTGAGGGGGAACACATCCCAATTTCCTCCCGGGGATGACTTCTTCCCAGCTTTCTGGCATGTTTGTTAAATGACAGCATAGTGTGCCATTTTCTACCCCAGGTTTCATTTCATTGGATTTTTAGCCATCTCAGATTGTGGACCCTCAACAGAAATGGTCTCTACTAGCATATTTGTAATTTTCCTTCTTTTCTCTTTTCAGATGGGCCAATTTCAATCTAAATCCAATATTTTCTTGGTAGGACCTTACTGAAGGCCATAACAAATAACACTCTGAACTCCCATTTGTTTTCCTATCAAGTCTTGTATTAAGGAAGCTTCAGGAAGCACATGGTCTCAGTCCCAAGATACAAGTAAATATTTCACTACTCCTTAGCAAGGATTGCCAGCTTCCCTGCCCAAGACAGAAAGTCCTTGTTATTTTCACCATGACTTTGCCAGTTCCATCTTTTTAATTCATCTCTTATACTACCCCACTTCCAGTCCTTTTTGTTTTTAACATGCTGGAAGGGCTCTTTCCGTTGTAAGTAACAGAAAATTAACCAATCTGTTTGGGCCAGACAACATGCTCCACCCTGGATCCCAGAAGTGTGTGGGCTAAAAGCAAGAGGAGGAGTGGGTGACTTCTTAGATCGAGGTTGGGGTGCAATACGGTTATCTGGGTTACTAGCAGCGAGTGTGTACAGGTCTGCAGCAACCTCAATTCTTGCCTTCTCAGAAGAAAGAATTGAACTAAGGGGCATAAAGCAGAAAAAGAGATGAAGGCAAGTTTCAGAGCAGGAGTGGAAGTTTATTTAAAAGCTTTATATTAGGAAAGAAAGGAAAGTACACTTGGAAGAGACCCAAGTGAGCAGTTTGAAGGTCATGTGCCCCGTTTAACCTTGATCCTAGGACTTTATATGCTGGCCCCCTCCTGTCATCTTGCGTCTCTTTTCCCATGATTCTTCCCTTAGGGTGGGCTGCCTGCATGCGCAATGCCTTCCTTGCACTTGGGAGGTGAGCATGTGCAGTGTGTTTACTAGCGTTGTGCATACAGTCACCTGAAGCTTTCTTCTCTTTTCTAGTGGAAGGCCCCTGGAAGGTCATACTTCGCCATTTTATCTCTTAATACTCATGCTCAAGCTCACTCACCCAGTTCCTGAGATTTTATTGGAAGTTGCTGATTACCATTTTCAAGTGTTTTTATTCTGTTGAGAAATTGCCTCTCCCTAGCACCTGTGACCAACTATCATTTTAATGTGACAACTACCAAGCCATCTCCCCGGCACTGGCTGCAACCAATGATCATTTTTAGAGAGGTAGTGTGACAACTGCCAGACCATCACCTAATGGTTGCCTCACATTCCTGGTGGATGGGGAGCCCTCTCCTTTCCTGCTCATGCCTGACTACCTACTGTAACACAATGACTAAAATGATGGTCTATAAATATTGGGTCGTCAAAAAACAACACATTTCCATTACATTTGGTTTCCAAACAAAGCCGATGAATGCTTTTGGAAACAATAATATTGCACAATCCTAAAAATTGGTGCCACTTCAAGTTCATATTCTCCAACTTTATTTGGACCTCAGCACTACTTGACAAACTTTTTACACTGCCCTGGTCAGCTCTTTTTATAGGCTCCAAAACTGATTATTTTTAACCCACATCAGTTCTTCCTAACTCTCGTTCAGCTTCAGCAGACAACCTTGCCTCTGGGTGCACCATGAGGGCAAGCAACATTTTCTGATATCCTACTCCTTATATAGTCACTGGGGTATGTAGTCCCTCAATAAATATTGAATCAATTGCTGAAATATGGAAATACAACTATTGGACAATGTTAATAATGTGAGTTACTGTTATAAAGTGTGCTATGGGGAAGTAGATTAGTGTGGAGGAAGGAACATAAGCTTTGAATTGCAGCAGATGTGGGGTCAAGTTTTGACTTGGCCAGTTGTTTACTCTGAGCCTTTGTTTTCTTATCTGTGAAAGAAAGAAAAGACAACATATCCTTCATTGTTCTTCAGAGATTTGGAAATAAAATGAAGTTTGTAAGGCACCTGGCAGACAGATCTCATTCTGTTAATGGTAGTTAGAATGATAAATAATGAGGATGGACTTGTATCCCATATGATAGCTTATTTGTTCATCTTGTCAGCAGTTGCTGCAATGGAACTAATAAATTTTCCTCCCAATTCTTTCTCATTTTCCAATAATTTGATAATAAAATAAATATTTGCTTTAAAGGAAAAATGACAAGATGTGGATATCTTACCCTGTTATTATATGACAGGTCTTATTTCCTTTTTTCACCATGATGATTTGAGTTCACTGTGTCTAAGCCCTCTCTGTATTGAGAAGCTGGGAATTGATATAGTGATGTGAAAAATAAAGGAAAATTATAGTTTTGCCTTGATTACTGAGATAAGTCCCTCCAAAAAGGGCTGATTTGGCTTTTCTTTTTAAAAATGTCTCCGTTCTTATTATAAAATGAAAACATTTATATTATATAGAAAATCTGAAAGATGTTGCAAAGCACAAAATATTTTTAAAAATCCACTGACAACTAACCTATAAATATCCTCAACTAACCTACGAATAACCTATAAATATTTCTCTTTTTTTGTGAATGTGTATCATTGCTATATAAAACAGAAATCAAATTCTTTCTTCTTATTATTATTAAAGAGACAGGGTCTCACTCTGTTGCCCAGGCTGGAGTGAAATGGTGCAATCATAGCTCACCGTAGCCTCAAACTCTGGGCTTAAGCCATCTTCCTACCTCAGCTTCCCAAGTAAGTAGCTATGACTACAGCCACACACCCCCATGCCCAGCTATATATATTTTATTTTTTGTAGAAACGGGTTCTTGCTATGTTGTCCATACTAGTCTCAAACTCCTGGCCTCAAGTGATTCTCCTGCCTCAGCCTCCCAAAGTGCTGAGATTACAGGTGTAAGCCACTGTGCTTGGCTGAGAAGTCAGATTCTAATACTATTTTAATTTGCTTTTCACTCAGTAACAATTCCATCCAGTATTGCTTTACAATATTACATAAAATGCTGTGATGAACATCCCTGAACATATTTACTCACATTTGTGGGTTTTGTTGTTTCGTTTGTTTGTTTGAGATAAATTCCAAGGGGTTGAATTGTGAGGTTCAGAAGGCAGTCAGTCATTTTTGAAATTTTGGACTTATTGTCAAATTGTATGAATTTATATTCACTGTAGCAAATGCCTATGTCCTAATTGAAGACTGAACTCCAGAATTAGTTTTTAATTTTTATTTTGGTAAATGAAAAATGGAACGTATTTCAAAATGCTTTTCTTTTATTGTTAGTAGACCAAGCAATATTTCATGTTTATTTCCTTTTTCTATTTCTTGTGAACTACTTTTCCCATTTTTCTGTCGGGGCATTTGTCTTTTCCTTGATAATTTGTGGGAGTTTTCCTAACATACAGCAGATGTAACCTTAGCATTGGTTTCTCTAGGCTCTGGCCATCGGCATTGCTTTCAGTTCTTTAAACATATCACATCCACTGGCCTTCCTGTCTTCATACGTTATTAGTAAAAAACTCATCTTTAAGCAGTTTGACTTAACCAGGTAGCAACTAGCATGTCAGACAATTGCCATGAGCTGAAAAGTATTCCGATGTGCCTTGACACTTCCCTTAACAGAGATACAAATAATCACAAGTTTCTAGTGAAGTTTTATGGGTCAGTGCAGAGTGAGAAGAATTCAGTGAAATTCTGGTACAAATGAAGTAAACTTTATTTTATTTATTTAATTTAAATCATAAATTTGGATTTAGTAGAGTTTCTCTCTCTTCCTCAGGTCTTAAACATTCCTCAGGGTGGTCTTCTGTAAGCTTCCGCAACCCCACTTGTCAATGGTAAATCCTCGCTATCTGTTCTGAAAGCATAGCACTGTATATACTTGCCTTTTCATAACACTCTTCACAATTAGAATTTCTTTTTATTGCTTGCCTTCTGCAACAGTGTAAACACTGTTAGGGTAAAGACATGCCACCATTGTTCACTGTTGTTTGACCATAGCCACAATTTCTTCTTTCTCTTTGTTAATGGAAATTTGTTCAGATATTCATCCCTGTGGTCCTCAGAAGAGGCCATCCTCACACCCCACTCTAACAGTAGTTGATTGATCTAAATTTTCTCTTTTTTTTTGCCAATGAGTTTATCATGATTAGGTGCACGATACAATTTGAGCTGATGAAGCACAAGGAAAGATTTCCTGAAAGCATTTCCTTCATCTCCTGGGCTACCTTCCAAAAAGGAGGTCACTCATATTCTGGACATGGAGACTATATCTCAGAACTCTGCCTCTTTTTCCTTTGGACTGAGGATGAAATAAATGCACAGGTGTCACTCCTGAAACCCACATCACGGCTGACTTCTGGTTATGTGTGCCAATAAATGTCCTTGTTTAAGCCAGTTTGAATCAGATTTTCTATTACTTTGGCAAAGTGCACCATGTCTAATATATATCTAATCAGTCCATACACTGAACAAATACTTACTGAATTGAATCAAAAATTATTTCTCATGTATGATGTATGTGTCTTCCTTAGTTTACCTTTTATCCCTTACGTTTTTGTTTTGCTTAATTATAAGATAATAAAATTTATTTTCAAAAGTCAAAGCAATACAGAAATATGACAGAGAACTTTAATCTCTACTTTCTTCTTTCTAATTACGCTTTCCTGAGGTAGCTAATGCTAACCTTTGGCTGTATGTACCTGTGTATTTTCCTCTGGGCTCATAGAGATTTACAAACTTCTATTGTGTTTAGTTTTGTTTACTTGTTTATTCATTTTACAAAAATCGGGTCATGGTGTATATATTGTTGCACAATATCTTTGTTTTGTCTTCAAATTAATAGCTCATGGCTGTTTTTATAGGTTGGTCTACCTGGATACAACTCATTCTTCTTAATAACTATATACCATAGCTGATTTCTTTGCATTTCTGCTCTGGTTAAATGTTTCTCACAGAGGTTTTTTTTTTTTTTAATTGCAAATTTCTTTTTTTTTAAATTTTTTTATTATACTTTAAGTTTTAGGGTACATGTGCACAACGTGCAGATTTGTTACATATGTATACATGTGCCATGTTGATGTGCTGCACCCATTAACTCGTCATTTAACATTAGGCATATCTCCTAATGCTATCCCTCCCCTCTCCCCCCACCCCACAACAGGCCCTGGTGTGTGATGTTCCCCTTCCTGTGTCCATGTGTTCTCATTGTTCAATTCCCATCTATGAGTGAGAACATGCGGTGTTTGGTTTTTTGTCCTTGCGATAGTTTGCTGAGAATGATGGTTTGTCCTTGCGATAGTTTGCTGAGAATGATGGTTTCCAGCTTCATCCATGTCCCTTTTTTTTTTTTTTTTTTTTTTTGAGACGGATTCTCGGTCTGTCGCCCAGGCTGGAGTGCAGTGGCGCGATCTCGACTCACTGCAAGCTCCGCCTCCCAGGTTCATGCCATTCTCCTGCCTCAGCCTCCCGAGTAGCTGGGACTACAGGCGCCCGCCACCGCGCCCAGCTAATTTTTTGTATTTTTAGTAGAGACAGGGTTTCACTGTGTTAGCCAGGATGGTCTCGATCTCCTGACCTCGTGATCCACCAGCCTCAGCCTCCCAAAATGCTGGGATTACAGGCGTGAGCCACCGCGCCCGGCCCAGAGTTTTATTCAATACTTTTTAAAAATGTAAATTTGAAACTTTAACTGTTTCCCCTTTGACTGTTCACTTTATGTCTCCAAATTTGGGGCATAAGAAGAAAATAGTAGATAGCCTGCACAACATGGCTTAACCTCATCTCTACCAAAAAACAAAAATGAAAACAAACCAAAAAAAGCATGAAAATTAGCCGGTTGTGGTGGTGGCACATGCTTGTAGTCCCAGCTACTTGGGAGGGTGACGTGGGAGGATTGCTTGACCCAGGAGGCAGAGGTTGCAGTGAGCCGAGATTGCGCCACTGTACTTCAGCCTGAGTGACAGAGCAAGACCTTGTGGAAGAAAAGAAGAAGAAGGAGAAGGAGAAGAAAGAGGGAGAGGGAGAAGAGTGGTTGATGAAGTGACTTAGGCAATGGGAAGAATGTGTTAAGGCATCTAGCTTACCAGTTTGAAATTTAAGATTTCTTTTTCTTTTTCTTTTTTTTTTTTAAGCAGGGCGTTTTTTGTTATGCTTATTATAGTAACTTGAAATTTGTTCTTTGTGCCCTTTGCAAGAAACCGTACCTGGAGAACAGCCTTAGGGGAGATTTTTTGGCTGCAGGTAATAAAGTAATGGTTCACAAGGGCCCCAGAAATTAGATGAAAACCAGAAAGATCTAAGATTTTAATCCCAACCCAGAAAATCAGAACTGGTGTTTTTCTTTTGAAATGAAAATTTAACTCTTAGGTATACTGATTTATTTATTATCAGTGTGGGATATACTTTTTGTTTTTGATAGCTCTATTAAATACTAATTCTTGCTGATTGGGGATAGCTTAATTCCTTGTTAGTAGATATGCTATAGTTGAAAGGGTGAGTGGTAAATGACTTTATAAGGATCAATTCTTCTCCCTACCTCCCTTCAAAGATACGTAAGAAGATAAAACAGTGATTTTAAATTGAGGAAAAACTAAAATTACCTGACACTTATGTTCAAGGTGACATACAATCAGAATTTTTACCAGTTTCCCTAAGGAACAGTTCATTCTTGGCAACAGCAAAATCAAATTTCAGAGGCAAAAAGAGAAAGAGAGAGCTGGGATGATCTGAATCAATTTGGATTCAATATAATAAAGGTAAAATGTGGGTAGTCACAACATTTCCAAGCAGTTTTTATCAGCTAAATAATACCAGAGAGGACCAGACAGAACATCCTGTGGCAAATTAACCTATAAGGCAGATAGATAAAGGTGGGTATGGCTTCTGTATAAGTTCAAAGCACAGATGAAAATTAGCTCCTCCAGGTATAGTAAATTTAGACTCCAGGAACACTGTCGTTTTCTGAGGTTAAAAATAGTCCAAAAGTCTAAAGTCTAATTTTTCTCAAGGTAACTCAACTCAGCTTGTCTAAGTATACAGTGATCCAAGGCTTAGGGAGAGTAAATACTGTGTTGCTCACAGTCCCACCAAAAACAAGATCAGAAACAGAATAAAAACAAATGAACAAATAGACAAAACAAGAGGAAGAAAACTTTTTGCTTTTATTCTTAAGATAGATATATGCATTTGTGTTATCTTAGTTTTGGTTTTTTAAAATCACAATGAGCTAAGTTTTCATTTTGTATAATACACTTTTCCTAAGCGGAATATACTGGCAGCCTTCCATGAGTGGAGTGATATAGAGAGAAGTTTGAGAACAGAGGGAAACTCTCTCCATTGTACTAGATAGTTCTGTATAAGGAATTCACTGAAGGTGAATAGAAAAAGGATACCAGTGATATGATTTAGAGTACATTTGGATTTTTTTATATAATAATAAGTTTTCTGTTCTGTAAAAAGTAATATTTTAAAATAATGTTTCAGGTAATTTTAGTTAGCTCTTTGGGTGATTTTATTTTTTTACTTGTTTGAGACAGTGTCTTAACCGTGTTGCTCAGGCTAGAGTGCAGTGGTATGATCTCGGCTCACTGCATCCTCTGCTTCCTGGGTTCGAATGATTCTCATGCTTCAGCCTCCTGAGTAGCTGAGATTATAGGTGTGCACCAACATGCCTGGCTAATTTTTTGTATTTTTAGTAGAGATAGGGTTTTGCCATGTTGGCCAGCCTGGTCTTGAATTCCTGGCCTCAAGTGATCTGCCAGCCTCAGCCTCCCAAAGTGCTGGGATTACAGGCGTGAGCCACCACGCCCAGCCTCTTTGGGTAATTTGATTGCAGCAATAGGGGCCCAAAAATTTCTAGAAAGATTATGTTTTGAGTATCAACTTCAACTTTAATTTAAAAGCTCCATGTCTGTTTAGCTTCAAATAAACAGACTTCAAATAAACAACTTTAATTTAAAAGCTCCATGTCTGTTTAGCTTCAAATAAAACATAAATAAAATGATTTTTTTATTAGTAAAAAATAAATCATCTTTAAGAAGTTTGATTTAACCAGGTAGCAATTAGCATGTCAGACAATTGCCATAAGCTAAAAATAATTCTGATGTGCCTTGACCCTTCCCTTAACAGAGATACAAATTTTCATTTTCAATTTTTTCTCATTTTATTTTAAGTTCTGGGGTACATATGCAGGATGTGCAGGTTTGTTACATAGGAAAACGTGTGCCATGGTGGTTTGCTGCATCTATCAACCCATCACCTAGGTATTAAGCCCAGCATGCATTAGCTATTTTTCCTGATGCTTTCCCTCCCCACGCACCCCACCTCCCATAGGCCCCAGTATGTGTTGATCTCCTCCCTGTGTCCATGTGTTCTCATTGTTCAGCCTCCACTTACAAGTGAGAAGTGTTTGGTTTTCTGTTCCTCGTTAGTTTGCTGAGAATGATGGCTTCCAGCTCCATCCATGTCCCTGCAAAGGGCATGATCCGTTCCTTTTTATGGCTGCATAATATTCCATGGTGTATATGTACCACATTTTCTTTATCCAGTGTATCATTGATGGAAATTTGGATTGATTCCATGACTTTGCTATTGTGAGTAGTGCTGCAATAAACATATACGTGCATGTATCTTTATAACAGAATGATTTATATTCCTTTGGGTATATACCCAGTAATGGGATTGCTTGGTCAGATGGTATTTCTGGTTCTAGGTCTTTGAGGAATTGCCACACTGTCTTCCACAATGGTTGAACTAATTTATATTCTCACCAACAGTATAAAACCACTAGTATCAATAGCTGAATAGACCAAGTGCAGCAAAAGATCCACTTTGTTTCTCTGCAGCCTCAACAGCATCTGTTGTTTCTTGACTTCTTAATAATCGACATTCTTACTGATGTGAGATAGTATCTCACTGTGGGTTTGATTTGCATTGCTCTGATGATCAGTGATGTTGAAATTTTTTTCATATGTTTTCTGGCTGCATAAATGTATTCTGCTGAGAAGTGTCTGTTTATGTCCTTTGTCCACTTTTTAATTGGGTTTTTTTTTTCTTGTATTTTAAGTTCCATGTAGATTCTGGATATTAGAGCTTTGTCAGATGGATAGATTGTAAAAGTTTTCTCCCATTCTGTAGGTTGTCTGTTCACTCTGATGATAGTTTCTTTTGCTTTGCAGAAGCTCCTTATTTTAATTAGATCCCATTTGTCAATTTTTGCTTTTATTGCAATTGCTTTTTCCATTTTCGTCAAGAAATCTTTGCCCATGCCTGTGTCCTGAATGGTATTGCCTAGATTTTCTTCTAGAGTTTTTACAGCTTGGGGTTTTACATGTAAGTCTTTAATCCATGTTGAGTTAATTTTTGTATAAGGTGTAAGGAAGGGGTCTAGTTTCAATTTTCTGCATATGGCCAGTTTGTTATCCCAGTACCATTTATTAAATAGGGAGTCCTTTTCTCATTGCTTTTTATGGTCAAGTTTGTCAAAGATCAGATTGTTGTAGATTTGCAGTCTTATTTCTGCATTCTCTATTCTGTTTCATTTGTCTATGTGCCTGTGTTTGTACCAGTACTGTGCTGTTTTGGTTACTGTAGCCTTGTAGTATAGTTTGAAGTCCAATAGCATGATGCCTCCAGCTTTGGTCTTTTTGCTTAGGATTGTCTTGGCTATATGGGCTCTTTTTTGGTTTCATATTAATTTCAAAGTAGTTTTTTCTAATTCTATGAAGAATGTCAATGGTAGTTTAGTGAGAATGGTATTGAATCTATAAATTACTTTGGGCAGTATGGCCATTTTCATGATGTTGATTCTTCCTATCCATAAGCATGGAATGTTTTTCCATTTGTTTGTGTCCTCTCTGATTTCCTTGAGCAGTGGTTTGTAGTCCTCCTTGAAAAGGTCCTTCACTTCCTTTCTTAGCTGTATCCCTAAGTATTTTATTCTCTTTGTCTGTTGTTGATGTATAGGAATGCTTGTTACTTTTGCACATTGATTTTGTATCCTGAGACTTTGCTGAATTTGCTTATCAGCTTAAGAAACTTTTGGGCTGAGACAGTGGGGTCTTCTAGGTATAGGATTATGTCATCTACAAACAAAGGCAATTTGATTTCCACTCTTCCTATTTTTGTTCTAGTTCATGAAATTGTTTTATATATATATATTTTTATTATACTTTAAGTTCTAGGGTACATGTGCACAACGTGCAGTTTTGTTACATATGTATACATGTGCCATGTTGGTGTGCTGCACAGATTAACTCATCATTTACATTAGGTATATCTCCTAATGCTATCCCTCGCCTCTCCCCCCGCCACGCAACAGGCCCTGGTGTGTGATGTTCCCCTTCCTGTGTCCAAGTGTTCTCATTGTTCAATTCCCACCTGTGAGTGAGAAAATGCAGTGTTTGGTTTTTTTGTCCTTGCGATAGTTTGCTGAGAATGATGGTTTCCAGCTTCATCCATGTCCCTACAAAGGACATGAACTCATCATTTTTTATGGCTGCATAGGATTCCATGGTGTATATGTGCCACATTTTCTTAATCCAGTCTATCATTGTTGGACATTTGGGTTGATTCCAAGTCTTTGCTATTGTGAATAGTGCCGCAATAAACATACGTGTGCATGTGTCTTTATAGCAGCATGATTTATAATCCTTTGGGTATATACCCAGTAATGGGATGGCTGGGTCAAATGGTATTTCTAGTTCTAGATCCCTGAGGAATCGCCACACTGACTTCCACAATGGTTGAACTAGTTTACAGTCCCACCAACAGTGTAAAAGTTTTCCTATTTCTCCACATCCTCTCCAGCACCTGTTTTTTCCTGACTTTGTAATGATCACCATTCTAACTGGTGTGAGATGGTATCTCATTGCAGTTTTGATTTGCATTTCTCTGATGGCCAGTGATGATGAGCATTTTTTCATGTGTCTGTTGGCTGCATACTCTCTTTCTGTTTGAATACCCTTTATTTCTTTCTCTTGCCTGATTGCCCTGGCTAGAACTTCCATTGTTATGTTGAATAGTAGTGTTGAGAGAGGACATCCTTGTCTTGTACTGTTTTCAAGGGGAATGCTTCCAGATTTTGCCCCTTCAGTATGATATTGGCTGTGGGTTTGTAATAAATGGCTCTTATTATTTTGAAGTATGTTCCTTTAATACCTAGTTTGTTGATAGTTTTTATCATGAAGGGTTGTTGAATTTTATCTAAGGTCTTTTCTATCTATTGAGATAATCATGTGGTTTTTGTCTTTAGTTTTGTTTATCTAATGAATCACATTTATTATTTGTGTATATTGAACCAATCTTGCATCCCAGGGATGAAACCAACTTGATCATAATGGATAAGCTTTTTGATGTGCTGCTGGATTTTCCAGTATTTTATTGAGAATTTTCACATCAATATTCATCAGGGATATTGGCCTGAAATTTTCTTTTTGTGTTATATCTCTGCCAGGTTTTGATATTAGGATGATGCTGGCCTCATAAAATGAGTTAAGGAGAAGTCCCTCCTTTTTAATTGTTTGGAATAGTTTCAAATGGTACCACCTCCTCTTTTACTTCTGGTGGAATTCAGCTGTAAATCTGTCTGGTCCTAAGCTTTTTTGATTAGTAGGCTATTTATTATTGCCTCAATATCAGAACTCATTTTTGGTCTATTCAGGGATTCAACTTTTTCCTGGTTCAGTCTTGGGAGGGTGTATGTGTCTAGGAATTTATCCATTTCTTCTAGATTTTCTAGTTTATTTGCATAGAGGTGTTTATAGTATGCTCTGATGGTTGTTTCTATTTATTGTGGGGTCAGTGTTGATATCCCCTTTGTCATTTTTTACTGTGTCTATTAGGTTATTCTTTCTTTTCTTCTTTATTATTCTAGCTAGTGCTCCATGTATTTTATTATTTTTTTCAAAAAAACAGCTCCTGGATTTGTTAATTTTTTGAAGTTCTTTTTTTTTTTTTTTTTTTTGTCTCTGTCTCCTTCAGTTCCACTCTGATCTTGGTTATTTCTTTCCTTCTGCTAGCTTTGGCGTTTGTTTGCTGTTGATTCTCTGGTTCTTTTTTTTTTTTTTTTTTTATGCAGAGTCTTGCCCTGTTACGAGGCTGGAGTGCAGTGGTGTGATTGCAGCTCACTGCAGCCTTCGCCTCCCAGGTTCAGCAACTCTCCTGCCTCAGCTGACTGAGTAGCTGGGATTACAGGTGCATACTACCATGCCTGGCTAATTTTTGTATTTTTAATAGAGACGGGGTTTCACCATGTTGGCCAGGCTGGTCTTGAACTCCTGACCTCAGGTGATCTGCCCACCTGGGCCTCCCAAAGTTCTGGGATTACAGGCATGAGCCGCCACATCCAGCCAGTTCTCCTGTTGTCTTAGTTGTAATGTTAGGATGTTGATTTGAGATCTTTCTAGCTTTTTGATGTGGGCACTTAGTACTATAAATTTCCCTCTTAACACTGCTTTAGCTGCATCCCAGAGATGCTGGTATGTTGTCTTTTTGTTCTCATTGGTTTCAAAGAACTTCTTGATTTCTGCCTTAATTTCATTATTTACCCAGGAGTCATTGAGGTGCAGGTTGTTCAATTTCCATGTAGTTGTGTGGTTTTTGAGTGAGTTTCTTAATCTTGAGTTCTAATTTGATGCGCTGTCATCTGAGAGACTGTTTGTTATGATTTCAGTAATTTTGTATTTGCTGAGGAGTGTTTCACTTCCAATTATGTGATCAATTTTAGAGTCAGTGCCATGTGGTGCCAAGAAGAATGTATATTCTGTTGTTTTTGGTTGGAGAGTTCTGTAGATATTTATCAGGATCACTTGATCCAGAGCTGAGTTCAAGTCCTGAATATCTTTGTTAATTTTTTGTTTAGATGATCTAATATTGACAGTGGAGTGTTAAAGCCTCCCACTATTACTGTGTGGGAGTCTAAGTCTCTTTGTAGGTCTCTGAAAACTTGTTTTATGAAACTGCGTGATCCTGTATTGGGTGCATGTATATTTAGGATAGTTAACTCCTCTTGTTGAATTGAACCCTTTACCATTATGTAACACCCTTCTACCCTTCTCATCTTCATGGATTTATCTACCTTCGATCTTTGAGGCTGCTAACTTTTGGATGGTGTTTAACATTAAGTGTTCCACTGAGGACTGAATTTTGCTTACATTATGGACCCTGAAACTCTTATAAATGGCTATATGGCCCTCACTAAGTTGTAAAGAAGGAAGCTCAGATTTGAATCTGTGACCCCACACATGGAATTTGTGTGCTCACTACTCCAGATTCTTACTACTACTCTACCCTTCTTTTCCTTGTATTTCTTTATTTTCTCTGTTGAATTGTGTATATTGTAAATTTTTTTTGTCAGAAACAAATTTTGATTTAAAGTTTGTTGATTTAAAGTTTGTTTTGTCAGAAACTAGGATTGCAACTTCTGTTTTTTTCTGCTTTCCATTTGCTTCGTGAATTTTCGTCCATTCATTTATTTTGAGCCTATGCTTGTCTTTGCACATGAGATGGGTCTCTTGAATGTAGCACACTGATGGGTCTTGTGTTTTTATACAGCTTGCCATTCTGTGTCTTTTAATTGGGGCATTTATCCCATTTACATTTAAGGTTAATACTGTTATGTGTGAATTTGATCCTGTCATAATGTTGGCTGGCTATTTTGCAGACTTGTTAATGTAGCTGCTTCATAGTGTCATTGTTCTGTGTACTTCAGTGTGTTTTTGTAGTGGCTGGTAATGTTTTTTCTTTGTCATATTTAGTGCTTCTTTCAGGAGCTCTTGTAAAGCAGGCCTGGTGGTGATGAATTCCCTCAGCATTTGCCTGTCTGAAAAGGATTTTATTTTTCCTTTGCTTATGAAGCTTAATTTTGCCAGATATGAAATTCCAGGTTGGAAATTATTTTCTTTAAGAATGTAAAATATTGGCAGCCCCCAATCTCTTCCGGTTTGTAGGGTTTCTACTGAGTGTCCCAGTGTTAGCCTCATGGGCCTCCCTTTGTAGGTGACTTGGCCTTTCTCTGTGGCTCCCCTGAACATTTTTTCCTTCATTTTGACCTTGGAGAATCTGAAGGTTATGTGTCTTGGGGTTGATCTTCTTATGGAGTATCTTGCTGGGGTTCTCTGGATTTCTTCAATTTGAATGTTGGCCTGTCTTGCTAGGTTGAGGAACGTCTCCTGGATGATATCATGAAGTACGTTTTCCAGTTTGTTTCCATTCTCCTCATCTTTTTCAGGTACCCCAATCAGTCATAGGTTTGATCTTTTTACATAATCCCATAGTTCTCGGAGGTTATGTTCATTCCTCTTCGTTCTTTTTTCTCTAATTTTGTCTGCCTGTCTTGTTTCAGCAAGATAGTCTTCAAGCTCTGAGATCCTTTGCTCCACTTGGTCTATTCAGCTATTGACACAATGGTTGCATTGTGAAGTTCTCGTGTTGGGGCTCCTTTCCAGGATATCAGAGTTCTTTCCATAAACCTGTGGCTGGAGTTGCTGCAATTCCTGCAGGGAGGCCCCTCCTGGTGAGGAGGGATGGATCCGGGTCCCACCTAGTGAAGCAGTCTGGCCATGATCTGCCATAGCCACTGTGCTGCACTATGGGGAATTCCTCTCAGTCCAAACTGCCCAGTCTTCCTGATACCAGCAGAAAAAAATGGCCGATTGGAGCCACAGTGATGGCGGCCACCCCTCTGCCTGGCAACTCGGTAGCCTTAGACAGTGTCCAGCCTGCTGCTGCTGGCTGCAGCCCAAGCAGGTTGCACAGCTCTGTGCTTGGGACCCAAGGCCCTGGTGGGGTGGGCTAACGAGGGGATTTCCTGGTCCGTAGGACGCACAGATCCGTGAAAAAACATTGTTTCCTGGGTGGGGTAGCACAGTCACTCACCACCTCCCTTGGCTGGGTGTGGGAGTTCTCCTTATCCCATGTGGCTCCTGGGTCATCACTCCACCCTGCTTTTCCTTGCTCTGTGTGGGTCTCACCAACTGCCTAGTCAGTTGGAGAGAATCTGCGTACCTCAGTTGATGGAGAAGGATTCACTTGCCATTTTTGCTCTTCTCTGGTGAAGTTTTATGGGTCAGTGCAGAGTAAGAAGAATTCAGTGAAATTTGGGTGCAGATGCAATAAACTTTATTTTATTAACCCATTTAATTTGAGTCATAATTTGGATTTAGTAGAGTTTCAATCGTAATATTTTTGGAATATTTAAAGGATTTAAAAATGAAGATAAAATACTTAGTTTGAATATGTATTTACACTCTTATTAAAATTAATTTAGGTGACGATACAATATACACAACTCAACAAGAGAAAATAAAGAAATACAAGGAAAAGAAGGGTAGAGTAGTAGTAAGAATCTGGAGTAGTGAGCACACAAATTCCATGTGTGGGGTCACAGATTCAAATCTGAGCTTCCTTCTATACAACTTAGTGAGGGCCATATAGCTATTTATAAGAGTTTCAGGGTCCATAATGTAAGCAAAATTCAGTCCTCAATGGAACACTTAATGTTAAACCCCATCCAAAAGTCAGCAGCCTCAAAGATCGAAGGTAGATAAATCCATGAAGATGAGAAAAAAGTCAACGCAAACTGGGGAAGTTTATTTCCCTTTTAGTAGTCTCAAATTGTTATCTGTAATGTAAATGAAATAAATAATCTCTTCATAGAATTGGTGTGAGGATAAAAATACAACCAATGTAAGGTGTGAAATATTAATATTATTACTTTTCTCATTTTTTATCTTTATGGTGAGAGGGCAGTATGGCATAATTAATTTTATATCATCTTCAGTGTTAGATCTGTGGTCAGATTTGTATGTTTTTGGACAATTCACTTAATATTCCTATAGTTTGGTGTCTTCTGAATAATGGAAATAATTGTGCTACCTTCTAGGGTTGTGTAATGCTTAGAAAGGACAATGTAGTCATATTTTCTGAATGGAAATAAAAAACTTGAAAACTCCAATAGGCAAAGCCAGAAGTCAGTTGATAGACAAGGAACAAATATTTGCCACTGACATCACAGACAAACATGTAACTTTCCTACTATATAAAAATCTCCGAATACTGTGAAGAAAAAGACCAGCCACTACACAGAAAAATGGTTGAAAGGCAGGAGTGGATAGATACAGAAAAAGAAATGGAAATGTCCGTAAGCATGTGAAAAGATGCTCAGCCCCACTCATAGTAGGAGAAATAAAAATGAGGTAACATTTCTCATGGCCACATTGGTGGAAACTGAAAGGTTTGACAACACACTGTGCCAGTGAATCATATATTGCTGCTGGTGGCAAATGGAGCATACCACTCCTGTGGAGGAATGTCTGGTAATAATCACCAAAAATTATAGCTGCACTTTACTCCTTGCTCCAGAAATCTCACTTCTGGGAATCTATTTTACAGATCTATCTACTCAATTACAAAATAGTGTATGTATAAACTCATTATGGCATCATCTCCAATAGAAAAAAACAGGAAACATTACCAGTGCCCACCAATAGAGACTTGATTCACCACCCAGTGGAGGGCTATGCAGTTATGAAAAGAATGAGGACATTCATAAAATGCTGGTGTGAGATCTCCAGGCTGTATTACTGTTAACGGAGAAAGCAAGGAACAGCATTGTGTATATATTAAACTAAGAAAGACGAAAAAGTAAAAACAAAAATCTGTAATTATTTATATTTGTATAAAGACACACTGGAATGATAATCAAGAAACAAATAAAAATGGCTACCGTAATGGGTGTGGGGACAAGGTGGACAGGAATGGGGTGGAACTAAGATTTCTCAAGGTATACTTTTAAAAAATGTTGCTTTGATTTTCAAACCTTGTGAAAATATTAGCTAGTCAGAAATCATTACACGTGAATATTATTTGTAAAGTAGTTAGCCCTTTACTATGTAAACTTAAGTCTCTTTCTCCAGGGCCCAAGAAAATGCCTTGGGGAAATTTGGCTTAACATAAATATTCTATAAAATAACAAAGCACCACAAATCTTCTGTTCCTAGATTTTACTTTATTTATAATTAGTCTGAGCTTGGAATCATTAAATTATGATTTGCATAAATTAAACTTAAAAAATTTAATGTCTTCTCTTTAAATATACAAGTAGGCTGGGGTGCAGTGGCTCACGCCTGTAATCCCAACATTTTTGGAGGCCGAGGTGGGAGGACTGCTTGAGGCCAGGACTTTGAGGCTAGCCTGGGCAACGTAGCAAGGCCCCATTTCTATGAAACAAAATTTAAAAAGTAGCTGGGCCTGGTGGTACGCACCTGTAGTCCTGGCTACTCGGGAGGCTGAAGCGGGATAATTGCTTGGGCCCAGGAGTTTGAGATTGCAGTGGGCTGAGACCATACCACTGCACTTCCCCCTGGGTGACAGAGTGAGAACCTGTCTCAAGAAAAAAAGAAAAGATAAAGTAAAAATAAATAAATAAAAGTAAAGTTTTTGTCCCTCTCTGTGTATGTGTTCCCACGTTACTTGCTCTTTCTCTGGTATTTAAAGTTAAAAGGGATTAAATATTTGCTTAATGATGAGTTAAAGCTCCTAACTCCTTAAGATTAGTTTGAACATTTTTTCAAACCAAATTGTTTCTAAACTACGTGATATCTGGAGAAAATCATAGTAAGTCTGGACATTAAGAGTTTCTAATCGTGAATCTGCCACTGAGGTGCTGTGATCCCCTTGCTGGCCTGTATTCAACTGGTATCCAACAAATGTTTATTGAGCGTGTATATGTTCCAGGCCATGTTATAGAGCAATAAACAAAACCGACAAAACCCGTGTCCTCAATTTCTTATAGTCTGGAGGAAGACACTTCTTGCTGCCAGATGATCCACAATGAAAGAGGCAGAAGCCTGGAATGTGAAGCTCCAGACATTGCCTGAGACCAGTGTCCGTGACTGAGCACACCTGTGTCACCACTGAAGGCCTAAACAGTTTCTTACTACAAAGCATAGGTCACTGTGCCCAAGCTGTTCCCCAAAGGCGAGAGGGTGAGATATGGATGTGGAGATGAGGCATTGTACTCCTTGGGTAGCCACTTTGTTCCTAGTCCTTCACAAGCACTGAGTTTCACTACGTTGGCCTCCTTAGAGTGGCCACAGAACTCCTTCCTCCACTTACACTCACTGTCTTCTCTTACTCCTTTTCCTCTAATTTTCTGTCCCTCGTGCTCCATCTTTCCAGAATTTATATTTCTCTATAGATATAATTTAATCCTAGGTCTTTCTAATGTTGCAGATATTCAAGTGTATCCTGAATATGAATATTTTTTTTTCTTCTAGGGTCCTGTGGATTTACAGAGAGGAGGACCAAATGTAAATCTAGTGGAGAGAATTGTGGAAAGGGTGTGTGTGTGTGTGTGTGTGTGTGTGTGTGTGTGTGTAACAGTGGTAGTAGTAGCAGTAGTAGTAATAGCCATCTCCTCGGGTATAGCTGGGATCCTCTTAAAGTATTGGAATAAAATATTACATCTAACATTTTTGGTTATTTTTGAGTCGAGACTTTGAGTTGCTTGAGAGATTTATGTGGCTGCTCCTATTAACAACAATTTGACATTATTGTTTGAAAAGGAGCAACCTTGGATATTCTTATACTTGGACTTTCCTTGCCTCGAATAATACTACAGTTGATGTTAATTGATTTAAGGGACATCCACTCTAGTTCCTTTAGTAGTTCCTGTTTTTTTCTTGGGTGGAGAGTAGAGGGTAGAGGAATAATAGGGTGGTAGTCAGTGTGTGGGGATGCTAAGTCTCAATTTTGGTTGGCCACAATATCAAAATGGAGAGTTAGGTTGGAAATTAAGTTTGGCATTTTCTTTCTTACCTTCCTAAATTATACAAGAGAATTTTCAGCATTCCTCACAAAAGCAAACAGAGTCAAAACCAAACTGACAATATACAATAACAAGCAAGCAATTTAATATTGGGAATTGCTAATTTCCTGTGGAAGGTGTAGATCTGTGTAAACTTTTTGAACTCTGTCTGGGCAGTTGTTCTTTGCAGTCACAAGTTTAGCATGCTCCTGGAATATCCTTTTTAGGGGCAGCAGGGGTGTTCAATAAAGATTAGTGGTAACGTGGGAGAGGATCAGGAAGAAGGTTAGCTTGAATAAGCAACAGAGAGATACAGAAGGAAATTATTATTATTTTTTGAGACTTTAAAGCCTACCCACGAAAACTCCTTTCTCTTTTCAGATAGTTTATGGTTCTGACAGATACTGTTTTGTACTTAAGGTGGGAGTCTGAAGTTGATACAGTCACATTCACTGTTGTTGAAGCGCTCTGTAATTCCAGTGAAACATCCTTGACAACAAGCATTTTGAGGCTTTCTCTCTTTAAAGAGTATTCCTAACCTAACAAGTGTGGCCATCACCACTTTGAAGACCCTGGAATAAATAGAAATCAAATGTTAATTATCCAGAACACTTGTTTAATATAATAAATTCATTTAATACTATTTGTTTATTACAAAAGTACCATGGTTAACAGATTTGTGCTCCTACTGTTGCCAAATGTCACTTAGTTACTGTTGAAATGAAGCTCATAAAGTGTGCTTTTCTTATTTACTAAAGCATAAGAGAAAGGATTTGCTTTCTTAATAGGAGAAAGTATTTTTGAAAGATATAATGCCCCGATGATTTTGTTTTTAAGTGGACACTTCTATTTATTTAAAATATTTCATAAGAGAAGTTGAATACCTTATTGTATGTATAGAGTAACTTTTTTTCAGTAAGTGTAATTTAATTTTCATAGTCTTAAGTTTAAAATGAACAAATGAGTGATCTAAACATAGTGGCGCTTTTGAATCTTTTTTAAAAACATCATTGTAAAAATGTGTATTTATGTATTCCAGATGGCTTTTTTTTCTTTATAGAGACTGGATCTTCTTATGTTGTCCAGGCTGGCCTCGAATTCCTTGGCTTAAGTGATCCTCCCACCTCAGCCTCCTCCTGTACTCAGCTGCGAGTATGGGAGCCACATGGCTTTTAAATAATAGCTGTGGCCTTGGCCAGGAGAAGGGCTTCATTGCTAGCTTTCAAGGTCACTACAGGTAGAGCTAGGCACTACCTTCAGTGCTACCTCACCTCCTAAATAGAAAGCATACTGCGTTTTTATTCTATGATTCATTTGTTTGGGAGGAAACGAGATGACCATATTCTTGAAGAGGCCAAAAAGAGGATGTAAATGATGGCAGCAGTGGGCCGTCTGGAGTGGCTGTTGTCATCACGCTGGCTGCAGTGGGGAAGGCATAGCTGAGGCTGCCTGCAAACTCCATGGAGTGGGTGGGAGCCTCACTTTCCCAGGCACAGGACCCAGGCGTCTCTGCAGTCTGCACCCTTGGGGTCCTAGGAAGACCCCCCTTGACCCTGAAGGCGCGGCATGTCTGGTCCCACTGCTTGGCCTCTCCCTGCTCCCGGTGCCCACTCTGATCTTAGAGCAGACTAGGGGCCGAGCCTGGGCACCGTTACAGCCTGGCTGGGTGTGTGCACACTCAGGGCAGTGCTGATATACCAGTCCCCTGCTGCCTCAGTCTTCTCTGGACTTTGCGTGCTGACGAGCACAGGGTGTGGGGGAAGCTGAGGGAGGACTGAGGGTAGCTGGATGCAAAGGAGGGCCTGAAGGCTGGGGGCTGGGCTGCCAGTCCTGTGGACCAGAGTGGTGCCTTTTCTGGGCCCACCCGTGGCTGCCCATGGATCAATCAGCATGCACTTCTCCCCCTCTGAGGCCCATAAAAGCCCTGGCCTCAGCCAGAGCAGGGCAGACAACCAGATGACAAGCTGCAGAGAGGAGCTACCCTTTCTCCTGGGAGCTGAACACTTGTTAGGACGACCTGCCTGCAAAGAGGAGCTACCCTTTCTGCTAGAAGCTTCGTCTTGCTCACCCTTCACTTGCCTGTGTACCTCATTCTTCCTGGGTGCAGGACAAGAACTTGGGACCTGCCAAATGGTGAGGCTAAAAGAGCTATCACACAAACAGTGCTGCAACATGCCCCTTGCTCACCACGTTGTGGGCGAAAAGAAGGAGAGAAGAGCTGCAGCCCTTTGGGGAGCCCAGACCTGGGAGCTCCTGGAGCCAGGGCTGTGACTCCCTCTTTGGGGCCCTGCAGTTCCTGGCATCTCCAAGCTTTCAGGTGCCCCCGCATTCCCCAGTGCCAGCTGGGGAAGCTGCTTGTGGTGCACCTGGTCCAGCCACAGCCTTTCAGAGAGCCGGCACCCATGCCGGGACCTGGAGCTGACTGCCCTGCGGCAGCAGCCGGCATATCTGACTGCGCAGCGGCCAGACCTCACACTCCCTCATCCACCCCTTGCCGCTCCAAGCCTGACTCACAGACTTCCTTGGAGGCATGGGATCCAGGCTGGTAGCATGAGCCGAGTGCAGCCTGCTAGGCCAAGTGGGCAGAACCAGCCCAGCAGGCATGAGCAAAACTTGGGCAAAGGCACCACGAGCCACAGGATTCTGGCCAGAAAAGCGACACTCCAAAGATCCTGTAACATAAACACTAATGTGGATGATTTGGTTATTGATTTACCTAGGGACAGAGAATGGGCCACAAATGTAAACATTTCTAGTGAAAATGCATTATTAAGAAATGTGCTGTACATTTATATATTCTGCAGATACGGTGTAGCTTGAGGAAGTCAAAGGAGACTCCCTTTTAGAGTGTAGGCTTTTCACCTCTTCACATGAAATTTTGTATGCAATGGTATATGGGTGAGAAAATCTATAAGCCTTTGGGTCTGGGGCAGATTGAAAATAAGCCAAAGGATTAGTTGGGGAGGGTGGAAATGAAATTTCTGAAGGAGGCATGCTTACTACCCTGCTCTCTGCAGGAATCGTAGAATTTCATTTGCAGCCATCTTCTCTCTCCACTAGAAGTGCTCAGGACTCATGAGAAGAGAGATTATAGTAGAGAAGGGATCATGTTTCTAGTCGTGGGAAAATTCCAGGAGAGGAACTTTCTAGACCCTTCTTAAAAATGGTCTGGTGAGGGGGCAGGTTTTGACTATGAATGGGTATGAGGTAGCTGTTTCAGTGGATGAGCAGGGAATGTATTTACCCAGGTATGGACATTTGTCAAAACTCATTGTATAGTGCATTAATATTTGTGATTTTACTACATAAAAATTTTGCCTAAAATAACTATAAATAATTATTAAGCTCTAGTTAATGATGTGCATGCTGCAGGTTTAGGGGTGAAGTGTACTGATCTCTGCAAATTTAATTTGAAATGCATTAAAAAATAATGACAGGCTGATGGAGGATAGATATATGATAAAGAGAGTTGGACAAAATGTTAATTGTAGAAGCCAGATGGTAAGTATGTGGGTGTCCATTGGAAAATTCTTTCAACTTTTCTGTATGTTTGAACATTTTAATAATAAAATACTGATGATGGTAGGGAGAAGGAACTAGAGAACAGAAACACTGATGTTTAGCTCTGAAGTTCAACAGCCTTAATCTTGGTGGAATACAGAACTACATGGAAAAAGAGTGACTCCCTGCTGCTCCTCTCTCTTGCCTAAAATAGGTTCCTTGAGCTAAGGACAGTGGATAGTTGGGGCAAAAAGCAAGACAGGTTGGCGCAGGTGAGTGCGCCTTGGAAGGAGACCTGGGACCTCTTCACCTCTACCCACCCAGGCTGACTCTCCCTACAGCAGTAACATGGAAAGGAAGCCATTTTAGGTTGATGTAGCACTCTCTGCAAGTTTACTAAGCTCCACTGTGACATTAAAAAGCACCTGAAAGTTGCCCAGACTCCTGCCACATCCTGGGAAATGATGAAGGTGAAAGAAGACTAGAAGATGACAAAGTGCTTCGTGGTTGTGATAAAAAGTTTCAGCTGTGGATGGCAGCATAAGCCATGGGACTGGAAATGCATTAGAATCACAAATGTCCCAAGGATGTCAGTGGGACTGAAGGCAGCAACCAGAGAGCATGGCTCCTGCTGCCAGTGCAGGACCATTGCAGGCCAGACCCCTCTCCCACACCACGATGCCACAGAGCCTTCAGAGTAGACATGCCACCAAGGGTGAGAAGATGACTGATAAAACAGCCTCACCAAAATGTTAGCTCTTTGAGAACAGAGATGGTTTTACAAAGCTTTATGTGCCATGAACACAACTTTCAATTCATTTTTGTTGAATTAGTTTAAAAAAATGGGCTTTTTAATGACCTGATCTATATTCACTGTCTCCATTTACTGATTTCTCAACCCAATTCAGTCATGTTCTGGCCCCTTCATCTCACATCATCAGCTCCTGCTAAAGTCAGCTGTGATGTCTATGATAGCAAATCTAAGGGATGATTTAGCAGTTATCTTATTTGTTCTCACAGCAGCACTCAACATCACTGACTTTCCTTCTAAAAATATTTAAATTATGCAAAATTTCAAAATGAGAGTTCAGAAAATATTATAATAAAAACTCACATACTAACTACACAGATTTAACATACATTAACATTTTGCCGTATTTGCCTCAGATTGTGAAATCTTTTTCTTAAGGAATGAAATGTTACAATTTTAACTGAAGCCTTCATCATTCCTACAGTTGATGTCTATCATTACCATGCAGAATTTTTAACTTTTATTAAATAAATGTATATAATATGGTCTATAGGATTAGTGTATCAAGCTCCATAACAATTTCTGGGAGAATTTTGATTGTTATTGTATTGAAGCTAGAGATCAATATGGGGGTGAATTTGCATCTTTCTAATACCAGTTCTTCCTGTTTGTGAACGTTGCATAGCTACATTTATTTATACAATTTCATAGCTCTCAATAAAGCCTTATAAATTTCTTTATAATGATCTTATATCCTTTTTCTTGGATTTACTAATAGATAAATTATAGACTTTATTTCTCTTGGTTATGGTATATTATAAAATTACATTTCTGATTGTTGCTGATGTATAGAAAGATGAATTGAATTTTATATTGCTTTTATACATAGCACCCATTTTAGAACTTTCTTATTAGTTGTAATATTTTGTAGATTATCTTCAATTTCTATGTAGACAATCATATCTGAAAATAATGGTAGTTCTGTTTTTATCCTTTTTTTTTTTTTTTTTTTTTGGAATAGAGACAGGGTTCCTGGTAGATAGCACTACCCGGGCACACCACCACATCCATCTATTTTTTTTATTTTTTGTAGAGACAGAGTCTCCCTATGTTGCCCAAGCTTGTCTTGAACTCCTAGGCTCAAGCAATTCTCCTGCCTCAGCCTTCCAAACTGTTGAGATTACAGGCATAAGCCACTGCCCTCGGCCTGTTTTTTCCATTTAAATCTTTATACTTTTATTTTTATTTTTATACAGCACCCTGTAGGAGCTTTGTAATGTTGAGTAGAAGCTGTGAAATCAGGCATCCTTGCTTTTTTTGTGACGTCAAAGCATGTGACTCTAACTTTTCTCCAGTATGAAAGATGGTATAGTTTAGCCCTTAACAGTGTGGGTGGTGGATCTAGACAGCCTGAATTTAAATCCTGGCTTGGCCACTTACTCCCTATGCAACAGTTGGATTAGTTACTGAATGTTTCTGTGCCTCAGTATACTCATATGCCAATGAGTATAATAAATTTATCTCAAAGGGTTGTTATTGTCTGACACTTAGTAAATGCTCAATAATGTTTTATTAATATGATGATATTTGTTGTAGGTTTGTGGTAAATGTCTTTGTATTAGTCTGTTCTTGCAATACTATAAAGAAATACCTGAGACTGGATAATATATTTTAAAAAAGAGTTTTAATTGACTCATGGTTCCACAGGCTGTATAGGAAGCATGATGCTGGCATCTGCTCAGCTTCTGGGGAGAAACTTACAATCATGGGCAGAAGGCAGAGGGATAGCCAGCATTTCACATGGCTAGAGCAGGAGGCAGAGAAGAGGGAGGTGCTATACACTTTTAAACGACCAGATCTCCTAAGAACTCTACCAGGAGAACAGCACCAAGGGGATGGTCTAAAGTATTCATGAGACCACCCTCATGATCCAGTCACCTCCCACCAGGCCCCACCTCCAATACTGGGGATTACAGTTCAACATGAGATCTGGTGGGGACACAGATCCAAACCATATCAGGGTTTTATCAAGTTAAGAAAGTTATCTTCTAATCTTATTTTTCTAGGACATTTTAATGTGGCTGGATGTTGAATTTTATTAAATGCTTTTTCTGTACATACAAATGATAATATATGGTGTTTCTTCTTTAAATTGTTAATGAGATTATTTACATTGTCTTTTAAAAAGTGAACCTTTATTATTGTTAAAGGAATAAAGGCACATTGTTTAAAAAGTAAAATTGTACTGCGAGGCTTATCCTCCCAAATCTATGTTCTTTGTGCCACTATTTCCATTCCAAATCCTGCTCACCAGTAGCAAGACTGGCAAACCTCAAACATTTGAGCTGTTTTTTTTCCCCCTCTTTCAGGCATTTACCTCCATGTTTCTTAATGATATGCCTCTAGGCATACTACTATGCCTAAATATTTTCATGTTTAGATACTATCTAAATATTGTAGCCCCTGAGGAAGGGTGCAAATGAGATATAGTTTGAGATTTTTATTTCCTGAAAATGTTATTAGAGTTTAATGTAATATAGAGTTATCTCTTTTTTCATTTAAAAACCTGTTTATTTTGAGACAGTTTCAACTCTTTCTGAAAATTTTCAAAAATATTTTTGTTTTTTAATTGACAATATATATATTTATGATGTTTAAAAATATGTTTACATTGTGGATTGGCTAAAAAGAGCTATTTAAAACATGTATTACCTCACATATTTATCATTTTTTTGTGGTGAGAACACTTAAAATGTACCCAGTGAGTTTCAAGTATACAATACATTGAACTGAAATTTTGTGTCTGACCAGCATCTCCTCAATCCACCCCTCCACCTGCCATCCCCATAATGGAAAGTTACAAACCACTCTACTCTCTGTTTCAATGAGTTTGACTTTTTTGGATTCCACAAATAAGTGAGACCATGTAGTATTTATCTTTCTGTGCATTACTTATTTCCCTTAACATAATGTCCTCCAGGTTCATCCATGTTGTCACAAATGCCAGGATTTTGTTTGCTCTTAAGGCTGTTCCTACCTCAGAGTGGGGCCTGACCAGGCTGCTTGGATGCTCTGTGAGTATGTGGTTGGGACACACCCAGAGGTGGCTTCACTGTAGGGGTTTGGGCATGGAGTGAGCCTCTTTGTTACCTACTGTCATCTGCTCTCTTTTTCTGATTGCCTTCTGGATTAATAGCTGAAAAAATCACCATATGGTCATTTTAGTAATGTTTCAGGAAGGAGTAAAGATACATGCCTCTGTTCATGTTTAAGTGAAGTGCATTAATCTGTCTTCTAATAGTAAACCTCTCATACTTCTGGAAAATCCCTAGATTACTCACATATTATATACACAAAATTCTTGATTTGGTTTTCCAGTATTTTATTTAGAATATTTGTATTTTTGGTTATAAGTGAGATTGGCCTCTAGGTTTCCTTTTTTTTGTTTTTGTACAGTTCTTGCCCAGATTTGGTATCAAGATCCTATCAGCCTCATGCAGTGAGTTAGGGAAGTGTTCTTTATTTTCTGTCCTTGAAAATTGTTGGGATTAGAGATTATATGTTTGTTGATAGTTTTGAAGAACATGTATAAGGTATAAGGTTTTCTGCTTGCAGCGAGTTTTTTTTTTCTCTTTTGATTTTTGTGGGTAGATTTTAAACCATTGACTCCAATTTTTCAATGGTTATAAATCTCTTAAAGCTTTATATTTCTTCTTGTGTCATTTTACATAATTCATATTTCCCATGCATTTGATCAATTTTTTCCAAGTTTTAAAATTTTTTGGTATAGAGTTATTATTGTAGTTTCATATTATAAAATCTGTAATCTCTCTGTTATTATTCCTTATTTTATACATGATACTGTTTATTTTTACTGTCTCATTTTCTGATCAGTACTGCCAATGACTTGTGTATTTTACAGTCTTTTCAAAGAAGTAGCTCCAGGTTTTGGGAATCATGTTTATTTTTGTTTTCTTTACTTTGTGCTCTAATTTTTATTTCTTGTTTTTACATTTTTATATTTGCTGTAAATTCTGTTTTCAGATTCTTGAGAACAAATAGCTTACATATTTGTGGTCTTTCTTGTTTTCTAGCCTACATTTAAATATAAGACATTAAAAGAAGCAAATGTAACTACTCCCAGAAGTTTATATATCTAGTGCTTTTTATGTTTCTTTTCTTTTCTTTTTTTCTTTTTGTTTTCTTTTTTGAGACAGAGTCTTGTCTTGCTCTGTCGCCCAGGCTGGAGTGGACTGATGCGATCTCAGCTCACTGCAACCTCTGCCTCCTGGGTTCAAGCAGTTCTCCTGCCTCAGCCTCCAGAGTAGCTGGGACTACAGGCACATGCCACCATGCCCAGCTAATTTTGGTATTCTTAGTAGAGACGGAGTTTGCCATGTTGGCCAGGCTGGCCTCGAACTCCTGACCTCAGGTGATCCACCTGCCTCGGTCTCCCAAAGTGTTGGGATTACAGGCATGAGCCACTGTGCCCAGCCTATGTTTCTTTCTGATCCAAATTTCTATGATCGCTTTTTAATGCATGAAGTATTTAGAAGTACAGTTTTTAGGTTCCATCTCTGTATTATATTTTTTGAAGCTATCTGGTATGGTTTGGCTCTGTGTCTCCACCCAAATCTCATCTTGAATTTTACTCTCATAATTCCCAAGTGTTGTGGGAGGGACCCAGTGAGACATAATTTGAATCATGGGGGCGATTTTCCCCATACTGTTCTCATGGTAGTGAAAAAGTCTCATGAGATCTGATGGTTTTATCGGGGGTTTCTGCTATTGCAACTTCCTCATTTTCTCTTGCTGCTGCCATGTAAGAAGTGCCTTTCACCTCCCACCATGATTTGAGGCTTCCCCAGCCATGTGGAACTGTAAGTCCAATTAAACCTCTTTTTATTTGCAGTCTTGAGTATGTCTTTATCAGCAACATGGAAACAGACTAATACACTGTGTTTAATTTATTGACTTCTATTTTCATTGCATTTGAAGTAAAATAATGTGGTCTGTATCATGTTGAGTCTTTGATGTTAAATTTTATTTGATCTGTAACATGGTTTATTTTTGGAAATATGTCTGCTTAAAAATATGAATTTTCTATTTGTTAGGAATGAAGTTTTATACATGCCTAGTTTGCTTACTTTGTTACTCAAATATTGTAGTCACACTCTTTTTGCTGTTATTGTTTGCTTGATTTCTCAGTGGTTGAGGAGCAATAATTGAGTGTCAGTACAGTACAGGAGTCTAAAAAATGTGTGTGTTGGGGAAATAAAAGAAAATCACTGTTCTAGCGCTCTCTAGCTGTGTGAACTGGGGCAAGTTACTTAACCTATTTGTGCCTGTTTCCTCATCTGTAATATTGATATGCTAAATAAAGTAAT
Source organism: Pan paniscus (assembly GCF_029289425.2). NCBI lineage: Eukaryota > Metazoa > Chordata > Mammalia > Primates > Hominidae > Pan > Pan paniscus. The sequence goes on along the minus strand of NC_073254.2, from coordinate 116,794,715 downwards.
CTACTGCTAGTGATTTATTTTGCTCAAAATTGAATTGTAAAATGAATTGCTCATCCATGTACTCATTTAACAAATATTCATTGACTGCCTATTCTGTGCCAGTTCTGCTCTTGGCACATGTGATATATAAGTGAATGGTGTGTGCAAAAATCCCTTCCCTCCTAACACTTAGATTATCTTGGATGGAAGGATTGAAGTTCGGGCAGGTATCAGGTTCTAATTTTAAATAGGGTGGCCATGCTAAGCCTCATCGAACTGATGGCATCTGAATAGAAACCTGGAGAAATTGAGGAAGCTAGTCATGGTGATATCTGGAGCAAGAGTGTTGTGGGCAGAGGAAAGAGCCAGTGCAAAAGCCACAGGACCAGACTATGGTTGGCATAAAGTAAAATTCAACCATGTTTTGGAAAGATGTGAGCAAGGGAGTGAACAGTAGGATAAGTGGTCTGATAGGTGAGAGGGAGCCACGTGCATAATGCCTTGTAAGTCATTATGTTCATAGTGCCTTGTAAGACATGTAAGCTTTTGACAGTCACTCGAAGTAAAGTGAGAAGTCAGAGGCATTTGAGCAAATATTTGAACAAACATGCATTCTAAAAGAATCGCCCCAGTGTCTGTGTTAAGAACAGGATGATATGGAGGAAAAGTGTAGAATCATGGAGACCAGTTATGAAGCTACTGAAGCAATATAGGAAGAAGATGATAATGGCTTGGGCTGAAGGGTAGCAGAGGTCGGGGTGAGAGGTGATTGGTATACTTTGAAGATAGAGTCAACAGGACTTCCTGACCTATTGGATATGGAGTAATGAGAGAAAGTGAGGAATAAGGAACACTCCACTGTATTTGGCTAGGGCAACTGTAACAGGGGAGTATCACTTGAGATGGGGAAGACTATGAGTGGGGCAAATTATGATGATAAAAATTAGAAATTTGATTTTTGGTGTGTTAAGATCGAGAGTCTATTTAGACATCCAAGAGGAGATGCTGAGTTGGGGTGAATGAATTATTACACAAAGAACTTAGAATAGTGCCTGACAAATGTTAATGGTATTGAATGCTATATGTGTTTATTAAGAGAAATATATTAAAGTTTTCCCACTATAATTCCAGATTCTCAAATACCCTCTTATAGTTCTGTCAATTTTTCTTTTTTGTAATTTAAATATGCTATATACTCCTGGAGAATTGTTCTTTTATCATGTACTGACTGTATCCCCAGTGATTATTTTTGCCTTAGGGTTGATTTTGTTTTGAATGACATGGAAATAAATGTACCATATTTTTTGTTTATTATTTGCCTGGTATACATTTTTTCATCACTTTACTTTCAACTTGTCTGTGTCATTATGGTTTAGGCATATCTCACAAACTGCACATAGCTAGATTTTGTTTTATTTTTAAAAATCTAATCGGAAGTCTCTGTCATTTAAATGAAATTTTAGTCTATTTGTATTTTTTTATTATTTTACTTTAAGTTCTTAGATACATGTGCAGAATGTGCAGGTTTTTTACATAAGTATATATGTGCCATGTTGTTTTGCTGCACCTATCAACCCGTCATCTAGGTTTTAAGCCCTGCATGCATTAGGTATTTGTCCTAATGCTTTCCCTCCCCTTGCCTCCCACCCATCTATTTGTATTTGTAAAATTACCAAAATATTTGGATTTATTTGTGCCACGGTAAATTACTTTCTATGTATTATGTATTTTCTTTGAATTTGTTTCTTCTTTCTGTCAGATAGAGCTAATCACTTGACTATTTTCTCTCTACTGGCTTGTGATTACTACACTTACTTTCTATTTTTTAAATTGAAAAATGTACATTTTTGACATTCTATTAACCTTTACATTTTAACATTTTATGCAAATAATATTTAAGAGTCATCTGCTAATATTGCATGGGGAGGAAGAGGATTGGAGTTTCAAGGAGTGGAGGAGAATCAAAGCCATTTTGGAGAGGGAAAGAGTGACTTGAACAGTGCATCATTAATTGGAATGCCAGGTAATGCTGGAAGCCTGTTAGGGTTGGTAAACATGAATTTAAAGTGGAATCATTCTATTTTATTCTGTGACTTTTTCTATATAAATAATAGAAGTTTTAGCCACAAGAGGACAAACAAATTTAAAGTGTTTAAAACCTACTTGAATTGTAGGTCATGGAGTAAAAGATGGCTAAGGGAGAAAGTACTGAAAAAATAGTTTGGAAGCAAGAAGACTGCTTAATAAAATAGAAATCTCAGTGAGGTTTAAGTGGGAATACTTTAGCCAGCGGAAAAGAGAAAATTTGTGGGATATTTCAATAACTGATTTTGGAGGTAATATAATTAGAGTTCAAAAGTTCCTAGAAAATAACCAGACATAAGGAGACGGAAATCTCAGAGACCAGGGGTTAAGATGGACACTGGAGTCCCTCATGGTGATGGCAGGGCTTGGGCTGAAGAGGAAGACCATGAGCCAGATGCCAAAGTCTTTGTCAAAAGAAAGAGAGTAATAAGGAGGTCTGTAGGGGACAGCAGCAATTAAGAAGTAAGTAGAAATAATGACCCCCAGAGAGCAGGGTTTGTTTAATCTTTTATGAGAAATCGGAGGAGTTGTCACCTGGGAGACACAGGACACAGTGAGGAGCAAGGAGGGCCTCAACACACTCTGTCAGGGTTTTGCTTAAATACATTCCACTGTATAGAAAATTTGGATTTTATCTAGGTGTGATGGAACACCTTTGAAGTATTTTCAGCAGAGGAATAAAATAGTCTGGTTTATATTTTTTAAAAATTGCCTTGTGTGACTTGTGGAAACAGACTACAGTGGACAAATGTGGAGGCAGGAAGGTTAGTTAGGAAGCTACTATATTAGTGGAGGTGAAAAAGATGGTGGTTTGTACTAGGGTGGTAGTCATGGTAATGGAGAAAAGTGGTCAAATTCTGGAAGTTGTCAGTGTTTGGTTTCCTTTAATGAGTAACTACACTAGGTGATGGCAAAAAATGTTGACTTGATGATCTTGCCCCAATTGAAGACTCTGCCTACATTCTGGAAGACACTTTCAAATGGTGATGAGTTCTCTTCCTTTCTAGGTTTCAGTTACCACCATGCCAATTACTTTACTCACAGCACATCTTCCAACTTGGACTCAGTGGGAAGGCAATCTTCTGGCCCAGAGTCTATAAATCAAGTTGATTCTAAAGAGGAAGACACTACTGAAGGCCTTTGCCTCAGTTTGTCCAACCACTGTCCAGCATCCCCGTGATTAGGTTAGGATTCATAAGGGTCGGGGTGAGTGCTGGGTATGCTGTGTTCATCACACCACAAATACTAGTCATCTCAACTAAACGCTCTTGGAAATATGATAGCACTGTAGAGAGGGTGCTTTCATGGGAGATTTTGCACCTACACTCATCCAACACGCAAGTATTCTTGGGAAGATGAACAAAGGTGTCCTTAGCCATGGGCTCAGCAGCATTTCTATTTACATATGCAATTTCTCCTCCAGACCAGAGTCTAGTGAAGTCCTACCTTCTTCTCTTCCTTCTTCTGAGCTTCAGCCTTCTGCCTTCCCTCTCCTGATGATTGATGATTCTTCTTTTTGCATGGGATCTCCTTCTTAGGCGAGCTCTCTGCAAACATTTTAGCATCAATCAGGCCATATTCTTGCAGTTACAACTTCCTCAAGGCAGTCCAGAATTGAGATTGATGGATGCAGGTAAGAAACAAAGGGTTGGTATTAAGAAGGCCTTGTGAAAAGAATGCTCCAGGAGCTACCTGTTGAGATGCAGTGGAGTGCAGGCAATGGTGATGATCGCTGGGGAGTCATATTCACTCACCAGAAACTTCTTAGTCCTCACATGAACTCTAGCAGCCCCAGGGTTTACTTGACAACCTCTGTATTCTCTGAGGTATGCTTATTGATATTCAGGGTGGCCAGATTCTAGGGACCAAATGGAGGGACAACAAAGCACTCAGTGCTCAACAGATAGTTTGCTCTCAACCACAGTCTACCACTGACAAATATTATAATACCCTGGAAGGATATTTGCAAGGAAATTCAGATGTGAGGTGGGTTTAATCAAGGCTGAGTGTGACCATCCTGGGAGCCCCACATTACTGAGCAGTGATGAAAGCCTTGCTCATGGCTGGTTTTGGGATTTGTGCACAGGGTCCTAGCCACCATAAACCTGCAGGAAGAGGAGATGGCCTAGACAATTTTTGGACATAAAGAGCTGACAGGACTTATTCATGGATTGGATATGGGGTTTGTGAAAGAGACAGAAGACAAGGAAATGCTTAGATTTTGGGTCTCCTTTAGCTACATCCTTTAAAATGTTCTACTTTGATTCTCTCAAGAAAACCACTTCTGCCTCTGTGTTTTGTGACATGTGTATTTGTGGGTTCATTAAGCTGAAGGGCCTGGCAGCAGGGACTCGAAGCTTTTCTAGTGGGGAATTTCTAGGGATTGATTAGTTCTCTAATTTCTTGGCTAGAAAACTCACTTCATAAGCCTTTTTAAATTTATATAAGCTTACAAAAGAAAGAATAACACTCTGAAACTGTTAGCCCTTCACCCACTACTGACTTCTTCCTGTAGTACAAATGCCAAATGTACCTTTTAATCTTTCTCTGTAAATTGAAATTGTATTTTGGGAATTCCTGGTATGAGTTAATCAGATTTAGATTGGTGTGACCCGTGAGTCTTAATGAAGAGTAAGGTCTTGTGATTTTCCTTTGCAAGGACATATGAAGGCAGTGAGATAGAAAAAAATACAGGAGGCCGGGCGCGGTGGCTCACGCCTGTAATCCCAGCACTTTGTGAGGCCAAGGCGGGCAGATCACGAGGTCAGGAGATGGAGACCATCCTGGCTAACATGGTGAAACCCTGTCTCTACTAAAAATACAAAAAAAAAAAAAAAAAAAAAAAAAATAGCCGGGCATGGTGGCAGGCACCTGTAGTCCCAGCTACTCGGGAGGCTGAGGCAGGAGAATGGCGTGAACCCAGGAGGCAGAGCTTACAGTGAGCGGAGATGGCGCCACTGCACTCCAGCCTGAGTAACAGAGCGAGATGCTGTCTCGGAAAAAAAAAAAAACCTACAGGAAATTTATCAAATAGTATGAATCTGGAATTAGAAGAAAAATTTAAAATGTAGGTGGCAAACAATGTTCTGTCTACTCTTTTGAAATGTAACACTTTTCTTTATGAAATGTGTTTCATATGGAAAACATTTTCTATAGCTTCTTTATGTGATAATACCTCAATTCCAGGTCTTTTAGGACAGAGGTTTGTTTTTGGAAAGCTTGTGTAAGCAAGGGGCATTTTCAGAAATGACTACGTTGGGAATTTGACTGGAGCTGAAAACTCTACAGCCTCCCCCAAAACACTGACTGTGTAAAATTAGTAAGTAAATTTACTTAAACTATTTTAAAGGGTCTGTTGGAAATTTCTCAGAAGCCACATGATTAAGAGTGAATAGTTACGGCCTTGGAGCTTTTAAATTTTCATATTTTTAAAACTTAGAAGGAAAAGTCATTGTTTATACGGGTGTTTATAAAACAGCAATGTTATTTTTGTAATCTATTAACATGACATTACTGAATGAATATCTTTAACCGTCCTTGATCTGTAATAGAGAGAGATGTTCTATGTGAATAAACTTCTTCAAGAAACTTGGGAATTAAGTGGAATTAAGCATATATGCTCTTTACAATTACAGAGCAACTAAAGCACACAATGTGTTAAACATTAAAAGAGGGATTTTTAGGAATCATGAGAAGAATTGTGATCTCACAATCTATTTAAACATATCACATTGCTTTATTACAGTTTCAGACTTTATTTAAAAACTATTTTAAGGTTAGCTCATTGATTGGCAGCAGTAAATTTGGTATCTTTGCTTTGTTTTTAAGCTGAACCCTCTCTCCAGAAATGCCCCTCAAAAAGCATATTATATCAGAATTAAATCCTTTACCAGTAATTTCCTTGGTTAAATCAAAAGCGTGATGTAAAAATGAAAGGAGTGTATCTTATGGCAATAAATCTAGTGAACAGCAAAAGTAGCTACTTAAATCATAGACAGGATTAAATGAAACAATGAGAATTATACCCTTGGGTGGTTAAAAACAGCTATTAAAGAACACCATTGTGTTGGAGCTCCTTTGATCTTTCTTGCTCAATTAAATGTCTTCTAAACATTTGATTCATTTTCAGAAATGAATTTGAGCTGTTTAAAAATATTTCTTTTCAAAACTGCTTTCCATATTCCCAAATAAATTGAGCATAATTACTACTGTGATTGTATTATGAATGTAATTATTGTAATTTTATTCTTATACATGTATTTATTCTTTGAGAATAGTTGCACCAGAGTTAAAGAATTGTGGTGGTTAATATTAATAAATGAGAAAAGAGGTTATGGTTAGCTAGTCAAAAGGTGATTTTTTTTAACCTGTGTAAAGGCAGTTCCACCTACTCAACCATCTTGTTCTTTGCAGTTTTAGCTCGTCTTTATAATTGAGAGGTTGAATAACCAGAATGTGGATCAGGAATTCTTGTATTGCTTTTTTTCCCTTTTATCCCTATCACTGGTGGCACTTGAGTGATGGTTAAGCATTGTCTACAACATAGAAATCATACCTGATTAACCTAGAAATCATAACATACCTGTGCCATGCTGTGTTATGTTCACACATTTCCACTTACATAGATTAACTAACTGTAACTGATATTTTCTTAAAACATTCAAGTGAATATTTATATTAGGCAACATAGTCTGTGTTAGACCATTTAAGACTAAATTATTTTATTAAATTTTTACAATACACTTGTGAGTTGAATGGTGAGAGAGGAAGTATTGGCATTTGTGAGATATTGCAGAATGGCTTTTGGGCTGGCTTAATTCACAGACAAGCTCTTTCATTTATCCAAGTACACATTTCCACAGATTATGTATTCTGAATGCCAGACTACAGGGGGGAGAGAGAGAGTGAGAGAGAGAGAGAGAAACAGAGAGAGAGAAGAGAGAAACTTCACCTGCTGGCTGCTCATCCCTGGGACTGTCTTGATCTGGACCTTCCTGTCTTGCACAGATAGTGCTGGCAGTGAGCAGGACGTGATGGCTCCTGCAGGGCACCACTTCCTTTCTGAGACCCCTATTTTCAGTTAATCAGATTCTGTTGGGGCAGGTGGAAGTTGAGTTTCCAAGTTCCACTCTAGATTGGGCCTCAGCCTTCTTGAGGAGCCCTCCACTGAGCAACTGTCCCCTGAGCATTCACAGTGTATGAGAATATGCAAGAAGTGACTGCTTACTTTTCATTGATTGATTTATTCTTCCATATCATCTGGAGGAAGGAGGATTTAAGTAGGTTTGCTCCACTCTTTCAATCGGACAGAATACATTTTAAACCAAAGAGTATTGTGAACCCTGAATATTAGTATAGCCTAGTCTTCTTCCAGGGGAAGAAAAAATAATCTGAGAAGGAAAATCCCCATTTCACAGGCTGATATCAGCTTTACCCATTTGGATTCCAATGAAGATAAGATAATCACAAACATGAGATGTGTCCAGAACCAAAATAAAAACTAAGTTGCTCCATCGGGCTCTAGTGCTTATGCTGTTAAACTTTCCAGTTTTTGGTGCTTCCTATGAAAATGCTGATACTCAGCTATTTCCAAGTGGTAGGGATAGAAATGTTTGTCTAGGATACAATATAATAGCACACTTAAAATAGAATTCCACCAGAATATATATTCTTTATAGGTAAGAACTTTATTTACTGTTGTAATCCCAGTGCCTGGACCCTTAATAAATACTTGTTGAATGAATAAATGACTCTCAAGAGAATGGAATTTGCATTCAAACAGACCATGTATTAGTCCAGTTTCTCCAGATAACTAGAACTAATGGGATATGTACTGTACATCTATCTAGAGAGAGATTTAATGTAAGATATATGCTCATATAATTATGAAGGTGCAGAAGTCCCACAATCTATCATCTGCAAAGCTGGAGACCTAGGAAAGCCAGTGGTGTAGTTCCAGTCTGAGTTTGAAGGTCTGAGAACCAGAGGAAGTCAGTAGTATAAATCCCAGTCAAAGGGCAGGAGAAGACTGATGTCTCAGCTCAACGAGGCAAGCGGGAAGCAATAAGGGGGTAAATCCTTGTTGTACCTCTTTGTTCTATTCAAGCCCTCAGTGGATTGGGTGATGCCTACCTACACTGGAGAGGACAATCTTCTTTACTGAGTCCATTGATTCAAACCTTATCTGGAAACATCCTCATAGACATTCCCCAAAATAATATTCAACCTAGCACCCCATGGCTGATCAACCTCTACCTGATACTCTGTGACTATTCACAAAACTCTATAAAGTCACACTGTCACACTTTGATATTGTGAAGAGACAATGCCAAAGCATCACTGTTTTTTTTGCTTTGAGCTGAGTATAGCAAATGGGCATGATTGCATTGGCTATTTAATATGTATCAGATGATGGCAAGTAGGCATGTATTTGATTAAAAATTGAGAAAAACTAACATGGCTGAGATTCATGTGTTTTTTATAGTAGGGGTAGGCAAAGACATTAATAGAAAAAAATAGAAGAGAAAGAATCATTATTAGCTTCACTTTGCTAAGTTGCCCCCAATTTCATTTCAATTAGTAAAATGTATCTCTTGTGAAGTTCAAGGTCTGTTGGTGATAGCCATAGCCACCCATGACGAGGTTAATCATGACACTTTCTTGTATCACATGGAAAAAATTCACCAGCTATGTAAACTGCTTCACTGTTTTGAGAATGTCATCTAAAACACTTGTATTTTTATCAAAATTTGTAAAATTGTAGTCTATCTTCTCAACAATTTTTTTCTGCATTTTTAAAGCCTATTACATTTCCTTTAGAATCTTACTTGATAGAGGTATTCCAAAACCCATGCTAAATTGAGTGCCACCTATTCAGGAATATAGCTTCTACTCTTTCTAAAGAGCAGGCACCCACCCCACCCCACCCACTGCCAATGATAGCAGTAAATCTCCCACCGAAGTCCATGGCTTTATATTTCCCACAGCTCTTGTATTTCTTCAATCCCAGTGGGGAGCCCAGGACGCTCATCATTCTGTGCTACTTGCACTTCGTGCTCTGGATCTCTTTAGGCCTGTAACCCTTGCTTTCCTGAACAGCTTTGCCTTTTGTTTCTCTTGTTTCCACATATGTATCCAATGTCTATTTCTAAACATATTTCTAAACTGAAGCTTGTAGTTGGTGCTGTCACCTTAGCTGGCCCTTTAGGGGCCCAGTGAAAATCGGTATGTCCCCTGCTCTGTGCCTATCTCCCCAAACCTGGCCTTTGCTTATATTTCACATTCCCCTGGTTTGGGATAAACTCCCTTACTTTGATGGCAGTGCTAATATCACTTTCTCCTATCCCCTTTTCTCTGGCTTATAGCTGAGAAACAGGATTATGGAGAAACCAATGCTGCGTCATCAGCAATTTAAAAGCCAGGACACCAAAGCTCGGTATGGGCTGAGTTAGGCTTGCCCCAGTCCCAGAAATGAGTGCCATATCCACATGGAATAAACTGCATGTATTGGAAGTATATAATTTCTGAGTTTTGGCATAGGTATGTACCTATGAAATAGCATTACAATCAAGAACATGAACATCTATATTACCCCTAATGTCCCCTCTTTGGCATTCCACCCTAGACTTTAGAAAACCAAACTAGCGTGACAAAATTTTAAAATGTTGATAAGAACCAGTGTTGGTGAAAGTAACAGGAAATAGTCTGTTTCATCTATTATTAATGAAACAGGAAATTGATATGACTATTTTAGAGAAAAATTTGCAAATATTTGAACAAAGCCTTTAAATTATAATTCCTCTTTGGCCCAGAAATTTAAATAAAGTGCTTAAAAGTGGTATAAGAATTTTTGTCAAAGTGTTTCTTGTAATATTAATAGCAAAAAAAGAAACATAGAAACTAAATGTATGTTAAAAAGGAACAGTTAAATAAATAAGGAAAATATATACATTGAAAAATATATATGCATTAAAGAAGATAGATTATATGTACAGATTCCAAAGTATTTTAATAAGTAAAAGGAGCAAGATGAATGACATTGTTTAAAAATGATTCAGTTTTTGTAAGAAAATCTGTATAGATAGTAAAAAGTGTGGAAGATATAAAAGGAAATATTAGCAGTGTTTTTTTTTAGGTGGAGACATTGAAGTTGATTTCATTTTTATTCCTTTTACATTTCTGTATTGTATGGAAATTTCAAAAATTGAACATTTGTTATTTTATAATCTGAAAAGAGCTAAGGCTATTTTTATTTGGAATGAGATAAAAATCTTGATAGCCAGCCTAGAGATTTTAGAGAACCATGACAGTCTGTGAACTATTATTTTAGCGTATTTGCATGGGCCTGTATTGCCTGTAACTTCATTGCTTTACAGTTCTATTGGTGGGTAATACAGTGTTGGTGGATTATTTTGTTCCTCAAGACACTTAGATCTGATTACAAATTTACAACAATGCAGCTATAGCAAGCAGCCCATTCAGACTAGGCAATTACACAATTAAAATGATTAGTTGCAATTATACCTATATTTTCAATTTAAGGATTAATTTCCATGTGATGTATAGTGTCAACATATATTAATATTTAACTTCAAAAAGCTCAGCTAAAGAACCTCCTGAGTACCATTATCTGCCACTTACCATATATTTACAGTATCTAAGCATACTTACTTTGCCTAACTTCCAGTCAATGAATTAAATACATTTTAATGGAATTTACCGTTATTCTAAATGGAAAAAAGAAAAGCATTCTGCTTTCATCAAGTATCTTCTGTGGGAAATATATATTTTATTTAATAAAGTGCTGAAATATACCAATTATATATCTATGAGCTGAACTATTAAAAAATAGCCACTAAGATGTTTTCATGATTTAAAAATGCAGGGATTTATTCATATGTCCTTTCATCTTTCTCTTTCTCGTCTCGCTCAGTCACCTAACTGGAATGCAGTGGTGCAATCATAGCTCACTGCAGCATTGAATTCCTGGGCACAAGTGATCCTCCTGCCTCAGCCTCCTGAGTAGCTAGGACTACAGGTGGGGGCCATCAGGTTCAGCTAATTTTAAAATTTAATAGTAGAGATGGGGTCTTGTGATGTTGCCCAGGCTAGTCGTGAATTCCTGGCCTCAAATGATCCTCCCTCTTCAGCCTTCCAAAGTGTTGAGATTACAAAGGTAAAATTTCACCTTGATTTCAAAAAAGATTTCTCAGTAGAAAATTGTGGCCGGGCACGGTGGCTCACACCTGTAAAACCAGCACTTTGGGAGGCCAAGAGTGGATCACTTAAGGCCAGGAGTTCGAAACCAGCCAGGATAGCATGACAAAACCCCATCTTTATTAAAAATACAAAATTTAGCTCGGCATGGTTCACATATCTGTAATCTCAGCTACTCAGGAGGCCGAGGTGGGAGAATCCCTTGAACCTGAGAGGTTGAGGCTGCAAGTGAGTTGAGATTGTGCCACTGTACTCCAGCCTGGATGACACAGCAAGAGTGTCTCAAAAAAAAAAAAAAAAAAAAAAAGAATTGTACTCGCCTATGTGGATTTTTTGGAGACTGTCATTAGGTGACCCCTTTGAGGTGGACAACAGAAGATGTACTGTAGAAACATATAATTTACCTTTAAACAGGTGTGTTCAGAAAGAGTAGCCATGGTCCAGTCCCTAATAAGAGAGCAGTCATAGGTAAGAAGTGTCCTGAGCAGGCAGCAGCTTCAGTGCAGTCAATTATTACAGCAGATGTCAAAGCATTCGCATAATTGCATTACAGTGTGACATTGGGAAACATCAATCACTGCCGGTAGGTAACATCATGATTTCTCTCTACATCTGTTAATTACTCAGTGAGCTCCTTTTGAAGGAAAAGTGCAGCCATTTTGGTCAACTAATTTTCTAAACGTTTTTATCAATCAAATCTTGTTCATGAAACAAAAGAACATTTTATCTGACATCATTAAGGAAATGAGGTATCATGAATACAAGTATTTTCCAGATAATGAAAATTTTCTGCTTTGAAGCTCAACTATTTTACATTGAAATATTTCTAAGATATAGCCCAGACCTCCTTACTTTTGTAAAAAAATATTTAGAGGATTGGATTTTTTTTTTTTTTACTTGGAGGTCACTACTATTTTTATTTATTTGAGACAGAATCTTGCTTTGTTGCCCAGGCTGCAGTGCAGTGGTGTCAACATGGCTCACTGCATTCTCAACCTCCTGGGCTCAAGTGATCCTCCTGTCTCAGCCTCCTGAGTAGCTGGGACTACAGGTGCACACCACCATGCCCTGCTAATTTTTGTATTTTTTGTAGAGATGAGGTTTTGCTATGCTGCCCAGGCTGGTCCCCAACTCATGAGCTCAAGCTATCCACCCACCTCAGCCTCCTAAAGTGCTAGTATTACAGGCGTGAACAAGCATATTCAGTCAAGGTCACTGCTTTAAATCAATATTATATGGTACCTTTAGGATATTACACATATACGTAGTAATTCCCACCCATCTTTTGGGTCTCAGTTTAAACTTTTCTACATCTGTAAACATTCCTTAACACCCCAAATGTGGGTTTCAAGCAACATCCATAACTTCCTGTACTTCTGTCTTTATAATTTATTCTCCTTAATTATAATCATCTGCATATTTGTGTGATTTTTTCCTAGCACATTATGATTTCCATCATGGCAAAGATCTTCTCAGTCTTGTTTACATGGAACAGTAACTGGCATAAAATAAGCAATAATTAAATGTAGGTCTGAATTTTATTCTACCACATTTGGTGTAAAAATGTCACATATTACTATTTTTATGAATAATAACTCTGAGTTGAGTTACTTTTTTCCCATTCCTAGTTCATAAGAAATTCAATCTGTGTCATGTATGAAAAGTTTCCTCCCTTTATCTAGGGTTATCCAATGATAGTGAGACTCTTAAATTATACAAAACAATTGGGAAAGAGCACAATGGTCTCAAGCCTTCACTGGTCACCTTTGATATGCATGCACATTTTCCAAGCTCACAAAATCCTTCAAAGGCATGAGTGTCCACTGCTTCCACTGGACATGAGCTCTTATGTGAAACTGCACGCCCAACCTCTCTAGTGTACTATACATCACCCCCACCCCCAGTTCTTTCACCTTCTTGTAGAAAGTAAAATTCTAAATAAGCCTCTTGCCAGTCTCACAATTTAGGAATGTTCCCTCAAGTACCTGAAAGCCAGATGGCTGAAATGTAATGATGGAGGAAGATAATGCCATATCTCCCATCTCCAGGAGATTTTAAGTGTAATTTCAGCTGTCACTTGACTTCAAAGTCATAAAGATATGAGAAAATCAGCAATTTTATCTTGGAAACATAAGTGTAATGGGCTATACATAAAAGAGGAAGATTTATAATCTGTATAAAAGAGGAAGATTTCCTTCTGTCTTTACAATGTCTTTAATCAATTGCCTGTGATGAGAATTATTACATTCTAGTTCAAAGTTCTTTAATAATAAAATTGTTCTCTTTTCCTTCTATAATACCTTTAGAAAAAGGTTTTCTGAGTTTGGAGGGGATTTTTTTCTTCCCTTGGAACACTCTACAGACTCTGATTCCAACTACCTGTGGGACACTCCAACAATGAATCCTTTCCACAGTCTTTTAGTAAATGAGTATACTACCCTCCTTTCTATTGGCAATTGCCAACTGATGAGTTTTGCCATGCAGCATAAAAACCCCAAGGCAAATGAACATGGCAAGAACCTGAATGGGAAGTGATGAAGATGTGACTTTGAGGATAAAACTGAAATCTATATGCTGGTTAGGAAGCCGCCGAAAAAAATTAGAACTTGTACTGAGAATTACTTTTTTTTTTTAATTACTCTTAGTGTATTGTGTTCTCATTCTTCCATTGCTCCTGTCCTAACACTGAAGCATGCTCTAAAAACCTCTTCAGACATTCCTTGATGTCCTGAACAAACCTGATTCCTAGAGACAGACTGTTGTAGGCACAGTCTAATTGCCTAGACTAATTGCCTCTTTAATCTTTGGTTTTAAAAGATTTAACTTAATTGTATCTTTAACTTAGGCATTTTTCAGCATAATACAGGCTCCTATACCTTTGTTTGCTTAGTTTTCAATTAAAGCCTTCCATGGTGTCTGTAGAGCGGGAAGGTTAGAAATCTAGAGCTGTGGTTGGAGCCTATGTAATTTACAAATACAGTTGAGTTAGGACCACATGGTAGGAGGAGGTTCACTCTTGAGTCTCTAGACAGGCAATATGACTCCAAGATTTGTTTTGCGGCATTACCTGCACAGACTAGCATTAATAATTGAAAACCAAAGCCACTGAGAATTACTTTTAAGGACAAGTAAAAATGGAAAATAAGGCCGGGCACGGTGGCTCACACCTATAATCCCAGCACTTTGGGAGGCTGAGTGGGGGTGGATCACTTGAGGCCAGGAGTTTGAGACCAGCCTGGGCAACATGGTGAAACTCCATCTCTACTAAAAATACAAAAAATTAGCCAGGCCTGGTGGTGCATGACCTGTAATCCTGGCTACTCAGGAAGCTGAGGCAGGAGAATCCCTCGAACCCGGGAGGTGGAGGTAGCAATGAGCCAAGATCGTGCCACTGCACTCCAGCCTGGGCGACAGAGCGAGACTCCTTATCAAAAGAAAAAAAAGAAAAATAAGAGGCTTAATTTTCCCTGTTGAAAATAAGGAAAACTCCCCAACCCTACTTTTTTTTTAAAGAGCAATTACTTCGGAAAACTTGTACTAAGTGCTTTCTCCTCTCTTTGAAATGTGTAGATACTCTTTTGAAAACTAGATAGATCTTTTGTCAGCTTTGTGACCCAGTGAAGTCTTTCTCAAGAATCTGGGAGCCATCTCTTTGAAATGTAATAATCAAGGAAGATAGTACCTCTTATTTCCCAGTATCTGTGGGAATGTAGGAGCCTAGCTTTGGTGGGCACCTCACTACAAATTGCAAAACTACCTCCCGTTATAAAGATATCAGAAGTTTGTTTCTTTTCTGGATAAAGCCAATTAACTAAGACAATGCAGGAAGGTTTTCAGGCATCTCTTCCACCAGAAGGTCTACAATAAAAACACAGTGACAACACTTAATTATAACGTGTACGGTGACAGTGGTTGCTTGGTACAATATCCTCATTTTATAGGTCAGGTAACTGAGGCTTGGATACTTTATGATTTGCTGTGTTGAAAGTTACCCAAACTTAGAGAGGAAGTTCTAACATATTTGTTTTATTTTATTGTATTACAAATAGATGTGGCAAAGAGAAAATATGAAATATAGAAATAAAATGTAGTACAAAGAACATGGAATTCCAGGTTTCTCTCTAAGTTTGAATTCTTTGTGTGTGATCTTTGCCTTTAATATTGTAAGTAAAACTTTTATTGATGTGAGGTCTGCAAACAATATCCTTGTTGATATAAAGGAATTTTTATTGAAATCCCATATCTAAGAATAAATTTAAGTATACCTTGCTCTGTTTTTTAATACACTTATACACTGGTTTTAAAGGAGTCTTGCTTTGTAGGCCCATGCTATTGAGCTATTTTTATGTGAAATTACCAGGTTTATAAGCAGAAGTATATTGAGGCAATAAAAAGGAGCGTAGGGAAAACTGGCAACATACAGCCTTTGTGGGTGTTTACATTTTAAAACAGATGGAAAACTAAATATTTAAAGTCATGTTTTCCAATTACAAATAAACATTTTAAGAGTAAAACAATTACATTTTGAAAATCCTGATAAAAGCATTCTTTCAAAGCATTTATTTGCTCTTTAGATAAATCTGGTCTTTAAAAACCTAATAAAATGGTTTCTTCAATACAGGAAATGTTGCCATTTTGATATTTCAATTATAGCCTCCTTAAGAGACAGAAATGTTTGTGTTTTGCTAAATGTGTCAACATCTTGCTGACACACTATCAAGTTCAGGGCTCAAGACATCATCAACAATGTAGCCTGACTGATGGGAAAATGGGAAAAGTGCTTTAGAGAAGACGCGTGAAAGCAATTTTTATAGCAAATTATTGATGGAAAATGAACATACATATAGAGTTCCTAAATAAAAGTAGAAATGTAAACTTAGTTATGTAAAGATTGTTTTGTTTTCCTGATTTCTATGTTAATTGTATCACTTCTGTGGAAACACCCACACAAAACATATTTAGGGAGTTTCCTCCTCAGTGCTGAGATTGCTCTATGAGTCTGCTGTCACAATTAAACAAATATAGTAAGAAGACATTTATTCACAATATGTCTGCAAATTACTGCCAGCTGTCTTGGGGACCAAGAGTGCTTGTGTTTAGAATTGTCTTAAACAAGGAACTGGTTTCTCTTTGTGTAATTTTTAGCCGTAGCCAAGTTCACTTTTAACTTTTTACTATTACCAGTTTGCAGGCAGAAAGGTTATTTTCTGTTTCATCGAGCAATCATTTGAAAAAATGTCTGACTTATACAGCATAAAAGTGATATCCCCCCTATTAAAACTCTCTGGATATACATTAAAGAGTTCCAGGAGAGCTGGCACAGAACATAGTTGGTGGGGCCATCTCCTCATGTTTCTATCTGTGGGAGGAAATTCAAAACAATTACACAACTGCCCTTCAGCTGGAGTCAGGCTTTCATTCTCTATGTCCTAATATTTCCACTGGTCTTTCAGATATCTAATCTGCCCTTCCCAAGGTGGGATTTCTTTGAAAAGAAATATTTAACTCCCATAATAGTTGCTCTTCTTTGTTCCAAACTGTGCTGCATGTATAGCACCTGTCCAGAAAGATGTTAATAGGTATTTTGAGTAGTAAAGAGCTTTAGTTAGAAATCAGTTTGGGTGTGCTGCTGGTAAGCCCCAGCTTGGGTGGGGGGATCACTGTATCAGGGCCTGTTTGCCCCTCTAGCCCTGCTGCTGCTGCAGGCAGCTTCACATAGCTACAGGCTCACCCCCTGACAGAGCCCAGCTTCAACTGCATGAAGTCTTTATCCAGGCACTCTCACATGCAATATGGAAAGCCCAGGGAGTTAACCCCTGATAGGGCCACACTTGGCTAATGGGCAACAAGACCAAGAGGATAAAAGCTCTTTTCTTCCACCTCTTAGGTGGGGTGTACAATGTTGAGGCACATTCTCTGTGGCCCCTCAGGGGGTTTCAGGGAGATCTAGCCCAGTTTCCCATAGCAGTGGCAGTCTCAGTAACACACCTGTGTTAGACAGTCTTCTCCAAAGAAACACAACCAATAGAATATATCTAGATATATAGAGATTTATTATGAGGATTTGGCTCTGGGATTATGGAGGCCGAGAAGTCCCCCAATCTGCCTTCTGCAAGTCGGAAGCCCAGGAAAGCTGGTGGTGTAGTTCCAGTACAAACCAGAAGACTTAAGAACCAGGGAAGACAATGGTGTAAGTCCTACTCTGAGTCTGAAGGCCTCAGAACCAGGGGACCAATGTCTGAGGGCAGGAGAAGATGAATATCCCAGGTCAAGAAGGGAGAGTGAATTCACTCTTCCTCCACATTTTTTGGTCTATTCAGGCCTTAAACAGATTGGATGATACCCACCTGCATTGGTGAAGGCATCTTTATTCAATCTACTGATTCAAATATTAATCCTCCTGGAAACACCTTCACAGACACACCCAGAAATAATACTTTATCAGCTATCTGGGTATCCCTTAGCCCAGTCAAGTTGACAAATAAAATTAACCATCACAACATCCTTGAATTTCTTCTTTTCCTATTTCACTGTCCACAGTATGCCTCTTTGTTGCCCTGGGGTAACTTGCAAAAATAAACCACCTCGGCGGGTGCCTGTAGTCCCAGCTACTCGGGAGGCTGAGGCAGGAGAATGGTGTGAACCTGGGAGGCAGAGCTTGCAGTGAGTCGAGATCACGCCACTGCACTCCATCCTCGGTGACTGAGCGAGACTCCGTCTGAAAAAAAATAAAATAAAATAAACCACCTCAAGAAAGCCTGTGTCTTATAGGTTCTACTTTTGAAAGGGGGAGGGGAATGCTAAGGCAGGCACAATGAGCAGCAGCTTATTGACATTTCCTGAGAACACTTGCATTTAAAAAGATAGAAAACAAGCACACAAACTAAAAACAAAATCAAAGACTTGTTCAGCACTGTGTCCCAAATTATAGTTGTGTAATGCTTTTATTTTTTTAACCAACATATTAACAATATGTTATGTATCCTATGCAGTAGCACTCAGGCCCTGCATTAGAAGGGTCTTGTCTTTGGTTTAATGCTCTGGTGTCACCTTTTTTTTTTTTTTTGATGGAGTCTGGCGCGATCTCGGCTCACTGCAAGCTCCGCCTCCCAAGTTCACGCCATTCTCCCACCTCAGCCTCCCGAGCAGCTGGGACTACAGGTGCCCACCACCACGACCGGCTAATTTTGTTTTTGTGTTTTTAGTAGAGACGAGGTTTCACCGTGTTAGCCAGGATGGCCTCGATCTCCTGACCTAGTGATCTGCCCGCCTCGGCCTCCCAAAGTGTTGGGATTTCAGGCGTGAGCCACCGCGCCCAGCCTAACTTCTTAAAGCCCTTAGTAATTCATGAAAAAAGGCTCCACATTTTCATGTTGCACTAGACCCTGCAAATTATGTTGCTAGTCGTGACCTGGGATAAATGGAAAGAAATTGTTCCTATATGATTTTTCATATTTGTTTGTTTTCATAACGTGCTTGAGCGATTCTTCATACCAAAGACACCTGAGTTTCCCCTTTCTCTCACCTTGGGGGATTATAGACCATTCTCCCGTCTTCTCACGCCTGTAATACTTTAGCTGGACATACAGAGACACAATAAAAAGAGTTGCAGGAAAGGGAAGTAGAGTTCAGAAGAAAGGGGAAACTCAAGTGGTTTTAATATGAAGAATCACTCAAGCATGTTATGAAAACAAACAAGCAAGCAAGCAAACAAACAAAGCTAGTTATTGAACCACCAATTATTTCAAGAAAAAAAAAAAAAAACAGCTCCACAGAGAAACATTTCTGGAACCATCTGGAGATTTGCAAGGCTTTGGTGGAATAGAATGTTTTTATTTGGGGAGAGAATAATAAATCAAAGATAATGCTTGAAAGGAAAGGAAAACAACCTTGTACAAATATTGATTTTTAGAGACCATAATGTGACAAAGCTCCGATCGATATGCAAAATAAGTTCATGAAAATTATCTGATGGATTGAAAAGATGCATCTGAATTCCTTCCCAGATTTTTCTCTGATAATGTAGAAGGAAATTGTTAACTATCAGTTGAAAGTTGGTCTTTTTAAAGCCTAGCTTTTACATTATTAATATGTGCTTCATTGTGTTTTCCCCACATACCAATTATTTCTGGGGAAAGCAGCATGTTAGTTGCAAGCCATTTTTCTGACAAAATATGCGGCTGTTTTCACCCCTTGGGACCCCTGGGGACTTGAGAAAAAAAAACGCTTTTATTTATCACACACTAATGTTTAATTATTTAATTTCAGGGAGCATCAATAAGACGTCTGTAAAATTGTTTCCATTTTATTTTCTTTTAAAAAGTAATAATGTAAGAGCCAAACTCTGTGCCCTCATGTGCTGGTTTCTGCAATAAATGTAATTCTGCAGGACCGATGCATCACTTTGCATGGAAGATATCAGCCAATGGCGTTTACTAACAGCAATGCATGCCCTCATCAGCTGCCGTGGTCACAAAGCTTTTTATTCTTTCTTTTCAGTCTCATTCAACCCCAGAAATGTTAGTCCTTTTCTGGAAGTGTAAACAGGTCAGTGAATTAGATGATATCAGTCTGCAAATCTTATGTGCTTTCTTTGTTTGCCTGATTTGGTATCAAGGCCTTCCTCTGTATCTGATAACTCAAGAATGTGCCAAGACTTTGATAAGCTGTTACACCCTCAAATACACTTTCTGTTCTAAAGCTAAGTTTTGTTTGTCACTGTGTAGCCTCATGTGGGCTTTATTAAATTTTGGTTAAATAAATGAGGTTGACAGTTCCAGCCATTCTGTCAATCAGGAGGATGAGCTTTTATTTAGACATTAAATAAATGAGAAAATAATGAGTTGCATGGATTTGATTTTTACTTTTGTAAAATCTAACACAGGAATTTCATTGATATTCTGTATACTGAGAATGTATATCAACAGAATGACCTGCTGAAATGATTACATTGTGTCGAAAGCAAGAAAGTGAATCTGAATGAATCTAGGAAACTTTTGCTGATTCTCCATGCTATTACTAAACTATATTTCCTGTTTTATATTTTTATAAAACATGAAACATTTAAATAAATGATAAAAGAGTAGCATCTTACCACTTAAGATTTATGCACCATATCTTGGCCTAGCATATGAGTTATGCCCCTCATTATTCTAAATCTTTATAGATTTCAGATAAATGTATAGAATGAAAAACTGGGGTTCAAAAATCTGAAATATCTTGCCTGTAGTCTCTTTGTGTAGAACTCATGAGTCTTTTTAGTTTAGTATTTGTCAGGTTGATCATTCTGCTATTAGGCACTTTTTTCATCTGAGCCATTTTAATAGGTGTACTAAAAAAAAAAGTACCACAGAGATATTTTTATACCTATCATGTATGGAAAAGTATAATCTGCCTGCCTTATTGAATATATTTTTATGATGAAATATTTAACTGAAAAGTATAATTATTAATGAATTTTACAGTGACCAATAAAGTATTTGAAGTATAAAATTCAATTCCTCGAGTATCTAATGAAATGAATTTTGGATGCATGTGGTGGTATATAATCTACTACCTCATAAGTTCTCTGTGGAATTAATACAGTGTTTTTATAACATAAGCCTTAATTTCAATTCTTAAATTGACATTTTTCCCTTACTTAAAGCTTAGCAACTCTTGAAAAAACAAAATGATTGCTTTATTTAGTAGCTTATTAGAACAATAACATTCTTCTGGCCTTGGAACTTTACAGTAAGAACTGAGATGACCATCTGCTGAAATCACAATAACTTTGGTGTGTTTTAAAAGGAGAATTATGTAACATGTACAGAAAATAATAATTGAGAATGAGTTTTACCCACACATGCATGTACACACTCATACACACACACACACATACATACCTACACAAAATATACTTTAGTAGGGTGGCCATATACCAGTATTATTTACATAGGGATAATAACAAAAGTAAATATTGAGTATATGTGTGTATGTGTGTGTGTGCGTGCGCACGCGTGTGTGTGTGTATAATGGCTTCCAATAATATTGAAAGCAATATTCTACTGTGAAGTATTTCCTGAAAATTCTCTGGGTCCTAATATAAATTCTACTCTTAACTCTGACCTGTCAAATGTTAACAGTTACTGTATACTTGTCAGATCCTGGAGCCCCTTTTGGATCTCCATTCTCCTTGACCTCCTTACTTTTTTGCTTTTTTGCTCATCTCCTCTTTGGTAAGTTCTCTCCTCCTATGGACTTGCGTGCTGTGAGCACTGGGTTATTCTCCTGGCTCAATAATTGTTTTTAAGAATAGCTCTATCTCCTCATCTCCTCTTTGGTAAGTTCTCTCCTCCTATGGACTTGGGTGCTGTGAGCACTGAGTTATTCTCCTGGCTCAATAATTGTTTTTCAGAGTCTGCTCTATCTCCTCATCTTCTCCATATCCTGCTTTGTAGCCTTCCTCAACTTCAGTCCTCAACCTTTATTCTTTCTTATTCTCATTCTTTCCACTCTCATTCATGCTCTTGTCTTCAACCCTTTTACTTTAGAGGCAAATAATGCTTTTGAAATGGCTTTCAATAAATTTTCCTTTCTCAAATATTTCCTTTGCTTCCTCTGCAGTCTTCTATCCTTAAGGCCAAGTCATGAGACCTATGCTTATTGCTCTAAGGAAGGAAGTAAAAGATTCTGTCTACAACCAAGAAGTCACTGTGAAGTCATTGCTCAAATATGACATTTTAAAGTCCACAGAGAGACAATAAGAAAACTAACAGGCTGTTTTAAAATATTCAGATAAATTTGGAGGATTCAGGGTTGCAAAGTTGCAGTTCAAGAAAGCCTTCCTGAATCTCAGAGATATCTGCATTTAACACTATCATGTCCATCATGATGTGGGAATGGCTGAGTAACAAAGACAGAGGGAGGAGAGCTAAGTCGTTGGGCTTGATGACAACTTCACTGGATCTAGTACACTTCAGAATGATGCAAAGGAAGCAACTGAGAATTCCAAGAGAATTATCTCTAAGAGGCAGGGGATGTGCTGGAAGAAAATACAAGATGCCTTTGATAGAGATGAGGAGGTTGTATCACCTTGGTAGCCTGAGATCATGGTACCTACAACAGTGCGAAAGTGATGCTCAAGTGGCCACATGGGACAGTCCCAATTCAGCAGAGATCAGTGAAAGACACCCAGGGACTAAATGGGCCAAGACACAGTTCAGCAGACATATCAAGACCTAGTTCAGCAGACATATCAAGACCTAGAGGAAGGCATAGGTACTGGGCAATGCTTCCCATCTAAGCCACATAGATATATATATCTGAATCCAAATGCAAAATTGGAAACAGGAGGAGAGGATATCGCTTAACAAAGAGATAAACCCTTCAACTAGACATTTATCCCAAAGAGATGGTTTTCAAATCAGAAGTGTCTGCAAGACATTTTAATTGTTAATTTTTTTATTATGCTTTAAGTTCTGAGATGCATGTGCAGAACGTGCAGGTTTGTTACATAGGTATACACGTACCATGGTGGTTTGCTGCACACATCAACCTGTCATCTATGTTAGGTATTTCTCCTAACACTATCCCTCTCCTAGCCCTCCACCCCGACAGGCCCCAGTGTGTGATGTTCCCCTCCCTGTGTCCATGTGTTCTCATTGTTCAACTCCCACTTATGAGTGAGAACATGCAGTGTTTGGTTTTCTGTTCCTGTGTTAGTTTGCTGAGAATGATGGTTTCCAGCTTCATTCATGTCCCTGCAAAGGACACGAACTCATCCTCTTTCATGGCTGCATAGTATTCCGTGGTATATATGTGCCACATTTTCTTTATCCAGTCTATTATTGATGGACATTTGGGTTGGTTCCAAGTCTTTGCTATTGTGAATAGTGCTGCAATAAACATACATGTGCATGTGATGTGTCTTTATAGTTGAATAATTTATAATCCTTTGGGTATATACCCAGTAATGGGATTGCTGGGTCAAATGGTATTTCTGGTTCTAGATCCTTGGGGAATTGCCACACTATCTTCCACAATGGTTGAACTAATTTACACTCCCACCAACAGTGTAAAAGCATTCCTATTTCTCCACGTCCTCTCCTGCACCTGTTGTTTCCAGACTTTTTAATGATCACCATTCAAGCTGGCATGAGATGGTATCTCATTGTGGCTGTGATTTTCATTTCTCTAATGACCAGTGATGTTGACTTTCTTTCATATATTTGTTGGCCGCATAAATGTCTTCTTTTGAGAAGTGTCTGTTCATATCCTTTGCCCACATTTTGACATTTTTTTTCTTGTAAATTTGTTTAAGTTCTTTGTAGATTCTAGATACTAGCCCTTTGTCAGATGGATAGATATCAAAAATTTTCTTCCATTCTGTAGATTGCCTGTTCACTCTGATGATTTTTCAGTTTCTCATGCTGTGCAGAAGCTCTTTAGTTTAATTAGGTCCCATTTGACAATTTTGGCTTTTGTTGCCATTGCTTTTGGTGTTTCAATCATGAAGTCTTTGCCCATGCCTATGTCCTGAATGGTGTTGCCTGGGTTTTCTTCTAGGGTTTTTATGGTTTTCGGTCTTATGTTTAAGTCTTTAATCCATCTTGGGTCAATTTTTGTATAAGGTGTAAGGAAGGGGTCCAGTTTCAGTTTTCTGGATATGGCTAGCCAGTTTTCCCAACACCATTTATGAAATAGGGAATCCTTTCTCCATTGCTTGTTTTTGTCAGGTTTGTCAAAGATCAGGTGGTTGTAGATGTGTGGTGTTATTTA
The DNA here is from genome assembly GCF_029289425.2 of Pan paniscus. NCBI lineage: Eukaryota > Metazoa > Chordata > Mammalia > Primates > Hominidae > Pan > Pan paniscus. The sequence continues at coordinate 116,770,676 of NC_073254.2, read as the reverse complement.
TGAGGCCTCTGTTCTGTTCCATTGGTGCAAGACATTTTATTAGCATGATCAGGTAACTCCTCTATCAACAGCCATGTTCTTAGCATCTACTGCGTGATGTGTGCTGTATTTGGGTTTATAGGTAATGAAAAAAGGATTTTATTTCTACTTTCATGGAGCTCACAATTAGTTAGCAGCATATCCAAGCATCTCTCTTTCTCTAGTAGTCCATCTTCTATTGTCTAATTGTTGTGACCTCAGAGAGCTAAACTCAACATGTATAGCACTTAATGTACCATTTTCCTTAACTCTTACTATTCCACCTACATTGTTCTCTCAGTTATACCTCTCACACTCATAATTTAGGTATGCTTTTGAATCTTTCTTGCTTTTTCTGAGTTCCTCAGAGATAGTCTCCAGGTATTTCTACAATTTTCTTCCTAGAATCCTTCATATCTGCCTCTTGGCTCCATTCTCAATGCTACCACAATGGTTCAGATAACTGAATAACTGTAACAATATAATTCATCTCCATAACATTAATTTATTTCCATTCTAAGCTTAGAAAAATTCAATGCATTCAAGGTAGATTCTTAGTTATTTAGTATGGCCCTCAAACTTCTGATGTCCTGATACCCTATTATTAGTTTCCCATTGTTCCTGTAACGAATGACCACAAATGGGCTGGCTTAAGACAATTCAATTTTAATCTCTTATAGTTTTGGAAATCAGAAGTCTAAAATCAGGTGTTGGCAGAGCTGCATTCCTTCAGGAGGGAATCTTTTTCCTTGCCTTTTCTGCTTCTAGAGGCTGCCTACATTCCTTGACTCATTGACCCCTTGCTTGTATCACTCGCAATTCCTACTTCTGTCTTAACATCTGTTTCTATTCCCTGACAGTCTTTTACAGGGATGCTTGTGATTATACTGTGCCCACCTGGATAATCCTAGATTATCTCCCTCTCTCAAAATCCTTAATTAATTCTGCCAAGTCCCATTTTCTGTATAAAGTAATATTCATAAGTTCCAGGATTGGACATGGATGTCTTTGCAGGGTGTGGGGGACAATACACTATTCTGTCCACCACACCCACTAATCATTCTAGGCTATCTTATACTCTATCACTCTGTTGTAGTCAGAGTCCTCCAATTGCAAACCCATGGATAGACCTTCTTCATTCTCATTGCTAAACCTTTACTCTTAGCTTTTCCCATATTTTTAATGCTTTTGCCCACTAACATCAGCAGCTTAAATTCTACACAACCTTTCATTCTAAGCTTCTTTTCCACCTTATACTATCCCACTGTGACTTTCTTCTTCCTGACTGATCTATCTATCTATCTATCTATCTATCTATTTTTCTAATCACCTATCTATCATCTACGTGTCTATCTATCTTTTTAGAGACAGAGTCTTGCTTTGTGACCTAGGCTGGAGAGCATTGATGCCATCATCGCTCCCTGCATCCTTGACCTCCTAGGCTCAAGTGATCCTCCCACCTCTGCCTCCTGGGTAGCTGGGACTACAGGCACACACCACCATGCCTTGCTAATTTTCACTTTTTGTAGAGGCAGGGGTCTCATTATGTTGCCCAGGCTGGTCTTGAACTCCTGACTCAAGCAATATTCCCAACTTGGCCTCTCAAAGTACTGGGATTATAGGCATGAACCACCATGCCTGGCCTTCTTGACTCTTCTAATTGTTATTTTATATATCACTTGGGGAGGAAGACATTTATTATAATTTTATCTTGCATTTTGGTCGTGATTATCTTAATCATGAAACAAAATTTTACTCAGAATGTATCATGGGAAAAGCATTGGTTTTTAGGTGCTAAGGGAAATACAGACATATTTAAAGATGATTCCTAACTTAACAGAATTTATAAGATGATAAGAAATCTAAAAATTATTATTAAGTCATTATAGTGTGTTAGAAAGAACATAGATTTTTGAATCATAATGTTCTGGGTTGAGTTGTAGCTCCAACCTGTGGTAACTTATTTATTTCCACTGAAACTCAAGTCATTTTATATTAAAATGGAGATATTTTCATTACAAAGTTCATTCAATATGCAAACAAAATATACCTTGTGAAGTATCTGGCTCATAAAGGAAAGTCAAAAGTTTTCCACATGATTTTTGACATTAAATAAAGAGTCTTCGGGTGTCCAGAAGACTGAGAGAGGACATCAGGTCGTGGAAGGCCATATGGAGAAAGAGAGATTTGAGTTAGACCTTGAAATCTGGATATAATTTTCTCATTGCAGATAGCAAATAGGGCTATTGTCACAGGAATTGGGTTTCTAATGATGTACACAAATAGCCTGTTTGAAGGAAGCATGGTAAATTCCGGCAAGGAAGGCTTAAAATATAGGCTGAAGAATTTGAAGGCCAGGCTAACGGTCCATCCTGTTGTCAGAAGGGATTGACCCATTCACAAGCCTTGGTTTAGGCCTCATCATTTCTTACCATTGCTATTAAAAGCTCTATAAAGATAGGAACCGAGTCTGTTCATTCCTGTATCCCTAGCATCAGGGCAGGGCTTGCCACATATTAAGCACTCAGGAAATGCCTGTGAAATAAACAAATAGAAAAGCATAGGAAGATAAACATTACCTCATAGTCCACCCCCTACTTTTTTTCCATCTCAAACAGAGCCAAATAATCTAAAGATTCAGATATATATGTTGTAAACAGTTTCCAAGTTTTGGCTCTTTTTCTAAAAACTTGTAGTGATGGCTATAAATGTGAGGATACTAATTATTTGCTGTGCTGGAAGGTGGAGAAGAGACAAGCAGTTGAGTGATTTTAAAAATAAAATTGAAAAAAAAAGTATCTTGCCTTATGAGTTTTAGAATCATTCCTGTAAAAAATTAGCAGTCATTAATCTTATTTCTGTGATGCTAAAACTTTGCTTGGCTTGGAAGTTTATGGTAATAATTTTGTGTGTAGATGCAAGAGGATGGGTCTGATAAATAATTGAAACAAATAAACATTTAATTTGCTGATGCTTTGTGGTATTTAAACAAATTTATATTTTTGCATAATTCATACTATTTTTCACCAAGTTTGTCTCTTCCCAGGAAAGTATAATGAATCTCTGATGCATAAAATGCTTATCCATTTGTAGCTGATGAGAAAAATAAAAATAAAACAAAACCCATAGGGGACACACAAGAAGTATCTTCTGAACATCATAGCCTAACAGGCTTCTAATACACAAACTTTTGTTTCAGAACTTTGGATCTTGTAATCTTCTAATACACTGAAACTTTTCCATTTTCAAAATATACATTCTAATAAGTATAAAAGGAAGCAAATTTAATCATTAACAGGTAGATAACCATGGCAACATCATAGCTATGCTGCTATAACCAGCATCATTTTCTAACTGAGCTAAGAATAGCATAGCATGTTGAGAGCTTTACTTTAAATATGGTTTCTAAGATTGGAAATCTTAAGGTTGGTAAATGAGAAGTTTAAATGCCACATTATAATTGTTCAGCCAAACTTTTACATTTTCTCACAGATAATGGGAATAAATTATTGAGGTGACAATGATATCTACATCAAATTTTAATATATTTCCACCAAATTGGGCTACATCTTAAAGAAATATATAAGATTTTAGTTGATAATTTTCCTAGTCAGGATTAGGGAAGTAGCCACTCGGGAAGTAAGAAGAAATTTTAAAAGTTCTCAAAATCTTTAACTTCATTACTTCTGCAAAGTCCCTTTTGCCATATAAGGTAACATTCACAGGTTCCGAGATTAAACATGGAGGTGTTTGGTGAGGGGATTATTCTATCTAGTACACACACTACTGATTCCAGGCTATCTTCTACCATATCATTCCCTGCTGTCGTTAGACTCTTTCAATTGCGGAACATTGGAAAAATAGAAACCTTTTTTTTTTTTTTAAATGTTTGTGGCAGAGCTTGCATATAGATGGGGCCATGAGACTAGTTCTTTCCTGAAGAACCTGAGGCAAAATGATGAGTGTCACCATCCAGGCTATGATGGTGAGACCAAGTGAGCTCATACCTCTTCACTTATCCCCAGTGAGATGTCCCAGTGGTGAGGATTTAACAAAGGACTCCAAGGTGCTGGAAGATGATGGATCTGAGGTCCCTGAATCACTGCATAGAACAGAGCCCTCCATCCACCCTCACTGCACTGTTACATGAGCAAGAAATATTGTATTAAGCTGCTGAGATGAAGGGGCTGTTTCTTTTAGGAATGAGCCTGCCCAGCATGGATGGAGGACTTTGAAAGTCAGGAAATCCCTTATTCTTCTGATGGCTCAGGCTCAGGAAGTGATGCTGGCACATGCTTCAGAATAGGTTCACAGGAATTCATTGCTTTCTTTTCTGTCCAAGGAAGCATTGCTGAGGCTGTGTAGGCCCTACTCATCCCTGTCTCTGCGTCTGTGCTTTGAAGGTGCCTGTCCCCAATTCACAATGGACACATCATGTGCTCTGCCTTGAGTGCCTGACATGGAGCTGAATTTGGTTGAAGTAGATTATCAAAACCATTACATGTTTACAAATTAAGAAGCTTAGATAAGCAGCCACTTAGAACCTATTAGCACTGTCTCTTTACTATTAAGGATGACACCAGTAAAATAGCTTCCTTTCTTTTCTTATTTATGAGTGTTTGATCCCTGGATTTACTTTTCTCTTTATATGGTGCAGAGATATGACAAACTCCTTTACGAAACATGAATTATTTTATTTAACTTCCTTTAATAATATACCTAATATTCAAGAAGGAAAGCAATTGGCAACTTTTCATTTAGAGTATACAATTTTTTGACATCTGGGAGTTCCGAATAAACATTAGGAATATGTATTCTTGTGTATAAATTTTTTAGTTAGTCAAATATCTTTGTTGTACTTTTAAAATATTTCTTCAAGATATATGAAATTGGAAGAGAAAGTCATAGAATCATCTGGGTCTTGGATCATCTATCTATCTTGGGCTTACATTTAAAAAGAAAGTATGTTTTTAGTAAATTCATCTATGAAGAGGTTGCTGAGAATATTTGGAAGAAAGTGGCTCACAGGAACATGACATATAGGATAATTTAAAAGTGATCTTTCTACATAAAAGCCATTTCTCATCTAGCTTTTGGATTTACGGATACCATCTGCTTGGCTCTTAGTGAGAGGATCTGCAGCTCCAAATCTGAGCATCAGACACAAGCACGTCATACCTCTTGCAGAACTGGGAATGACAGATGATCTTTGCACAAGGCTGTGAGAGGCAGAGAAGAGTAGGGCAAAGGCAGACAGATGGGAGTAAGCATGTGTGGGTGCCTCTTCCCATCTCTTAGGGGTTTGAATGATATAATCTTTAATTTAACCTTTGAGTGCCATAGCAAGGCCAAAGCATATTCCTCAAGAATAGGTTATATATCCTCCTAAGGAATGATTGTTCTTAAGGTCCTGAATAGTTTCTAACAACAACAACAACAACAACAACAACAACAACAACAACAACAACAACAACAAGTGTTATAGGGAAAACTCAGCCAAAACAGTATTTAACTTTCTTTTCTCTTCAGAAGGAAAGAGGCAGATAATGAAAGTTTGCATGCCTGAGGGTGTGTGCAGCTTGGGTATAGTGGGACACATAAATAAATACTTTTTTACTACTCAAGAGTATTGGGAATATTTCAGTTATTTCTTTTGTATAACAAATCACCTCCACACCACCCTCATACCCTCAAACTTAGTGTTATAAGACAACTATTTTATTATGTCCACACTTTCTGTGGTCAGAAACTCAAACAAAGCATAGCCAGGAAGGCGTATCTTCTCTCCCCATTGCCGGCGCTTCATCTGGAAAGACTCAAAGCCTGGGTCTGTTTACCTGAGCCCCTATTTGCAGCCTCTCCATAGTGGCCTGAAGGCAGCTGAACTCGTCAGGCAGCTTAGGGCTCCTGAGTGAGTTTTCAGCACACCAGGCGGAAGTGGCCTGGGCTTTTAGGATTTACCATCAAGTCATTGTGTCACTTCCTATGGACCCTATGTGATGGTTAATATTGAGTGTCAACTTGATTGGATTGAAGGATGCAAAGTATTGTTCCTGGGTGTGTCTGTGAGGGTGTTGCCAAAGGAGATTTGAATCATTTGAGTCAGTGGACTGGGAGAGGCAGACCCACCCTCAATCTGCCAGCATGGCTAGGCTGGAATAAAGCAGGCAGAAGAAGGTGAAGGAGCAGACTTGCTGAGTCCTCCGGCCTTCATCTTTCTCCTGTGCTGGATGCTTCCTGCCCTCGAACATCAGATTCCAAGTTCTTCAGCTTTTGGACTCTTGGACTTACGCCAGTGATTTGCCAGGGACTCTCAGGCCTGGCAAGACTCTCAGGCAGACTGAAGGCTGCGTCATCGGCTTCCCTACTTTTGAAGTTTTGGGATTCAGACTGGCTTCCTTGTTCCTCAGCTTGCAGATGGCCTGTTGTGGGACTTCACCTTGGTTTTTTTTTGTTTCGTTTTGTTTTGTTTTTGAGACAAGGTCTCACTCTGTCGCCCAGGCTGGAGTGCAATGGCTGAATCTTGGCTCATTGCAACCTCCGCCTCCCAGGCTCAAGCAATTCTCCTGCCTCAGCCTCCCGAGTAGCTGGGACTACAGGAACACACCACCACGCCTGGCTAAAAGGGACTTCACCTTGTGATCATGTGAGTCAATACTTTTTAATAAACTCCCCTTCATATATATATATATAGCTATCCTATTAGTGCTGTCCCTCTAGAGAACCCTATTACACTCTATTTGTCAAAGAAGCCACATCTTGGCTGGAATCAAGGGGAGTAGACATAGATCCCTGCCCAGCCCCACAAAGAATTTGTGGCCGTGTTTTAAAACGGTCACAAGAGGATTAGATGCAGATGACATCTAAAATCCAAAAACATATTCATATAAATTTTTTACCATTTTAAAGATCAAGTACTTGAATATTAACTTTTCTCTTTTATCTCTCCCTAAACACCTATACCCCTACATTTTGGGTTTCTGAGAATGTACAGTATTTTTTTTCTTCTGTGATTATATTTCCACTTCTGAGCTTTGGGAAATACCTACAAAGTAGCATTAAACATTGTTGTATTTGTGTTTAACTTGTGACAAGCATGTTTACTAAGATAAGAAGTCTTACCTAGGGAGTTGGACATAGCATTGACACAGTGTTATAAATCTCATGGAAGAAAGGGAGAGGACATTGATCTAACCTGGAGAAATGGAGAAATGTCAGAGAGAAATACTGTCTGAAAGATGGCACCCAGCTGCCTCAGCCTTCCAGGCACTGACTGGATGTGCTTTTGATTTATCCCTGTCTTTGTCTTTCTTTGATCGTCTAGCTCGTGGTTTCCGTCTAATATTCTAGAAATATTCTCCAAGTCTGATCATTGGTCATATCATTGAAAAACTTCAGATCTGGCTTTCTCTGACTTTGTGCTTGCAGCCTTCCTTGTGTATGTGACACGTTGTCCAGCTCTTATGAATCCTGGTGTCTCTCTGCTCTCCTGTCATGGGCGATGATTTCCCCCTGCCTGACAATGATGGAGCCTCACCCTCCCCATGGTCCAGCATGACAGAAAGGAATGTGGAAATATTTCCACATTAACTCTGGCCAGATGAAAGGAAAAAGATGGAGTAGTAGAGATTTTGATCATCAGTTTTCTTTAGTGGTTTTAAAGTTTTAGTTCTGTTATGTGATAGGGCCACACAGTCCCTTGGGATAAGCAGTACTTAAAGAAAAATGCCCAGCCCTACTTTTTTTGATTTGCATGTGAAATGTTGTTTTTTGTTTGTCTGTTTGTTGTTACCAAAATGATTTAAATGGATTTTACCTGTTGCTATAATTGTATAATTTAATTTTATGGAAAGTGAATGAAATGTGAATGGACAAAGAGTTGTGACTTCTTGGAAAAATAAATGAAATTCATTAATTGCTTCATTAAATGCTTTGTTGAGATAAATCTGTAAAATCAAGCAAGGGAGAGAGAAGTTTGAAAGATTATAAAATTATTGTAAAATTGTAGGAGGATTCTGTATTAAGTTTGCTTCCTCATCTGATATTTATCTTATCCTCAATAAATGGTAGTTATTGTTTATTGTTTTGAAGAATAAGTAACCAGGTAGACAAAAAGTGCATATCAGGTTCCTTTTCATTTATCAGCAGACTGACACTTGAAAGACAGTTTGGATGAGAGGATGGAGATTATGTTTAACTTCCAAGGCATGGGAAAATGTGTCTCTAACAAATATTTTAAAATATCTTCTCGGGAGGCTGTGTTGATTTTCCCAAACTTTGATGGAGTCAATATTTCAGATAACAATTAAATATCTGCTTGAATAATATTCTCCAAGGAGAGCATCATAGGCCAAATTTATTGTATTAAAAATTTTTATACTCTAAAATTAAACAAAGGAGTTTGACATTACTCAACTGAATTACAATAGGTTAAATTATTAATTTACAGGGCATCCAAGTGATTAAATGGAATGTCATGATGAGAATTGCACAGAACAATGGGATTTTCACCAACCGCCCTATTTAAAATTGCAACCCTTACCCTACCCTTCATTCATAGTTCTCCCTACCCTCTTTCCTGATCTACTTTTTGCCATAACAATTATTACCTTCTTATACACCATATAATGTCCTTATTTATTTTATTGCCTATCTTCTCCTACAGTCAAGATTATATATTTACACACACAAATTCATCAATCAGTAAATTTGTGAATGAATTAAAAATGTGAGTTAGTTATATTACTAATTAATAGAACTTTCCCAGTAGATAAAGCTTGCCACGAAGTTACTCGAGGATTAGATAAAATACATACACACATTCTCTCTCTCTAAATCATAAGGTGATATGTAGTAAGAAGAATCAGTGGTAAATACTTATGTTTATTAGGATAGCTTTGAAGATGATGTTGAATTCAAGAAACAAATCCATCTCAAAATGACTTAAACAATATTTATTACTTCATATAACAAGAAGTTTCAGAAACAGTGTAGCTCCATATTGTTCAGTTTAGGAGTCCAGTGAACATATCATGGACTCAGCTTCTCTGAATATGTTCTTTCGTCCTCAAAATATCAGATCTGCTCTCAGGATTCAAAGAAGCTGCAACAATCCAGGCATCACAGCCAAATGCAATCACATTCAGAAAAGGAATAGACTTTTTCTTTGTGTTTCCTTTTAAAAGTTAGGAAATATTTCCTGTAAGTTATTAGTTATCCTCATGTCTCATTGGCCAGAATTGTACCACATGCCTATGATACTAACCAATCATTGGTGAGGAGAATGAGATCACCGGGGTTGACTAATTAGGACTTACTCTGGGAGTTAGGCTTATCCTGAAGCACACAGCCATGAGAAAAGGGCTAAGAACTGGAACAAAATGGATTTCTTTGGAGTAGAAAAGAGGGGTAAGAACAAATGTTTGGTAGTGTCTGCTACAATATTAAATGCATTTATATGTGAAGCTAAGGCAAAATAATAACGGGATTGGTTGACGAAATAAAAATAGTGCTTTAACTCAAATCTAGAAGTCAGGAGAGGGAGGCAGTATGAGAGTAATATTTTCTTATCTTTCATAGGGGAGAGTCAATTGACATTGTTGGTACTTGAAGTATATAGTTTAAAACAACATAATGGAACCAAACCTTTTAATGATTTTTGGATTTTTCCATAACCTTAACCAACTAATTCTTTGTCAGAAGACACTTGCTTGTCTGACTTCTATTAATTTTATTTCAATTTATTTTTCTAGTGTTTAAAGTAAAATTACATTTTTATTTAAATATTATTTATATTACAAAATTATTTTATTAATGTATCCATATATCTTTTTTATTCTCCATATATTTGTACACAAATTAATAGCTGGAATGAAGTTCATCCAATGTTAATGAGATGTATTTTTAATTATTTACATTATATATATTTGCTACCTGTTTTGTACTCTTCTGAATAGCTTAAATATTTTGGAATGGGAATGTTTCATTTTTATGAAAATGATAACATTGTTTTAAAAAAGTAAAATAAAAAAGACAAGTAGACATATAAAATTGTAAAGGTATCTCCATATTGTTAAGTTCAATAAGCAAATTGTTAAAAAAAAAAGTGTAGTACAATCTCAATTTGTCAAAAAGGGGGAGGGGTCTATATTATTAGAGAAAAAATTTCTAGACATTTGTGTATTACACAGATGACAATGTTTATCTTTGGGTACAACGCTGGTTTATGGGGACTTTGACTTTACACATATTTCTGTAGTGTTTGAATTATTCTTCAATGATTGTACAATTCTTTTGAATTAGAAAATATAATAAGTATAAATGTAGTAGTAATGATTAATCTAATCCCTGAGTCCTGTTCATTAGGTTATTGTCCCGAAGCTGTAAGCCCCTGATTCCCAGCTGCCTCTGTAAAAGCCACCATCAACCTCAGTCATTCTCTGCTGCTTGAAACAGTTCCTGTTGAATCACTCTGAGGCTGGAGAAGTCAGTCACAGGTGCCTCCTCACCTGGGGTAAATACTGGCTCACTTAATTGTTGCTGGGGCCAATTTGAAGGGAAGCATGATGCAATGATGCTTGTGTCTAAGCCTGTGTGCTTAGACTCCCTGCTCTGCCCTCCTTGCGCTGTATCAGAAGGCGTCTGGGCAAGAGAGTACTATGGCTGCACTCCAAATAGTGACCCTAAATCATTACAGTAAAATTAATAATAAAATTATTACCTGCCTTCTAGTGTCCTGAAGGTATCATAGATAAAGGCCAGAAATGTGCAGGCAGGTGGAGTTCCTTACAACTGAGCCTATTGGATCTTAAGATACAGGGGTTTTGAGGCATTGGTTTCCTGAAGTAAGTGTTGCACTTTACGTCTAGTCTTTTCCCTGGTATTTTTGACTACTGCTCCACAGTTGATTTGGAATATTCAGTTTTCAATGGAAAATTGTTTCCTAAATGCTTAAACATATTAAATATGAGAGTTATAGAGTATCAGCTTTAGGAGCACCTGGCACACATTTTTAACTTTCCACTGAAATATCAATGGCTATACACAGAAAGACAAAATAAAGCACACACCACCACCAAGACACTTTCAGACAAGTTGTTGCCATATCTTTGTGGCATTTCACAAACTATAAAGATGAGAGAACTACATTGAGAATTACTGGCCTTGAGGAAACAGAGTGCAAAGAAACATGGCAGTGAGAATAGGGATTCATTCTACCTGTATTAGTTTCCTAGGACTGTTAAAAAAAAATACCACAAACTGCATGGCTTAAAACAACATAAGTTTATTCTTTCATAATTCTGGAGGATAAAAGTCTGAAATCATGGTGTTGGTAAGGCCACGCTCCCTCCAAAGTTTCTAGGGAAGAATCCTACTGTGCCTCTTCCTAGCTTTTGGTAGCTTCTGGCAATACTTGGCGCTTGGCCTGTAGATGCATCACTCCATCTTTGCCCCTGTCTTCACATGGCTTTCTTCCCTGTATGTATCCAGTTATTGGATTTAGAGCTTACACTAATCCAGTGTGAGTTCACCTTAACTTCTGCAAAGAACGTCTTTCTGAGTATGGTAACATTCACAGATATCAGGGACTAGGACTTAAACTTATCTGTTTGGAGACACAATTTAACCCATGACACTAACTGAAACCAAAAGAAATACATTGAGTTAATGCATATTAGATGCTGTGTTAAGTAATTTTCACTAAGTAAGGCAGTGGTAACAAACCACCCCTGAATTTTCAGTGGCCTGCAATAATACAGGTTTATTTATGTCTAATGTTGCATGTCAACTATGGGTCTGTAAGGCCCTGAAGGCTTTGCTCTACATGTCTTCTTCATTCCTGGATTCAGGATGAAAAAGCAGTTGTAATTTCTGACACTGTTATGGGTGGAATTATGATCCCCTCCAAATTCATATGATGAAGTTCTAATCCCTAGTACCTCAGAATGTGACCTGATTTGGAAAGAGAGTCATTGCAGATACAATTAGGTAAGATAGGCCCTAATGCAATATGAACGGTGTCTTTATAAAATGGGGAAATTTGGACACAGAGACAGACACACACAGAGGCATGTTGATCTAAAGAGTCAAATTCTGTAAAATATTTGAAGAGATTTATTTTGAGCCAAATATGAGTGACCAGCGGCCTGTGACACCGCCCCAGGATACCCTGAGAACATGTGCCCAAGGTGGCAGGGCTACAGCTTGGTTTTATACAATTTAGGGAGACATAAGACATCATCAATACATGTAAGATGTACATTGGTTCTTTCTGGAAAGGCAAGACAAAGTGGGGGCTTCCAGGTGATAGGTGTACTCAAAGATTTTCTGATTGGCAATTGGTTGAAAGAGTTATTAAGACCTGGAATCAATAGAAAGAAATGTCTGGGTTAAGATAAGGGGTTGTGAGAACAAGGTTTTTTCACGCGGATGGAGCCTCCAGGTAGCAGGCTTCAGAGCTCTTATCAGACCTAAATCGGTGCCAGACTCTTTGTTAATTCTCTCCTGAGTCAGGGAAGAAACCTGGAAAGGAACAGGGATTCCCTACAGAATGTAGATTTTCCCCACAAGAGATACCTTTGCAGAGCCATTTCAAAATATGTCAAAGAAATATATTTTGGGGTAAAATACTTCTATTTCTTTCAGGGTGTACCAATGATCTATCAAGTGATGCGACACTAGAATCAGGCTGGAATTTGGCGTCTTACGGCTACGAAAGTGTTTCATCAGTCTTCAGGTCTCTGTGCTGATGTTAATGCTGGTCAGCTGTGCCTGAATTCCAACGGGAGGAAGGTATAATGAGGCACATCTTACCCCTATTTCCCATCATGGCCTGAACTAGTTTTTCAGCTTAATTGGAATGCCCTTGGTGAGAGGAGGGGTCTATTCAGTTGGTTGGGGGTTTAGAATTTTATTTTTGGTTTACAGGAAAGATGATGTGCAGAGACACAGGGAGAAGACGGCCATCCACAAGCCAAGGTGAGAGGCCTGGACAGATCTTTCCCTCACAGTCCTCGGAAAGAACCAATCCTTTGAACATCTTGATTGTGGACCTCTAGGCTCTGGAACTGTGAGGCAATAAATTTATGTTATTTGAGCCCCAGTTTTGTGGGTACCTTATCTGGCAGGTCTAAGAAACGAACACAGACATGCCAGTCTCATGGCAGAGGGAAAAAAGTATATGCATGGGAACATTCAGTGGTTTTTCAAGCTTCTGCTCAGAACTAGCTTACATAATTTCCCCTTGCTCTCCCCTGGCCATACCTAACAATGGGGTGACTCTGATTGGAATCTAGAGGAACCACAGATGCATATGTCTGCTAAGTGCTGAGGAACAGGAAGGATGGGGCCTGGAGAGAAAAACAAAGGCAAATTTACCCCAGTTTTCAGGGGCTTCGGTAGATGAAGCTCTGCTAGAGGAGAGACCTGTAATAAACACAATCTCCAACATGAAGCGAGCTGGGTTTTCTCTAAAGCTGCATCCATCCCAAGTCAGCTCAACTCCTGATTAGAACCAGGTGATCGGCCCCTCACCTTATTTGCCGACAGAGGAAAGGCAAGCCCTGTCTGAAAAAAGGGGGGATAATTTTGACTTTAGTCTCTACTATCCTTTTATAGACAATGTCTGAAATAGAGACAGAGAGAGAGAGACAGAGAGAGGGAGAGAGAGATGAAATGAAGTAGGAAGATGTGACCATAACCAAGAACAAATATAATTAGGTATTAGGTGTGGAGCTAGACAGTTTTGGCCCTACAGTTTTTTAGGCCGATCATTTTAGTTATCTGTGTTAACTCAGTGTCCCCGCAGGCAACTGAGTTTGTGACCTACTACTCCCTCATTAGAACATGAAGCTTATGTTCAATATATAGGAAGAATCGGAAAATAATATAAATTTAAAATTCCAAAGTGTAATTATATTTTTAATCATGTGCTTTGAAATGATCAGGACCAAAAGGAAATTGAAGAAAACTCTTTAGCATCTTCAATAGCTATCCCATGTATTTATCTGTTCAACAAGTATACGCTAGGCATTGTGCTAAGTGTTAGAAATTTGGGAATGAACAAGACAGACCCAGGTTATGTTCCAGTGGAGTTTAGAGTGCAACAGGCAGAACCATTAACTAAATAAGGAAAATGAAGGCAAAAGGCTAAGGTAACTACAACAACTACAAAATAGAGTGCTAAGACCAAAAATGGTGTTTATGGTCCCCAGAATGTAGTGAGGGTGGGATTCATCTGGAGGGCACTGCTCTGTCACGTGAGTGGGCCTGTGGGTCATTGGCCACAGGGGATATGATCCCTATCTCTTCTTATGAAACTGCTTTCACTTAGGAAGACTCACTCCCAGGAAAGATGGGCTCCCTCCAATCCCTCGTTGTTTCAGCTGGAGAATCGCCTCAGATTTCTGAATAGAAATACCTGAGAGCCCAGTGAGGACCTATGCCTCTGCCCCTATTCCCCAGAGTACCACTGCTCCTCAGCTCTTGGATGTCGGAAGTCTTGCCCAGCTTTAATTCTCTGTTGTTTTTGGCCAAAGTGAGAGATGTTTCTACTAACATATCCTTATTCTCTTTTCTGCCCTGGTGTCTAACAGTTTATTCTGCTTATTATGCCCGTATCTTTACTCCTCTAAACTTAACAGTACTGATAATAATGGCACCAGATGACCCAGGTAGAGCATTTACCACATACAGGCACTGCTCTAAGGAGTTTCCATATATTAATTCATTTTATCCTCACAACACCTGGGTGTAATGCTCCTTTATTATTAATTTATTATCATATAACACTATTATTTATTTTATATTCTCATCATTATTGATCTATTCTGGCCTTCAAGACCTTATGTTTCCTTTAATATCCACATAACCCATTTCCTCAGAGCTTAACCTTTCCCCTGAGGATTATTTTTCTTCCTCCAGTTTAATTAGTCTGTCTTTCTTGATTTATTTTCATGTTTCTACTGCTTCTGTTCTGAGATGAAGGCTGAACCAATTTTTTAAAAAGCCACTCTCAAGTCTTCCTTGACTTCTGAGCAAACTTGATTCCTAGAGGCAGAATGTTTCAAGCACAGGCCCTTTAAATTACCTTTTTTCTTGGTTCTGCAATATTTCAGTTGAGCCTAAGAAGTTAGCATTTGTTTCTATACTAAAGGCCCTATTTATTTTTATTTTTATTTTTTTGGTGAAATAAGCCACTCTTCTGTGAATTCAGCTACAACTTGTGTCTTACACCATTTTTAAGCCATTTCAGAACTTATGCAATTAAAAAATCCAGAGCCAACTTGAGATTATATGAGGGATAGAGTTTTAAGCATTTGTGGACAAGAGCTTAGCTAAGCTAAGCTTATATCCAAGCGTAGCTCCTCCACTATTTCCTATTTTTCATGAATGAAATTCCGAATGACATGAAACATCACAGTATTTGGAGAAACCTATGCCACTCTCTACTTTGGCCTCACATTAACAAGTTCAAGCTAAGATTCCACACTATTTTTCTGTAGTTTCTGTAGAACACAGTTGTAATTTAAGATTTGATCTAATTGGCAAAACAATACAAAAAAAAACCCAAGTGAAAGCATCAAATAATTTATACAACTCCCAAATATCTAAAAAGCATGACATGAGAACACTTTCCTGTGTAATCAAGTCCTCCGCTTACTATGGCCCCATGGCCGCCTGTACCTGCTCGGGTTCCCTCCACCCCTCAAACTGCATTTTTTTGCTAAGGTGCCTGTGTGGTTTCAATGTGAAGCAATGGCAGTATGCACCTGCAGATGCCCAGCAGCCTGAGAAATTGAGATATGCTGAGACCAAGGCACCCTGTGCTTTTGCTGAGGCCTGCTTGAATATTCCTAAACCCAGTGAAGAGGTACAAAACAACTACTTGCCTGTGAACAAAGTTTCCATAAACTTCAGTGACATGTCAAGGAAAAACAAATCCATGCAGTTTTAAACTCTCCACTTTCTGCTCCAGTGTCCAATCTTTTATTGTTACTTTGTCCCTCAAATTCAGCTTTGTATATATATGTATTTTTCAAGTTTCAAACAGATTTTGGAGTTTTAGGATGCCCAATGAATGACACCTTGCTTTCTCTACCCAAGATTGAACCAACTGGAGAGACAAAGCAGTGAAAGACAGAGAGCAAAATATTACTTCTATTACTGAGGAAGGGTTTTGGGTGACCTCTGTGAGTGGCAACAGTGGGCTTTCTAACTTTGAACATTAGAACTAGGCAGACCTGTGCACTGGGTCCCAGGCAGTCCTGGAAAGCCCTATGCCTCCCAAATTAAGCTGTTCCTTTAAAACTTACAGCAAAGAAGAACAGATGAGACGAGACGAGCACTTATAGTATCTATAACAGCCGGACAGGGACACTGTGGAAAGAGTTAAGCTGCACATGCTCACTTCCTTACCCCAAACTCACCAATCAGCCATTCCTCATCCCTAGGGCTAGAAGGACCATGAGGGCAAGAGTGCCAGAAGTGGTTGGCAGTGGAGCTCCATCCGCACAGAGGGAACTAGCATGAGTGAGAAAGTGTGTCCCCCTACTTACAATTCAATAGGGAAAACACTAACAATGGTGCTAATTAGGCAAAGGACAATATAAAATAGAGATTTTTCTATAGAAAATTAGGCAAAAGACATAGACAACAGAAGAAATCCAAAGTATAAAGAAATAGCTGAAAATTGTTCAATTCCACTTGTAATAAAATAATTGAAAATCAATTATGATACTGTTTTTCCACTAAAGTAGTGAAAATGTTATAAAATTTCTAGAAATTATTTCAATCAAGATATTTAATGTGTTTTAATGCATTAAGTTCATTTCTGGAAATACGGTAAAAGTAAATGATGATAATATGGACAAATATTTAAGGACAAAGATGTTTCTTATAGTGTAATTTATACTAACAAAAATGTTTATCACATTTAACCTCAATATTTAACTGTGGAATACTGGTGAATTAATTGTAATGATGGGCTATTATGTGGCTATCAACATTAATCTTTAATAAAATTTAACAACTTTGAGCAATGCTCATGATTAAAGATTAACAAATCAAGATATACAGATCTCTCTGTGTGTATATTTAATAATGCAAACTATGAGCATCTCTCTGTATGCCTAGCAAAGCATAGCAAGAAATATATAAAATATAAACCCTACTTTGTTTAATTTTAATTTTTCTCTTTATACTTTTATAGAAATTATTTTATATTACTATATAATTGTTAATTGCATATACATTAATTTTCTACACAAGTATATGTTACTCTTTTACAATTAGGAAAACACAAACACTTAAAATGTCATGAATTTTAACACAGTTTAGCCCACAGTCATCAATTACACTCCATAGAGCATAAACCATCATCAATTGCACTCCATAAAGCAGGAACCACAGGAAGTAGGAGGCTTTTGGGGAGCAGCAATCAGAACCACAGAGCAGAACTGAAGTGGAGGGTGATTCAGTATCAAACCATGGCTTTTAGCCATCAGCATAATTATAGTCATAGTGAATATTCATCTAATTCTTACTGCATCCCACACAAAGTCTTCAGAACCTTGCATGAAATAACTCATTAAATCCTCACAACTCTATGAGAGTGGTACTATTTTATTAGTTTTAGTTTATAGTTGATAAAACTCTGAGGCAAAGTGAGAGTTTTAACCTGTCTGAGTTCAGATAGCCAGCAAGTGCAGAGAGCAGTCTCTTATTTAGAGCAATCATATCCTAGAGTCTGTGCTTTTAATTCCACTGCCTCTGTGCTGGCATTTGTTCCCCCATGTTATGGTCCAGGAAGGTATTTTTGGTACAGTGGGTACTCTCGTAGGTTCTTTCCATACAATAATCTTTATCACCTTATTCATTGTGAGGTCCCCAGAAGTTTGATAAGAGTCAACTCCAGGATATTTGAATCTAAATTCCACATTCTTCCTACCTGACCATGCAGAATACCAGAATAACAATTCTCTTTTTGGTTATTATGAGAGTGAATTTTCTCATTAGTAGGACAGTTACACTAAGAGGCCAGCTTTGCTTTGTGTCCTGTGTAGTATCTTGGTACACACACTCCTGATTATGAAAGAGTTAAAATTTTGATTCATCATGAACCATTTGTGTTTTATTTTCAAAGTGGGTTAAGAAATAATAATATAATATAATTAGAAGACCAAATTGTATTATTTTAAATATCATTATTTAGTTGGATTGTGAATACTGCTTAGAGAGAATTGGACACAAGAAAATCAACTTCCAAAGTTGAAGGAACATATATTCCCACCTACCTCGTTACTTAAAAAAAGTAGTCATCAAATTTTGTAAGTAATTTGTATAGATTAAAATAACCCAGTGAAAAATATTAACTCTTTCAGGATCCTGAGCTTTCATATGCCCCTTATGAAAGGTAGCCCGATATGCCATTCAAACGTGGTCTGAAAATAAAGGAACCTCCTTTCTTTGTGTCATAGTAGAAGCCAGCTTTAAGAAGCCCTGAACACACTGTCAATACATAATGAGTTGAGAATAAATTGAAAACTGAAATAAATGACAGCTCATTACTTTCACTGATGAAAACAAATTAATTATAGCAACTGGCTGGCAGAAATAATGCTGTACAAGGCAGGCAAATACAATCTATTTAAGTAGCTCATTGATTGCAAAAGAAATTTAGATCATATGAAATTTTATTAAGGCGCACTAGACACTTAGAGTCTTTGTTACCACTGACAGCTTCATACTGTGTGTTCTCATAGTACTGTATATTTTCCCAAATATTTTGCCTTAGTAAAAATTATTATAGGGTTTATAGTGCTTTAAATGCAATCTGTGGACCAACTCTTGTGCTACAAGTCCCCCCACTTCTTGCAACACACAGCCGCCTTAATGGTGTCAATTCTTAGCCATTCAAAGAAAGAAAATAATTTTCATGATATACTGGGTGATTTTCTCTTTTCTCAATTAGATAAGCAACCTGTTATTAAACTAATATGTTCATGAGAAACCTTTAATTTTGAAGATACTATCTTAGACAACTTGCAAATGGAAATTAGGGAGGATATACCAGTGAAATGAATGGATGATTAAATATCAGACTAGATTAAAGTCATTCCACCAGACTCCAACGTGGAGAGATGATGATATTGAAGAACAGCTGACCCCCACTCAATGCTTCCCTGCACCCCACACCCCATCAGAACATGGTTGCAACTCTAGGGAAATTGACTTATGTTAGGTTTCTGCTTCTTAGAGGAATAAAGACTAAAAAGAATAAAGTTTCAGAAAAAATAAAATTTACGGTTTTTTGGTATTTAAGTTTGCAGACCAGTAAGGGAGAGAAGAATAGACAGTTAACAGATTTTACACACACACACACACACACACACACACACACACACACACACACACAGAAACACATGGTATAATGCTACTGAATTTCAGGAGGTATCTCTAAATTATGTGAGCAAGAAAGGCCTATCTGAAAAGGTGATATTTAAGATGAAACAGCCATGTGTTGCTAAATGATGGAGATATATTCTGAGAAATGTGTCCTTAGGTGATTTCATCATTTTGTGAACATTATGGAGTTCACTTACTTACACAATCCTAAACCTAGATGGTACAGTCTATTACATGCCCAGGCTGTATGGTATAGTCTATTGCTTCTAGGCTACAAACCTGTGCAGTATGTTCCTGTACTGAATACTGTAGGCAATTGTAACACAATGAGAAGTATTTGGGAATCTAAACGTATCTAACATAGAAACGGTACAGTAGAGATACTGTATTATAATCTTATGCGACTACCAGACTACCATCATACATGTGGTCTGTTGCTGCCTGAACCATCATTATGGTGAACGACTGGATGTCATAAAGATTTTGAAAGAAAGAACATTCTTGGCAGAAGCTACAGTACATGGAAAGCTTTGAGGCAAGACAGACGTTGTGCTTAGAGAATCTGTAAGACACTTGTGTGTGTGTGTGTGTGTGTATGTGTGTTTGTATCATAGTGAGAGAGGATGTGAGTAGAACAGGATGAGAGGAGACACATTTCCTTCCCAGAATATTCCACCCTCTGGTAGCACTGCAGAGGTAAATTTAACTTAACCAGACCCCTCACCCAACTTCAGTCATATTCTTTCTCTTGGAAATTTAGAATTGGGACATAGATTCTGGGGCAGTCAGGGGCCGTGGGGAGCTGTGCTGCACTGTCACATTGTGTGGGCCAGTGTCAGCCTCAGGGGGAGTCAGAGCCACGTGGAAGTCAATGTCAGGGAAAGTCAGAAACAGCAGTTTTCAAGAAAAGGCTTTATTATTTATTTTTTATTTTTTTCAGAGAGGACAAAGGAGCACATGCTCAAAAAGAAGTAGATTGGGAGTGCCTGCGGACCCAGAGACTGACCATCAAAGAAGGTAGTTGCCTGACTATTTTTCTGTGCTCCTGCTCTTCATACCCCGTGTGAGTCTATGGTGGACTCCTCCCTCCCAATTTTGGTCTGCTTAGCACTTATTTCTTCTGCAACTTATGAACTCTGGTGAGACTGTTAATTGTAGTGTCTTTCTGGCCTTTTGGTCCAGGGATGGGCATGTGACCCAGTGAGGGTTCCTCCTAGATTTGGCATATGGACACTGGGAGAAAAAGCTCTCTCTTCGTTTTGAAGCATGAGCAATAAGGGATGTAGGTTTCCAAAGGAGCTCCTTTCTGCCATGTGTTGAGAGGTTGCCAATAGTAAAAGGATGAGGCCAAAACACAACAGAAGCCTAGACAAGTAAAGCTGAGTAGTTGAGAAAGAGACAGAGAGCCCATACAACAGTTAGAGATTCAACACACATTAGCAAAAATCTCATCCTTCTACTTAAACTATTTTGAGAGAGCCTCTGTTCTTTGCAAATAAGTTGTCCTTAGTGGAGTACTCTGCAATCATTGAATGCATTTTTTTTGTTTTCATTTTGCAGACAGGAAAGTTAAGGCTCAGAGTGGCCAAGTGACTTCCTCATGACATTTCAGCATTGACTTGTGGCCTCCCAAACACAAACCTGGACTCTGTGAATACCAAAATCTGGGGATACTCAAGTCCCTTATATAAAATGGTATAATGGTGTATAGCCCATGCACATAATCTCTAGATTACTTATAATATCTAATACAATGTAAGTGGTATGTAAATAGTAGTTATACTTTATTGATTTTTATTTGTGTTTTTAGCTGTTGTATTGTTATTGTTTTTTATTCCCAAATATTTCCCATCTGCCATTGGTTGAATACAGGATGCAGAACTGGAGGATATGAAGGGCTGAGTGTAGTTAGTAAATTCATAGATAAGGATCTTTCTTATCAGAATCAAATAAATGCAAATTAAAAAACAAAAATATAATGTCTTAGCTACTGAATTTATTTTCCCTAAAATTAACAATACCTAATACTAGAAGCAGCATCTTCAAAACTGGTTGTTGGTCTAGGAGACTGTGGTTAAATTTCTTTTTTAGGCTTGAAGGCTTCATAATGCCCACAATATATTTATTTTCTCTTGTCTTTGGGAAAAGAAAATCTGTGACTTTTCCTATTATTCTGAAGTAACTCCCACAAAGACTTCAATGCACCTTCCTCAGAAAGACAAATTTTGCATCATTGCAACAATAAGTATTTATACTTTGTAAGGCTTGCAAACTTCCATTGAGAAAGCATTGCTCAAAATATTTGCCAGTTTGCGGTTTAATGACACCTCAAGTGACATTATGTCTTTGCTGTCACTCACATTTCCTAGAAGAATTTTTAAGGGATGGAAAGAAATCCTCCAGGTTGTAATAGAACCCCAGTTTTGAGGGGTTTATTATTTTGGACCTACAAAATAATTATAATCAGACAGCTTAAATCAGTGTGGTAATATTTGCATGCTGTACTGTAATACTGTTTTGCATAAAGAATAAAGGGACAATGAAATAACACTTTGATTGTTTTTTCTAATACTTGAAATTTTAAAATATTTGCTTCATTGTGTATTTTTCAAAATGCAGACATTAGGCCTGGCTGAAACAGTGATCCTGTTTTGGCAGGCATTCAATAGTATTGCACGTGGCACCATCCTTTGGAAAATTTTTTTATGTATCAATAACCTAAAAATATTATGGGCTAGGTGTGGTGGCTCACGCCTGTAATCCCAGCACTTTGGGAGGCCGAGGCGGGTGGATCACCTGAGGTCAGGAGTTTGAGACAAGCCTGGCCAACATGCTGAAACCCCGTCTGTACTAAAAATACAAGAAATTAACTGGGCGTGGTGGCACGTGCCTATAGTCCCAGCTACTTGGGAGGCTAAGGAATGAGAATCACTTGAACCAGGGAGGCGGAGGTTGCAGTGAGCTGAGATCACCCCACCGCACTCCAGCCTGGGAGACAGAGGACAGAGTGAGACTCCGTCTCTCTCTCTCTCTCTCTCTCTCTCTCTCTCTCTCTCTCTCTCTCTCTCTATATATATATATATATATATATATATATATATATATATATATATATATATATATATAAAATGGCCAGCAATCTGTCAAAAAATTTAGTATAAATTTTAGAAAAACTTAAATGAATAAACTTGTCCATTGCAGTAGTATTTATAGTGATGAGTGGTATCTACTGAGATTCACACACTGTACTGAGGACCTGCAAGTGCTACTACTTAATATAAATAAAGTAAGCACCATGATGGCACTAACACACACACACACACACACACACGCAGAAAGAGAGAGAGAGAGAGAGAGACAGAGAGAGAGAATTTATTTTAAGAAATCAGCTGACATGATTGTAAGGCTAGCAAGTCCAAAATCTGTAGGCTAGGCTGGCAGGCTGGAGACCCAGAAAAGAGTTGCAGTTCTTGTTTAATTCTGACAGTCTGCTGGCAGAATTTCCTGTATGCATGTTTGTGTCCTAATACCCCCTTCTAATGAGGACATGGGTCATACTGGATTAGGGCTCACTCCAGTGACATCAGTTAACCTTGATAACCTCTTTAAACATCATATCTTCAAATACAATCACGTTCTGAGCTACTAAGGGTTAGGACTTCAACATATGATTTTTTGCATGTGTGTGCATGAACACACAATTCAGTCCATAACCAAGGTCCATTCATTTATTCAACAAACAGTAATTGAGCACTTACCATGTGTCTTTCTGTGTGAGGTGTTGGAGAAATTATTATTTTTAATTTCTTATTATATTTAATACCATGCAGCTAATTAGTGATAGAAACAAATTTGATATTGCTACTAAACATTAGGTTGTGCTCTTAGGCATTCAAATGTCTTATAATATTAATAGCAAAAATCTGAAAATGAGCTAATTATTAAGTTGAAAATTGTATAATCTCTTGTTAGACTATTACACAATTATAAAAGCTGATTATTAAGATAAGAAATGTGGAAAACTGTTTTTGGCAGAAACAGAAAATTCAGGTTATGTATATGTATATTTCTATATTGGAATTGTGTCTGTGTAAAACTGCATAGGAAAAAAGAGTAAAAGGAAATACATGAAAGTATTAATAGTGATTTTATTGGAGTAGTAAGTACTATTGGTATTTTTTCTTGTTTCTTTATTTTCAAAATTTTAGAAGCATACTTCTAAAAATTCCCTAAAGACTAAATAATAAAAAATGATTGTTTATTACTTTATAAGGCTCTTAAGATTGAATAAGTAACTTTGACATGGCAAAATCTCATATACTGGTTAATAAAGAGCTATTAGTATTAGAACTATAATAGGAATACCAGTACTTTTCGTATTTAATGATATTAACAATTGCTTCTTGGTTTTTTTGGCAAGATCAAGTGTCATGATATTAATAATAACTGTCTGTGTTGCAAGTTGACAAGACTCCTTGTCATCAGTATCTAAGTGATCCAATTCCTTCATTTCTTGACCCCAAACTCACTTATTTTATTCTTTAGCTCTATTTACTTTAAATACGCTTAATTGCTTTAATGCATTCAAAAAGCCTATGGTATTTTAAAAAATCATTTTTTATGTTTCTTTCACTTTTAATTATGGAATATTAATCAGGTCTTTGGGAAGTTATAAAATGGTATAATAGAAAAAAGAATATATTTTTCTGGCTTCCATAAATTTATTTACATTACTCTTTTTGTAAGAGGTAATTATTCTTATTTTGGTAGTTTAGTTACAAAGCATATATCTTTCCTAACATTAATGATCTTCATTGTCCTTCTACAGGATATTTCATATTCAACTATAGTCTGTTACAACCAAATTTTTAAAAATCACAAATTACGATTATTTAATATTCAATAGGCACCTGCAATGTTCTGACCACTGCATCTTTTCCATGGCAAGAAAGCTGGTGAGTTGTGTTAAATTACAACATCCCAGCTGCTACCAGCTGCCTGGATCTTATCCCTTAGCCTCTTACTAATCTTTACCCATTCACTAATTTCAACAGAGGGCTGGTCTTAAGTAGCACACTTGTATAAGAATATTATATTGTAGGACACTACAGAATACAACAAAGAGAGGAATGTAAACATCTTTCAAATGAGTGATTGTGTGGTATACCACGGTGTATTAGTCCGTTCTCACACTGCTGTAAAGAAATACCTGGGGCTGGGTGCGGTGGCTCACGCCTGAGGTGGGTGGATCACGAGGTCAGGAGATCGAGACCATCCTGGCCAACATGGTGAAACCCTGTCTCTACTAAAATATAAAAAAATTAGTCGGGTGTGGTGGTGCGCGTCTGTAGTCCCAGCTACTCAGGAGGCTGAGGCAGGAGAATTGCTTGAACCCGGGAGGAGGAGGTTGTGGTGAGCTGAGATCACACCACTGCACTCTAGCCTAGCACCAGAGCAAGACTCTATCTCAAAAAAAAAAAAAAGAAAGAAAAGAAAAAAAAAAAGAAATATCTGGGACTGGGTAATTTATAAAGGAAAGAGGTTTAATTGACTCACAGTTCCACATGGCTGAGGAGACCTCAGGAAACTTATAGTCATGGCAAAAGGCAAAGGGGATATAGGGCATGACTTACATAGCAGCAGGAGAGAATGAGCACAGGGGAAACTGCTATTTTTAAAACCATCAGATGTCATGAGAACTCCCTCTCTATCATGAGGACAGCATGGAGGAAACTGCCCCCATAATCCAATCACCTCCCAACAGTTCCCTCCCTTGACACATGGGGATTACAATCTGAGATGAGATTTGGGTGGGGACACAGAGCCAAACCATATCACATGGGGAAAGCAAAAGTGCTTATTTTCTTTCCTTCAACAAAGATTGCCCTCAGTGAAAATGAAAATCTTTCTTTACAATGATAAAACAATCCTTTGGTACCTGAAATAAGTCACAGTTAAGGCCCTATGTCCTTGGTGTGAAAGAACTGTTAAAATTCTTCTGAGTGACACTAGAGTAGAGGCACTAGAGTAGAGGCACCCTATGTGGGTCCAGAAGAGAGGTACTAACCAGAGAGGATGGGCTACCAAACCTGGAGGATTTGGGTCACATCTTGTAACTTACTTGTGCTTTTAGGGCCTGCTCAGACTCGATGACATGTATACCACTTCCATTTGATGATGGGGTGTTGCTGTGCATGCTGACGTTATGGCTTGATGAGTCAGATAACACTCAGTTCATGATAGACAGCTCAGGTCACATGGTAATTTCATGGCTTATGGTTAAGCATTCAGTCTCTACTAAGGCCTGGTAGCAGGCCACCTGTTGTTTCTCAAAAGAGAGTAGTTATCTGTAGAAGATGGCAATCTTCACTCCAAAATCCTAACAGCCAGTACTGTGATTCATCTACAGGGGCTGCTAAAAGCTCCAAACAGAATCCCTGTTTGCCACTGACAGCTCAAGTACCATTGGATCTGCTGGATCAAGTGGCAGGGCAGCTTGCACAGCAGCCTGGATCTGCTGCAGAGCCTTCTTTTGTTTTGGGCACCACTTTAAACGAGTAGCTTTTCAGCTCAGTACTCGGTAAGTAGCCCTAGTAACACACTCAAATAAGGAACAAATTGCCTCCAAAATCCAAAGAAGCCCGCTAGGCATTGTGACTCTTTTTTGTTTTTGTTTTTGGTTATAGGAGGAGCCAGATTTAATAATTTATCCTCTACCTTAGAAGAGATACCTTGACATGCCCCATACTACTGGACCCCTAAAAATTTTCCTGAGGTAAAATGCCCTGAAGTTTTGTTAGATTTATTTTACACCTTCTGGCACATGAATAACGGATCAATAAGTCTAGAGCAGTTACTACTTCTCACTCACTATGTCCATCAACATAATGTCATCAATGTAATGGATGAGTGTGATATATTGTGGAAGGGAAAGGCAATAAAGATCCTTGCAAACTAAATTATGACATAGGGCTGAAAAGGGCTGAGGGAGGATGGTGAAGTGCACTGCTGGCCTTGTAAGCTCAAACCAATAATTTTGGTGGGCCTTATGGACAGATATGGAGAAAAAGTGATTTGCCATATCAATAGCTACATACCAGGTACGAGGGGATGAGTCAATTTGTTCAAGTAATGAAACCACATCTGCAATATGGTACAAAACTACAATTGAAGTCAACACTTTGTTAAGCTTACAATAATCCACTGTCATCCTCCAAGATCCTGCATGGGCCAAATATACACATTGAATTGGGGATGCAGAGGGAATCACCACCCCTGCATCCTTCAAGTCCTTGATGGTAGCACTAATTTCTGAAATCCCTCCAAGAATGCAGTATTGTTTTTGGCTATTTTTCTGGGTAGAGGCAGTTCTACTGGCTTTCACTTGGCCTTTTCCACTATAGTAGTTCTAACTCTACAGGTCAGGGAACAAATGTGAAGATTCTGTCAGTTGCTGAGTATATCTATTCCAATTACGCATTCCTGAATTGAGGAAATAACCACAGGGTGGATTCAGGGACCCAATAGACCCACTGTGAGATTAACCTGAGTGAAAACTCCATTGATCACCTACCTGACCTCCATAAGCCCCTACTGTGACTGGTGAGCTATATTTTGGGTCTCCTGGAATTAGTGTCAGTTCAGAGCCAGTATCAAGTAATTTTCCAAAGCTCTGATTATTTCCTTTTCCTCAATTTACAGTTACCCTGGTTAAAGGTCAGTGGTTCCTTTGTGGAAGTCTGAGAGAAAGATTAATAGTATAAATTTTTGGTAGTGACCTGGATCCTTCTTCAAGGGGACTCAGACTCCCCTTCTTTCTAGGAGGCCCTGGGTTTGTAAACTGGCTCAACTCTGGGAATTGATTGAGGAGCTGTGACTCTGTTTCTGTAATTCAGGTTAGAATTTTTTTCACATCAAGTAATAATTCACTAGAGTTTCTGTCTATTTCATTTCTAGGAAGTCTGTGATAAACCTGCCAATGTCATAGGTCTGCATGTATAGACTATTCTGATTGTTGCCTTGACTCTGTTGTCCATTACCAGGACATGTAACCATGTCCATCTTGCCTTTGGTGATTGAGTGCTGCCACTTGGCCCCTGCAACCCCAGGATCTAATTACTCCCATAGCACTTAGGTTTCCCAGTGCTACAGTCCCCACTGTAAAGTCTGGCCTACAGAGAAGAGCGATCACAGGGCTCTTCAAGGATGTTGGACTCCTCTCACAAATTTATTTCTCACAGTTGTGGTGAAAAGTATGTCTTCTGGATTCTCCTAGTGTGGGTGCGTAAGTCTTTAATGACAAATTCACTCTAACATTCCAATCTCTCTAAGCTTTTAATCCCTTCCTCTGCATTACATGTCTGGCATTTCCAAATCAGTCATCTTTCGTTCCATGTTTTATACAACCAACTGACCAAACTGTTAGAGCCCTTTTTTAACTTTCTGTGCTGCAATATTATATGTAGAACGTCTGTATAGTGTGCTCATATCAATAAATTCAGCCTAATCCAACGTTATCTTCCTTCAACCATAATTCCACACTGTTAATATCCATTCTCACACATGTTCCTCTAATTTCTGTCTGTAAATATTAGAAAAATCAAATAGTTATTTTGAAGTCTACTGTGCTTTCTTATGGGTCATACTTTGTATCTCATCTTTAGAGACCTGCTGGCATTTGAGTCTAGTTGTAGGTCCAGAAGCAAATAAAAGTGATGTGGATGGGTCTTGAGGGGAATCAGCATTGTCTTACATGGCAACTGCCTCAGGGGAAGTCATACTGTTTTCTCAGGAAATGTACAGTTAATCCAATCTGCTTATACAGGAGATACCACTAGGGGTGGGGAGACTACTTTCTCTGGCAAAGAAGACTCATCAGAATTTAGGAGCTCAATGTCCCAAGCTTTATTGGGTTCTTCCTACATGTCTCCATCCATACTTATAGAATCCCATACTTTTCCCAATCAGTGCTTTCACTTTAACAGTAGACAGCCTGTGAGGTTGGGAGTTCAACTTACATTGAAATTCAGGCAGTCACTGGATGAGATTTTGCATTTGACTTTCAGCAATCTCAACCCTGCAGCTACAGAAGATAAGGCTTTCCTCCAGGTCACCCATAGAAGCCTTTAGGTCATTCATACAGCACTTCGACTGGGAAATTGAATCCCTGAGCTCATCCCATCCTTTCATCACTTTGTCTAGTGACCTTAGGAGCAACCAAACAAGGTCATTATATTTGTTTATTTTCTAAAAATGTTCAAAAGTACCATACCCAGTTTCTTGTCTCTTATATCTCTTATAAGTAGTTTTTTGGGTATCCAGTGCATATATTTTTTATGTCTCTATTATAATTCATGCCATGGACTATGAGTGCACTCTTTACTATTGGAAATAGAGTCATTAGTGTCTTTAAATCTAATCATATTAGAGAGCCAAACCCAAAACCAATTTAGGCAGCTCATTCTTAAAATTCTCTTTCTCTGGAATTATTCTCAGTACTAAAATCTACTTGGGATTCTCCAGAGAAGCAGAGCCAATAGGATCTATCTATCTATCTATATATATATCTGTATAGATATATACATCTATCAAGAGAGATATTTATTATAAGTTATTGGCTCATGTGATTATGGAGGTTGAGAAGTCCCACGATCTGCTGTCTGCAAGCTGGAGATTTAGGAAAGCAGTGGTGTACGAAGGCCTGAGAGCCAGAGAACCAATGATGTAGATTCCAGTCTGTGTCTAAAGGCTTGAGAACCAGGAACATGGATGGCAGGGGAAGATTGATGTCCTAGCTTGAGCAGTCAGGCTGAGAATAACTTCAACCTTTGTCAGTTGTTTTTTTGTCCTATTCAGACCCTCAGTGGATTGGTTAATGCCTATCCACATTGAGGAAAGCCACATGTTTTACTCACTTCACCAATTCAAATACTAATCCCTTCTGGGAATGCCTTCTCGAACACCCAGAAATAATGTTTAACCAGACATCTGGGCATCTTGTGGGCCAGTCAAGTTGACACATAAAATTAACATCATACTGCATGAATAGAAATGCAAGTGCCTACTTTTTCTGCTCAAGTTAGGGATATGTTATGCAGTCAATTTTAGCACAGTTGAGGAGTCACAATGCTATGGCAACAGCTTGACCGGGGTCCAACTCTTGGCTTTAACTGCATGACTTAGGGCAGTTTCTGAAACTACCAGCTTACTTTCTATGACATATTGTTATCAACTTCATAGCTGAGGCTTGAGTTAGTTGATGTAGGTAGGACATTTAACACAGTTCCAGGCACATAGCTAGAGTTCAAGCAAATACTGGCTTCGTTATTAAGAGAAGGCTACTCTGGGAACTTTCTCCTGAAGACTTGGTGTAGTAGCCAGAATTACATCTCTCCATCTCCTGAAAAAAATCCACATCCTAATCCCCAGAGCCTGTGATTTTGTCAACTTACATGACAAAAGAGAATTTGGATTTTTAATTAAGAACAAATATCTTAAGATGAGAAGAGTAGAGTATCCTGTGTTATTCATGTGGGTCCAATTTAAATATAAGTCCTTAAAAATGAAGAAACATTCCTGGCTGGGTCAGAGGGAGATGTGACCATGTAAGAAAAATGAGAAAGGTGTTTCACATTCCCAGTTTTGAAGATGGAGAAAGATGGCCACAAGCCAAGGAATGTGGACAGGCTCTAGAAGCTGGAAAAGGGAAGGGGACCTATTTTCTTCTAGACCTTCCAAAAAGGAATGCAGTCACTGACAAATCTTTAGCCAAGTGAGACTCATGTTAGACTTCTGACCTACCTCAGTAGAGAGGTTGTGGAGTGGGGAGTCTGAACAGTACCATACCGAGTTGAAGGTCCTTAGGAGGGCTCCTGGCCTCCTCAAAACTAGCTGTTTTGAGTGAAGAGGCTAAATTGACATCTGATGGTATTTTCAGTTTCTGTTCATGAAGTAGGAAGATTCCCAGCTTGAGCTCAAGCAATTTCCAAGACTAAGTTTCAAACACATCTATGCATGTCTAAAAACTGGTGGGTTTAACATGGAGGAGATTCAATGTGTGAGAAGAAAGGCAATCAGTGAGGTCAGCCCAGTAAGAAGCCTTGGAATTCAGATGGGGGGGCAGGACTCTGAGCGCAGTAGAATCTACTTCCCAGAATTATCTGAATTCTATAGCCAGCAGGGGGCTAAATGTAAAACCAAGGAAGTATTTGTTTTTAGCATCAGCAGATTATAAACTAGACTGGGCAGACAGACTATTCTCCCAGGGCCTCCCAGGTGCCTTTGAAGCTGGACACCATCAGGCCCTCCAGGGTCTGGGCAGTGGCAGTGCCTGCTGAGCAACTTCCAGTACAGTAGAACCAAGAGACTCATGGACAAAATGGTGTTCAGATGAGGAAGGCAGAGGAGCAGAGGTGCGAAAAACACGGGTGACATACATTAGGTGAAAAGACGTGGCTCTGCCCTTACCTAAGACCTTCTACAGAATCTTTTGAAAATAATTAAGGGCTGGGCACAGTGGCTCACACCTGTGATCCCAGCACGTTGGAAGGCCAAGGCAGGAGGCTCACTTGAGACTAGGAGTTTGAGACCACCTGGGAGACAGAGTGAGACTTCATCTCTACAAAAAATTAGCTGGTCATTGTGGTGTGTGTCTGTAGTCCTAGCTGCTCAAGAGGTTAAGGTGGGAGAATTGCTGGAGTCCAGGAGTTCGAGGCTGCAAAGAGTTATAATCTATGATTGTGCCAGTGCACTCCATCTTGGACAACAGAGGGAGACCCTGTCTCAATAAACAAAGAAACAAACAAATAAAGGGGGAATTTTGTAGAGTAAGAGGGATCATTGAAGACAGAAGTTCTGCAACTTAAAAACAGTTCACATATGTACCATCTTTAGATGTAATGTTGATTTAAAAATTGATTAGATCTTCTTCCAGGACATCATGTTGAGTGACTGCAACTGGAGAACAGCGAGCTGTCCAGGATGGAGCTGTTGGGGCAGGTTAATGACAAAGGAAGTAGGTTATACCCGAACAGCAGCTTGAACACTCACCCCAGGGTTTAACTGACAAGTTTCATGAGCAACCTAGCAGTGCTCTATTGCTTCATTAAGCAGGCCAGTGAAACTCTCATATTATCAGAATATTATCAGGATTCCCTTAACAGGTACTGAAGAAGTAATTTTCTAGGAAAGAAAATTCTAATGGATGAATAAAAAATCAACCAAACAAATACACATCACCCCTGGACAAATGCCTATTTATCCTTTAGACTTAATGTAATGCAGCTTCCTACAGGTAGTAACTTTTTACTGCCTTATGATGACCAAAGAAGTAATTATAAGAAACCAGGCATCTTCAACAGTCCCACTGGTACACTAATGGATTGCCACATAGGTTGTTTACAGACAAATCATCGCAGAGAGAGAATAGATTAAGAAAGAATGTTCTAAGAAGACCAGATTTAATCTTGGTTGACAGAGACATTCTTATCTATGACTGGCTAATTAGAGTACATTCAAAATATTAATGTAGCATATACACCTAGGGCATAAAAAATTTTCCAGAAAACTTTCTGGACACACACCAACATATTTTTTTAATTAATTTTTAATTTTTGTGGGTATACAGTAGATGTATATATTTATGGGTTACATGAGATATTTTGATATAGGCATACAATGCATAGTAATCACATCAGGGCAAATGTGGTATCCATCACCTCAAGCATTTATCCTTTCATGTTACAGTCTAATTATACCACTTACCTATTAAAAATGTACAATTAAATTATTTTTGACTATAGTAAACCTGTTGTGCTGGCAAATACTAGGTCTTATTCATTCTTTCTATTATTTAAACCCATTATCCATCTCCACTTCCCTGCCACCAACCCACTACCCTTCGCAGGATAGTAACCATCCTTAACACTCTCTATCTCCATGGGTTCAATTATTTTAATTTTTAGCTCTCACAAATAAGTGAGAACATGTGAATTTTGTCTTTCTGTGCCTGGCTCATTTCACTTAACATAATGACCTCCAGTTTCATCTATGTTGTTGAAAATGACAGGTTCTCATTCTTTTTATGGCTGAATACTCCATTGTGTATATGTGCCACATTTTCTTTATTCCTTCTTCTGTTGATGGATGTTTAGATTACTTCCAAATAATGGCTATTGTGAATAGTGCTGCCATAAACTCAATAAAGAGTGCAGATATCTCTTCAATATACTGATTTCCTTTCTTTTGGGTACATACCTAGGACTGGGATTGCTGGATCATAAGAAAGCTCCATTTTTAGTTTTTTGAGGAACCTCCAAACTGTTCTCCATAGTGATTGTAATACTTTACATTCCCACCAACAGTGTACAAGGATTCCCTTTTCTTTACATCCTCACCAGCATTTGCTATTGCCTGTCTTTTGGACAAAGCCCATCTTAAATGGGGTGAGATGATATTGTAGATTTGATTTGCATTTCTCTGATGAGCAATGATGTGGAGCACCTTTTCATATACCCACTTTCCATTTGTGTGTCTTCTTTTAAGAAGTGTCTATTCAGATTTCTTGCCCATTTTAAAAGTTTTCCTATAGAGTTGTTTGAGCTCATTATATAATCTGGTTATTAATCTCTTGTCAGATAGGTAATTCACAAATATTTTCTCCCATTGTGTGGGTTCATTCTTCACTTTGTTTCCTTTGCTGTGCAGAAGGTTTCTAACTTGATGTGATTCCATTTGTCCATTTTTGCTTTGGTTGCCTGTACTTGTATGGTATTCCTCAAGCAATCTTTGCCCACTTAAATGTCCCAGGGAGTTTCCCCAATGTTTTCTTGCAGTCGTTTCATAGCCTGAGGTCTTAGATTTAAGTATTTAACCCATTTTGGTTTGATTTTTGTATATGGTGAGAGATAAAGGTATAGTTTTATTCTTCTGTATATGGATATCCATTTTTTCCCAGCAATATTTATTGAGACATATTCCTCAATGTATGTTCGTAGCACCTTTGTCAAAAACGAGTTCACTAGATGTATGGATTTATTTCAGGGTTCTCTCTTTTGTTCCATTTGTCTATGTGTCTGTTTTAATGCTAGTACCATGCCATTTTGGTAACTATAGCTCTCTAATATAATTTGAAGTCAGGTAATATGACTCCTCCAGTTTTGTTCTTTTTCCTTAGGATAGCTTTGGCTATTCTAGGTCTTTTGTCATGCCATAGAAATTTTAGAATTGTTTTTTCTATTTCTGTGAAGAATGCCATTTATATTTTGATAGAGATTGCATTGAATTTATAGATTGTTTTGGGTAGTATGGACATTTTAACAATATTGATTCTTCTAGTCCATGAACATAGAATATCTTTCCATTTTTTGTGTGTGTCCTCTTCAATTTCTTTCATCAGTGTTCTATAATTTTCATTGCAGTGATCCTTCATTTGTTTGGTTAATTCTTCAATATTTTATTTTATTTGTAGTTTTATAAATGACATTACTTCTTTGATTTCTTTTTCAGATTGTTTGCTGTCAGCATATAGAAATGCTACCAATTTTTGTATGTTGATTTTGTATCCTGAAATTTTACTGAATTTGTTGATCAGTTCTAATAGTTTTTTGGTGGAGTCTTTAGTTTTTTTTTTCAAATACAAAATCATGTTATCTGCAGACAAGGATAATTTGACATCTTTCTTTCCAATTTGGATGCCCTTTATTTCCTTCTCTTGTCTGATTGCTCTAGCTAGAACTTCCAGTACTATGTTGAATAACCATGATGAAAGCGGGCAACTTTGTCCTCTTCCAGATCTAAGAAGAAACGCTTTCAGTTTTCTCCCACTCAGTATGATACTAGCTGTGGGTCTGTTATATATGGCTTTTATTATGTTGAGGTATGTTCCTTCCTTTTTTAAAATTTTTTATTTCCATACGTTATTGGGGAACAGGTGGTGTTTGGTTACATGAGTAAGTTCTTTAGTAGTGATTTGTGAAATTTTGGTGCACCTGTCACCCAAGCAGTATACACTGTACCTTATTTGTAGTCTTTTATCCCTCACCCTCTTCTCACCCTTTCCCTCTGAATCCCCAAAGTCCATTGTGTCATTCTTTTTCCTTTGCATCCTCATAGCTTAGCTCTCATTTATGAATGAGAACATATGGTGTTTGGTTTTCCATTCCTGAGTTACTTCAATTAGAATAATAGTTTCCAATCTCATCCAGGTCACTGTGAATGCCATTAATTCATTCCCTTTTATGGCTGAGTAGTAATCCATCATATTTATTCCACAGTTTACCTGCTCATTGATTGACAGGCATTTGGTTGGTTCTGCATTTTTGCAGTTGTGAATTGTGCCACGATAAACATGCATGTGCAAGTATCTTTTTTGTATGATGACTTATTTTCCTCTGGGTAGATATCCAGTAGTGGGATTGCTGGATCAAACGGCAGTTCTACTTTTAATTCTTTTAGTTCTGATAGGTTTTCTTTTATAGGTTACCTGGTGCTTTTGTCTCATAGTTCTTAAAATTCTTTCCTCCCTTTAACTTTAGATAATCTGATGACAGTGTGCCTAGGCAATGATCTTTTTATGATGAATTTCCCAGATGTTCTTTGTGCTTCTTGTATTTGAATGTCTAGGTCTCTAGCAAGGCCAGATAAATTTTCCTCGATTATTCCCCAAATACGTTTTTCAAACTTTTAGATTTCTCTTCTTCCTCAGGAACACTGATTATTCTTAGGTTTGGTCGTTTAACATAATCCCAGACTTCTTGGAGGCTTAGTTCATATTTTCTTATTCTTTGTCTTTGTTGGATTGGGTTAATTCAAAGACCGTGTCTTTGAGGTCTGAATTTCTTTCTTCTGCTTGTTCAATTCTATTGCTGACACTTTCCAGAGCATTTTGCATTTTATAAGTGTGTCCATTGTTTCTTGAAGTTTTGATTGTTTTTTATTTATGCTATTTCCTTGACTATTTCTCCTTTCACTTCTTGTATCTTTTTTTTTTTTAATTTCCTTACATTGGGCTTCACCTTTCTCTGGTACCTCCCTGAATAGCTTAATAACAAACCTCCTGATTTCTTTTTCAGGTAAATCAGGGATTTCTTCTTGATTTGGGGTTATTGCTCATGAGCTAGTGTGATTTTTTTGGGGGGTATTAACCTTGTTTTATCATATTACCAGAGTTGGTTTTCTGGTTCCTTCTCATTTGGGCAGTCTCTGTCAGAGGGAAGGTCTAGGGCTGAAGGCTGTTGTTCAGATTCTTTTGTCCCACAGGGTGTTCCCTTGATGTAGTACTCTCCTCCCTTTTCCTATGGTTGTGGTTTCCTGAGATCTGAGCTGGAGCTGTAGTGATTATTATCTGTCTTCTTGACAAGCCACACAGCAAGTCTACCAGCCTCTGGGCTGGTACTGGGGGTTGTCTGCACAGAGTCCTGTGATGTGAACCATCTGTGAGTCTCTCAGCCGTGGATACCATCACCTGTGCTGGTGGAGGTGGCAGCTGAGTGAAATGAACTCGGTGAGGGTTCCTAGCTTTGGCGATTTAATGCACTATTTTTGTGCTGGTTGGCCTCCTGCCAGGAGATGGCACTTTCCAGAGAGCATCAGCTGTGGTAGTATGGGGAGGAACAGATGGTGGGTGGGCCCCTAGAACTCCCAAGAGTATATGCCCTTTGTCTTCAGTTAGCAGGGTGGGTAGGAAAGGACCATTGGGTGGGGGCAGGGCTAGGCTTGTCTGAGCTCGGACTCTCCTTGGGTGGGTCTTGTTGCAGTTGCTGTGAGGATGGGGGTGAGTTTCTCAGGTCAATGGAGTTATGTTCCTAGGAGGATTATGCCTGTTTCTACTGTGTCATGCAGGTTGTCAGGGAAGTGAGGGAAAGCCAGGAGTCACAGATCTCACCCAGCTTCCATGCAATCCAAAGGGCCGTTCTCACTCCCACTGTGCCCCCCGACCCAACAGCACTGAGTCTGTTTCCAGGCAGTGGGTAAGCAGGGCTGAGAACTTTCCCCAGGCAATCTGCTTCCCAGGTGTGAAAGCAAATATGGCTTTCCTTCTTCCCCCACCTGTGGAGACTGCACACCGGATTCACGCCCTTCCCTGAGTTCTGGCCAGGAGTGTTCTCAATCAGCTCAAATTGTTACAAAGTTCAGCTGGAGGTTTTCTTCTCCTGTGGCTTTTCCCGGCATCTCTGGTCGCCCTCCTGAAGGACCCCTGTGAGGCCAGGCAAAAAAGACTTGCTAGGAGACCCAGTGAGCTCCCAGGGCTTTTCCTGCTGCTTCCTCTACCCTGTATTTCACTCAGCTCTCTAAATTGACTCAGCTCCAGGTAAGGTCAAAATCTTCTCCTGCAATATGGGCCTTCAGTTTCCCCAGTGGGGGTGTGTGTTCCGGGGTGGACAATCTCCCTTTCCCACTTCCACAGTATTTGTGTTGTTTCCCGGGTCCTGCAGGAGCAATCTGCTTCCTTCAGGGGTGTCTGTGGGTCCTCTCAGGTGTCCTGATTTATTCCTGCAGTTGCTCTGGAGCAAAAGCTCATGATGAGCCTCCACATGCTGCTCTGTCCATCCGGGTCAGAGCTGCAATGTAGTCCTGCCTCCTGTCTGCCATAATCCCCTGGTTGAAAAAGTCAGGGTATGTTCCTTCTATCCCCAGTTTTTTGATGGTTTTTATTATGAAGGGATGTTGAACATTATCAAATGCTTTTTCAGCATCAGTTGAAATGATCATATTGTTTTTGTCCTTCATTCTGTTGATATGATATACTATATTGATCGATTTGTGTATGTTGAACCATTCTATCATCTCTGGGATAAATCCCACTTTGTCATGGTGAATGAGCTCTTTAATCTGTTCAATTCAGTTTGCCATTATTTTGTTGAGGATTTTTGCATCAATATTCATTGGTGATATTGGCCTATAGTTTTCTTTCTTTCTTTCTTTTTTTTTTTTTTTTTTTTGCTGTATCTTTGTCTGGTTTTCATATCAGGGTAATAATGGCCTCATAAAATGAAACTGGAAGTATTCCGTCCTCCTCTATTTTTTAGAATAGGTTGAGTAGGATTGGTATTCTCTTTTAAATGTTTGATAGAGTTTAACAGTGAAGCCATTGGGTCCCTGGATTTTGTTTGCTGTAAGAATTTTTATTATGGCTTTGATTTCATTATTTGTTATTGGCCTATTCAGGCTTTGGATTTCTTCATGGTTCAATATTGGTAGCTTGTATGTGTCTAGGAATTTATCCAGTTCCTCTAGATTTTTCCAATTTATTGTCATATAGTTGTTCCTAGTAACCACTAATGATCCTTTGAATATCTGCAGTATTGTTTGTAATGTCTCCCTTTTTATCTCTGATTTTATTTATTTGGGTCTTCCCTCTTTCTTTCTTAGTCTGGCTAAAGGTATGTCAGTTTTGTTTACCTTTTCCAAAAACTAACTTTTTGTTTCATTTGTATTATTTTCTTCATTTCCATTTCATTTATTTCTGCTCTGATCTTTATTATTTCTCTTCTTCTACTAATTTGGGGTTTGGTTTGCTCTTGTTTTTCTAGTTTTGTAAGATGCATAATTTGGTTGTATTTGAGGTTTGTCTACTGTTTTGATGTGGGTGCTTATAGCTATAAACTTTCCTCTTAATACAGCTTTCACAGTATCCCATAGGTTTGGCATATTATATTTTAATTATTATTTGTTTTAAGAAATGTCTCAATTTCCTTCTTAATTTCTTCATTAACTCACTGATCATTTAGCAGCATATTATTTAATTTTCATGTGTTTGTAGGGTTTCCAAAATGTCTCTTGTTATTGATTTCTAGTTTTGTTCCACTGCAGTCAGAGAAGATACTTACTGTTTCAATATTTTGGAATGTTTTAATACTTGTTTGGTGACCTAACATATGGTCTATCCTTGACAATGATCCATGTGCTGAGAAGAATGTACATTCTGTAGCCAGTGGATGAAATATTCTGTAAATATCTATTAGGTCAATTTGGTCCATGGTGTAGATTCAGTTCAATGTTTCTCTGTTGATTTTCTGTCAGGAATATCTATCAGTGCTGGAAGTTGAATGCTAAAGTCTCCAGCTATGATTACACTGGGATCTGTCTCTTTAGCTCTAATAATGTTTGCTTTATATATCTGGGTGCTCCAGTGTTGGGTGCATATGTATTTATGATTGCCATATTCTCTTGCTGAATTTATCCCTTTATCATTATGTAATGACCTTCCTTGTCTCTTCTTATAGTTCTTGTTTTGAAATCTATTTTGTCTGATATAAATATAACTACTCTTGCACTTTTTTTGGTTTCCATTAACATAGAATATCTTTTTCTATCCCTTTATTTTCATTCTATCTGCATCTTTATAGGTGAAGTGTGTTTTTTGTAGGCAACAGATTGAGTCTTTTTGTTTTTTTAAAATAATCCATTCAGCCACTCTATGTCTTTTGATTGGTGAGTTTAGTCTATTTTCATCCAATGTTATTATTATTAAGGACTTACTTCTGCCATTTTATTATTTGTTTTCTGGTTGTTTTGTGGTCTTCTTTTCCTTCTTTTCTTCCTTCTTATCTTTCTTTCAGTGAAGGTGATTTTCTCTGGAGGTATGATTTCATTTATTGCTTTTTATATATCCTGTGTATGTTTTCTGATGAGATTACCATGAGGCTTGCAAATACTCTTATAACTTATTATTTAAAGCTGATAAGAATGTAACACTACTTGCATGAACAAACTAGCAAAAAGAAAATGAATAAAAACTACACTTTAACTTTGTCCCCCTGCTTTTTAACTTTTTGTTGGTTCTATTTATATCTTATTTTATATTTCATGTCTTGAAAAGTTGTTGTAGTTATGATTTGTGATTGGTTCATCTTGTACTCTTTCTATTTAGAAAAAGAGTAGTTTATATACCACAGTTACAGTGTTACAATATTCTGTGTTTTTCTATGTAGTTACTATTACCAGTGAGTTTTCTACCTTCAGATGATGTCGTGTTACTCACTAACATCCTTTTCTTTCTGATTGAAGTGCTCCCTTTAGCACTTCTTGTAGGACAGGTCTGGTGTTGGTGAAATCCCTTGGCTTTTGTTTATCTGGGAAAGTCTTTATTTGTCCTTCATGTTTGAAGGATATTTTTACCAGATACACTATCCTAGAATAAAAGTATTTTTTCTTCAGTAATTTAAATATGTCATGCTGCTCTCTTCTGGCCTGTAAGGTTTCCACTGGAACGTCTGCTGCCAGACATATTGGAGCTCCATTTTATGTTATTTGCTTCTTTTCTCTTGCTGCTTTTAGGATCTTTTCTTTTTTATTGACCTTTGGGAGTTTGATTATTAAATGCCTTGAGGTAATCTCTTTGGGTTAAATCTACTTGGTGTTTATATTAGTCCATTCTCACACTGCTACAAAGAAATACCTGAGACTGGGTAATTTATAAAGAAAAGGGGTTTAATTGGCTCATGGTTCTGCATACTGTACAGAAAGCATAGTGGCTTCTCCTTCTGGGGAGGCCTCAGGGAGCTTTTACTCATGGCAGAAGGCAAAGTGGAAGCAAGCATCTTACATGGCAGAAACAAGACCGAGAGAGTGGGAGAGGTGCCACACACTTTTAAACAACCAGATGTCATGAGAACTCACTCACTACACAGTACTGGGGGGAGGGTGCTAAACCATTCATGAGAACTCTGCCCCCGTGATCCAGTCACCTCCCACTAGGCCCCATCTCCAACACTGGGGATTAAAATTTTACATGAGATTTGGTGGGGACACAGATGAAAACCATATCAGTTTTTTATAACCTTCTTATTCTTACATAGAATTCTTATTCTTACACATTATTCTTACATAGGATCCAGGTATTGGCCACCGTGGGCACTGAGTGAGACCCAGTACTGGGCTGGCTTTCTCTAGGTTTGGGAAGTTCTCCGTTATTATCCCTTTGAATAAACTTTCTACCCTTATCTATTTCCCTACCTCCTGTTCAAGGCCAATAACTCTTAAATTTGCCTTTTTGAGGCTATTTTCTAGATATTGTAGGTGTGCTTCATTGTTTTTTATTCTTTTTACTTTTTTGTTTTCTGACCATGTATTTTCAAATAGCTGTCTTCAGGGTCACTAATTCTTTTTTCTGCTGGATTAATTCTGCTATTAAGAGAACTCTGATGTATTCTTCAGTCTGTTAATTGCATGTGCCAACTCTAGAATTTCTGCTTGATTCCTTTAAATTATTTCAATCTCTTTGTTAAATTTATCTGATAGAATTCTGAATTTCTTCTATGTGTTATCTGGAATTTCTTTGAGTTTCCTCAAAACAGCTATTTTGAATTATCTGTTTCATCTCTGTTTCTCCAGGATTGGTTCCCAGTTCCTTATTAAGTTTGCTTGCTAAGGTCGTGTTTTCCTGGATGGTCTTGATGCTTGTTGATGTTCACCAGTGTCTGCGCCTTAAAAAGTTAGGTATTTATTATAGTCTTCACTGTCCGGGCTTGTTTGTACCTGTTCTTGGAAAGGCTTTCCAGGTTTTCAGAAGGACTTGGGTATTGTGATCTAAACTATGTCTGCATTGGGGGCACCACAAGTGCAGTAATGCTGTGCTTCTTGAAGACTCATAGACTTATTGCCTTGGTGGTCTTGGATAGGATCTAGAAGAGTTCTCTGGATTACCAGGAAGAGACTCTTCTCTTCCCTTACTTTCTCCAAAACAAACAGTCTGTCTCTCTTTCTATGCTGAGCTGCCTGGGGCTGGGGATACGGTGACACAAGCACCTCTGTGGTCACCACCACAGAGACTGTGCTGGGTCATACCTGAAGCCAGCCCAGTACTGGGTCTCACTCAGTGCCCACGGCGGCCACTACCTGGTGACTGCCTATATTTGCTCAATGCCCTCAATACCCTAGTGGTTTACAATCAGAAACTGGCAATGCCAGCCAGGCTTATGTCCTTCCCTTCATGGTACTGACATCCCTCAGGCCCTGGACAGGTACAGAGATGCTGTCTGGGAGCTAGGGACTAGGGTCAGAAGCCTTATAAGTTTACCTGGTATCCTAGTCTACTACAGTTGAACTGGTTCTCAAACCACAAGACCCAGTACTTCTCATTCTTCCCTCCCCTTTCCACAGGCAGAGGAGCCTCTCCTGCCCCAAGCCTATGGCAAGTATTGCCTGTCCACCACCAATGTTCCCTTAAGGCCTAAGCATTCTTCATTTGTATTGTGGTAATTGTTACCAGGCCTGGGACTCATCCTTTAGGGCAATGGGCTCACCTTTGTGGAACTACCACATTTCTGGTAGTTCCAGAAATGCCATTGAAGAACCAAGGCGTGGAATTGGGGATCCCAAGAGCCTACTTGTTGCTTTGCCCCACTGTGGCCAAGCTGGTACCTGAGGTGAACTCAAAGTCCCCTTTACTTTTCCCTGTACTGTTCTCAAGCAGAAGGAGTCTCTCACCATAGCCATCATGGCTGGGAATGTGCTGGGTCTCACCTGATGCCAGCATGTCTCAGAGTCTCACCCAAGGCCCATAGTGTACTGCCTGAGTATCGCTGCTTATTATTCAGGGCCCAAGGGCTCTTTAGTCAGCAGGTAATAGATCCTGTGTTGGGTCCTTCTCTTCAAGGTAGCTGGTTCTCTTCTGGCCCATGATGTATGTAGAAATGTAATCTGGGGGGTAGGGCCTGGAATGGGAGCTTCACGACTCTGATCAGAACCCTATTCTTCTGTGGCTGAACTGGTATCCAAGTTGCAAGACAAAAGTCCTCTTTACTCTTCCCTCTCCTCTCCTTAAGCAGAAGGAAGGGCCCTCTTTTGGACCTGTGAGTTTTACTGCCTGGGGTTGGGGGAGGGATGGTGCAAGCATTCTCTTAGCTGCCCTGGCTGGTGTCTCAGTATGTTGTGTGCCCCCAAGTCCACTGGCTCCTAGCTCAGCTTAGCACTAGGACTTGAAGTGCTTGTGGCCCAGACCGCCTTCTAAGTTTATTTATGGCCCCAGAGCACTTCAGCCTATGGTGGCAAGGCTTGCTGGAAGTTAAGTTCCAACTGCTGGAATGGGCAGCTCCCCCTTGTCTAGGGCTGGTCTGAATGCTTCCTCTATAGGCGGATGTCCACTGAGATCAGCCTGGTTTTGTTTTCCCCTGTGACAGGGCTGCACTGATTTCCATGCAAAGTCTCACAATTGCTGCACTCTCCCTCTCCCAAGTGCAGAGATTTCTCTGTGACATGTGGCCGCTACAGGAGGACTGGGGTGGTAGTGTTAGCAATTCAATAAGGTCTTTTCTACCCTATTCAGTGCCTTTCTCAGCAATGTAAAGTTAAAGGCAGGTACTGTTAGTGCTCATCTGATTTTTGGTTCTTATGAAGTTGCTATTTTTATCTAGCTAGTTGTTGAATTTGGTTTTCTCATAGTGGGGCACAATCTGGGGCCTTCTATTCTGCCATCTTGCTTCTTGCCTTTCTTCCATTCTAACATATCAGTAGTGGTAATCTCTGGGAACTGAAATTGTAAGTTACTTTCATTTTCTTTACACTATGTGTATATTTAAATTTTCATTGTGATGATATATATTTCTTTTATAAAAAACTATTAAAACACTTTAATAACAACTTATGGGCTTTAAACTAAAAACATTTTGAAAATATATTCTCAGCAGACATGCATTCAACAAAATATTTGTTTCTATCATGTGATGGTATGGTGACAGATATGATAACATCACTGGAAAAGAACAAAGGCAAAAATGACCCGTATCCACACTCTGGTGGGACAGACAGAGACATTTGTACATAGGCCAAGTACAATTATATAAGCCAAGTGCCATAGGAGTACAGCAGAAGGGGAAACAGCTGGGGATTTATGAAAGGGCTTTGGAAAAGATGACTGACACAGACCTTGAGGTATTTCAACAGATGCAGAAGTGAGATGAAAATTAGTCTGAGGAGTATAACAGTGACAGCTAGAAGTGGTATTACATGTTCACCAACTAGAGTGCCTGTCCCAAAGAACTTGTGGACTTAGGGATAGGAGAAAAAATAGCAGAGCATCCACAAAGACCAGATGGAGAGGCAGCATTTCCCACAGGAAGGTATGCAGCTTGCAGACAAAGAGACTGTATTATTAGTCCATTTTCACACTGCTGATACATACTTGAGACTGGGCAATTTACAAAGGAAAGAGGTTTATTGGACTTACAGTTCCACATGGCTGGGGAGTCATCACAATCCTGTCAGAAGATGGAAGGCATGTCTCACATGGTGGCAGACAGGAGAAGAGAGCTTGTGCAGGGAAACTCCTCTTTTTTAAACCATCAGATCTTGTGAGACTTATTCACTATCATGAGAGCAGCACAGGAAAGATCTGCTCCCATGATTCAATTACCTCCCACCAGATCCCTCCCACAACAGGTGGGAATTAAAGATGAGATTTGGGTGAGGACACAGCTAAACCATATTATTTTGCCCTGGTCCCTCCCAAATCTCATGTCCTCACATTTCAAAACCAATATGCCTTCCCAACAGTCTCCCAAAGTCTTAACTCATTTCAGCATTAACTCAAAAGTCCACAGTCCAACGTCTCATCTGAGTCAAGGCAAGTCCCTTCTGCCTATGAGCCTGTAAAATCAAAAGCAAGTTAATTACTTCCTAGATACAATGGGAGTACAGACATTGGGTAAATACAGCCATTCCAAATGGGACAAATTGGCTAAAACAAATGGGGCTACAGGCCCCATGCAAGTCAGAAATCCAGAGAGGCAGTCAAATCTTAAAGCTCCAAAATAATCTCCTTTGACTCCATATCTCATATCCAGGTCACGCTGATGTAAAAGGTGGTTTCCTATGGTCTTGGGCAGCTCCACCCCTGTGGCTTCGCAGGGTATAGTCTCTCTTCGAGCTGCCTTCATGGGCTGGCATTGAGTGTCTGTGGCTTTTCCAAGTGCATGGTGCAAACTGTCAGTGGATCTACCATTCTGGGGTCTGGAGGACGGTGGTCTGGAGACAGTTGCTCTACTAGGCAGTTCCCCAGTAGGGACTCTGTGTGGGGGCTCTGAACCCACATTTCCCTTCTGCATTGCCCTAGCAGAGGTTCTCCATGAGAACCTTGCCCCTGAAGCAAACTTCTGCCTGGGCATCCAGGCATTTCTATACATCTTCTGACATCTAGGTGGAGGTCCCCAAACCCCAGTTCTTGACTTCTGTGCACTCACAGGCTCAAAACCATGTGAAAGCCACCAATGCCTGAGGCTTACACCCTCTGAAGCCACAGCCTGAGCTCTATGTTTTCCCCTTTCAGCCACAGCTAGAGTGGCTGGGATGCAGGGCACCAAGTCCCTAGGCTGCACACAGTATGGGGATCCTGGGCCCAGCCCATGAAACCACATTTTTCTCCTAGGCCTCTGGGCCTGTGATGTGAGGGGCTGTCATGAAGAACTCGGACATGTCATG
The DNA here is from genome assembly GCF_029289425.2 of Pan paniscus. Classification (NCBI taxonomy): domain Eukaryota; kingdom Metazoa; phylum Chordata; class Mammalia; order Primates; family Hominidae; genus Pan; species Pan paniscus. Next base: position 116,725,838 of record NC_073254.2, on the reverse strand, counting down.
GAGACATTTTCTCCGTTGTCTTGGGGATTAACATTCAGCTCCTCATTACTTATGCAAATTTCTGTAGCTGGCTTGAATTTCTCCTCAGAAAGTGGGATTTTCTTTTCTATCACATTGTCAGGCTGCAAATTTTCTTAACTTTTATGCTCTGCTTTCCTTATAAAATTGAATGCCTTTAACAGTACCCAACTCACCTTTTGAATACTTTGCTGCTTAGAAATTTCTTTCACCAGGCCGGGTGTGGTGGCTCACAACTGTAATCCCAGCACCTTGGTAGGCCAAGGCAAGTGGATCACCTGAGGTCAGGAGTTCAAGACCAGCCTGGCCAACATGGTGAAACCCAATCTCTACTAAAAAATACAAAAATTACCTGGGTGTGGTAGCAGGCACCTGTAACCCAGCTACTCTGGAGGCTGAGGCAGGAGAATCGCTTGAACCCGGGAGGTGGAGGTTGCAGTGAGCCAGGATTGTGCCATTGCACTCCAGCCTGGGAGACAAAGCCAGACTCCATTTCAAAAAAAAAAAAAAAAATTTCTTCCACTAGATACCACAAATCATCTCTTTTAAGTTCAAAATTCCACAAATCTCTAGGGCAGGGGCAAAATACCACGTCTGTTTGCTAAAACATATGAAGAGTCATCTTTGCTCCAGTTCCCAAGTTCCTCATCTCCATCTAAGCCTACCTCAGTCTGGACCTTATTGTTCTTATCACTTTTTTTTTTTTTTTGTCAAAAATGGCATTTTTGTCAAAACCATTCAACAAATCTCTAGGAAGTTCCAAACTTTCCCACATTTTCCTGTCTTCTTCTGAGCCCTCCAAACTGTTTCAACCTCTGCCTGTTACCCAGTTCCAAAGTCACTTCCACATTTTTGGGTATCTTTTCAGCAGTGCCCCACTCTACTGGTACCAATTTACTGTATTATTACATTTTCACACTCTGATAAAGACATGCTCAAGACTGGGCAATTTACAAAAGAAAGTGGTTTATTGGACTTACAAGTTCCACGTGGCTAGGGAGGCCTCACAATCATGGCAGAAGGTGAAAGGCACATCTCACATGGCGGCAGACAAGAGAAGAGAGTTTGTGCAGGGAAACTCCTCTTTTTAAAACCATCAGATCTTGTGAGACTTATTCACTATCATGAGAAGAGCACAGGAAAGATCTGCTCCGTGATTCAGTTACCTCCCCCTGAGTCCCTCCCACAACAAGTGGGAATTCAAGATGAGATTTGGGTCGGGACACAGCCAAACCGTATCAGAGACCATGGCTGACATCTTGGGGTTGACCTCTCAAAAGATTATCAAGGGAAGAAACTACAGCCTGGTTCCATCTAAGCACACCACTGCAATCTGAATGGACACTCACAGAAGCACATTTGGGTATTAATGGCCTCAGAAGATACATTCTATGCTGTCAATGACTCACTGCATATAAGCAGTTTGAGAAAACAGAACAGAAAAACACTGACTTGACTATTTCTCTAAACAGCTTAGCAAGTAAGCTTAAGTTTATTTTTCTCTATGTTGTTTACTACCTAAAATCTTCTGAAACCTCATACTTCTGATGATTTATTTTAAAACTCAATAAAGTTAGAGATCTCCTTTCTTTACCTAAACTTGCCTGACACATTTTTTTCCTTGTGTAAATCAGATGCTGCTTGCCTGACTCCTTCCTAGTGCAGGCCTGCCAAATGGGGCTGAGAGACAATTGCAAGCCATGCAGACTGAGAGGCTGCAGAGCTTGGCAAACCCATCCCCAGAGGGGTCTTTTGGCACCTAATAAATGTCTTATTGGATCCAGGCTCACATTTAGGCAGATCAGACATGTCTATTTTTATTTCTAGGCCTTTCCTCAGTGGAACTTACAAAACCAAGCCATAATTACATGCAAACTAGGGATACAGATCCAGTAAATGAGAACCTGCAAACTGAAGGAAAAAAGTTTAAATTTAGATTCAGATTGCAAATAGCTGAAGAACCTTATATTTGAGATGTCCTGAGCCATTCTATTGAGGAAGATTATTATTTTTCTCTGGCTCAGTCTTTGTCATGCAATCTATAATCTATAATACCAATCAAGGAAATATTCAGAAAGAAGAGTTTAGTTATTTGAACGATTGAAGTGATCACTGGCACTTGGAATGTGCATTTGAAAAGACTGCAGCATCCCAGCATTCCCAGGCACTTGGTTGGGTATTCTCCAAGCAAGCCTGTGAAATCTCTTTTCCAGCCTTTCCCTGGCTATCACATCCTCATCAAAACCAATATTTCTTCCTTCAGCCAGTTCCTGTAATGCCTAATATCTACATATTTCTCTTTGATGAATCTTTCCACCAACGTAGTAGATTCTGCAGGAGGTAGATGCAACTAGGGTGGTTCTAATCTCTAGTTGGCTTAAATCCCTGTGACTTTATTAATAAAGCAAGAAAAAAACCCTTTCCCTATATCTAAAACGGGGTTTCTCAAATTGTGGTTTTCCCCAGAACTGTATGCATTAGAATTTCCTTGGGAATGCTTGTTAAATGTGGACTCCTGTGTCTTGCCAGACACACCATATCTCCAAGGTATGGAGATCTGGAACTACATATTTAGAAAGCACTCTAGGCAGTTGTGTCAGGCAAAGGTGTTTAAGAACAATTACTAAGGTTTGGGTATGAATTTACCCTATTTTCTCTTTAAGATTGCCTGGTAGTGAGTTCTTTGTCCATCAAAGTTGCCCTTAAAGTGTATGTGAGAGTGGAGAAATGTTTGGGGGCAATTTTAGGGAAGGAGCAAGAAAGTTGGATGAAATAGCAGAAAATTCAGAGTCCCTTTTTCATTATATCCTCAGGCCTTCAACTGATTGGATAAGGCCCATCCACATCATGGAGGACAATCTGCTTTACTCAAAGTCCACTGACTTAAATGTTAAACTCATCTAAAACACCTTTCAAGTTAAAACACAAAATTAAGCGTCACATGAAGATATCATGAAGGAATCTTGAATTTTGTCCTATTTCATCAAACTTTCTTGTTCCTTCCCTACCAGCAACCTCTGCATGTTCTTATGCCTTCACACATCTTTGAACACACCTTTAAGGGCAACTTTGATGGAGAAAGAATTCATTACGAGGCAATCTGAGAGAGAAAATGGTCTCAAACACTGGTGCTTGACAAAATTGCCAAGGATGATTTATTTGTTGTTTATAGAAGAATTATATTTGTTTCAGGTGAAAGTTAGAGTAGAGGTTATTGATTGTATGTGTTGTATATATGCTAGGGAATATCAAGATTATCTGCACACATATAGTACATTAATATTCATTTTATTCACATATGCATTACTTATAAGTTCAGTACTTATCCTATGTGAACATTAGGTGTTCAATAAATAATTTGTGAGTGAATGCATGCTGTTTGTTATGTTTGTCATTTATTTCATGTTGAGTGGTCAATCATGGAGATAACCTCCACATATGTTGCTGAATAGATGGTGTGGTATAAAGAAAGGGACTCAAACTTTGTAAACAAATGATTGTGGTTAACATGAAACAAGATAGCTTTTAAAACCACAAAGCAGTGCTGTATGTATAATCAATAAAAAATCAAGTTTGGGTCCCTTAAGCTTTAGTCTTAAGGAAAAAAAATGATTCCCATTGCAACATATACTCTTAAAATGCATCTTGTAGAAAGCAGAGAGCTTAGACAGACTGTGATGAGCTGATCAAAACTTCTGTGAATTATAGGGCTATTCTGCCAGTTGTACAGACGGTTTGAGACACTGGCCTTTGTCAGTAAGTGTAAGGAAGGAAGACAGATAACCGTGAAGAACCCAGTTTTCATCACTTTTGGGTGCACACAGATGACAAATGATGACAAATGGAACCAAATACATAAGTACTTGGAAAGAATATACACTTCAGAGACTATCTACATAGGTAATTTTTCCTTTTAACTGTTTACCCCAGGTAACAAACAAATCCTTCATTCAAAACTTCTTTTTCCACTGATTCTTGGATAAAGGTCAAAGTAGAAAAAATTTTTAGTAAAGTTATATAGACAAATTGATAACTAGCATCTAAAAATGATGCTCAAAGAACCTAGACGATTTAATTAGCTGCCTGTTAAGCCTCAGTTCATATCTGTAAAAATGGGAAGAATAACACTCAAAGGGATTTTGTAACTATTCAGTAAGAAAATGTATATAAAGTGTTTAGCACAAAATAAATGCTTAACAAATAGGAGCCATTTATGTTAAATAGAATAATATGAACTGACTAGTGGTAATCAGAAATAAGTTATTAAAATATAGTCCTGAAAGTAAGAACTGAGGGGGAGTTAAGTCAAAATTAACTGGATTTCTTTTGACAACACTGTAGATATTTCTACCGCAGCATGTGAGACTACCTACTGCCCTTTCCTCCTGCTGGCACACAATATTTTAAATGATGAAGTAGCTTTTCAACATGGTTTAGGGAAATTTGTGAATACTTGATCATTTTTCTGAAGTTGCTGTAACAGTACCCATAAACCCCTCAAGCCAGCACTGTTCTCTGATCTGAGGAAATTGCTTTAGTGAATCATGTAAAAATTCTCAAGAGTAAGCCACACAGAAATTTTGATCAATATATTTTACGGGAGAAATTGCACTTCTGGATAATGAATCTTTTCCACATAGATAGACAGTTTGGAACAAAATTTCAGACCATGCTTAGAATTACACAATTGCTGTGAATCAATTAAACTGGCAGAGATGAAGAAGTGAGTGGGGTTTTATTTCTTTATTTGTTTCAAATCTTGTTGTCTTTGCAAATAAATTATTAATATAAGAACTAGGAAAAATATTTTAAGGTTTTAGAAATGATATACCCTTGTTTATAATGATTCAAATAGGTTTAATTCAATTAAATTAATCCATGTGTTTATTGGATTGGCTAATATGTAACAATAAGACATAATTCTTGCTCTCAAGGAGCCAGTAACACAGTACAGGAAAGAAATGATAACACAAGCAATATCTTCAGTAACAAATCAAATGAGATGTGCAAAGCACCATATGTGAAATACAAAACATTATGGTGCTGGAGGCGAGACGATGCTTCATTGAGGAGGTATAGTTGACCTGGGCTTTGGAGGTTCAGTAAAATTTGCATGCTAGAAGTGGACATTCCACTTGTCAGAAAAGGCATATGCAAAGACACAGAGAAGGAAACACATGGCAGATTAAGGAAACAAAAAATAGTCAATTTTGGCTAAAGCACAGGGTACAGGGAATCATACATAATAAGTTGAAATGTTAGAGTAGGGCCATATGTGAAGTATCACATCCCTTAAGTTGTAGGCAAATGACTCATTGTACTGAGAGGGGATCGTGAATAGTGATGAGGACAGCAAATAGGTTGAGAGTAACTGCTCTAGGTAATGGAAAAGGACAGCTTTATTCCACAGAAAGGCTGATTGCTTCTGAGCAAAGGATTGACATGATCAGGGAGTTAGGAGACTATTGTAATTCACTAGGCAGAAATAAATGAAGGCCAGTATCTTGTAAAATATGCAAGTTGAACCCATGAATAGAACCTCTGTCCCCTCCTCAAAGCACACTACAATGACAGTAAAGGGGTACTTCAGAAAGATGACCAAGTATTCACAAATTTCCCTGAGCCATGTTTAAAGTATGAACCAATCATAGTTTATTCTGAGGATTTACACAAGTCTTCAGTTTTTCAACAGAGACTGCAGACTATAATTTTTAGAGGAAATAGTCCCCCTTCCCCCACTTTTTGGTTTCTTCGGTGGCAAAAATTAAATTTTGTTGCATCAAAATTTTTTTAAAAATATGAACCAACAAGGACAAGGGAAGTGGAAAGAAACTGATAATAAAGATTTGGAAGCTGTCAAAGTAGGTGGATAAACAAAAAATTAACAATCTGGGATGAATGAAGAGTGAAAAATAATTCGAGTTATATGGCAGAATTCTTGGCACCAAGAACATGGGTGAATTTGGGGCTATAAACAGAAGAATTAATTGAAAGTTTGTTTAGAAAGAAGATGGTCCCCTCTATTCTTTCCTTTATTGCATCCTCCTCTCTTAACCATGCAAAAGAACAGAGATTTATTCTCTGAGAATGGTAAAACAGAGGGTCTTTGGAATGGGGAGTGGCGGGCAGATTTGATGGCAAGATTACTGGTTGAAATTGGGCCATTAAGTGAAAATTTACTCTGAATCTGAGATGTTCAGCTTTCCTTCTCCTCTTGTTTATTATAATGCTGTTAGGGAGGCTTGTATCATTCAGGTAAAAACTGGAGATTATTCCCTGGTTGGAATGTGACCAGCAAAAATAAAAATTTTGAAGACATTGATGTCATCAGCTGTTTTCCCCCAAATCTCATCTGGCCCTCTGGAATTACCCTTTATTCAGGCTCCTCACTGACAGTGTCACCTTATTCATTCAAGGTTTCCAAACTGCCCATCCGGGGCCATTCTTAAATATCAGCTGACCCAGCACTTTGGGAGGCTGAGACAGGCAAATCACTTGAGGCCAGGAGTTCAAGACCAGCTCGGCCAATACGGCTGAAACACTGTTTCTACTAAAAATACCAAAATTATACGGGTGTTGTGGTGCACACCTGTAGTCCCAGCTACTCAGGTGGCTGAGGCATGATAATCACTTGAACCGAGGAGGCACAGGTTGGAGTGAACTGAGATTGCACCACTGTATTCCAGCCTGGGCAAGAGAGTGAGATGCTGTCTCCAAAAAAAAAAAAAGGCGAGAGATATGGGGCAGCAGCAGTAAAGAAAGAATAGGTAGGACTAGATGAGAGAGATGTGGTAAAATTAAATCAAAATAGGACTGGGCAATTGGTTGGATAAAGAAAGTAGGAAAAAAATGACAGGGGTTTCAGTCAGAGTAGCTAAGAACACAATGAAGTCACTAACACAATTAGGAAATCTAAAGAAGACATGCGAGGCAGATGAAGACAGACAATGGAATATAATGGCTCAGAGTGTAAAGATCCAGCTTCCAGGCCTGATTCTGCCACCTTGTCCATGTGGCCTTGAGCAGACCACCTCACCTCTGTGAGCTGCAGTGTCCTTACCTATAGAGCAGGGGAGTCAGGGGAGCACAGTGGTGAAGAACACAGGCTCCGGAACTAGATTTCCCAGGTGCAAATATCAGCCAACACCATTCTCTGTCCCTATTTACTAGCCATGTATGTGGTTTAGACCATTCATCTAACTTTTGTATGCCTCAGTTTCCTCACCTGTAAAATGGGGATAATAGTATCCTATATATCATCATATATTGTTGGGAGAATTAGATGAAAGTGAATTGTATTGTTTAACAATAGAAAATAAATAAAAATAAATAAAACACTTGATCAAGCATACATGGACTAAACCTGAAAAATAAGAGGCCGATATGGTTTGGCTGTGTCCCCACCCAAATCTCATCTTGAATTGTAGTTCCCATAATACCCACATGTGATGGGAAGGACTCAGTGGGAGGTGATTGAATCATGGGGGTAGTTTTTGCCATGCTGTTCTCATGATAGTGAATAAGTTCTCACGAGAGCTGATGATGAGATCCAGCTCTCATCCTTCTCCTTTCTGCCACCATGTGAAGAAAGACATGTTTGCTTCCCCTTCCACAAACTTCCATGATTGTAAGTTTCCTGAGGCCTCCCCAGCCCTGCAGAACTGTGAATCAAACCTCTTTCCTTTATAATTTACCCATTCTCAAGCAGTTCTTTATAGCAGTGTGAGAATGGACTAATACAGAGGCCATGTGGAAGGATCAGTAGAATTTCTCCAGGTAAACACTAGGTGCCATAAACAGATCATGGCAAGAACTTGAGCCTTGAATCTGAACAAATCAGGGGTTGAGTCTTAATTCTCAAGCCATGTAAACTGGGGAAATTTGTGTCTCCTACCTAAACCCATTCTTCCTTAGCTAGAAAACCCACAACAGTTCTATATAAATTAAAGTACATAATATGCACGATGTGCTCAACACAGTGCATATTATAGAATAGGCATTTGAATGTTCCATTGACTAGAGATGGTTTACACACATAATTGGGGTTGCCTATGACCATGAGCCTGTGTACACCTGGAGGTACAGCCATGTCCATGCCATCTGAAAGGTGAGCTGTTTTCTAGGGGTCAGTATCTTTCCTAGGTTTCCTCTTCCATCAGTCAGGCTTTCATCCTCTTAGAGTCCCTGTGCAGCCATAACTTTCTGATAAGTGCCCTTAATCAGCGTCTACTCTGTAAGTGAGGTGAACTAATGACCTAGTTCACAGAGCCATGACCAGGTCCAATGTAATATTTATAAAGTAGGCATAGTATTTTGCATCTGCATACTGGGTCAATGCCAGTGCTATCTTTACACTCTTGGGAGCATGGTTAGATTTGGGAGTCCTTTGGTTTGTTTGTTGGAATAATGAAGGAAACTTAAATCCTGGAGAAAAGTATAAGCTGACTTTCTATAGTTACATCCAGTAACTAAGAAAGCCCAGAAAACAGTTAGTTTTAATAGGCAAGATATGAAATCACCAGGGGTTGGTTGCAAAATTAAAATGGTAAAAGTAGGATCTCAGTACATTTGTTTCATTGAATGCCCAATCTCTTTACAACCCAAAGCATTGGTCTGTGTGCTGGAAAAAAAGAAAAAAGTTTAAATGACAACAAGATAAAACATAGTCCCTGGGTTAGGTTGACAGTCATAACTAACCACAAGTCAGGATCTGACATTAATTAGTATTATGGCAGAGTCGTTATATCATTGTAATCACTATCTTTTCTATTTGAGTATTTCATGCTTCTTCAAAAAATGTTATAATATTTTTACATTTTGAAAAATATGTATGCAAGGAACCTAGTGCAACTCACAGACTACGAATTATGCCCTCCAAAGTATCTGTGTAATCATAACTTTGGGCTTTGAAATCGTGTCTTTGAAGAAATGGAAAAAAAAAAAAGGAAAATCCTTCATGTTCTAGAGGATGTCACATTAAACAAACCAAACTTAGAGGAAGAGAGATGCAGAAAAAGAGAAGTACTTAAAATTGCTTCATTGTCCACCAAAAACTAAATTCTGCATTTGTCTGTTTCCAGTAAACCACAGTATGATATGAAGCTGTGGGACTTATGCTCTATTTTATGCTTTAAGTTTCACTCTACTGGTAGGAATTCAGCTGATTCTAGATAAATTGATTAGGTTTAAACCAATTCTCAGTACATACTAATGACCCTTAAGGTTTTACATGTGGAAGAGATGTGGCCCAGCCAAAGTTAGTCAACAGGATCAGAGTGGCCTCCAGTGCTAGGCAATATTTTATGTATAATGCAAAGTTTTCCACAGTAAAAAATGCATTACTTAGATTCAGTAAGACATGTGAGGCATGGGGAAGGAGCATAGAATTGGCAGTGGAGGTAGACAATTCATGATTTGTGACTTAGGCTAACACTTAAAGTATCAGTTCCCTTATGTGTAAAATGAGGATGACATTACTTTGTGGGGCTATTGTGAAGGCTCTATGATTAAACATATAAAATGTACCCAACCCAGGGTCTGGCACACAGTTAGAACTCAATAAATTTTAGTTATTTTGTTTATTTATCTCTGAGTGGAAAAGTGAAACTTGTCCTAAATAAAAGGCTGTAAAACTGATGTTGTCAGCCTAAAAGTAGAGAAGGGCTTACCACTGTACACATCAGCTCTTTTCCATTCTATTATGGCCAGAGAGGTGAGCATCCATTGACCCTGCTAGCTTTAATCTCCACAACTGTTTTAGCAGGGGAGGACTGAGAAAGGCAGCCTTGGTAAAATGCCAGACACTCTTGGATGCTCAATTGATATTAATTAATACTCAGTAGCAGCATTTTGGCAACAGATCTTGACTTGTGTGACCTTTCATGCTGGATGGAATTACACTCAAATGATTCTTTTTCTCAGCCAAGCCCTTTAGAACCTTCTTAGACTGTTGGCAGAATTCCATGAGCACTACAGTTTCCTGAGAATTCTGCAGTTGGCACCCTAAATGTGTTAGTGCTAAATAAATAGAAGGTGAGACATTATCTATCCAATTTTGGTGGTAGGAGATAGCCAAATAAGTGTTATAAAGATGCAAAAATTATCTGCTGAGCTCTGGTGATGACCAGGAGGATGGATTTATAGTAGTCTCCAGCCTCCTGCCATCAATTATTCCCAAGGCCTGTGGTTATTCAGCATGGCCACTCACCACGACAAGGAATATTGCTGGCAAAACAACCGCTTCTCTCAGAGGATAAGCAGCTTAAATTTAGTGGCTTGGGTAGCATCAGATTTACATTTAGTTTTTAGTCCCCCCTTACTTTTTCTCCTGCTGTTTATGAAAGGGCTTCTTATGTGATTTTTATTCTGTGTTTGAAATGAAGGCAGCAGGAGTTAGTCTCAAAGCTGAAGCAAGAATTGACACTTCTCACCCTACCTGGGCCTCTTTGTGCTGAGATGATAGTGCCCATGTAATCACTGTGCCTATGGACTCCCACCAGGAATTAGCGCAAACTGCTCTAATCATCTTTTACATCCCTATAGCTGTATTTTCTTGTATATGATGTTTAATGTAATGTAAAAATCTACTGTGAAGATGATTCTCAGGAACTTGGTAATAATAGTATTAATTTTGTAATTAGAGATACTGTTACTACTGTTAATGCTATTTCTTTCCTGGAACTACAGCACTTATCATAATATGTTTAAATGGTAAATTTACTTTTCTCTCTCCTCCACCATATTTTAAGATTTTTTTTTCATTGTATCCCCAGCACTTGGAATTATGACTGGTACAGAGTAAACTGTTCAATAAATATTTGTTGCATGAGTGAATGATGAGGTACTGGAACATGAATGATAGTAACGTAGCCAAGACTTTACAGAGTTAACCTGATTAAAATTAGTATTTTTCACATGTTCCACCCACCTCCAACCTGTTCTTGGCTAACTCCAATTTATCCTTTAGATAAATGAGTTTCTCAGGGAAGCCTTCTTTCATGTTCTTCATCTTGCTGGTAAGCATTATGAGTACAAAGACCATGATGATTTTGTTTAACATAATATTCTCAGCACTCAGTAGAGAATCTGGCATGTTTTAGACACACAAAAAATATTTGTGAAATAATACTCCGTGCTCTGATTTCTCCTCTTTTCTACCCATACTATCACATTGTCTTGCATTCATCATATTTCATTTAGAGCATGTCCATTATCTTCTTGTTGGGCTTTCTACAGTCACCTTCTCCCTGCTATAACTGGTATTGGACACAGCTGCCAAAATAATTTTCACCAAACTGTGCTCAGGCTAATACTTTCTGTTCCCAAATTGCTTTTAAATTACAGTGATTTATTTATTAAGGTATAAACAAGAACTTGTACTCCCCATTTTCTTTTGAAATCTCATTCTTCTATAAAAGTTTTTTGTACTATAGCCATGATCTGAATGTATGTGATCCTCTAAAATTTATATGTTGGAACTTAATTCCCAATGTGACAGAATTTGAAGTGATTAGGCTTTGAGGACAGAGCCCTCATGAATGTTAGGATTAGTGCCCTCACAAAATAGGCTTGAGGAAGACTGCCCTTTTCACCAAGTGAGCACAATAGAAGGTGCCATCTGTGAGGAATGGACCCTCACCAGATGCTGCATCTCCTGGCACCTTGATCATAAACTTTCTAGCCTCCAGAATTGTGAGCAATATTTGTGTTGTTTATAAATTAACTAGTCTAGTATTTTGTCATAGTAGCCAAAATGGACTCAGACAGCCACTCTACTTTATCTATACTTCTGTCTTGCTGTCCCCAGCTTCTCTTGTCTTTCCCTCAGTCATGAAGTTTCAGGTTGCAGAACCATGTTTATATTGCACATATCATGTGCTTACATGAGTGAAAATGACCCAGGAATGTTTTAACTCCATGAAAGATGAACTCTCAATATGAAACAGCAAATTGCATGAGAAAATAAACCAAAGAAAGAAACAGAGAGTTTTGAAATTATTGAATAATATGAATGAAACTATAAAATAACTACATGTGTTAGTCTGTTCTGACACTGCTAAAAAGACATACCTGAGACTGGGTAATTTATAAAGAAAAGTGGTTTAATGGACTCACAGTTCCACATGGCTGGGGAGGTGTCACAATCATGGCAGAGGGTGAAGGGGAAGCAAGACACATCTTACATGGTGTCAGGCAAGAGAGCGTGTGCAGGGGAACTGCCATTTATAAAATCATCAGATCTCAGGAGACTTATTCACTATCATGAGAATAGCATGGGAAAGACCCATCCCTGTGATTCAATTGCCTCCCACCTTGTCCCTCCCACAATATGTGTGAATTATGGGAGCTACAATTCAAGATGAGATGTTGGTGGAGACACAGCCAAACCATATCAGTATATTTAAGCAGATTATAGAAATAAAGGGCTTCCTGTGACTTCAGCAAGGAAGAGGGAGCTAAGGAGAAATCAGGGGTTGGGGCCCCTACCATGCTGTGTCACTGCTGCTTTGCCAATTCTCTGAGCTGGAATGGGGAGATACAGAGGAGTGAGTCTTGGAGATGAGTGGCAGAACCTTGGAGATGAGTGGCAGAACCTTGGAGATGAGTGGCAGTTGGGTGATGGCAGATCAGGATAAACTCGGCAATGTCAGCAGCAGCATCCCTTGGCTGCTGGAAGTGAAGGGGCCAAAGCCTGGTAAGAATTAACACAAAAATCAGAGGCCTATGCTTGAAGTCTGAAGAAATCTGTCAGTCAAAATATTTCACTAGGGCTTGAATGCTGTTCAAAATATGTGGTGATATTTGTGGTCTATCTATTATATATCTTAAAATTTTATTTTTTAAAAATTTTTGGCCTTTTCTGAGTATGATCGTTTGCCTTGAAAAACAGCTACTGTTTCTTGGAGAATAGAAGATGGAGAAATACATGGTTCATTTACTAGAGACTATCAGTGTACTGTTGGCCTAAAAAACCCAACTATTCAGATAGTTTTTTCTTCAGAAAGGAAATTATGAATACCAGTAGAACTAATGGATTTTATAACGAATATAAAAGAAGACACACTATTCAATTATGAAAAATTTCCAGAGTAACTTTTTACAAGTGTAGGTATCATAGATGAGACATTCCAATATCATGAAATTTTTAATCCCAAAATCTTTACAAATCGATGGAGCAACTTCAACAAATTGTAAGACCAACTTATATACCAGAGCAAACTCTTTTTTGTGATATTTTGTGAACTATTCCTAGAAAGATGTCTCAGTCTGGGGTGAAAATGATGAGGAATATCTTTTCTATTTAGATCAGAAGTAGCTGCAAAACATTTCCATACAAAAGATTTGAACTTACACAGAAAGCTTTTCAGTTGATTAAAGATGGTTATGAATTTCACCAAACTATTGTGGAGAATTTGATAATTCAGGTGCCATGATAAATGTGAAAGAAATGCTTGTTTCTATTCTTTCTGTATTCTTAAAGTTTCAGGAAAAATAAAGCCAAATTTTAGTAGTTTCGTAATACCACCAAATGGTATAATCAAACCCCAAGTGATAAACAAAAATGTCAATTTAACACTGCTTAGTTGGGACTTTCAATACAAAATGTCTAACTTTCATTTTAAAAACTGTGATGTATACTAGTTTTTTTGTGCTCCTTTCCATATTTTTCGTTTGATAAATGGCAGTTACTGGTTATCACATGCAAATAAAAGATTTTCTCCATTCTCAAGTATAACATTTCTTATCAAATCAAATTGTCTATTCCATTTGTAAACAACTTTATTTTCTGAAAGATTACAGCTGTACTCTCCAAGAGGTAAATATATAATTGGTGCAACTCATATAAATATAATATAAAATTCAGTGCAACTCATTATTAATTTAAAACTCCTTTTTCCCTAGTTTGTGGATGCTTAATGCTAATTTGTGTATGTCAAAAGATGCATACATCCTACAAAAACCATGTTAAATTTACTTTTATTCTTTAAAGTTTGTTAAGTTGTGTTAGCCCAACATGTGGTCTATCTTGATGACTATTCTATGTGACTTTGAGAAGAATGTGTGTTTCGCTGTTTGATGAAGCATTCTATAAATGTTAATTATATCCAGTTGATTGATTTAGTTCAACTACATTCTCACTGATTTTTTGCCTACTGTATTTGTCAATTATTGATTAGACAGATGTGGAAATCCAATTATAATAGTGATTCATCTATTTCTCCTTCAAGTTCTATTACTTTTTGCCTTATGTATTTTGATGCAGTGTTGTTAGATGCTACACTTTAAGGATAGTTATGTGTTCTGGAATAATTGATATTTTATCATTATGCAATCTCCCTTCTTATCCCTCATAATTTTCTTCACTCTAGAAGTTGACTTTGTCTGAAATTGATGTAACTATTCCAGCTTTCTCTTGATAAATGTGTAGTAAGGTATCTCTTTCTCCATCCCTTACTTTTTAATCCATGTCTTTGCATTTAAAGTGGTTTTCTTATAGACAAGATATAGTTGGATCTTGTTCTTTTAAAATCTACTCTTACATAGCCTTTGCCTTTTAATTGGTATATTTACATCATTCACATTTAAAGTGCGTATTGATATAGTTGGTTTAGTATATATCATATTTGTAACTGTTTTCCATTAGGTGATCTACTCTTTGTTTTTTCATCTTCCAGTCTTTTCCTTTAATCTCCAGTTTTAATTTAGCATTTTATGATTCTATTTTTTCTCCTGTCTTAGCATATAAGTTCTAAATTTACAAAAAACCTAAGTCCACTTTGAAATAAAACTATAACAGTTTATGAGTAATGCATGTACTTCCCTCCATCCCTTATAATATAGTTGTCATTAATTTCATTTATCTTTAAGCTATAATCACTGAATATATTGTTGCTATTGTTATTTTGAGAAAATTTTTATCTGTTAGATCAATTAAGAATAAAAATATTTTATTTTCATTTATTTTTATCTGATACTCCTCCTTTCTTTATGTAGATACAAATTTGACCTACATAATTTTTCTTCTCTCTGAAGAACTTTTAAGATTTCTTGCAAGGCAGGTATACTGTTGACAAATTTTCTCAATTTTTGCTTCTCTGAGAAAGTTATTTTTTCTTTACTTTTGAAGGGTAATTTTAGAGATTAAATAATCTAGGTTAATGATTTTTTTTCTTTCAACACATTGAATATTTCATTTTACTCTTTTCTTGCTTGCATGATTTCTGAAGATTAATCTGAATGTCATTCTTATGTTTATTCCTTTACAGATTAGGTAATTTTCTTCTTTGGGTTCTTTTCTAACATGTTTCTTGATCTTTGGTTGTTGAATTTGAATGTAATATGCTGAGGTGTAGATACTTTTGTATTTATCTTGCTTAGTGTTCTCTGAGCTTTCTGGATCTTTAGTTTTTTGCTTGTCGCAAATTTCAGAAAATTATTAGCCATTTTTAAACGGGAGAATATCAATGACAGAAAAATATCTTAAAATCAACAAGAGAGAAAAGATAGCTTATATACAAATAGTGACAACTACAGAGCAACATTTCTTATATGAAATAGGTACTTGAATACAATGTGTTTATTAATGAGCTTGGGCTTAATGGATTACTGGAATAAGATGCAAGGAATAGGAGTGAGTTGAAATGTTAACTGTTACATACAGCTAAGAATCTTTTGGTTCATGGAATTATTGTTCCAGATTTCTCATCCTTCCCTGTATCCATATCTTTTGATATGGGATTTTGTGGTTTCTCAAAATAGAAGTGGAATATATTTCCATGGCCCATTGGATGTGTGACTTTGGCCAATAGAATATGGACAAGAATAAAATATGCCCAGTTCAGATGGCAAATCTTAAGAGGCACTGTGTATTTCCACTTACCTTTTTGTGCTTCTATCATTGCCAGGAGAAGATTATGCTCTGTGTAGTCTGTTGGTCCCAGAAAAATGAGAACAACGTGGAACACACTTAAATCAATTCCACAGTCGGGAGCCAAGTATAGATGAGCTTGGAAGAGCCATTCAAGCAGCCCTACAAATGGGCGAACCATATAAAAGATTGTTGTTTGAAGACATTGAGTTAGGATCTTTTTGAAGCATTATTACTATAACAGCTAACTGAAACCAAAGGGCTAGACTCTCAGATTAAGGCAAAAGAAAGCATGTTCCTTTTGGCAGATGGAGAAAAAAAATTCTAAAATTTAACAATTATGATGTAATTCTTAGCAAACTAGGAATAGAAGGGAACTTTCTATAGTTCTATAAGGGGTACAAAGAGTATCTACAAAATAATAAAAAATAAGACTATAGCACATAAGATACTTAAGGGAGAAAAGTTGTAAGAATCTTTTGTATGGTAATAGATAGCACAGGGACAGACGCTCACTACACCACATCTAATCTACATTGAACTACAGGACTGAGTCAAAAGACCCCAAGACCACTCTCAGGCTTGATGATTCACTAGAAAGAATCACAGAACTCACAAAAAACTGTGGTGTTTACAGCCACATTGTACTACAGACAAAGGATACAGGTTAAAATTAGCAAAGGGAAAAAGTAGAAGGGGTGAAGTCCACGAGAAACTCAATTTCCCCCTGGTAGTTCAGTTCAATCATTTCAGCCATTAGGGTAATTCCCCTTCTTGTTTATTGCTTCAGTGGCATAAGACATGCCAAATGGCCAGGTAAAAGTCTCAGCTTTGACATCAGGGGATTCATTTTTGTGTTCCCAGTGGAACCATTCCCCCGAGACCTGCAGTTCTGATGTTGTGTGGCATATTAGTGAGAAGGTTTACTCTACTTTCACTCGTTGATTCTTGGACCATATATTTTGAATATAGGGGAGAAAACACCATGTATTTGTCTCCTGTAAGACAAAGAGGGTGTGGTCTTCCAACTGAAGCTATTTTTAATAAGCCAATTCATCTTTCTCTGAGTCCAACCACTTCTGGAAGATGAAGTATGTTGTATGACCAGTTAATTCTTTGTTCATAAACCCATTGCTGCAGTTCTTTACTGTAGAATAATTTGAAGCAATGCTTTGCAGAATACCATGATGGAGAATAAGGCATTCTGTGAATTCATAGGTGGTGATGTTGGCAGAAACATTGTGGACAGGGAAAGAAAATCCATCTCCAAAATATTTGTCTATTCCAGTGAGAATGAATCTCTACGTCTTCAAAATAAAAGGGGCCTAATGTAATCAACATGCCATCAAATGGCTGGCTGTTCCTCCCAAGGAAAGATGATATATTGAGGGCTCAGTATTGAGCCCTCTCTGTTGTTGGATTCAACATTCAACATTCAACAGCAATTGTAGCCAGGTCACCTTTGGCAAAAATAAGTCCATGTTGTTAAAACCACGTATACTGTCTATTTCTTGCAGCGTGGCTACTTTTTTCTTAGGCCTATTAAGCATGCTCTGGGGTATCTGGGGAAAGGAGTGACTGACAGTCACAGAATGTGTTATTTTGTTCACTTAATTAGTGATTGCTTCTTTTGCAGTGGATGCCCTTTGGTGAATATTTTTTTAAATGGGACACAGCCATTTTTTCTCTTTGAGGCAATTCTGAGTGGTCTATTCACATAACATTTCCCCAGACTTTTTGTTACTGATATTCCAACCCTGTTCTTTCAAAGTCTCTGATTCATCCATTTAAACAATTAGCAACAACTTATGCACCAGTGTAGATCTTTACTTTTGGCTTTCTTTCAATTCAGTAGACAATCAAATGTCCCATTGAAGTTCTATAATTTTTTTTTATTTTGCCACTGCCCATTAGGTCCAATTCTGTAGTTATCTTTCCCATTTTCAAACCAGGATTGAGTTTTTATTCCTCAGTCAACCGGTAATAAGAAACTACACATGAGGTTATAGGAGTAAATTGAAGGACAGGAGGCAATGAAGAAGTCAGTGTAAAAGGAGATTGATCCACCACTGCCTGAGCCCAGTCTTTTTATATCATTTTTATTTGATGTAGACTGAAGGCTACAGAAATGTTTGATAAAACATTGACTTGAAGATAAAATATTTGTAAAAGTCCAGTTAGGAGATTAACATTATAGTAGCAATGATGACAAACAACATTGACCGCAGTGTGTGATAGATTCTATTAGAGTGCACTTGAGTACTTAGAGAAAGAAAATAAGCTTGGCTCAAATCACAGTTTGAGAGCCAGAGAATTCCACAGCATTCCTAAAAGATTCCTAATTTCTTGAAGTTACAGGGCAGATACTACTGAAAAATCATCTCTTTCTCCTCAAATTGAGGTTTTTCCCTCAGACACCTTCTATTGGCAGAGCCTAGTATCAAATCAGCTGGCAAAGAAATAAAGAAGTTTGCAGAATTTAGATCTAGCACCACAAAGTAAGGAAAAAGCAAGTGGGTTTGGCTCTGAGAGACAATAAAATATGGGCTTGAGACAACCCTATAGCTGGAACAGATAACCAGTTTGAAATTGAAAGAAGTAAATCCAATTTTAACTGGAAAAATATCATAGATTGCTCTGTGATTCATAAGAACTTTGACGTTTGTGTAGAAAGGGGTGAAAAGAAATTTATGATTTAACTACTTAGCTTTGTAGTCATTTTTCTAAGTATAGAAATCATAACCTTAAAATAGTGATAAATGTAGATCACCACCAATTTATGCAATTTCAGAGATGAAAAATATTTTCTTGTTTGTTTGTTTGCTAGTCCATCTTACCTTTGGCATGTCTGGATTACAGAGTATTTGTATTAGTCTACCGAATTCAAGCCAAAATCCTTTATTTTGGGATTATGTGCTTACATGAGAGTAGAATAAGGACTTAAGGAGAGGTTGATTAAGTAAAGTCAATTTTGAAAAAATATTTAGCCACAAACTTGCTGTTTTTTTATTGGGCAAGTGTACTGACTCCTTGAGCTCTTGGTTGTCTTATCAACAAAAGTTTATAACTTCACACCTATGAAAGTACCTCATAGGATTGTCCTCACTTTATACTGGAAATAGAAGAGGTATCTGTCAGAATAATATAATCAGAACCACATTTCCAGTTACTTGTTTTATTAGTCAAGTGGTAAAGAAGAGAATAACAAAATTGTCTTTTAAGTAACCCTTATTACAAACTTTTAATTCTGAGAATATGTAGATGCACCAGTGTTTGTGGGTTTTATAGTAATGGGCCAGGTTATCATTTGTAGAGATTTTTCAACTGTCATTTTTAAATGTATGAGAAATGTCACAATAGAAGATTTGGAGAGTATTAAGCTCATTAAAAGGCATAGAAGAAATGGACAGTATTTAGCTCATTAAAAGGCAGAAACAGTAAAATACTAAATATCTTTTTAAAAGATTTAGCTGTAGCACTTGTGAATTTCTAAGTTTTCAAACTCAATTATTTTCACATCCATATTCATGATGATGTAGTTTATCTGTAAATGCTACCCGCTAGGTTTATTTTGGATGCTCTTGCTAACACCCTGACAAGCACTGAACTTGTAAAGTCGTCTTTACAACTCAGTAATGTGGAACCAAAGATTTGGCGTGGGGATGGGGAGAAGGCAAGAAAAAAAATGATACTGAGGGAAAGGGTCAGATATTAATGTTCAAATATCAACAGGAAAAGATATCAGTGGTCAGACATGAATCAGAAATTTGGGGAAATAAAAATCACAAAATATACTAGTGATTGGGGCACAAGATATTTAATTCACTGTGTTAAATTACACAGTTATTTCAAAGAAGAAAAAAATTTCCAACTGTATTAGAAATATATTTCTCAAAGATTGTTTGAGATGTTTCTCAAAAATTGAGATATACTTATCAAAGATTATACCTTAAAAGGGTGCATTTGCCTCTTTATTTAAAGAAATGGATATGTCTAAGATCACTGAAGGATTAATAATCATGCCTTTTGACCTAGGACTTTAGTTTCGATTAGTGTATTTTCTCTCATTTCTGTGAAAAGAGAGACATTATGATAGAATGATAAAAATATTAAACATGAAAACTAGATTTTGGTGACTTTTAGGGCAATCTCTTTAGATACAACTTAATTCAATCAACAGGAGGGCATAGGGAAACCTACTCCACTTATTAATTTAATTTTCTATTTCTCATGTCACCATTTTTTCAGCTTTTTCTTTTCAAAATGCTGACATTTGGGATAGATGTTTGTGTACGTGAAAGAAAGAATAGAAAGAAAGAATCTGTCTAATGTTTAAAACTGATCATAATCTGTAAAATAGTTTCTTTTTGCAATCAATAACATTAGTAACATTTTAAAAAGTACATTCAAATATGTCTAAAAGTAACAATATCAGTTAACAATTATATCACCAGTTTGTTCATTAAATTGGGGAAGTGAGAAGTTTGGATTATTCTTCCATTTTATATTACACTTAACAGAATAGATGACATGTGTAAACTCTTTCTGTGTTTAATTTTTTAAGAAGAAAAGTGAATTTTTAAAATGATTAAGAAACAGTTATCACACCAATGTTCATCATGAAACTGGTCCAATTTTTCCATAGAACTGAAATTTGAGAAACTTAAATTTGTCTTATCTGAGTTCCTTTGACTGCCAGGTCTCCTGGGTGGTAGTGGGGAACTGAGGCTTTCCAGATCACCACACCAGACAGTAAGATATACCTGCTGCCTGTTGATTGGCTTGTCTTTCTTACTTCTCTCTAATTTCCATTTTCCACATGTGATTACAGAGAGATGCTAGACCCCCTCATTTGACTACCTGATGCCTGTTGACCAACTCCTTTTCCTTAACCCTACTGTTTTCCTTCCATGCTATATATTAATAAAGCTCCAACTTTAGTCAGGGGAGAGAGATGGATTAGAGACTGGTCTTCCGTCTCTCTGGCTGACATCACACATCATAATGCCTTTCTTCTCTTACAATACTCCTTGTTTCAGTTATTGGCTTTCTGTGCAGGAAGTAGCAGGACCTAGGCCAAATACCTGGCATTCGGCAGCAATAGCAGCATTATTCACAATAACCAAAAGGTGGGACAGCCCAAATGACCATCAACAGATAAATGAATGACAAAATGTGATTTATACATACAATGATATATCCAGTCATCAAAAAGTATAAAGTTATGACACATAGTATACCATGGATGACCCTTGAAAACATGCTAACTGAAATAAGCCAGCCAAAAAACGACAAATACTGTATGGTTCCACTTGTATGAGGTACCTAAAGTAGTCAAATTCATGGAAACAGAAAGTAGAATAGTGGTTCTCAGGGGCTGGGGGAAGGAGGAATAGGGAGTTATTGGTTAATGTGGTTTTCTCTTTGCAAGATGAGAAAGTTCTCAAGATGAATGGTGGTGATGGGCACAACAATGTGAATGTGATTAATGCCGCTGAACTGTACACTTAAAAAATGGTTAAAATGGTAAATTTATATATAGTTTTAAATTTCAGCTTTTATTTTTGATACAGGGGATACACATGTAGGATTGTTAGATAGGTCATAAGTGTAGTACCCAATAGGTAGTTTTTCAACCCATGCCCCCCACCCTCCCTCTCTTCTCTAGTATTCCATGGTGTTTATTATTCCCATGTTTATGACCATGTGTGCTCAATGTTTAGCTCCCACTTATAAGAGAGAACATGTGGTATTTGGTTTTCTGTTCCTGAGTTAATTCACTTAAGATTATGGCCTCCAGCTCCATCCATATTGCTGCAAAGGTCATGATTTCATTATTTCTATGGTTGCATAGTGTTTTATAGTATATATGCACATTTTCTTTATTCAATCCACCATGATGGACACCTAGGTTGATTCCATGTCTTTCCAGTGTGAATAGTGTGATGATGAACATATGAGTGCGTGGTTCTTTTTGGTATAATCATCTATTTTCCTTTAGGTACATGTCCAGTAATGGGATTACTGCCTGTGTTTTAAGTTTTTTGAGAAACTTCCAAATTTCTTTTCACAGCAGTTGACCTAATTGACATTCCTACCAACAGTGTATAAGCATTGGTTGTTTTTTGACTTTTTAATATAGTTATTTTGACTGGTATGAGATGGTATCTCATGGTGGTTTTGATTTGCATTTCTCTGATGATTAGTGATGATGAGTGTTTTGTAATATGTTGGTTGCCTATTGTATGTCTTCTCAGAGAAGTGTCTGTTCATGTTCTCTACGCATTTTTTAGTGATTTTTTTTCTTGTTGATTTGTTTAAGTTCCTTATAGATTCTGGATATTATTAGACCTTTGCATAGTTTGTAAATATTTTCTCCCATTCTGTAGGTGGTCTGTTTATTCTGTTGATGGTTTATTTTGCCATGCAGAATAAATGTTAAATTTCAGTTCTTTAGTTTAATAGGTCCTTTGCAACAAAAAATGAAATTGACAAATGGGACCTAATTAAAGAACTGAAATTTGAGGAACGAATTCCCCAAAAGCAATTCCAAAAAAAAAAAAAAAGTGAAATTGGCAAATGAAATTAAATTAAAGAACTGAAATTTCTCATGAATTAGTTAGTTTCTCATGAACTAGTTTCTCAAATTTCAGTTCTTGAGTTTAATTAGGTACCATTTGTCAACTGCATTTTTTTGTTGTTGTTGCAGCAATTGCTTTTGGAGAATTAGCCAAAAATCCTTTGCCAAGACCGACGTCAAGAGCAATATTTCCTATGTTTTCAACCAAGATTTTTATAGTTGAAGGTCTTACATTTAAGTATTTAATCCATCTTGCTTTAATTTTGGTATATGGTGAAATGTAAGGGTCTAGTTTCATTCTTCTTCATATGGCTAGGCAGCTATCGCAGCACCATTTATTTAATAGGGAATCCTTTCCCCATTGCTTTTGTTGACTGTGTTGAAGATTAGATGGTTGTAGATGTGTGACATTATTTCTGGGCTCTCTATTTTATTTCATTAGTCTGTTTTTGTAATAGTACCTTGCTCTTTTGGTTACTGTAGCTTTGTAGTATAGTTTGAAGTTGGGTAATGTGATGCCTCCAGCTTTGCTCTTTTTGCTTAGGATTGCCTTGTCTATTTGAGCTCTTTTTTTGGTTCCACATGAATTTTAAAAGTTTTTTCTAATTCTGTGAAGAATTTCATTGGTAGTTTGATAGGAAGAGCATTGAGTCTGTGAAATGCTTTGGGCAGTATGGCCATTTTAATGATATTTATTCTTCCAATCCATGAGCATTGCATTTTTTCCCATTTATTTGTGTCACATGTCATTTTTTTAGTAGTGTTTTGTAGTTCTCCCTATATGGATCTTTCACCTCCTTGGCTAGCTGTATTCCTAAGTATTTCATTTTGTTTGTGGCTATTGTAAAAGAGACTGTGTTCTGGGCCGGGTGCGGTGGCTCACGCCTGTAATCCCAGCACTTTGGGAGGCCGAGGTGGGCGGATCACAAGGTCAGGGGATTGAGACCATCCTGGCTAACACAGTGAAACCCCATCTCCACTAAAAAATACAAAAAAATTAGCCAGGCGTGGTGGCGGGTGCCTGTAGTCCCAGCTACTCAGGAGGCTGAGGCAGGAGAATGGCGTGAACCTGGGAGGTGGAGCTTGCAGTGAGCCGAGATCGGGTCACTGCACTCCAGCCCGGGCGACAGAGCGAGACTCCGTCTCAAAAAAAAAAGAGACTATGTTCTGGATTTGACTCTCAGCCTGGATTTTATCATTCTGCAGAAATGCTACTGATAGTTGTACATTGAGTTTGTATCCTGAAACCTTGCTAAAATCGTTTATCAGTTCTGGTAGCCTTTTGGCAGAGTCTTTGGGGTTTTCTAAGTATAGAATAATATCATCAGCAAAGAGAGATAGTCTGACTTCTCCTTTTCCTATTTGGATACTTTTTATTTCTTTCTCTTGTCTAATTGTTCTCTCTAGGACTTCCAGTATTGTGATGAATAGGAGTGGTGAAAGTGGGTGTCCTTGCCTTGTTCTAGTTTGCAAGGGGAATGGTTGTAGGTTTTGCCTTTTCAATATGATTTTGGCTGTGAGTTTGTCATAGACAGTTCTTATTATTTTGAGGTATGTTCCTTCGATGCCTCGTTTGTTGAGAGTTTTTTTCATGAAGAGATACTGGATTTTACTGAAAGCTTTTTCTGCATCTATCGAGATGATTATATGGTTTTTGCTTTTAATTGTGTTCATGTGGTGAATCACATTTATTGATTTGTGTATACTGAACCAACCTTGCATCCCAGGAATAAAGCTTACTTGATCATGGTGAACTAACTTTTTGATGTGCTGCTGGATTGGCTTTGCTAGTGTTTTGTTGAGGTAATTTTTAATCTATGTTCCTCAGGGATATTTTCCTGAAGTTTTCTTTCTGTGTTGTGTCTCTGCCAGATTTTGGTATTTAGCTGATGCTGTCTTCAGTTAGGGAGGAGTCTCTCCTCCTCA
The DNA here is from genome assembly GCF_029289425.2 of Pan paniscus. NCBI lineage: Eukaryota > Metazoa > Chordata > Mammalia > Primates > Hominidae > Pan > Pan paniscus. Next base: position 116,701,446 of record NC_073254.2, on the reverse strand, counting down.
ATTTTTTGGGAACAGATTGAGTAGGATTGATAACAGTTATTCTTTGTAAATCTGGTAGAATTAGGCTGTGAATCCTTCTGGTCCAGGGCTTTTTTGGTTGGTAGGTTCTTTATTACTGATTCAATTTCAGAGCTTGATACTAGTCTATTCAGAGTTTCAATCTCTTCCTCATTCAATCTTACAAGGTTGTCTGTTTCCAGGAATTTATCCATTTTCTCTAGGTTTTCTAATTTGTGTGCAAAAAGTTGAATAGTATTCTCTGAGGAGCTTTTGTATTTCTGAGGGGTCAATTGTAATGTCATTTTTGTCATTTCTGATTGTACTTATTTGGATCTTCTCTCTTTTTTGTCTTTGTTAATCCAGCTAGCAGTCTATCAGTCCTGCTTATATTTCTGAAGAACCTATTTATGGCTTTATTGATCTTTTTAATTTAAATTTATTTTTTATTTTCATAGTGGTGGAGTCTTGCTATGTTGCCCAATCTGGTCTCAAACTCCTGGTTTTAAGCCATCCTCCCACCTCAGCCACCCAAAGTACTGGGATTACAGGCATGAGCCACCATACTTGACCTCATAGATCTTTTGTATGGATTTTTCCATCTTAACTTCATTATGTTTTTCTCTAATTTTAGTTACTTATTTTCTTATGCTAGCTTTGGGGTTGGTTTTCTCTTTTTTTTTTCTAGTTTGTTTAGGCTCAAAGTTAGTTTGTTAATTTGAGACCTTTCTAACTTCTTGCTGAAAGTCTTCAGGGGTATAAATTTTCCTCCTAACATTGCTTTGGGTACATCCCAGGGATTTTGTTAAGTTGTGTTCCAATTTTCATTAATTTCAAAGAATTTTTTGATTTCTGACTTAATTTCAATGCTCACACACAAGTTATTTAAAATCGAATTGTTTAATTTCTATGTATTTGTGTAGTTTTGAGAAATCTTGATATTGAATTCTATTTTTATTTTACTGTGGTCCACAAGTATGCTTGCTATGATTTCAAGTTTTTTAATTTACTGAGATTTTCTTTATGATCAAGCAGGTAGTTGATCTTAGAATACATTCCGTGTGCAGATGAGAATGTATATTCTATGGTTGTTGGGTGGAGTGTTCTGTAGATGTCTATTAGGTTCAATTAGTCAAATGTTGACTTTAAATCCAGAATTTCTTTGTTAGTTTTCGTCTTGATGATCTGTCTGATGCTGTCAATGGGGTGTTGAAGTCTCCCACTATTATTGTATTTTTGGCTAGGCCTTTTTTTTAGGTCAAGAAGAACTTGTTTTATGAATCTGGGTATTCAGTTGTTAGGTGCATATATATTTAGGATAGTTAAGGCTTGTTGTTGGATTGTACCCTTTATAATTATGTAATACCCTTCATTGTCCTTCTTAATTTTTATTGGTTTAAAGCTTGTTTTTTTTCTCATATAAGAATAGTGACTGCTGCTCTCTTTTGTTTTCCATTTGCATGGTAAACCTTTTTCTATCCTTTTATTTTGAGCATGTGGGTGTCATTACATGTGAGATGAGTCTCTTGAACAACAGATGGCCTAGTCATTTCTGTTTACCAAGATTGCCACTTTGTGTCTTTTAAATGGGATGTTTAGCCAATTTACATTCAAGTTATTATTGATATGTGTGATTTTGATCCTGTCACTGTGTTGTTAACTGGCTGTTATGTAGACTTGATTGTCTAGTTGCTTTATAGTGCCTGTGGGCTATGTGCATAAGTGTATTTTTGTGGTAGCAGGTGTTCTTTTGGTTTCATGTTTAGCACTCCCTTCAGAACCTCTTATAAGGCTGGTCTAGTTGAAACATATTCCCTCAGCATTTGCTTATTTGGGAAGGATTTCATTTCTCTTTCACTTACGAAGCTTAGTTTGGCAGGATGTGAAATTCTCGGTTGGAATTTCTTTTCTCTAAGGACACTGAAAATAGGCCCCCAATATCTTTTGGCTTGTAAGGTTTCTGCTGAGAGGTCTAGTACTAGCCTAATGGGGCTACTTGTACATAGCTTGACCTTTCTCTCTAGCTGCCTTTAAGATTTTTTCTTCTGTGGTGACTTCAGTGAATCTGATGACTATGTGCCTTGGGGATTGGTCCTCTTGTATAATATCTAGCCGGGGTTCTCTGTATTTCTTGGATTTGCCTGTCAATCTCTTAGTGAGATGAGGGAAATTTTCACAAACTGTATCCTCAAGTATATTTTCCAAGTTGCTTATTCTCTCTCCTTCTTGCTCAGGAATGCTAGTGAGTCATAGATTTGGTCTCCTTACATAATCTCATATTTCTCATAGGTTTTGTTCATTCTTCTTAATTCCTTTCTCATTATTTTTGTCTGACTGAGTTGACTCAAAGAACCAGTCTTCGAGTTCTAGATTCTTTCTTTAGCATGGTCTATTCTGTTGTTAATACTTCCAACTGTATTATGAAATTATTATAGTGAGTTTTTCAGCTCTAGAAGTTCAGTTTGGTTCTTTCTTAAGATTGTTATTTTGTAGCCTGAATAACATGGCAAAACCCTTTCTCTACAAAAAAATACAAAAAATCAACTGGGTGTGGTCACGTGTACCTGAGCCTGGCAGGTTGAGGATGCAGTGAGCCCTGATTGTGTGACCACACTCCAGCCTGGGTGACAGAGTGAGACCCTGTCTCAAAAAATAAATAAATAAAAAATGATGGCTATTTTGTCTTTCAGCTCTTGGATCATCTTACTGGAGTCTGTGGATTCTTTTGATTGGTTTCAACTTTCTCCTGAATCTTGATGACTTTCCTTGCCATCTGGCATTTGAATTTTATGCCTGTCATTTTAGCCATTTTAGAATGGTTAAGAACCATTGCTGGGGAGCTAGTGGACTCATTTGGAGGTAAGGGGACACTCTGGCTTTTTAGATTGTCTGAAATTTCTTGTGCTGATTCTTTCTTATCTGGGAGAATTGGTGTTCCTTCAACTGCGGTTTAAGTTGAGTATATTCAGTTAGCTTCATTTCTGGATGCTTCTAGATGGCCAGGGCTCTGTAAAGGAACTTTATATTTGGGTCAGTTCTTGCCCTTGGTTCCACAGGTGTATATATTAGTGGGATAAACTTTTGGTGTTGTAGGTTGGGCTGGAATCCAGTAGATGGCACTTAAGAATAATGGCCAGTAGCTAAGCTAATACCCAGTAATGTGACTCTTTTGTACTACCTTGTATCACAGGCATGCTCTGTGGTGGCAGGGGAGAGAGACAGCCCCCTCACCAGTCCACTCTTGGGCCTTGGGGGAGCCCCTCTGATGGCTGGTGCTGTACCCACATTTTTTTGTTAGGTGCTCCATGTGGTGGGGTCTCCTTGGGCAGAGGCTGTGGTAGGGAGATATGAACATAGTCTCTGAAATGGCCTTGAGGAGGAAAACACACTCTGTTCCTTCTCTGCCCCAGGAACCCATGCATCTCACCCTTCTCAGTGGTCTGAGGATGGGGGCTCCTTCTCCACCTGAGTGCCAGCCACAGATCTTGGCTTTGTACTCTTGAGCTGCCCGCTACAGTCCTGGGGGCACTGGGATGCTGGCTTGGGTCTGGGTTGTGTTAGTGGTGAGGGATCCAGTGTGTTCCAGGGTCCTCAGGAAAGTACTCAGGTGCAGTGACTCACTAAGTGTGGGCTGCAGGGGCTGCACTGTGCACCCACTCCTGCAGGGAAGCTAGGCATAGACCCTATGAGGGAACAGCGGGCAGAAGAGCTTGCAGAGCAGATGCCCCCAGTCCTGTGGTGAAGCTGGCCCCCCTTCTCCTGGCTTAGAGGTCAGCTGGGGCCTGCACCTCCTGGAGGGGAATGGCGAGCCCTGGGGGATGGGCCTCTGTCCTCACTCTCTGTTGGAGAGCCTAGTGTACAAAAGCTCCCAGGCTCCATGCTGTCCAATGGCCTGTCTCTACATGCTCTCTAGGGAGATCCCCCACTAGAAGTCCATGTCCATGGGGATACAGAGTCCCCTGTAGCTAGGATTCCAGAGGTCTGCAGCAAAATTGAGCTGTCCCTCAGTTCCCTCACTCACCCCTTTCTCAGAAGCAATTGGAGCTGGAACTAGCCCTGGCATTCAGGTATCCTACACAGGATTCCCAGCTCCATCCCTCTTCTGCCTTGGTTCCTGCATCACTTCTCCATCTACCCTCAGCATTTTCTCTCTGAAGATCTGCCCAAATTATGGTGGTTTACTCAATAATTCGGTCTCTCTCAGTAGGAGTGGCATTTTTGGGACTGCATCTAGTTGGTCACTTTGTGTTCAATTTGAAGAATGTTTAGGACATATTTTGCTGGACAGCTCTTCAAAGCACACTGCTGAGCACTTCTACTGGGCCCATTTTGAGACTGAAATTGTAGAGCTTTTGAGAAAATAAATGTGAGCTAAAAGCTTGAATAGACATTCTCATTTCAATATTTGTCATTTAAAGTATCCTTCATTATTATCAATATAAAGTGAAAATGCCATACCCACAGTTGTGCTACCAATCATTTTCTCTACTGAGCTAAAGACTCACAGAAATGGGATTTTTATAGTAGCCTCCAGAGACTCTGAAGTTACAGTGCTATCTGCAACCCAAATAGGAATGTATCTACCACTGGCAAAATGAATTAGTATGACTAAAACTCAAATGAATCCCATTTCTACCCCCTGCTCTCTTCCAGAGTACTTATCTTATTTTATTGTTATTGCTTTATAAATTTCCTGCCTTTGACATTGTAAGCTAAGCAAGGGAACAGTCTATATGTACATTATTTTACATTGTTTTCACAGTATTTAGTACAATGTCTGGTTCATGGTAAACTGTTAATCAGTATTTGTTGAATGTGTGTGTGAGTGAATAATAAAATGAATCATACCATGATCTCAGTTGCTAAAACAATGCACTATTAAATGGAGGGCAAAAATTTTACACTAGAGAACTAAAGCCCACAATATGAATAATCCAGTGATCCACTTTCAAACAATGGTCAATGGCTGAGCAAGCAATATTTAACCTATTGGGAAATTTTAAAGTTTAGTAATTAATTAATCATCCTTCAAAAAGCACTTATTGAACACCTATTATGTACTAGTTCCTGGGATAAGCTCTAGGATAGTAGTTTCTAACAGAACAGTACTCAACTCCCACTCCCATCCCCAGTTGTGTTCTGCAATTTATTTGATTTTTCTTTTTGCTGTCTATCATGATATTTGGTGGCCAGGAGCCAAACATTCTAGATATCTTACAATTTGTAGGATAGTCCTTCACAATGAAGAACTATTCCAAGTTCCACAAGATTTTGAAATATTTTGCAAGACATTTAAGTGCCATATTTCACTCAATGTAAGATACCATTGATTTTAAGATGTACTATAATTGTATATATAACTGAGAAGGAGGAACACTGCAAATTATACTATGACACAATTCCTTCAGTATAGTTCTGCACAACACACACATCAGTCTCAACAGCTCTTGCTCTTCTGAAATTTCTTTTAACTACTCTGAGCAACCTACAAATACTCCTCCTTTTCGTTACTCAGATGGATCTACAAATTCTTCTGCCTTCTGTTGCAGTGAATGGCATACGATAGTTAATCTTTGCATATATTTCATTATGAAAATGTAAGACATTTATTCATGGTGTCTTCTTTTTTTAATTAAAAAAATGTGCTCTGCCAGGTGTGGTGGCTCACGCCTGTAATCCCAGCACTTTGGGAGGCCAAGGTGGGTGGATCATAAGGTCAGGAGATCGAGACCATCCTGGCTCCCAGCACTTTGGGAGGCCAAGGTGGGTGGATCATAAGGTCAGGAGATCGAGACCATCCTGGCTAACACTGTATTTGTAAAAATACAAAAAAAATTAGCCAGTCGTGGTGGCGGGTGCCTACAGTCCCAGCTACTCGGGAGGCTGAAGCAGGAGGATGGCGTGAACCCGGGAGGTGGAGCTTGCAGTGAGCCAAGATCGTGCCACTGCACTCCAGCCTCGGTGACAGAGCGAGACTCCATCTCAAAAAAAAAAAAAAAAAAAAAAAAATGTGCTCTAGCAGTTCGAGGTTCCTCTGGAAAAAAATATTGGATGATAGTTATTCTTCCAATGACGAATACTTTGTAATTTCAAAATGATGTCCACTTTCCTGCTTCCACGCTTGTGAATAATTATTTGTATTGATGCTGATTCATAATATAATCTCTTTAAATGACATTTTATATAGCAATTAAACTCAACACATGTAATACCTGCAAAGCAGATAACCCAATTGAAGTGATGAGGAAATGAACAACTGATCAAGTTTCCTCATCTTGGCTGCAACCTGATTGAAAGAGACTGTAAGAAGCCATTGACTGTAAGATGAATTTTCTAATTTCAAAAAGATTAAAATGTGTCTAGAGACAATAGATGAAAGATTTGTTTTTGTAGTTATTTGAGTCCAGAGTCCAACTCCATTTAACTCAAATATGCTGATTTTTTTCAAGAATGCAAATATACTACGTAACTTGCAATAAGATTACCCTTTGCTTTGTTCAGTCTCTTTAGGTTTGAGTCTCTTAGGTCACATACCTATAACTGCATTAGGAGCTACTATATTCGATGTGATTCTTCATATAGTTGCAAACATCTGACTAATTTAAGACTTGTCTTCATCAATGATTTAGTCTCATTTATTATACATAATTTTCTTATTGCTCTTATACTATACTGAGGGCATTTTGTTGATTTGAGAACAGAATGCTGATTTATAATATTTATAGAAATATATAAAACATATTTCAAAAGACTATAGCTACATTGTATATTGTGATTGATAGTATTTAAATACTGCTAAAGTGATATTGTTTATACAACACTTGAAATTCACTCACCTTCTTCATACAGATGTAGGTTTGAAATGCATGCATTTTTTAAGGGTATATAAACTTTCAATCTTCTTATCTTTTTCATACTGCTAGAATTTTTATACATTCTTAATCACATCAATGGTATTGTTTTTCTAAAAAGGTGAGCCTTTTTTACTAAAAGAATTATCCCCAGTGGAAGCTGTTCTTAATGATGCATAGTAACTGATAGGATACTAATGTGGTTTTGACCTAGTTCTTTTTTCATTTGAAGCACAAATAAAAATCTCACCAGGGCAGTCAGACCATCTCCAAAAGACTGATCAAACCCTGAAAATATGCAAAGACATTTCAGACGAACATTTCTAATTTTAATAGTTAGATGAATGCCATGACCTTTAATCTGAATATCTTCAGCTTTAACATCACTAATTATCTTAACTTTTTTAATGTTCTGAACTTGTAGAAATGTCTAATTAATTTTCAGTGGCTCAATGAGATTTAGGTATATATGAGTATCTTCCAAAATATGTAGAGTCACTTGGCTTCAGGTCTATGATATGTGGGATCATGTGATGCTGAAAAGCACCAGGGCCCCACGTTTCCTGACCCCTGGTAAAGTTCACTACCCACCATCAAACTGATAACTAACATGACACCAGAATGATCAAAGGGAGATTTTTTTGACTTCTAAGCACACTTGATGATTCTTTTGTCATTGTGGTTGTTTTTCATTGTGTCAATAACTTTTGGCAGTTGGTCTACTCCTTAACCTGAATAATCAGGATTAATCTGTTTGCATTCTGTCTCCAATGTCTCCACTGATGTCTTCCATAAGCTGGTTCCAAATATGCATCTCCTGGTGGGGAACTCGAGACTGCCCAAAAAGATTTTGAGATCCATTGGCATTCCAGATTTTTACTCCCTTGGAGGCAATTACCTAGCATCTGTGTATAAATCGTATATATAACATAGTACCACAGTAACTCCTCCAAACACCTCTGCAGGATACACGTTTGGTTGCCAGCAAAGAAAACTCTTCTGTTCAAGGCACTGCATGCTGAACATGCACAGGGTGTTGGTGAGTCCTCCTGAAGCCAGGGCAGAATGTGCTTGATCTTCTCTGGGTACTGCAGTTGGCCTCAGAGATGCAGCCCTGGCTTCTGGCCCAAGAAGGTGAATGTCAGGAATCTGTGCTACACTCTTGCTGCAAAAGCCATCAGGCCTCTTGGTATTTGAAGCATGTTTTTATGTAGGATATATTAACTATGGATTTCATTTTAGGAGAGTAAAAGGACTAAATATACTTATAAATAGGAGGGCTTGGTCTGATAAGATTGAGAACCACTGAACATAGATATGCTATTTCTGCTAATAGTTCATTGAAGAGTAGACATAGACAATTGCAGCAAAATGGGAAAAGTGTGGCAATAGCGGTAAGCACACAGTGCTATAAAGGCACACAGGAGGGCACTTAGGATGGATTGGGGAAGGGCCAGGCAGGGCTCCCTAAGGGAGGTGATTTTTGAGCTGACCTATAGAAAGATTTGGAGTTATCTAGGTAAATGAGGGTTATTCTAGTTAGATGAAAAATGCCTTGGTGGTGTGAGATGGCATAGCATTTATAAAGATCTACAAATGGATGAAGTAGTTGAATCAAGGGAAACAGTAGTGTTTTGATTGGATAAGATGCCAGGTTGTTCACAGGCAATTATTGCTCCTGCCTCCTGAGACTCCATTAAACTGAAATAAATCATTTCCCCTTTCCCCTGACTCCCATGTACAGTCGGTGTAAATCCACAGAGAAAAAGGGAATGAGAGAGGGGATGTTAGTAGATGAAAGATTGTTATAGTTTGTGAATTTAGGAAGTTCATAGAAGCAGAAATGTTATTTAAAATATTTAAAAATAAGTACGATGCAGGGCCCAAGCAATCAGAAAGAACTGCCTGTTGTCGTGCAGAAGAGTTTCCTGAAAACCCTCTGCTGAACCAGTTGTGTGCTGCACAGTCTCTGTCACCCCTTGGCTTATCTAGATGTACTCTTCACTAAGCTTTTAGAGCTGAGAGGACTCCCTTGCTTTTTGACTACCTGATGGTTCAGCTAAAGGAGGCATCAGGGGTATCAGGATCATTATTCTATTGGTTCTTTCCCTGCTGAGCCATGGTTTTGTGTGCCTTCTATCCTCTACCTAGGACCACAGTTTCTGAAGGGTAATCCATTCTATAGCTATAGCTTTGCTTAGCTGCACCAACAGTTTCCTTTCTTGCCTCTTCAGGCTTAGAGGAGGTAATAGCTTTCTAATCTTGATGATTCTGGTGTCTTGTCCCATCCCTTGTTTGTTGGTTTCCCTTAACCCTCTTCATGCTGCTGTAAATGCTCTCTTCATTAAATCCTTCAATGCTCCCATTTTCTGTGCACCATCTGCTTCCTGTGAAGAGTCGTGTGGGTGCATGTGAAAAGGGGGTTTCCCAGGGAGAGGATGTGGTGGGGTATGTGTGTGTGAGGGATTCTGGAGAGGTAGCTAATAACCAAGAAGGACAATAGTATTTCTATTTCATGAACTGTCATGGCTAACCTGGTGAATGTCAGTTAAATATCAGTTCTGGATAGGATAAAAACTACGTACTTATCAGTGTAGAAGCTTATACAGAAGAAGAAGGGCTTTTTTTTTGGTCCCCCCAAATGCACAAAGGGTCAGGATGGTATATATTTCAGAATATAGGAAGTAAAGTCCGGAACTAAAAATGGTACAAACAAAGGAATGGCTTACACATCTGAATATGGAACTGGAATCTCAGCTCTTATTTCTATCCAATAACTAGTTGAACCAATAACTAGATTTGTAGCTTTCAGACAAAAGATTGTAGGTTCTTTTTCTATAGGAATTAAATAGTGAATACTTGAAATTAAGGGAAAATTTAGTAATATTGATTGAAGAGCTGCACTCAAGGATGGTTGATCTCTATTCCTTTGTTGCACATATTCCAATCAGGAGACAGGAGAACTCTTCTGGAAAATAGAATGGCTTCAGGGAAAATTCTTCACATATTAATGTTTAGAAATCGCCAGTGAAAATGTGATTCGCACTGGGTCAATCCATAGTGAAACATGTGAATTGACATACTTCATCCGTGTCAGAAAGCTGCCTGTTAGCTTTTTAAGCTTTCATTTTTAGTATGTACTCAAACCAAAGATCTCTTGGCATAAAAGTAAAGCTAAAGACAAACAAATAAAATAAACATACAGAGAAAGTGCCCACAGCAAAAAAATGCATAAATCAGAATTAACCTCTCCCAAATAAAAATTTCACAGCTCCAACTAAAACTTTAAGGTTTGTGAGAACATACTGTAACTATTAAAAAGTCCCAGAAAACAACTTTAAAAATTAACATACAGGTAAATTTAAAAATCAGGTGGCTAGAATTATAAAAAAGAAGGTTTGGAACATAAAGTCAAGAAAATTTCTCAAAATACAATAAAAACAGAGGTGGAGGCCAGGCATGGTGGCTCACACCTGTAATCCTAGCACTTTGGGAGGCTACGGCGGGCGGATCACCTGAGGTCAGGAGTTTGAGACTAGCCTGGCCAACATGATGAAACCCCATTTCTACTTAAAAAAAAAAATTAGTTGGTTGTGGTGGTGCACACCTGCAGTGCCAGCTACTCGGGAGGCTGAGGCATGAGAATCATGGAGGTGGAGGTGGAGGTTGCAGTGAGCCGAGATCACACCACAGCACTCCAGCCTGGGTGAAAGAGCGAGACTCTGTCTCAATTAAAAGACAAAAAACAAACAAAAAACAGAGGTAGAAGGCTGGGCGCTGTGGCTCACACTTGTAATCCCAGCACTTTGGGAGGCCGAGGCAGGCGGATCATGAGGTCAAGAGATCAAGACCATCCTGGCTAACATGGTGAAACCCCGACTCTACTAAAAATACAAAAAATTATCCAGGTGTGGTGGCATGTGCCTGTAGTCCCAGCTACTTGGGAGGCTGAGGCAGGAGAATCACTTGAACCTGGGAGGCAGAGGTTGCAGTGAACTGAGATCATGCCACTGCATGCCAGCCTGGCAACAGAGTGAGACTCTGTCTCAAAAAAGGAAAAATGAATAAATAAAACAGAGGTGGAAAATATTAGAAAAAAGAAGATACTTAGAAGATAAATATAGGAAGTTCCACATCTGACTAAGCTCCAAAAAGAAATAATGAAAATGGAAGAAAGGAAATGATAAAAATGAAATACAGTAAAATATCTTAGAATTGAAGTATATTAATATCCAGATGTAGAAGCCTTACCAAGTCGCCAGTGCCAAGAATGGAAACGACCCACACGAGGACACTTCATAGTGAAACTGCAGAGCACAGACATAAAGTAAATTTCAGAACACAGATATAAATACCTTCTGAGTGTTAGAAAAAAAAGACACATGTAAAGGACTAGGAATCAGAATAGTACCAGACATCTCAAAGAAAGTCTAGGAACAATGACAGAGTAGAAGATGGTTTTCAAAATTCTAAGGAAAAGCTCACTCACTCACTCTATCTATCTATCTATCTATCTATCTATCTATCTATTCCTCCATCCATCCCTCTCTCTCTATATTAATCCATCCATCAATCCATTTCATTATGTATGTATGTATATCTATCTATCTATCTATCTATCTATCTATCTATCTATCTATCTATCATCTATCCATCCAGCCACCCTCTGTCTGTCTGTCTGTCTATTGGTCTATCATCTGTCATCTATCTATCTTTATCTTACTGAGAACTTGATACTTAAAAATGAAAAGAACAGATGAAGACCTCCTCATGGAACCTTTGTTAAGCGATTAATGGAGGATGTGTTCCAGCAAAATACGGGAATAAATCAAATAAGAGGAAAGCATAAGCTTTGCACAGTGGCAGTATGGTAGCCAGTGAGGTTTATTCCAGGTGCAATTATTGCTAATTGATAACGTTTCCCAATATCCCACCATGACAACTTGAAACATAGTCGGTACCGGCAATTTTTGACAGTCTCTAGTGACCAAGATTTAAAAAAAGACAAAGAAAGAGGCAAACATAGAATCTAGGGAAGCATGTCTCTAACAAAGGAGAGTAGCAAAAGAAGTGCCTGGCTGAAAACCATTCAGAGGGCCTAGAGAGCAACCATCCTTGTTCAGAGCAGGAGAATGAAGGCCGTCATGATGCAGAGCTCCATCCAGAAAAAAAGTAGACCCAATGGAATGGATGAAATTGTCGGTGGTAACTTAGAGATGAAGGAAAGTATTAACAACATTTAAATGAAAATTAGGCAAGCAAAAAAAATAAGAATTTTTAAAAAGGTGACACAATAGTGAACAAAAGGCTCTACAAAAAATAATGTATCGATCCTCTTCCTAAGCTGGCGCTCAGCAAGGAAAAGGCCATATTCAGTTCCAGCGCCAAGATCATGAAGCCCAATGACGAGAAGCCGGACGAGTTCAAGCCCAGCATCTCCCAGGCTCTTCTGCAGCTGGAGATGAGCTCAGACCTCAAGGCTCAGCTCAGGGAGCTGAATATTATGGCAGCCAAAGAAACTGAAGTTGGTAGTGGTCGGAAAGCTATCATAATCTTTGTTCCCGTTCCTAAACTGAAATCTTTCCAGAAAATCCAAGTCCAGCTAGAAGCGAATTGGAAAAAAAGTTCAGTGGGAAGCATGTTGTCTTTATCACTCAGAGGAGAATTCTGCCTAAGCCAACTCGAAAAAGCTGTATGAAAAATAAGCAAAAGCATCCCAGGAGCCGTGCCCTGACAGCTGTGCACGACGCAATCCTTGAGGACTTGGTCTTCCCAAGTGAAATTTTGGGCAAGAGAATCCGCATGAAACTGGACGGTGGCCTGCTCGTAAAGGTTCATTTGGACAAAGCACAGCAGAACAATGTGGAACATAAAGTTAAAATTTTTTCTGGTGTCTATAAGAAGCTCACGGGCAAGGATGTTAATTTTGAGTTCCCAGAGTTTCAATTGTAAACAAAAATGACTAAATAAAATATTTTCACGGTAAGAAAAGAAGAAAATAATAATAATGTTGTGATAACTTTTTCTTTGCAGCGAGTTATATTTTCTGAATCAGATTATATGGATTCAACTAAAAGTAGCTTTTAACTATATTTAAGAAATAAGAGAGAGGAGGTGAGAGTACAGAAGTTAAATGCACGTGTGTCATATATGGAAATTTAAAGATAAAGTCTGAAGTATTGATAAATCTAGATAGAGAAGTATATACCTATGTAGAAGAGACTTCTAGAGGTCGCCCAGAAGCTGTCTCTCCTTGTGCAACAGGAGGCTTTGGTACATGGCTGGCCAGTGCAAGCAATACTTCTCCACCCTCCAGGCTGGGATGAAGTTTTGGCTCATGAGTTGTACATACACGTTTCAAGTGACAGCACCTGAAATCCTTCAAGGAACAGCATGTCCATGTGCCCTTTGCCTTTTTGTCTTTGTTTATTTTCCCCATCTTGATTTCTAAAACATAGATTCTACCTCAGACTGTGAGGACAGAGGCTACATTCTAGTGGCAGTGGAATGTGAACTGGGAGAAGTCTGGCTCTTTATACCGCAAGTCTTTTATGTAAGAGAAAAACTCAAAAACAAAAACCCTGTCTTTCTTATTTGAGGCATGGCTTTGAGCTTGTCAGAGCCAAACCTAAACTCTTTTAGCATAGTATAAGAAATGTGAAGGGAACATCAGGAACCAACTGAAATGATAAAAAATGGTTGTCTCTGGAGAGTATATTTGGCACTAAGGAGGGACAAAGAAGGAGCTACTGTTTTCCATTATAAACTTCAGTAATAATAAGCCGAATATGAAATTGCTATTTAGTAGACTGAAATTGGTTAAATATCAGTGATTTACTATGCTTCAATCTAATATATAAATTTTAAACCAGGTGCATGTATTGGTATGATTAAAACATCTTTGAATACAAAAGAAAGAAAGAGGAGACTGGGTAAGTAGACAGGAATCTAATCTTGAAAGACCTACTATGTCATAGAGAGGGTCTGTGGTTTAACGTGATCAGATTGGTGTTTTGAAGATGATTCCCAAAGTAAAATGGAGAATATACTTTATAGTATAGCTCCATTGTATAGTAGCTATAGTAAATAATTTTAAAAGAAGCCTTTATAAAGCAATCAAGGCAACAAATAATGAAAACTAAACCAAGGCTGTTGCAGAGAAGATGAGGTTAAGAAATATGTTATCAATCAGAGAAAGAGAGCAGGAGATGGAAGAGAGGCAGTCTGGCAAAGTGGTTAAGAATCTGAATCTGAAGTCTCTTAGACTGTCCGTTATCCTGTGTGGCTTTGGCAAGGTTCTGTAATCATGCTGTGCTTCCTGTTCTCATTTATAGAATGGGGATAACAATTGTACCTCCTTTTTAGACTTGTAGTGAACATTACATGCAAGAGCACATATGAAAATCATACAGAAGTGGTGAGAGTGCACGTTCTTGTCTTTTTCTGCTTCTCAGGGGAATGCTTCCAGCTTTTCCCATTCAGTATGATGTTGGCTGTGGGCTTGTCATAGATGATTCTTGAGTACACATGGACACAAAGATGAGAACAAGAGACACCGGGGACTACTAGAGGAGGGAGGGCAGTGGGGAGGCAAGGGTTGAAAAACTAACTGCTGTGTACTATATTCACTACCTTGGTAATGGGATTATTCATACACCAAACCCCAGTGGCACGCAATTTACCATGTAACAAACCTGCACGTGTACCCCCCAAACCTAAAACAAAAGTCGGAAAAAAAAGGAAAAGTAACAAACTGCCTGGTGCAGAATAAATACTGAATAAATGTGAGCTACTATTATTACTATAGGTTGCTTCATCCATTGGAGGAAGCTCAGGAGAATGCACAGCCTGGGCAGTAGGAAGATACTAAACTCTATTCTGGAATGTGGCGTTTGAGCTACTGGCTAGATCTAAGAGGATTTGTCTGATAAAGAAGATTGACAGGACAGAAGTTGTGCTACAAATAGGATTCACTGGGACCCACGTGGAACTTGAAGCTATGGGAATGAATTCGTTCTACATCTAAGAGGAGTATGTAGAGTGAGGAGAGAGAGGGAAAAAATAGAAACACCAATATTTAAGGAAAAGGGAGGCTTCCAAAGAAATTAAGAGTAACAAACCAGAGATTTGGGAGAAGGGCAAGTGGGGAACATTGGGAAGTAACAATTTGCAGGAGTGTTTCGGCATGCCCAAACTGGAACTGGATGTAGACAGGTCCCTTGGCTTTAGCAACTAAGTGGGTGATCACCATGTTGGTGGTCCGAGGAGCTCAGGAGTCAGAGGGCAGAAAGCAGAGGTGCTGCCAAACATGATGAAAGCAAACTGAGCCACTGGGAGCAGACTCTTCTTTCTAGAAGCTTGTCTGGGAATGAGAAAACTGGAAGAGATTTGACAGTGTTTGCACATGTAAATAAATAAGACTTCAGAGAGGAAGGAAAAAAACATAAAATAAATAGCACACATGAGAAAGCAGGGACCCTGAGATCTGTTCTTTTCTGATTCTCCATTTTGCCTTCTCAGATAAGTAGAATGTGTGACAACAAAAAGACGAATTATTATTCTTGGCACTTAATTATGTAAGATCTGTTTCAAAGCCTCATGGGAGAGTGTTTTGTCCTGTTATATATTCTTTTTCAGTATGCTTTCCTAAAAAGTAATAACAGCATGTGCAAAGAAACACTGAGAGAGAAATCAATCTGAAACAACATCACGTCTAGAGATTATTTTCTATGCCCAAACAGAAATAGCTCTTTTTGATAGCTTTTCCTATTAACATGCCACTTTTAGAAAAAATAGGAAAGTGCTGTGCTTCACAGTCGGAAAACTGCTTTCTATTTTAACTCCTTCAAAAAGGTAATGAGTAATTTCATCTGTCTACAAAACTAGATGCGTGTGTATGTGTGTGTTTAAAAAGTCCCGGAGGTCAAAATAAGTCTTTATATAATCAGAAATTTTGTGATCTTTCAGTAGAAAACAATCACGAATAATGGAATAAAATGTGTTTTTTGATCTCAGGATGTGACAAAAGGCATTTCTTACAGCAAGAAGTAAAGGCAGACAGCCACTGGAAGGTGGCTGCTGTGCTGTGGTCTCTGTTCCTGCAGCCTTGTTTAGTAGCCACTATAAATAGAAACAGTGCGGGCATAGGAGAACGGATGCACTTTTGTACATCAGCATCAGACTGCTCCCAGGAATTGAATGGCCATTGTAGCTGAGCATAAGAACTGAATAATTCTTCTTAAATGATTTTCAATGCATATACTGCTCGACATGTAAGGGAATGGTAGTTTACATGTATCACTTTGAGAGAACTGAAGAAAAGCTCAATAAGAAATTTGCCGCAACATGGATCGAACTGGAGGTCATTATGTTAAGTAAAATAAGCCAGGCTCAGTTTATTTGCATGTTCTCACTCATATGTGGGAGCTAAAAGAAATGAATCACATAAAGTTAGAGAGTACAATGGTGGTTACAGAGGCTGGGAAGGGTAGCACGGATGAAGAACACTTGGTTAAGGGGTACAAAAATACAGTAAGATACAAGAAATAAGTACAGTGTTCAATAGCACTGTAGGGAAACTATAGTTAACAAGAATTTATTGTATATTTGAAAATAGGTAGAAGAGACAATCTGGAATGTTCCCAACACACACACAAAATAATTGTTTGAGGTGGTGGATATCCTAATTACCCTGATTTGATCTTTATGTATTGTGTGCACATATCTAAAGAAAACCCTCATGTACCTCATAAATACATGTAGCTATTACGTATCAATTAAAAAATGATCATCATGATCACCAAGCACATGTCTTTCTAGGCAAAAATACTGTGATCTGTGTTTCTTGTATGAGTTCTGATTATGCTCCAAGCACTATGCTATGCCCTTTAAAAAGCATTTAACATTTTAAATATTTATATGATCCTATGCCATAAATACTAGTATTACCCCATTTAGCAGGGAAATAATTTTAGACTCAGTTAAATGACTTCTTATGTTTTGACATTTGGTATGTGAGATTTAAAGCTACTACTGGAGAGAGCAGTCTTCCTCCAGTTTGAGAATTGAGTGATATTTTGGGGATAAAACAAGTAAGATATGAAGAAAATATTTAGAGGCACTAGTCACTTATTAAAAGGGAATTATGTCTAATAAATTTTCATCTTGACCAAAATAGTAAAGTACTGCTATTCTGACTGTATTTGCAGCCACATATATGCATATATACATATATATGTATATACTGTTTGACTAAACTCTATTAGTATTTTTGCAATGTCTTTCATTTTATGAAATTGATGTTTGCCTCAAGAGTTGTAGGCTATTTTTTTTTTGCTAGTTGTTTATAGCTTTATTTGCAAAGGGCCCTATCTGTAAACATGAGGTAAATAATTGTTTTATATTATCAAAGAGGACAAATGATTATTTCCCAAATAAACACACTTAGATTTAACTAGCTGTACAAATAGGGAACTGAGTGTTCCAAACCATGTGACTAAGATACGAACTAAAGAGAGTATTATGGCACATGGTACCACTAGAGATGGGACCACTCTCTGGCAAGAGGGTGGAGCCAGCATGTGCCTAGGATGTTCACAGCCTAGAGGCATGCAATCTCATGAGCTCTTCTTGCTAAGGATTATTTAGCATAGATTTGTATGATTCCTACTATGTTTCTATGATTCCAAACCTTTTAAAGAATATTTTTATACACTTCCTATGGTCTCCTAAGAAAGTTTAATGACTATATTCTCTTTTATTTCTTACGAGTTATTTTTGCATTATTTCAAACTTACAAAAAGATGAGAACAGCACACAGAATTTCTGTTATATGTACTTTTACCCAGATACACAAATTGCTTAAATCTTGACCCCATTTACTCTCTTATTTTAACTTATGCTTTTTATTTTTTTATTTTATTTCCCTTTTTATTTTATTTATTTTTATTTATTTTATTTTTTAATATACTTTAAGTTTTAGGGTACATGTGCACAATGTGCAGGTTTGTTACATATGTATACATGTGCCATGTTGGTGTGCTGCACCCATTAACTCATCATTTAACATTAGGCATATCTCCTAATGCCATCCCTCCCCACTACCCCCACCCCACAACAGGCCCCAGTGTGTGAATGTTCCCCTTCCTGTGTCCATGTGTTCTCATTGTTCAGTTCCCACCTGTGAGTGAGAACATGCGGTGTTTGGTTTTTTGTCCTTGTGATAGTTTGCTGAGAATGATGGTTTCCAGCTTCATCCATGTCCCTACAAAGGACATGAACTCATCATTTTTTATGGCTGCATAGGATTCCATGGTGTATATGTGCCACATTTTCTTAATCCAGTCTATCATTGTTGGACATTTGGGCTGGTTCCAAGTCTTTACTATTGTGAATAGTGGCGCAATAAACATACGTGTGCATGTGTCTTTATAGCAGTATGTTTTATAATCCTTTGGGTATATACCCAGTGTATATACCCAATGAGATGGCTGGGTCAAATGGTATTTCTAGTTCTAGATCCCTGAGGAATCACCACACTGACTTCCACAATGGTTGAACTAGTTTACAGTCCCACCAACAGTGTGAAAGTGTTCCTATTTCTCCACATCCTCTCCAGCACCTGTTGTTTCCTGACTTTTTAATGATTGCCATTCTAACTGGTGTGAGATGGTATCTCATTGTGGTTTTGATTTGCATTTCTCTGATGGCCAGTGATGATGAGCATTTTTTCATGTGTCTTTTGGCTGCATAAATGTCTTCTTTTGAGAAGTGTCTGTTCATATCCTTCGCCCACTTGTTGATGGGGTTGTTTTTTTCTTGTAAATTTGCTTGAGTTCACTGTAGATTCTGGATATTAGCCCTTTGTCAGATGAGTAGATTTTGTCAGATGAGTAGATTGCCAAAATTTTCTCCCATTCTGTAGGTTGCCTGTTCACCCTGATGGTAGTTTATTTTGCTGTGCAGAAGCTCTTTCGTTTAATTAGATCCCATTTGTCAATTTTGGCTTTTGTTGCCATTGCTTTTGGTGTTTTAGACACGAAGAACTTGCCCATGCCTATGTCCTGAATGGTATTGCCTAGGTTTTCTTCTAGGGTTTTTATGGTTTTAGGTCTAACATTTAAGTCTTTAACTCATCTTGAATTAATTTTTGTATAAGGTGTAAGGAAGTAGCTTGATGGGGATGGCATTGAATCTATAAATTACCTTGGGCAGTATGGCCATTTTCACGATATTGATTCTTCCTACCCATGAGCATGGAATGTTCTTCCATTTGTTTGTATCCTCTTTTATTTCTCTGAGCAGTGGTTTGTAGTTCTCCTTGAAGAGGGCCTTCACATCCCTTGTAAGTGGAATTCCTAGGTATTTTATTCTCTTTGAAGCAATTGTGAATGGGAGTTCACTCATGATTTGGCTCTGTTTGTCTGTTATTGGTGTATAGGAATGCTTGTGATTTTTGCACATTGATTTTGTATCCTGAGACTTTGCTGAAGTTGCCTATCAGCTTAAGGAGATTTTGGGCTGAGACGATGGGATTTTCTAGATATACCATCATGTCATCTGCAAACAGGGACAATTTGACTTCCTCTTTTCCTAATTGAATACTTTTATTTCCTTCTCCTGCCTGATTGCCCTGGGCAGAACTTCCAACACTATGTTGAATAGGAGTGGTGAGAGAGGGCATCCCTGTCTTGTGCCAGTTTTCAAAGGGAATGCTTCCAGTTTTTGCCCATTTAGTATGATATTGGCTGTAGGTTTGTCATAGATAGCTCTTATTATTTTGAAGATACGTCCCATCAGTACCTAATTTATTGAGAGTTTTTAGCATGAAGCGTTGTTGAATTTTGTCAAAGGCCTTTTCTGCATCTATTGAGATAATCATGTGGTTTTTGTCCTTGGTTCTGTTTATATGCTGGATTATGTTTATTGATTTGCGTATGTTGAGACAGCCTTGCATCCCAGGGATGAAGCCCACTTGATCATGGTGGATAAGCTCTTTGATGTGCTGCTGGAATCGCTTTGCCAGTATTTTACTGAGGATTTTTGCACCGATGTTCATCAGGGATATTGGTCTAAAATTCTCTTTTTTTGTGGTGTCTCTGCCAGGCTTTGGTATCAAGATGATGCTGGCTTCATAAAATGAGTTAGGGAGGATTCCCTCTTTTCCTATTGATTGGAATAGTTTCAGAAGGAATGGTACTAGCTCCTCCTTGTACCTCTGGTAGAATTTGGCTGTGAATCCATCTGGTCCTGGACTTTTTCTGGTTGGTAAGCTATTAATTATTGCCTCGATTTCAGAGTCTGTTATTGGTCTATTCAGAGATTCAACTTCTTCCTGGTTTAGTCTTGGGAGGGTGTATGTGTCGAGGAATTTATCCATTTCTTCTAGATTTTCTAGTTTATTTGTGTAGAGGTGTTTATAGTATTCTCTGATGGTAGTTTGTATTTCTGTGGGATCGGTGGTGATATCCCCTTTATCATTTTTTATTGCGTCTATTTGATTCTTCTCTCTTTTCTTCTTTATTAGTCTTGCTAGCAGTCTATCAATTTTGTTGATCTTTTCAAGAAACCAGCTCCTGGATTCATTAATTTTTTGAAGGGTTTTTTGTGTCTCTATTTCCTTCAGTTCTGCTCTGATCTTAGTTATTTCTTGCCTTCTGCTAGCTTTTGAATGTGTTTGCTCTTGCTTCTCTAGTTCTTTTAATTGTGATGTTAGGGTGTCAATTTTAGATCTTTCCTGTTTTCTCTTGTGGGCATTTAGTGCTATAAATTTCCTTCTGCACACTGCTTTGAATATGTCCCAGGGATTCTGGTATGTTGTGTCTTTGTTCTTGTTGGTTTCAAAGAACATATTTATTTCTGCCTTCATTTCGTTATGGTACCCAGTAGTCATTCAGGAGCAGGTTGTTCAGTTTCCATGTAGTTGAGCAGTTTTGAGTGAGTTTCTTAATCCTGAGTTCTAGTTTGATTGCACTGTGGTCTGAGAGACAGTTTGTTATAATTTCTGTTCTTTTGCATTTGTGGAGGAGTGCTTTACTTCCAACTATGTGGTCAACTTTGGAATAGGTGTGGTGTGGTGCTGAGAAGAATGTATATTCTGTTGATTTGGGGTGGAGAGTTCTGTAGATGTCTATTAGGTCTGCTTGGTGCAGAGCTGAGTTCAGTTCCTGGATGTCCTTGTTAACTTTCTGTCTCGTTGATCTGTGTAATGTTGACAGTGGGGTGTTAAAGTCTCCCATTATTATTGTGTGGGAGTCTAAGTCTCTTTGTAGGTCTCTAAGGACTTGCTTTATGAATCTGGGTGCTTCTGTATTGGGTGCATATATATTTAGGATAGTTAGCTCTTCTTGTTGAATTGATCCCTATACCGTTATGTAATGGCCTTCTTTGTCTCTTTTGATCTTTGTTGATTTAAAGTCTGCTTTATCAGAGACTAGGATTGCAACCCCTGCCTGTTTTGTTTTCCATTTGCTTGGTAGATCTTCCTCCATCCCTTTATTTTGAGCCTATGTGTGTCTCTGCACATGAGATGGGTTTCCTGAATACAGCACACTGATGGGTCTTGACTCTTTATCCAATTTGCCAGTCTGTGTCTTTTAATTCGAGCATTTAGCCCATTTACATTTAAGGTTAATATTGTTATGTGTGAATTTGATCCTGTCATTATGACGTTAGCTGGTTATTTTTTTTGTTAGTTGATGCAGTTTCTTCCTAGCTTTGATGGTCTTTACAATTTGGCATGTTTTTGCAGTGGCTGGTACTGGTTGTTCCTTTCCATGTTTAGTGCTTCCTTCAGGAGCTCTTTTAGGGGAGGCCTGGTGGTGACAAAATCTCTCAGCATTTGCTTGTCTGTAAAGTATTTTATTTCTCCTTCACTTATGAAGCTTAGTTTGGCTGGAGATGAAATTCTGGGTTGAAAATTCTTTCCTTTAAGAATGTTGAATATTGGCCCCCACTCTCTTCTGGCTTGTAGAGTTTCTGCCAAGAGATCAGCTGTTAGTCTGATGGGCTTCCATTTGTGGGTAACCTGGTCTTTCTCTCTGGTTGCCCTTAACATTTTTTCCTTCATTTCAACTTTGGTGAATTTGACAATTATGTGTCTTGGAGTTGCTCTTCTCGAGGAGTATCTTTGTGGCATTCTCTGTATTTCCTGAATTTGAATGTTGGCCTGCCTTGTAGATTGGGGAAGTTCTCCTGGATAATATCCTGCAGAGTGTTTTCCAACTTGGTTCCATTCTCCCCGTCACTTTCAGGTACACCAATGAGACATAGATTTGGTCTTTTCACATAGTCCTATATCTCTTGGAGGCTTTGTTCCCTTCTTTTTAGTCTTTTTTCTCTAAAATTCTCTTCTCGCTTCATTTCATTCATTTCATCTTCCATCACTGATACTCTTTCTTCCAGTTGATCGAATTGGCTACTGAGGCTTGTGCATTCTTCACATAGTTCTCATGCCTTGGTTTTCAGCTCCATCAGGTCCTTTAAGGACTTCTCTGCATTGGTTATTCTAGTTAGCCATTTGTCTAATTTTTTTTTCAAGGTTTTCAACTTCTTTGCCATGGGTTTGAACTTCCTCCTTTAGCTCGGAGTAGTTTGATGGTCTGAAGCCTTCTTCTCTCAACTCGTCAAAGCATTCTCCATCCAGCTTTGTTCCGTTGCTGGTGAGGAGCTGCGTTCCTTTGGAGGAGGAGAGGCACTCTGATTTTTAGAGTTTCTGGTTTTTCTGCTCTGTTTTTTCCCCATGTTTGTGGCTTTATCTACCTTTGGTCTTTGACGATGGTGACGTACAGATGGGGTTTTGGTGTGGATGTCCTTTCTGTTTGTTAGTTTTCCTTCTAACAGTCAGGACCCTCAGCTGCAGATCTGTTGGAGTTTGCTGGAGGTCTACTCCAGACCCTGTTTGCCTGGGTATCAGCAGTGGAGGCTGGAGAACAGTGGATATTGGTGAACAGCAAATGTTGCTGCCTGATCCTTCCCCTGGAAGTTTTTTCTCAGAGGAGTACATGGCCGTGTGAGGTGTCAGTCTGCCCCTACTGGGGGGTGCCTCCCTGTTAGGCTACTCGGGGGTCAGGGACCCACTTGAGGAGGCAGTCTGTCCGTTCTCAGATCTCCAGCTGCATGCTGGGAGAACCACTGCTCTCTTCAAAGCTGTCAGACAGGGACTTTTAAGTCTGCAGAGATTTCTGCTGCCTTTTGTTTGGCTATGCCCTGCCCCCAGAGGTGGCGTCTACAGAGGCAGGCGGGCCTCCTTGAGCTGTGGTGGGCTCCACCCAGTTCGAGCTTCCCGGCAGCTTTGTTTACCTACTCAAGTCTTGGCAATGGCAGCCGCCCCTCCCCTGGCCTGGCTGCTGCCTTGCAGTTTCATCTCAGACTGCTGTGCTAGCAATGAGCAAGGCTCCGTGAGCATAGGACCCTCCAAACCATGTGCGGGATATAATCTTCTGGTGTGCTGTTTGCTAAGACCGTTTGGAATAGCACAGTATTAGGGTGGGAGTGACCCGATTTTCCAGGTGCCATCTGTCACCCCTTTCTTTGACTAGGAAAGGGAATTCCCTGACCCCTTGCACTTCCCAGGTGAGGCGATGCCTCTCCCTGCTTCGGCTCACACTTGGTGCACTGCACCCACTGTCCTGCACCCACTGTCCAACACTCCCCAGTGAGATGAACCCGGTACCTCGGTTGGAAATACAGAAATCACCTGTCTTCTGCGTCGCTCATGCTGGGAGCTGTAGACTGGAGCTGTCCCTATTTGGCCATCTTGGCTCCACCCAACTTATGCTTTTTAAATATATGTTTGTATTTTTCTCTGAAACACTTGAGAGTAAATTTTAGATATCATGCTCATTTGTACTGAAGTCATCAACGTGTTTTTCCCAGGAACAAGGATATTCTCTTGCATAACCGCAATGCAATGGTAAAATCAGAAAAGTTAACATTGAAACATTACTATTATCCATGGTCCATATTCAGATTTTATCAATTGTCCCAGTGATATTCTGTATAGTTATTTTTTCCCCAGGCCAGGATCCATTCCAGGATCGTGTATTGAATTTAGTTATATCTTAAAAATTTGGGACTGTTCCCCAGTCTTTCTTTGTGAGTCATATCTTGACATTTTAAAAAAGCACAGGCTAGTTATTTGATAGAGTGCTCCTCAGTTTGCGTTTGTTTGATGTTAACTCATAATTAGAAATTAGATTATGCCTTTTTACCAAGAATGCCAAACAAATGTTGCGTGTCCTTCTTGGTGGTTTATAGCAGGTGGTTTGAGATTGAGTTAGCTCCATTACTGATGATCTCAACCTTCATCACTCATTGAAGGTGCTGTCTACCAAATTTTTCTTCTGGAAAGTTACCATTTTTGTGTTTGTAATTAATAAACAATCTGTGGGACATTCACTGTTGACTCTTGCCTGGATCAATTATTACTATGATGTTGCAAAATGACAATTTTCTCTCGTTCTTTCTGTAGCTATTAATTAACATTCCATTGCAAAGAAGAACTTTCTTTTCTCCCTGATAGTGCATGTTTCTATGTATTATGTGTTTATATCAGTTAAGACTCATGAATTTTTTTATTCAATAGGTTGTAATATTTTACCATCTTTACTTATTTTGATGCCAAATTGCCCCCTTTGTGTTTGAGTTTTAAAAAATGGCATTAACCAGCTTTGTCACATACTTTATTCACATGACCTGCATTTGATAACTTCTGGCTCATTTCAACAAATAATATATTCTCCTGACATGGAATTTCATTCTATTTGATACAGACAAAATGAATAATGAAAAATTAATAATTTTGAAGACGGCTTTGTTGTAATCAGATACAACTTCTAAAAAACAATATACAAATATTATTTTTTCTTTGTTAGTATTTTATAAAGTTCACTACATCTATAGGATGACTCTGCCTCTTAGATTTTAGGTTTTGGCATATTCACATTTGTTTCATTTTCTGTATAATTTTTCTGTTTTCTGTGTTTAGACACTCCTTTGACCCAAAGGGAGAACAAGCCTGAGGGGTCAGGAATGGATTAAAATATATGTCAGGAATGGATTAAAATATAATATATATATATAAAAGTTACTCCTAATTATTCATTATTGATTAATCATTTTCTGTGTAGTTTAATTCAATAGGTATTATTCATTTGAGTTCTTCATAAGTCTGTTTTGTTTGGGATATCTCTCTTCAAACCCCCCACACTATAGTATTTTCAAAATTGTATCATATTTGCACATCAATGAACTTATGCCCCAAAGTGGAACTGTGGCTATAAACTTAAGTGTGAACCTATTGCTTACCATTGCTTCTCATATTGTCATTGAACAAGAATGGCTTGGAAAGGTTTCACTGATATTGTAGCCAAAAACTATATGTAGAATTGTTCAGAGACTAAATAAGAAATTTAATAATTGTGAAACTTTCTAGAGAAAAATTACCTGACCTGGAGCAAAATTAGAGTTTGGAAGGACTTCAAATTTAGTTTATAAGTACAGAAAATATGAATGTAGCAACTTTTTGACTAGGCCTCTTTTTGCATTTAGGAAAACAGGTGGAGTTATTTGAATTTGAAAGAGTCTACTGGGTGAGGGTGAGAGGCATTGAAATGGGATTAAGCTATCCATTTATTAGGTTATTTAGGGCTTACGTTAATTTTGTGGCTAGCACAAGTAAAGCATTCTGCTGCTTGGGGAAGTGTTTTCTCTAAAATATTCTAAGTACTTATTTTGTTGGTGGCTGCAAGAGTGAACATATTTGTGAAGTTTTTAGAAAAAGAGACTTCATTCCTCATTACAAGATTTACTTGAATATGCAAGTTGTTATTTTGCATGGTGAAAGCCACATTTATGTAGAACTTCACCATAAATATGATCTTAAGTAGCACCTACTCTTAATCATATTTAGATACTTCCAATGAAAAAGATTTTCTGTTTGATTTTAATTTTAGAGGAATGCTACTTGCTTAGCAACAGCCCCATTCAACCTATCTAAAATGTTGGTGTTGAGAACTTGACATTTTATAGTAGATTCACATTTATTTGCTGGAATGGCTGATACGAAAGGTTAAAGATCTCCGTGCTACCTAGAGTAATAAATTGAAAATTAATTGAGATGACTTCCATCTATCTTCAGATTCTATGACTTTCATTCTTCCCACACTGATAAAAACAATGTAAAAAATAAGTCAAATTGCAGTAATTGAAAGCTGATCCTCTGGTCTATAGGGGCAAAATGGCTTTCCTCTTCAGCCCTGTGAAGCTGGCTGGGGCTCAGTGATTACACATCAGCTCTGCAGTAGAGCACTTCAATATGAGGATGCATTGCTCACTGTAATTTTGTTGAAAAGGTCTGTATACTATTGCTGTCATCCTTTTTTCTTCAGAAGAATATAAGTATTTACTCACAATTGTTTAGTCAGGAATAAAACATCAGGTAAGAAGAGGCTGTTTTATATTATAAACCACAAGTCAATTATTTCTTCATTTTTAATGAACAATTGATCACTAGTTTCAAGTTAGAAGCAAATGCTGATTGACAATAAAGTCCGTTAAATACTTGCAAATGCTAAATGCAGTATAAAATACATTAAAGCCACGTTTCCTGTCCTCAAATGGCTCATAATTTAAGATGATAAAGTAGTCATATATTCACCCTTCTGCTTTACTTAAAAATTAGACTCAAAGGAGAGGGGTAATTAAGCTTCCAATAAAACAATGCCTTGCCTAGTCCTTCTTAATTAAGTCAGCTTTTTGTTAAGTAGGTTATATCTGAGAATGTTTTGGGAAGGGGCAATTATTACCAGTGGGCATAAGGGAACATTTTTGGTGATGGAAGTGTCCTATGTGTTGGCCGTATTGGTGGCTATATGAGTGAACATATTTGTCAAAACACATCAAACTACTATTTAAAATGCATGTATTTTAATATATTTAAATAATACCTTACCTTTAATTTAAAAAGCCATCCTAGAAATGAATATAAAGCCCAACTAACTGATAGAATATTGTTCAAAGGATATGTGCAATCAAGTCAGAGAAAAGGAAACACAGATGGCTCTGGAAAAAAAAATAACATATATACACATATATATACACATATGTGTATATGTGTATCTATATGTATACATATATACACATATGCATATATATACACATGTGTATAAATATATATATATGTGCTAGATTCCTCTCAAAGCAAATTAAAATAACTCAAGATACATTTTTCATATATAAATTTGGGGAAAATGATTGATAACAAACACATTGTATGGGAAAATAGATACTCTCATATTTGCCTTGTTGAAGTATAAATTGGTACCATTCCTATGGAGGGCAGTTTGGCAACAATTAACAAAAACAAATGCATATATTTCTTTTGATCCAGCAATCCTGCTTTTGGGGAATTTGTCCAACAGATATACTACATGCAGGCAAAATGACATTTGCATGATCTTATTACCTGTAGAATTGTTAATAATTGCATATGATTCCTTAAGTGTCCAAAAATAGGGGACTGGCTAAATGAATTATGGTACATCCATGTAATGGAATACTGTGTAGCTGTAAAAATGGGAAAGTCTCTATATGGTGACATAGATAACTCTCTTAATTAAATGAAAAAATAAGGCACAGTTTCCAGGAAGGTAGAGTAGAAGTAATTTTCCCTATTCCTCTCTCTAATTACAAATCAAAATCTTAGACATTATACATGCATTAAAAACAAAACAAAGAAAATGTAAGAAGACTCTGAAAGGTAGAGAGAAGGTAGCAGACCAGCTACAAATCTCAGGACCCAAGAAAAACAAGGTGGTGAGTGCTGTGGGTTTTCTTTTTGCCTTATATACCCAAGACTTGTTGCTAAAAAAGCTGGCATCCTGGAAACACCGATGAGAGCAGACAAAAAAACCAAAAACCAAAAAACCCTCAACAAAAGCCTACTCTCTCTAGCAAAAGGGCCAGAAAATGGGCAGGCTAGCATGACAGAAAACTTTTAGACAATAACTACTCCAGCAAAATACCACAGAAAAAAATTATGTCCTTACTCCCAACCATATGAGCAAAGGCTGAGTGTAAAACCATCCCTCCACTTGTCCCTCCCAGAGCCCTGGTGTCAGGGTGGTGTCAGAGAACATACACTAAGAAGGAATCTTAAACTTTGATCCACATTCGGGGATAAATTGGACTCAGTCAAAATTTTAAAATTTTCTTTTTGAAAGACCATGTTAGTGGATGAAAAGATAAGCTACAAACTGAAAGAAAATGTTTGTAAGCCACATATCCAACAAGGACTAGTATCTAAAATACATGAAGAACTCTTAAAAGTCAACAGTAACAAACAAACAATAACAAAAACAAGCAATCCAAGTAGAAAATAGGAAAAAGACATGGAGAAATTTTACCAAAGAGGATATACAGGTGGTAAATAAACACTTGAAAATTTGTTCAACATCATTAGCCATTAGGAAAATGCAAATAAAAACCACAATAAGATATCGCTGTACAACTATCAACATAAAATATAAAATCGAAACTAATTAAAACACGAAATGCTGGTAAAAATATGGAGAAACTGAATTACTCAAGCATTGCTTATGGGAATGTTAAATGGTAAAGCTGCTGTGGAAAACAGTTTGATATTTTATCATAAAAGTGAACATCGCTATCTTATGACCAAACAATTATATATGCCTAGGCATTTATCCCAGGGAAATGAAAACTTATGTTCACCCAGAAACTTGTACCTGAAGGTTTGTGGTGGCTTCATTCATAATAGGCAAAAATTAGAAACCATCTACTGGGTGAAAACTTAACTGTGGTACATTACTATCATAGAATACTACTCAGCAATAAAAAGTAAGGAGGTATTGACATATGCAACGATGTGAAATAACCTTCACAGAATCATGTTGAGTGATGAAAGTCTGTTTCAAAAGATTATATAGTACAGAATTTCATTTATATAATGTTCTTGAAATGACAGAAATTTAGAAATAGGAATACAATTTTGGTTACCAGGGGTTAGGAGGGAATGGGAGTGGCTAGAAAGGGGGTGTGGCTATAAAATGAACAGCTTGAGGGATTCTTGCAGTGAAGCCAGAGTGTTATCAATGTTATTATTCTGGTTGTGATATTGTACTATAGTTCTGTAAGCTATTGCCTTTGGGAGAAACTAGTAAAAGATACATGGGATTTCTCTGTATTATTTCTTACAACTACATGTGACTCTACAATTATCTCAAAACAGATTTAATTTTTAAAAGTTGATGTTCAGAATAGCAAAACTTATGCTACTTTATGTGCGAAATTGTGAGAAAAAATCTGTAATTGTTTTATTCTAAATGAATAATGGAATGCTAGAAAGATATATAAGAAATTTAAAACTTAAAAATGTGGTCACCTATGGAAGAAGGGATGGAGAAAAATGGGGACAAGAATAGAAAGGAGATCACTGTACACGCTTTTAACTTTCCAATTTGTGTTTTTCCATTTTACATTGTAAACTCCCATGGATCAAGTGTGTGTGTTATTTTGACCATACCTGCACAGTGCCCTATGGAATTATTTAGTAATTTGTTTAATGCTTGATAACTAGTCTATAAATATGAAGATTTTCATATGATGGTGATTAGGTGGTTTTCTGGAAGGCAAATCTATTTGAATAAAAATATAGAGCATGGAGAATGGATTAAATGGAAACCCCATTTACCACGATGTTTTTAGTATTCATTGCATGCCAGTATCAAAACATCTCATGTACCCTGTAAATATATACGCCTACTATGCACCCGCAAAAATAAAAACGTTAATAAAATAAATAAAACTGGAAGTTTGGTGGTGATATAGAAGACAGTAAGAAATATAAGAAAGAAACATACTTGTGACATCTTAACAAATTTAATTGTGTTTTTTTCACTCTCATTTTATTCATTTGACATTAACTTTATCATTTTGGAAATGACTTCTTCTGTCAGCTCCAGCTGCTGGGTAACTATAGTTCTTAACTCTTGAATCAGTGTCCATTTTCTCTGTCTGCTTTGTTGACTCAACGTTTATCTCTATTACTGTGTGTGTGGGTGTGTCTGCGTGGGAGGTGGATGAGCAGTAAAGAAGAAGGAAAAAGGACATATTTGTCTTTGGGCTTCTATTTATTTTTCAGTTCACACTATATCCCAGAAAGCCCCCACATTTAAACATTTACACGCCAGGCACTATGTAAGTGCTTTATACATTAGTTAATCTTTGTAACAATGCTAGGAGGAAAGTTGTATTACTATCATACCTATGATATAGATAAGGAAAATAAAGCTGAGTGAGGTGAAAAGCTTCCCCAAGGTCACATAGCTACTAAGGGATAGAATCAAGATTCAAATCCAGGTCTGTCTGACACCAAAGTCAATGCTCTTTGCTGCTGTCCTTATTTGAGTAAGGAGTTGTAGTATGAACTTTAGGAGAGCAGATGTGGATGCTGTGAACCACATAGAACATATCTCCGGAGGCGTTAATGGGGAAAGAGCTAAGAAATGGGTCATAAATTGGCCAGATTATAGTGGTCAGTGTATGAAATGCTGAGAGCTCATAGGTGCTCAGGTCATCTTGAAGAAAATACATGCTTTGCAGGAAGAATGAGGGATTGAGGAGATGCTGGTCAAAGGCTACAAAATATCAGTTAGAAGAACGAATAATTTCAAGAAATCTATTGTATAACTTAGTGACTACAGTTAAAAGAATGTATTAATACTTGAAAATTGTATATTTTAAGTGTTCTCACCACAAATAAATAATATGTGAGATAATGCATATGTTAATTAGCTTTATTTAGCTATGCCAGAATGTATATGTATTTATAAACATCATGCTCTATGCTATAAATATATACAATTTTATATGTCAATTAAAATAAATAAGAAAAGAATACATAAGAATGAGGCAATATCTGTATGGGAATTTCTGTGATAGATCACTGAGACGAAAAGTATGTTACAGGACCCATCTCACAAAATGAAAATCATTTTGTCAAAAAAATGAACGTGGGAGAAAAAACAAAGGATTTGATGTTTTGTACTGGGGAAAAGAATATGGTTGTGCCTATTCATAGAGAAAATGGTAGTAGAGCTATCTTGGTTAAAAAAAATAAGTAGCCAGGTGCAGTGGCTCATGCCTGTAATCCCAACACTTTGGTAGGCCGAGGCGGTGGATCACGAGGTCTGGAGTTCAAGACCAGCCTGGCCAACATGGTGAAACCCCATCTCTACTAAAAAAATACAAAAATTAGCCAGGCGTGGTGGTGGGCACCTGTAATCCCAGCTACTTGGGAGGCTGAAGCAGATAATTGCTTGAACCTGGGAGGCAGAGGTTGCAGTAAGCCGAGATTGCGCCACTGCACTCCAGCCTTAGTGACAGAGCGAGACTCTACCTCAGAAAAAAAAAAAAAAAAGGCAAAAAAAGCAATACTTCTATCACTGGCTCTGTAAATGTGATAGGCTGTTATCCAGACATAGAACAAGGAAGAGGAGTGGCTATTGGACAAAAGAGGAGAAGATGTTGCTGTGAAGTATATGTGGAAATCATTACTCAAGACAATTAGGATGGCTAAGCCTGTTTTGACAGCATTCTTGGAAAGAGAAGGACGGTGTCAGACAAAGATCAGAAAACCAGACTCCTAAATTAAAGAAAAAGAAGAAGTAAAGAGAAAGTTGACCATGAATCAGTTCAATGATAGATTGATGGATTTGAAATAGGTCTTTGAAAGAAAACATCAGATGTGTACTATCAAACTGTGCAACTGTTTAGGATAGAACTTTTCACTGTGCTAAATTAGATCAGTGCATAATTTTCAGTTAATTTTTGACTGATGGAAATACCACTTTCATGTGGTCTGCTGTATCTGACTTCTCCTCATGTTTGGATTTCTGCTACTGAAAGTGCACTCCAGGGATCAGAGCTATAACTAAGTGCCAAGCCCCATTCCAATAACAAAATTAACCATTATGGCTCTTTAGGAATCTCCAAGATAGTCTTCAATTTTAAATTATCTCCTTTCCTTTCTTTGCCCCTACACATGGTGAGGCCAGTATTTATGCCTGGCTTTCCCAGATAATTGCTGGGTGGCTACTAGCCCTAGTCGAGACAATGGTTTAGAAAAAGCCTCTTACTGATTTCAGAAAGTCTACACATACCACAGAAGAAATACTACTTGCTGTGGCCCCTACCTCCAGGACTTCACGGACCAGTTAGCTACAGATTAAAAAACTTTGTCTAGGGAGACAGACTTAATGCTGATCCAATTTTCTTCAAGAGGGAAAGTCCGAGTCCAAATATCTGTTGTAGCTGTTGTGGTTACCACCTTTTGAGTGCCCTTCCTCCAAAGTCAGTCTCCTTCCATTGCATTGTCCCCAGTTATGATGAAAGTTTCTCCACAGGTTAAAAATTACCACTCAATCTACAGCCTTTGGAACATAGAGGAAACTTCTGTGGCTTGTTAAATCACTGTATTTTGGTATTTCACACAGTATATGCTACTGACATTTAATCAGAAGAAACAACTTTTTTCTAAAACTAAATTGTTAATAAGGAGATTACAACTATTTGACAAGAACAAAACATAGTCTAAAGTTTGGAAAAAGTGCTAGGGGAAAATGGAGTAAACTTTGATGTAGTCATGAGGCCCTTTATACTCTTGTTGATTAAAATTTGCCTGATAAATTACTTTCTGGAAATAAAATTTAATTCCTCCATGCCACTCACACTCCCCAGTGTCAGGGCATTCAATAATAAATGGTATCTGGATAAAATGCATTCTTCAAATGTAATTATTACTTTAAATATCATATAATGATTATCTCTTCTTTAAAAGACGCTTTTAAGACATGCATACCAAAATTTTATAGATTAAATAATATGTCTTGGATTTGCCTCAAAATAATGCTTGTGTTAGTAGGAGGGAATATGTGGAAGTATAGCAAAAAGATTGAGTGGGAGATAATGTTTGAATCTGGGTGATGGCTACTTGCGTGTGTATTATACCACTCACTCTACTTTTGAATATGTTTGAAATTTTCCATCATAAAAAGCTCAAAAATAATATAATGGTCACCCTTAGAATCAGTCAGTTCTCATCAACATTATTACTTTTCTCAAAGGCAAATCATTCAGAACTACATAGCAACTGTACATTATACTCACTACTCACCTCTGACCCCCTAGGTCTTCATTTGGCAAGCAATGTTGGCAAAAAGTTTTAACTTTCCAAGGAAAAGCTTCAGGGAATTCAGCTTGACAGGGTGAGTGTAGAAGAATTTATACTAAACTTTTATGTGTTTCTGCAGAATCCCTTCCTGCTGGATCAAGAGACCTATATGTTCGTATGCCAGAAAAAAGGTGAGGCTCTAAAAAGAGAGGAGAGATTATGGACAGAACTTGGTTTTATTAGTCTCTATGAGCCCTGGAATCAAAATATATGTTAAAAGATGTTTATAAGATTTACTCAATTAGAATTCTCTTGAAAATTCTATTAAGTACTTTTCTAATACTCTTCTTTTTTGCAAAATACCAGAGTTTCTGAGTTCAAGTACAATTTCGCCCAGAAAAACAATAGTACACCCAAATGTACTGATTGTTTTAGAGTTGGTCTGTTACATCGCTGTTCACAGATATGTTATGCCAATTTTTCAACCAGCTCAGCAGCTGCAAGATTAAATAATAAGGTAGAGACCATTATGGTAAGTGCAGGTATAATTTTAGTTATAGATAGAGAGATGGATATTGTTTATAAGTTGATCCACCGTTTATGGGAATTTTGGCATAGTGTTATATATTCAGGCTTGACTTGGTCAAATCTGTCTTGACTTTCTCTCTTACAGCATAGCCTTGGGCAAGTTATGAAACCTTTCTGTGTCTAGTTTTTCCCTAAGGTCTTTCACTGTGTGTAAATTAACTGAATTTATGTTCATAAAGGATCCAGAACAGAATTAGTTCTTGTGCTTGTGCTTATGAAGCTTATAGTAATAAATATGCTATTAGACTTCAATCCTAGAATGTTAGAGCTGGAAGAAAAGACTATAATTGCTTAGTCTAATTCTCTTATTTTATAGTTAAAAAGCTTGAAAAAACTGCCAATGTCCAGGTTCCACCACCAGAGAATTGGGCCTGGGGTAGGGCCCCCAGGCAAATCTAATATGCTAAGAGGGATGAAAACCATGACTTACAAGTTACAGGAAACTGTCCTACTGGAGGCTTTTCAGCTTAACTCTAATATCTGGCATCTGGATAGATCATTCTATGTGGGCTCTCAGCCCTTCTCCCAACATGTCTGTGCATCTGTTCCTTCTGTGTTAGAGCAGAGTAACACAAACATATAATTAGTATGCTCATACCTAATATTTATAACTCTGAAACCTCTGATTTTTCTTTCCCAGCTTAAAAATACTGATGTGTTTTAAAATGCCACTTGTGAAAAGGCTAGCATTGCAGGGGTAGAGGTGAAAGCAATTTGCATAACTTCTGGAGCTTAGAAAGGAGCCTGGACTAATACAGTAATAGTGCTTTGGACAGTAACAATTTTCTGCCATCTAGTGGATAATTCAAAGAATAAACCATACCTTTACTTTTTTTTTTTAAAAAAAATTGCATTTTCATGAAACTATGACTTCTAAGTATCCTGCCACTTTTTTTTGTTAGTAAAACAACTACTTTTCCACAAACAGTTCCTCAAATTTATTCTTTCATTGGTTTTATTGATTGATTCTTTTAATGTGAATAAAATTATGCCTCCTTTTAAAATGTTGCTAGAATGATGGGGCACAGTGGCTCAAACATGTAATTCCAGCACTTTGGGAGGCCAAGGCAGATGGGTTGCTTGAGCCCAGGAGTTGGAGACAAGTGTGGTCAACATGGTGAAACCCCATCTCTACAAAAAATACAAAAATTAGCCAGCCATGGTGGTGCACACCTGTGGTCTGGGCTACTCGGGAGGCTGAGGTAGGAGGATCGCTTGAACCTGGTTGGCAGAGGTTGCAGTGAGCTGAGATAGCGCCACTTCACTTCAGCCTGGGTGACAGAGCCAGACCATCTCAAAAAAAAGAAGTTGCTAAAAAATGTGGACACACAAAATATAAATCCAGCATGCTCCATTTCTAAATGTTTGCCTACTTAGAGGCCTGTAATAAGGATCAATTGTGCTTATATTTGGCTCTTTCTAAAGTTTCTCCTTTCTAATTTTGGAGGTCGTAGTGTCCAAGGTTAAGAGCATGGTTTGGCCCTAAAGCCAAACCTCTTACTTAAAACTCTGGCCTTCTTGTAATAACTGGGATCTTGGAGAACTTAACTTCTTTGTGCCCCAGTTTTCCTATCTGGTAATGATAGTATATACTGCATAAGGCTACTGGAGGAATGAAATTCATGCAGTCCTTGGTGTTCAGTGTTATTAATGCTTTTATCATTATTGTTTACATGTGTATCAATGTTTACCAGTTTTGAGGAAGAAATTCAGAAGTGACTTGTCCTGTGACTCAATTCAATTTTAAAACTCAACATTTATTTAAGCTTATTTTATACCCAACATTATGGGAAATACAATGCTGAATGAGACATTGCCCTATTTTGAATCAATAGTTTCAGATGACTATAGGATAATTAACTATATAACTCAAAGCAAATATAATGAGTATGATATGAGAATTGTCATAAATACATAGGAGGGGGTGAATATTTCCAGCTGGAAAGGTTGACTTGTGAGCGATAAATGGCTAAATTTTAATTTGGAATTAATTGCATAAATGGCGATGATAGGGAGGACTACCCAGGTAGGAGACTATTTTGAGCAAAAGAACCAAGTTGAAGAAAATCCAGTATTTATTTATTTGGGGAGCAATGAGTAATAAGATATGGCTAAAGCAGAATGTTTCTTCATTCTTTCACCCAACACTTATTTCAGCACCTTCTCTGTACTAGGTTTTGTTCTAGGCAATGCATATTTGATGGTGAATAGAATAGACAAAGACTCCATCCTCAGAGGTACCTATTCTAGTGGGGAAAAATGCTGATAGAGTAGCCTACGAAGAGCCATGAGGCCAGATTTTGGAGGTGAACTAATGGAGAGCCAGTAAAGGCTGCTGAGCAAGATGAAGCCATAATCAGATGCTAATTAAGAAATATTGATCTGGTGGAGGAAAGGTGTAGGATAGATGAAAGGATGAGGCCATGGAGATACAAAAACATGTTTTAACAGGAGATAATTTAAAGCATCTAGATGAGAGGTAATGAAGCTTGAACCATGGCAGTGAAAAGGAGAAAACAGTCTTAAGACGCATTCAACAAGTGAAACAAGACCTGCGACCAGCCGGAAGTGGGTATGTGGGAAAGGGGAAATGGTAACACTAGGCTTTCTGCAGAGAGTGGTGGCACCATGTATTTGTATTATTAGCATCACTGATATCATAGACTCTGGAATCAGATCCATACGTATTGTAAGGACTAGAGCCAATTATTGTCCCTCTTTTAACCTCAAATTCCTCATCAGTACAATGAGAATAATTTAAAGTACCAGTTTATTAGATTATTGCAGAAAATGAAGGCAAGCGCATTTCATATTCCTAGGGACATGGAGAGTGCTGGAGGTTCTTACTGGGGGAGGTAAAGAAAGCTAAGACAACATCACCTACACCTGCCTGCATTTGCTTCAGATGTATTTGAAAGGGAGATTGTTGTCACTTTAAGGTAACAATTATTCACAAAGAAGATAACTAGCTGAAGATTTTCAACAATTATTGTACATTATGATTACAAACTAAAGGTCTTTAATATTTCTTTTGAGAATCAAAGCAGTTGTGGGTTTTGATATTACTCTCCTCATAAACTGACAAAAGCCTCATACTGGCAGCTAGAAACATACTACTTATGAGAGACAATAGAAGATTTTATGAAAAACCTAAGAATGAGAATTAAAGTTTCAATACCCAGAGAGTTTTTATTTCTCCCAGTTTTAATATCTGTCTCTGAACATTTTCTAGCTGTGGACTTGTATTTCTGTTCTTAGAAGCTACATATTGAGTTTAATACTGGGGCATCAGGCAAGAAAAGTGTGGGTGCTAGTTAAGGACCAGGTAAATGGATAAAGAAATGCCTAGATGTTTATTTTCTAGAATTCCATCCGAAGTAATTATGTTAATATCCTAAACTTATATCCACTAGGAATTAGTGCACATTAAGAGAAGGAGAACACTGGAACAGGAAAGGTGAAAGTCAAAAAAAATAGGAAGAACAAGAGAAATGCTATACCATGGGAGGATTGAGGCAGCCCATAAATGCGGTTCTGGTATGATAAAATAATTTAATATGTCCAAAGCTACACATACTCAGCGTAGGTTAAAGTAAAATTGGCTGCATTTTTGAGGAACACAGAGAATGCATTTTGCGATTTAATTAAAGTAAGTACAATTGCATTTCTAGCTGTCTGTACGCACATGATACAAAACTTGGACAGATTGACTCCAAATTTGGCAGGCATATTTAGGATGGTCTGGCTTAACAAAAAGCTATGCAATGCCTAAAACATCTACTTTGAGGGCCCTAGAGGAAACTTCAAATATAGGCAGTTATTCTCCAAAGCACCTGAAAATTAAGTGTCTCCAGACACCCTGTGAGTGCTGGTTGAGAAAGGCATATTCTATAGATTAATAGTATATGGACAGAGGAAACAGTGGTATCAAAATCAAAACTTCAATGAAGATACTTGAAACTAGAGGCATTAATTTGCCATCTAGCTGCTTCTTACATGGGCAACTCTATACAACATGATTGAGGCCAATAGCAAAAGGGATTTACATATTAATCATGATTATTGACAACTGACACTAGGAGAATATTATAGCAATAATATTTTCACAACTAGAATTTAATTCAGAAAGTATTTATTGGCTGTCTACCCAGTGCCAGACACTTCACTAAGCACTGAGTTTATCAAAGATGAATAAACACATGATATAGGGTCGAGTAGGGTTGGGAAGGAAGGTGAAGATAATTGACATTTTAATAACTTTATAATATGTTAAATATGTTCCAGGTAGATGTAAAGCAGTTTCCATATATTTTATTTCATATTCACATCAAACTTTTTGAGATTTATACTGAAAAATTGAGAAACCAAGGCTCAGAGTTCGGTAACTTAACCAAACGTCACATAACAAGCCCGTGGCAGAGGTGGGATCTGAAACCAGCTTTTCTGACTCCAAGAACCATCGTTTAACCAGGTTGCCTATCACTACTAACTGTAATATAAACGAAGTTGTTTAAACTTCTCACAGAATTATAAAAAAGAAGTTGCAGGAAATGATTACATTTTGCTAAGGGATATTAGTACAGGTTTCACATAGGAGGCAACTTTGATCTGGGCTTTAGAGGTTGACTAAAATTTTGACAGGCAGGCGAGAGGAAGAGAATCCTGAGCAGAGGAAACAGCATGGGCAGGAGCACATAAAAATTAAAGTGAATGGTATTTTGGGGAAACAAAATAAGTCTGCAAGGGAAAACAAAAAAATTGTGGCTTTTCTTACAGGACTCAGATGTAAGGAATTGGTAAGAGGGAAAATCCAAGATAGATTAAAAAAAAAAAACCCAGCTTTATTGAGCTATAGTTTACATATCATGCAGTTCACTCATTTCAAGTCTATAATTCAATGATTTTTAGTAATTTTATCAAGTGGTGCAATGATTACCATAAATTAGTTTGAAAATATTTTCATTCTTTCCAAAAAGTTTCCTCATGGGCATTTGCAGTTAATTACCATTCATGCCCCTAACCCCAGGAAACCACTAATCGACTTTGTCTCTGGAAATTTGCCTGTTCTGAGCATCTTGTATACATGGAATCATACAGTATGTGGCCTTTTTGTCTGACTTCTTTCACTTAGCATAATATTTCCAAAGTTCATTCATGTTGTAGCATGTATCAATACTTCATTCCTTTTTATGGCTGCATCATATTATATTATATGGCTGTATCATACTTCTTTCATCTATTTATCAGTTGAATACTTGGATTGTTTCAAGTTTGGGCTATTATGAATAATGCTGCTATGAACATTTGTGTGGACATATATTTTCATTTCTCTTGGGCAGATATGAGTGAAATTTCTGGGTTTTATGGTAGTTTTATGTTTAGCTTTTTGAGAAACTATCAAACTGTTTTCCAAAGTAGCTGTATCATTTTCTATCATTTTCATTACTGCCAGCAATATATGAAAGTTCCTGTCCCTCTACATCCTTAACAATACTTGTTACTGTCTGTCTTATTATAGCCATTCTAGTCTGTGTGAAATGGTATCTCATTGTGGTTTTAATTTGCATTTCCCTAATGGCTACTTTTCATGTGAACCAAGACTTGAATTCAAAAAGCTCTATTTGGATGATGCATTAACTATGATGAGGAACAGAGGACGATAAGTGGAATTTGGAGGAAGGATAATAAAGTTATTTTTAGGTGTGTGCATGACATTGGTTTGAGATGTCCAAAAGGCAATGAGAAACTTGGGTCTGAAACTCAGAAGAGAATTCAAGGCAGAAGATGTATATTTGGAACTCAGCTATCCAGAGAAAGCAATTGAAATCATGGAATTAGGTAAGTTCACCAACAGAGAAAATATAGAGCAAGGAGGTCAAGAATATTTAGGAATATTTGTTTTTAAGAAATTGATAGAGGATGGTGTGCCAGTGAATGGGGCAGAGATTTAGGAGACATAGGAGAGAATGGTGTCATGGATGACACTGGCAGAAAGATTTTGAAGAAGCTTGAGGAAGCCAACAATAGCAAGTGCCTATCTCATAGCAGACAGAAAGTTGAAGAAGTAATCATGGACTTTTGTGGCTACATATTAGTTGGTGATGTCTAAGAGAGTAATTTCCATGGAGGGGAGAAGACTGATACTAATTGTAGTCCTCAAGCCCAAAATTTTATCAAACTTTTCCTTTTTTTGTGCATGTATTTTGCCTCTTGTAACTATCTTGTAGTTTTGGAAAGTTTCTATTATATAGGGAAAACAAAACTTTTAAATTTTTAATTTTTTATTTTTTTTCAGAAATGTCAAAATTTTTATCACCACACTCTTTTTCTCCATTTTTCCTCCATCCATACTCCTTCATTCATTTCCTGTTTGAGAGGTTGGGTTGAACCTCTCAAATAAACAGACTTATCAGTGATGCTACAGAGGCAAACAAGGGATAGGATGTCATTTGTTAAAGAAGGAATAAGCCTTAAGGATTCAGTGTGTGGAATTCCGTAAATATCAAACTTTTTGTTTCTGTGTGTAGCAGGAATAGCATTTAATGTCACTGTTTGAGTCACTGGATGAATGTCTGCTGAGCTCATTAATGTTCCTCATTTAGAGAACCCTTTATGGACATCCACTCCATAAGTTTGTTAACATTCGTGGGAAAATATTTGACCCAAATACTCTTTGCTCCTCGGTGACAGGGATCATAATTCTATCACAGCGAGCTGTTCCCTTTCTGAACCACAGTGATATAAAATCCAGTCATTTCAAATACATGTAAACTCTGTTATTTCTTTTATAGACTCCAACTTTGAGTCTGAATCTCGTTTCTTTTCCCTCCTTTTTGATTTCCTCCATATTGAACTGAGTATCTAGTCTAAAGCTTATCAACCAGAAAAATTCAGAATGGTTATAATTATCATACAAAACTTCTCTAATTCCCTCTGGATGATACATTTTTGGGACCATCTATGAAGGCACATGGATGACTTGAATGGATGGTCTCATTTCTAAATTCTTTTGAGATGGATGGTTCAAATGAAGCCTTGATGTCCTCTCTCCTCGATATCCTTTTTTAAATGTTGACATAACACAATACAGATTCAGTAAATTCTGAGAAGTCTTAAGGCCAAATCTATCCTGGTGATGCATTTTCCCAAGTCTTGACAGGTCTCTTTTACCTCTCCCTGAAAAAGAGGACCTCAAAGTTCCCATACATTTTTTAATGATGATCCCATCTCAGTCAATCCTGCAACGTTTCTGGTAGGATAATGAAGATCTAAAGACTTAATACTCCTGGAAGAAGAGGTTTAGGATAAAGGTAATACCTAACAACTGTAATTTCTAGTGATATTCTGACTCTTTCATTGAAGAGACACTATTCCAAGACATAAAGTTTATCTTTTGGGTCCCCACAAGATCAGTACTTTTCAAAACCATGTGATTTAAAAAGTGAACCAGAAATGTTTGATGAGGGTGTTCTTCCAAATAGTCTTTGTGGAACATCTTTGGTCTTTAAAAGAATTCAGCTTCCAAGATTAATTCTGGAGAGTAACTAAATGATACTAATAATGTGGATTAAAGTTTCATGAAGATTTGTGTAATAGACATAAATTTTGCTTTAGATAGAATAAATAAGGGTTTAAAGCCACCAAGAGTTTTAGCAATTCCTTACATATAGAAATAAGAAATTAGCAAAAGACTATCTGCATCAAAGCAGAAAAATTCAATTGAAGTGGGATTTTTTCCATAAAATATTTTCAGAATCACAGAAATAATAATTAGAGGGTATTTTTAGTTTAGAATATTTTAACCATTTTATTACTGTAAGAAAGAGCATAGCTATGGATCTCCTAATTTAACAGAAGAGAGATTCTGTTTGGGTTGGACAATTCTGTTTTTTTCCTATTAATGCCCTGAAATAGTATCTGAATATATAGTTACAACTTGAATGTTGTAAAAACAGATGGGTAATAGAAGGTAAAAGTCATCATGTTTCTTTATGTAATCCAAGTAGAAACACTACAGAATTTATTCCACACCTATTCTGTTTACTAAACAGTTAATGTAAAAAATAAATCTTTAAAAATAATGTGAGTAATATAGACTATGTAAAATGTAAATTTATTCAGTATGAGACTTCTAAAAACCAATGTATAAAATTAGCAAAAACTGTATCATTATCATAATAAACATCTATCTATAGGTGCACTACAGACTATGTGCTTGATTAAATATATCTAAAACATACTGTAACAACTATTTTCTTTTTTTTTCTTTTTGTTTTGAGAGAGAGTCTCGCTCTGTCGCCCAGGCTGGAGTGCAGTGGCGCCATCTTGGCTCACTGCAAGCTCCGCGTCCCGGGTTCACGCCATTCTCCTGCCTCAGCCTCCCGAGTAGCTGGGACTACAGGCGCCCGCCACCATGCCCGGCTAACTTTTTGTATTTTTAGTAGAGACGGGGTTTCGCCGTGTTAGCCAGGCTGGTCTAGATCTCCTGACCTCGTGATCCGCCCGCCTTGGCCTCCCAAAGTGCTGGGATTACAGGGGTAAGCCACCGCGCCCGGCCAAACAACCATTTTCTTATTTAAAACACAGACAATTAACAATATGCCAAGTAGATTAAAAATTATTTTTTTCTTAAATTCAAAAATGGTATTGCTAACATGAAATGTGTTTTTGGATTGACTTTTCATTTGTGATATTAAATTTGGCAGTTTTTTTTTAACCATTTGTGATTAGTGTTATGCATTTTTCATAATGGTAGGCCAATATTTTACTCTAATGAACAGTCTAGTGTTTCTTTTTTTTAAGTTATAGCAACGATGTAAGCTTTGAAGCCTGGATGGTAACATAACCACATTTTACTTAACCAGTGGAGCTAGTTTGTCCCAATTTAACACTTTTATAATGCCAAGTTAAAATTGAACCCTTGGACATCCTAGTCAT
Source organism: Pan paniscus (assembly GCF_029289425.2). NCBI lineage: Eukaryota > Metazoa > Chordata > Mammalia > Primates > Hominidae > Pan > Pan paniscus. Next base: position 116,658,882 of record NC_073254.2, on the reverse strand, counting down.
TATTATTGAAGCAGAAATACATTTTTGCTTCTTTTGTCATCTTTAATCCCCAACATGACAAAATAAAATATTTTGACTTGTTGACTTGCATACTCATCTTTGCCAACAAATATAACTCGTGGCCTTCAATGCCTTCTTCCTCTTTCTTTTCACTTTTGTGGCCATTAGCCAAACTTATTCCTTCAGTAAGAAACTTAATCCTTGGAACCTTGCTTTCTTTGGTTCTATTCCACAAAGGATCAAAAGCATAATTTTCCTCAAACACTGCAATAATTATTTTCTTCCTTTACTTAAGAACAGTTGGTAACTTTCTATGGCCCGTTATATCACTTTTTATCCTAAGAGTTAATATTCTCCCTTCCTCTGACTCTTTCTCTTTTAGCAATCTTATTTTCTCCTGCTCTTCGGCAGTCTCTGCTACTTCCAAGCCATCTGGTTGTTATTGGCACATGGGATTTGCTTTTAACTTCTTTCCTGCCCATGCAGATGTCACCTTTGAATTACTGGGAGCCCACTGTTTCCTGAGTCAGTCCATTTCATCTTTGGATAAGTCCATTAAGGAGTTTTTCTCTTTGTTACATAAACCATATAAATCAGCTATATAATTTTTACGTTTATCTTTGTGTGTGTTACGCAAAGACCTAACGAGGTCTTTTTCTTAGTTGTTTTGCATATGTGTGCTATGTCTACAGTGGTGCTTTGTTTAACCTGCAGGCAAGGATCTTTGCATCAGGCACTTCTGCATTTCCATACCATGATCCATCCTCCTACAACTCCAGAACCACAACAGTATAAGCTCTAACTTTTGGCATAGTACATGTTTAATGGATGTTTGATGTGTAGGATACCTTCTAAATGCAGAACTATTTATATGTAAAAGTATATATATTTATACTTATGAAAGGATAATAAAATCTTTAGGAAATGATTCTGTGAATTTTAATTGTAAAGCTAGAATACAAGTCTGATCATGTGCATACTCACCGCCCCCACACAGTAAAATGCCTAAACATTTCCAATTGTTTAACTAGGAAAACATTACATGTTGTATATGTATCTATAATTGGTTAACAGAGAAGATGTTACATGTTATATATCTATCTAAACCTAGGTGGCTTGGTTTTCTCTATGTGTAATGTGCTATTATTTTCTATATCATCGATTTAGTTCTACCTGTGAAATTTCATATAACGCAGAAAAAATATTGATAGTTTTGCCTGTATTTTTCGATGTGAATATGAAAAAATACCTTGGCATTGTTAATCCAAAAATACATTTGTAGTTTTCAAATAGTCTATCTAGCAGAACATTTATTAGTATCTCTAAATTATTAACATCCCTGAACATTCTTGCATTTTAAACTATTTCAAAAATTATTTCCATAACAATTTTAATTGAATCTCCTGTGATGCTATTTTGGTAATTGTAATCAGCAGTATCTTACAATTAGATTTTAATCAAAACCTTTAATGCTATAATGTGTAATCTGAGAGAAGACAGTTATATATCTATGTGGGCTTCTTCTCCTGACCTCCCTCTACTCCCTCCAAGAGATGCTATAACCAATGTGAAAACAGATCATGGAGAGCAGAGGTTGCTTTCCATTTGTCCCAAGTAATGTGGAAAATATCCAGGGGTAGCAAGATAGGGTCATGATCAGTTAAAGTCTGGTATAAAGATAAACCTGGTGATGGACTTCTCACTAAGGGTCTTTACTTCCTGTGTGATCAATAAACACTGACTGACTTATAGGACAGTTGCTTAGGGTTAGGAGTGCACCTCCTGGTTATGCAGGAGATTGAAACTGGGGGCACAACTGGCTTGGGGTAAGGTGGGTGGCACAGGTGTGGGGGAAGAGTGGGGAGGGCTTGCCTACAGCCCACATTACTCTATTGTGCTGCTTCGCAGGTTCTGAATTATCAGCAGTGAATTATTCTTTTTCAGCTTTTATTATTACTAGATTTCTTTAAAGCCCACTTTTATGTCTGCCCATTAATCATTTATGTAATTTTAGAAGGCAATAATGCATGAGGCGCAGAGCTAATTATGCATTCTATTATGTCTTTAGATATCTGGATGAAAGTCATGTTCCAAGACTCAATCCCTTCCCTAAAACTCATTTCCACAAGTGAAGATTTAATGATCTATTTATTTTAAAGGTTTGCCTTTAGGGACAAAGATTATCCTGGTTAGCTCCACTTGAAAGAATAGACTTTTATTTCATGGAATCTGTAAGCGTTTAGAAAAATCACTGTGGACTTTGAAAATACATTTAATACAAAACGTGTTGAAACCCATGCTTTGGCTATCCCTAGGTAGAAATGATCCTCTTTATACCTATGCAGATTATGAGAGCCATAATGTCCTCAGTTCTCATATTCCATTGAGTAAACACAGAACTAGCAAGCTGTGGAAGCAGTGTGTATGAGGGAAAATTGTAGCTTTGTTTTTTAATTCTACAGTCAGTATGTGTGGAAAAAAAGGATGATTTTTAAATGATAACAATTCTTAAATGTGATAATTGCTAATGAATTTACTCTGATCAGTTTTGTTCTTTTACCATTCATAGCTAATTTATCACATTACATATAACCAGGAATGCAAACACTAGCCTCATGTATACCTCTCAGTTTGATCTCTTAGTTTTTCTTTTACTCTTCAGGTATGAAAAACCTCATTCTTCAGTAATTACATCCACAGCTCCTAGGTATATGTCATATATTTGATTATGAAGAGATATTTTCCTATGTTTCTAACAGCAGAGTGCAGTATTTTGCAAGGAGAGTTGTCTTTGTGATTTAGCATATATTCATTTCTGTTCTACTGTGCTTTTTGTGCGCTTAGAATATAGTTCGATCAAAATGTGTGCAAAAACTTTTCCACTCTAAACTACATTAATATTTTCTAAAACTTAAGTCAAAAATAAGACCGCAACTGAGTTCTGGCTTTAGTGACAACGAAGGCAAAGTGGATTTTAGGTGGGAAAGGACTGTCTCCTAGATGTCAGTGTCCATTCCGGAGCCACATTTTTGGCAGAAGATTTCCTTGTTCTGGGTCAGGAAGCCTTTACCCACCAAGGAGACAGAGCACTTCCCGCAGTTAAAGCATTCGCTATGCCACTGGCTGTCTTGAAAGCAGATAAACTTGGCACCTGTGAGACCTGTAAAGGAATTGGAGAAAAAGATTAATCTATCCTTTCAAGGAATAGATTGAGCATTCTAGCAGATGCTCCTCTAGGAACTGGAGATAGAGCTATGAGCAAAACAACGCAGAGGCAAATAACCCAAAAAAGAATGCTGCTTCCTGGCCCTGTGTCCATCTGGAAGTATCCGCTGTAGGAAAGTTACACCTATGCCACCCAACCAGATTCACAGCCAAATTCTGCCATAATCAACCCGAAGAAGGCAGAATGCTGATATGCAAGTCAGGTATTTTTGGAAACAGATAAGGTTGTCTAAGCCAGATAAGACAATACAGTGTAGCATAGTGGAAAGAAGGTATAGGTTGTGAAGTCAGAGATATCTAAGTATGAATACATTTCCCCTTTTTCTCTATATGACTTTAAGTTTTCTCAGCTGCAAAATGAAGATAAAATGAAATAAATGTATGCTTCCTAGTTTGATGTCCAATGTTGTAATGACTTTTAGTTTTCTTCTTTCCCCTCATTTTTCTGAGCTTAGTTGTACTTAGAATACATCCTGGGGTTATACGGTTTGGGACACTATTTCTAGAGCCCAAATAGAGGATTTTGTCTAATCGTTCAGCTCTCCTAATGTGATGGCCTTATTACCTTGCTCAGAGCCAACTTCAGCTTTTGTTGAATCTGGCCAATGAAGCCACGTTATCCCGTGATTGGTTTCTAAGAGCTTTGTCAGCCTCCTCCACTTTAACTTGGGCCTCACTTGAACCATACTGTTTCTTTAAAAAGTAGTCGAATTTGAGTCTTCGGTGAGGGTCTGATCTCTGTCTCCTTAATGTGATTCCAGGGTATAGTTCAAGAAATTGATTTTGAGAAGTTACGTAAAAGGAGAAAATGTTAGGGTTTGGGAAGAGGTTGAGATGCCCTAGGCTTGGGTCTTTATTTATTTCGTGTTTTCTCCCAGTAATCTTAGTGCTATTATTTGCTTATCATCCATGGAGTGAGGCTAAAAGAGTTATGTAATTCATATGTAATTTCCAAATACTCCATTTGGAATGGTGAAGTGAAAGGGTGAATAGCATTCTATTTCAGATACATTCTTCTTAAATAGGATAATGAACTTTTGTTTCCATCCTAACAAACTTATTTGATGTCTTCATATATAATTTAGTAGTCATAGAGAAATTTGCATCAAATTTCTCTACTTTCCTTGATTAAATTTATAGCTTGCTTATCTATGATGCTATCAACATTACTTCCTAATAAATGTAAATTAATTATGTACTACTTAATTCCCTTAATGTTATTCAAAACATTAATAAGCTGACTGCAAGAGTAATGTTCTGTATATACATAAATTATGCTGTTCATAAAACTAATTATTACATGTCTAGCATTTTGAAGCTCATGAGTTTTTCTTAATTTTATTAGTAAGCCTTGTACAAGTGGCAAATATAAAAGCAATTCTTCCAGAATTTTACAAATAAGAAAAAGTAGAAGCATCTGGCAACTTTAAGAAAGGGCTGAACCAACATGTGAGATGTATGTAAACTGTTCCAAAAGGGATATGTTTACTCCCTTAGGTCATGAGGGTTATTTGCAGTAAGAAAGCCATTCATGAAGCAGGTCTCCGACACCTGTTTTATCTGGTTTCATAGGTTTCTGACAAGTCAGTAGAATAAGAGCTGGCATTTGTTGAGTGCTTGAATGTGTGCCAATCACTATTCTAAGTCCTTTATGTGTGTTACCTTATACAGCCCTCACCTTACCTTCATGGGGTTAGATATTAGCATCAGCCCCACTTTGCAGACAAAAACTGAGAAATGAGAAGTTTAACCGCTTGCCCCAGGTCACCCAGCTAGTAAGCAGCAGATCTAAGATTTAAGCACAGGCCAGGGCCATCTGTCTTTAGAGTCTCTGCTTTTAACCTCATGAAACTAAGTTTGAGTTTATCTTTGGTAAAGAATATGATCAGGAACATCAGCATCACTCTCTGAATAAGCCACAACATTTGAAATTCCTTTTCCTTGAAATAAACAGAGATGGAAGAAAGCCAACCTGCTCAACTGCTTGTTTTATAAATAAGGCAAATGAAGGCCCCCCACCCCTGAGGTGAGTTAGTCACCCATGGTGACACAGCAGTGGGGGCAGGGAGGACCAAGTCTTTTGCTCCTCAGTCCAGAGCACTTTTCACTGCATCAAGCAGCTTCATTTATCCCTGATAGTTTAAGAGGTTAATCCTATCTCAAAGGAGGAGAAAATATGGTAGCTCTATCTGGAGTTTGTTCAAATGAAGCAGTTCAATGTGATGGGTTTTAAAAATTACACTTGGTGATTTATAGGTAGATTTCTCAGAGCTTTTTAAAAAAATAATTGATTAATCTTAATTGACAAACAAAAATTGTACATATATTATATAACATGTTTTGTATATGTATACATTGTGGAATGGCTAAATCAAGGCAATTAACATATCTATTACCTTATCATATACTTTTTTGTGTGTGTGGTGAGAACATTTAAAAATCTATTCTCTTAGCAATTTTCAAGTATATAATACGTAGTTGTTAACTATAGTCACTATGTTGTACAATAGATCTTGAAATTATTTCCCCTGTTTAACTGAAATTGTGTATCCTTTGACCAAGAATACCTAGCTTTTAAAGTGACATAATAATCAGATGAATGCCAATTTTCCGAAGACATGTGACAATATCAGAATTCCCAATGGTACATCAGTTCAAATAGCTCAATTTTAAAGAAGCAGTACTTCAGGGCCTATAGATATTTAACAATGAGATGAAGAAATATTAAAGTGAGTTGCAAGTTTTTGCAGGCATTTCAGCCTCTGGTGTCTCAATCACAAAGTTAAAAAAAGATTAAAATAGTTATTAGACATTTCCTGTGGACTGATGAGTCTAAATTAAATATATAATATTGCATTTAGATTACTTTTGGGTCAGATTATTTGCTTTTGATCATCCTCATGTTTTTGTGCAGAACAACGTTGTTTTTCCATCTCAACTTTAAAAAGCTGGGCCCAGTGATTGATCTGGAACAATCTATGAAAAAAATCACTTAGGCACACGAATCTGTGATATACCAGAATTGAAACTCAAGTTCAGGGCTTGTGTAGGCTTTTTGAAGATCAGTATTAGCCATCTGGATCTCCAGAGAATTTTGAAACTTATTTTGAGTTGTTAATTTCCTTATTTTGTCATTGAAGTCCCCCTTTTTTTTTCTGTCCCAATTCAAGAAAAGTGTTGTTATAAAATAAATGGACTGTGATTGCAGATTTTACTTGGGAGATTCTGGAGCTCCAGGTATTGTTGGATATCTGAAAGTCCCATTTTCTAACTAAAATCAGTGGAGATCTCTTGGCTATAGGAATTGTCAAATTTGTAGAAGGCAGGAGAGCAGGGTACTTAAAAGCATGGACCCTGGAGCCCAGTGGTGTGGGATTGCTAAGGCAAGTTCTTGCAAGGGCCAGGGAGGTGATCTAGCTGAGTGATGCAGACAGGGTGCAAGGGACAGAGAGGGCATGCCCCATGCAACTGGACAGCCACTAGTTCCATATGATGGTGACCCTGCTGGGGAATGTGGAGGCAGTCTGCTCACCCAATGGCAGGCTCTTCCTCTACTTTTAGCTGCAGAGATGGATTTTACATTAGTTATTTCCAAACATGTTGAGGCCAAACATCAACAGCCTGCTGGCCAGATGTAGCCCGTGAGCCAGTGTGAGATCCTGACACAGATGGTGCTCCATATAGACAAATAAGACCATGCTGTTTTTTTCTGGTGACACCCTCCCTCCCCTTGCAAGTCAGTGAAAGCCTGCCAAGGTGGGGTTTGCTGTGAAACTTTTTCTTTTGGTTGGAAAGTGCATGAAGACTCAACTTTAATTTTGCTACATATTTGAAGATGAAGAAGGAGGAAAGGGATAAAATGATCTTTAATTCTATGGTATATGAACAACTGAAAATTGAAATATGATCTAAGAATACTAGGAATAGAAAGTAGATATACAGTTCTGACACATTATTAAGTGACTGTAAATTGCCAGAAAGAATAGCTGCTGAGTTTCTCAAGTGTCATGCTAGTTTCAGTTCCTTTATTATAGGATTAGCATTTTAAAAGTGTCTCTGAGGAAAAGATGTATTTCTTTTTACCTTGAAAACTTCTTTAACATGCATCGATTTATCATTACGTTATTTTCAAATCATGTCACTTTTTTTTTCAGTAAAATGCTATCTTGTTTTCTTTCATCTACTCATAAACACACTTCATAATTGCAAGTGAATAGAGAAAAGAGAGTAATACATTTGTTAGAAGCATCTTAAAATGAAGTTTAATTAATTACTGACCTATGCTACCTTAATTATTACAGCTTCAGATGTTCTATACAATAGTGGAATTTAATTAAAACCTTCCTAACTAAAGGATGCTTGGTCCTATTTTAGAATTAAGCAGGATTTTGATTTATCAGTACTCTTCTCCTCCCACTCAAACCTTAATGAGGCTGCAAGCAGATCTCCTTGTGAAGGCCTGCGCTAACCTCTCAGCTCATCCTGTTCTCCTCCTTCCTTGAATGTTAGAGTCAGTACCATTAGGTTTAGTATGTAGTTACCTTCACAGAGTATAGGCACCCAAATTATACTCTTGTACTTTCCTTGAGGAATCCATGTAATATTTATACTCATATATATGCACCCACTTGTGTTTATCTCCAAAGGAAATATAAAGGAAAGCTTCCCATTTTTTAATTGCATTTCCTAAATTAACTAGATAGTATTTCATAAAGTCATAACTGTCTCATGGCATGATCATATTGAACTGAAGAACTCACCACTAATGGGTTTGGAACAGGCTACACACTTGTTGGCATAAAGATGGTTGTAGCAGTCCACGCAGAATGGATAGTCGTCTCTGGACATGAACTGTTCTTCACAGAGATCTTTCCTACAGCCACTACACAGAAAACACTCTTTATGCCATAACTGGTCACAAAATGTTATCCCACCTGAAGTTATCACCTGCCAAAGACCACAGAAAAGGCAATGACCATGGGAGTCATTACAATTCAGATCATTTCATGATTCTTTTGAGATCCTAGTATCTCTGGGGAGAAAAGGAAGCAAAAAGAAAAAAAAAAGATCATTTCATGTCTTCTATGCCACAACTGGTGCTTTTGGCTACTCTATTTTCACCTTATGTTAGGATGTTCTTTTCCTCAAAAACTCATTAAAAAATTAATAATATGAGAAGCCAAAGGCTATAGGAATTAATTAGAAGTAGAAAGAAATGAAAATTATTGTATGTTTTTCTCCTACAATGAAATAGAACAGAGGCAGGGCCATATTGGACTCAGGAAGATGGGGGAGAAAAACCACACAGGTTCTTTTTTCACTTCCTCATACTTCTCTGAATTTTCTTAATTTTGGTTTTTAAAGATCTGCCGTTAGAGCTATTTTCTATACTATGTTCTTATAACTACCTGTCTAACTTTAGGGATGCTTAAAAGAATTCTTCTTTTTCCTGAATGCTTTACACCAGGTCCAAGAATATTCAACAGCAGTAATTCTGAATGGAATTGGTAAGCACCATTATTTGCTAATAACAACTACCATTTCTTAAGTGTTTTTTCAGTCCTTACCACCGTGCTAAGGATGATCTCTTCTGAATATTCTCAACACCTCTACATACTACAGACTGTCATCTTTCCCTCTTTTCAGATGAGCAACTAGTGAGGGTTACAGTCATTAAGTTACTTGCCATGGCCATAGTGAGCTAGGATTCAAACCTGCATGGTCTGATTCCACAGCCTGTGTGCATCACCATTAATGCCATACTGAGTCAAGGTTACCTTACACAGATAAGCAGTTGAAAATCATTGTTGAATGAATGAATAAATACCAAAGGAAAAAATAGTTGGAAAGCAATTCCAATATTGTATCTAGCAGTGGGGTGCTGTGGGAATTAGAACTCAATGGAATAAGCCCTGGTTGTACATTGAGCCTTAAGGTGTGATGTGCAGTGTTTTGCCTGAGATGTAATTAGTTCTGCATAAGATAATATTTTCTTTCTAAACCAATTTAATCCATGAATTCTACTTTTTAAAAGGCTGAGAAATCTTTATTTAGAATCAGATGGATAAATATTGGGCAATTTTTCTCATGTAACTATTTTTAAGCCATATCACCTTTTGAATTCACAGCTAATGAGCTCTTAGAATTGCTGTAGATACTGGAATGTGTTTTTGTAAGTGTTTTATAATGACTGAAGCAATGGGGTATCTGAGGTGGTTCCTATAACCTTTGTATCAAATTAACTAGGTAGTAAAAACTTAGAGCCTATTTTAAGCCACCTCGTTGTTTACAAACTCAAAAATGTTATTTGTCTGTTACATAGACTTGTGAAAAAATTATTCTAAAGGTATTTTTAATCTTATAACAAATACCTTATAAATTAAAGATATTTGATATGAAAGATATTTTCCTAGAGGAAAAAAAGCATGCTATTCTGAATAAGTAAATGGGAAGCATAATGTTGTGATGGAAGTAAAGCAATTTAAAATACCTCCTACTGACTTCCAATGCCTTACAGCAGACACAGCAGAATTCATGATTCCTTTGATTTGTTTGGTCTGATGATTAGCAGGCAATGCTTAAAAGATCTGAAACTTGAAAAATGTATTCACAGCAAAATAAAACTTGATATATACACCAAAGACTGTTTAATTAGAGAGAAGAAATTCTGGAACATTAAAAATAGTTTGCTTGTGATTATATTCCTTTTGAAGAGGTAGGAAGGTAAGATAAAGTCTAATATCTAAGCTTGGTTTTCGCCACTGATTGATCTTAGGATTTAGAACAAGTTTGTTCTGTGAAAAAGTGGGGGCAATAATGATTTTGCACTCATTATGTGACAGATGAAAAATCGAAGAAGACATTTAACTCCTTTTGAACCTTGAGGAGTTTGAATTTGAAGCACTTGTAGTTTAAAATCATTTGCTTTCTGGCAGAAAATAAATCTTAGTTTAACAAAATAAAATCTATGGATTTTAAAGCTTAAAAGTTCTGAGGGCCTGGTTGTCAAGTAGTTTTTCCTTTTTTTAAGAAAATATTTGGTCTTTGGTTTGGGTTGAAAAAAATTGTTTAGATTGGATCATCTTGATCAAAAACAAATCTAGCTTTTTAGAAAAGGACTTGTGGTTTTAAAAACTAAACAAAAAATAATCTGGCATGTCATAATCTGTCTACTACCCAATATAAATATTTTGTAAATTTTTGATGACTTCAAATCATATCCTAAATATAGTTACAGGCTCCAATAACCTGGGAAACATCAGCACTTGGCCCAGACAGTGCTCAGCATGGATGTACTAAAGAAGTTTCACTCTTGAATTGTTATAGCATTGAAAGAGTCTTCATTATTGTGTCTGATAAATGATTTTAGGATAATTCTCACAAATATCATTACTGTTTTAGTCTGTCTTTAAGAAATGCAGTCTAAAATTGGCCAACTCAGTTGTCTCTCAAAACAGTGAGATAAACCTATTCATTTTATTTCCAGTAAGATTTTATTTTCTTTAGTTTTTAAGTTTTGTATATTTTTTAGAGATAGGATCTCATTGCACCCAGGCTGGAGTACAGTGGCTCAATCATAGCTCACTGCAGCCTTGAATTTCTGGGCCCAAGTGATCCTCCTGCCTCAGCCACCCAAGTAGCTGGGACTACAGGCACGTGTCACCATACTGGGCTAATTTTTAAACTTTTTTTTTTTTTTTTAATACAGACAGGGTGTCACTACGTTGCCCAGGCTGGTCTTGAACTCCTGGCCTCAGGCAATCTTCCCACCTTGACTTTCCAAAGTGTTGGGATTACAGACGTGAGCCACCATGCCCAGCTCCAGCATGTTTTTAAATGCTGTCATTGACTCTGGTAATTCTTTGGAGCTTCATATGTCATATGGCTTGATTGCTGCTTGTAAAGTCATCTTCTAAGCCAGTGTTTTGGTAGAGTAATGAAGGTCTCAGTCATAAGATTATTTTATGTCATGTGATCAATTGTAATTCTCAGCCATCAACATAGTGTAATTTAATAATTATAACTTAGCATAGTGTATTGCTGCCTCTTTAAATGCAGTAGTGGTATTGGTTATGTATGTTAAACAGTTAACTGCGTGTGTGTGTGTGTGTGTGTGTGTATGTGCATGTGTGTTCACATATGTGTGTGTAGAAAGTGGTAGTGTGACTTCCAGCTGTCCAGATATACAAATGGGCTTGAGTTCTGCCAAAGTAACCCACAGATAAAAAATACTTTGAAACCACTATACTAATCCAATGTATTTTCATGATTCAGCTTTCTCATGACAATTTATGGTGTCATTTTAAACTTATGATGCCTCACAGGTCAAGGACTTCTTTGAGAACCTCCATATATATTTTATGGAATGCAGACAGGCTTCATCAAGGTGTTAGAGCTACTTTTTCACATAAAAGCTTAGAGGATAAAAAAGGAATTGGATGAAGTTTACTTCAAAAATATTACTTTTTTTTCTCTTAGAAAATGTTTTTTTGAGTGGGAAGCCAAGTCAGAAGGCCCTACATGATCCTGGAACTGGAGTGAAGGAACTTGCTGCTCTTAGTCTTCTTTCTGTCTTTTGTCTACTGAACTTCCCCCATGATCTTGGCACTCTCTTGAGCCGATTGCTCTACTCGTAGGAAATACAGAAGCTTCAAGTCAAGAAGACATTTGCATTGCTGAGAAAGAATGTGAGAAGTTAAACATCCTGTTTAACTTGGTTCCCTTAGTCACTTTGTGAGGCAAATCCATATTTCTCTGAAACAGTTAATACTGAATGGATCAAAAATTATTTTTTAAGAAACATCTGTATTCAAAGAGAGACCTGTGCTTTCTCTCAGAATACGTGAGATCTTGTATAAAAGCAGTGAATGGGCCGAGTGTGGTGGCTCATGCCTGTAATCCCAGCACTTTGGAAGGCCAAGGCAGATGGATCACCTGAGGTCAGTAGTTCGAGACTAGCCTAGCCAACATGGTGAAACCCTATCTCTACTAAAAATACAAAAATTAGCTGGACGCAGTGGCACACACCTGTAACCCCAGCTACTTGGAAGGCTGAGACATGAGAATCTCTTGAACCTGGAAGGCAGAGGTTGCAGTGAGCCGAGATTGTACCACGGCACTCCAGCCTGGGTGACAGAGCGAGATTCCATCTCAAAAAAATAAAAAAACAAAAAACAAAAAACAGTGAAATGAACTGGAATACCAAATCACTTGAGCTGTTTGGAATATTAAATTCTTGTTGTGGCTGGAATTTTATGGTTAATAAAAAAAAAAAGATGGTCATGCTCATCGTGACAACTAGTGGTTTGGACATGTTGAAAGTCCAAACTACCATGGGTGTGTTGATTACAGATATAACATAATAGTATCAGTTCATTCTAAATATATGATACAGCTAAAAAGAAATAGTCTGAGTTTCCACAAGCTTCACCCTCTTTAGAAAATTACCTTCTTACAAAAGTTGCAGTAGTGAGCAAACTCCTTCTCAAAACACGGCACACAATAATTGCCACTGTCTTTGGAGATCAAAGGCTTTGTCCCTATAGGTTGTCGGCAATTCTCACACACAAAACAGGTTTCATGCCAGTAGTTTCCCTTAAATTCCATTTTGCGGGAACCTGTACTCCAAAAGTAAGGACATGTTAGTATAAGTCAAGCATAATTTTATTTTTTAAGCAAATACAGATCAAATTACTTAAAAACGTTTTAAGTTAAGATGATAAATGAATTGTCCTTTTAGAAAAATAGTATTTTTTCAGGTTCCAAAAAACCCATTCACCTGGGGAAAAAAAATGGTTAATAAAGTTTAGCCATGATGATGGAGAATCACTCTTAGATTGAAAACTTTTTCAAGCCCTGCATAACCTATAACCTGGAGATGTAAAAGTACTTTTAATGGAGACTCCTAATGGTTTCACATGGTTTGGATAAATTGAGCCATAATAATCATTACAAGGGTATTAAAAATGCCCAGAGCACAACTACTGAGACTATACTGTGCAGTTATGGCCTTCTAAAAATTCTCTGAATCCATAATAAGAAAATGAGAGAGCAAGAGTGGCAGAGAATGAATTATGTTCTTATGCTGCTGACCATAGAGATTGAGAAGATCAAAATATAAAGAATTAGTCCTTGCCAAAAGTGGAATGATATACATGAACCCTGTCTTCCCTAAGAGAGAATAACAATAACCGATCCTCAAAACAGTTTGTGTCAAGCTACAAAATGGCAGTTGGCCCCAATCGCCTATGATGAATCACTCTTTCTGATGCCATTGATTGTGCCTAGGGCACTGTGTTTAATGTAGTGTTATTGGTATACATTTTGTCTTTATTTTATGGGTAAGATTCTGGTTTGAAATGTTTCTGTGAATTAGACTATATGAAAATACACAGAACACTGTAATTTACCTGTTCAAGGATAATGAATGAATAATCTTTTTATTTCTAAAGTACACGGAAGAAGATTGAGAGAGTAAGAAAGATATCTTTCTCGAAACCAGGGTTTTGGGAGCTGCTGCACTCCTCATGTGCTGGGACTTAATGAAAAGCATCACAGCTTCAGTTAGAGACAGGAGTCCCCTTGAGACCCTACCAGGCATGATGGTCCTCTTGCAGTGGAAGCACTTGGAGGAGCACTCGTTAGAATAGCACTCCGTGCACAGCAGGCGCTCATCCTTGGCAGCAAAAGGCTTTTCCACCAAAGAGTGATTGCATTTGGTGCACTTGAAGCATCCTTCATGCCAGTGCCGGTCTTTGTAACAAAGATCCTTTGAGACGGTAAATAAAAGTTAATTAAATGTGGTTGTGACAATACAGGCCATTTTATAAAACAAAACTGAACACTCCTGGGACTCTCATGTCAGTAGGTTGTGCTAGTAGCGTGAGGGAAAGTTGTTACTGAAACTGTTATCCATAGAGAGGAGACTCTCTGGGGTAATTAAGAGCTAGAGCCTAGGGCTTTCTTGGTGGGTCACTTAAGGCAGCTGGGAAAAAACAAATAAATTCTCTGCTATGTCTTCAAAATTTGCCTATATTCTTTTTATAAACTATAATAGAGGTTTTTCATGGAATGATTTTTAAAAATTTTAGGGTACAATGTTCTATTACTCTTTGAGATGTAACTAAACAGACAAAAAATAACATCACCTAAGTAAAACAAAGGCAGAAAGGAAGGAAGGAAGAGAGAGAGAGAGAGAGAGAAAGAGAGAGGAAAATAATCGGAGGATGGAAGGAAGGAAAGAAGAAAGAAAGAAAGAGAAAAAATAAGCATGTCGGAGGAAGGGGTGGTAGGTGTGAGAGGTATCAATAGGGTTTAGTAAGAAATGAAGCTGATTTTACATCAGAAAACAGATTTTGAATCCTTTCAACTTCAATTCTTTATGCATTTATTTATACCCTTGTCATTCCAGAAATAACAAACACACCCAGAAGGTTACTGAGGGCTTGGAAACAGCAGGAAAATTCTAGCTGTGTAACTTTGGACAAATAGCTTAACCCCTTTAATCTTTAGCATTCTCAGCTACCTTAGAAGATCATGTGAGGATTAAGCATATGTTGTATTTCATAGTGCTAAGTGTAGTGGCTGGGGCTTGACTGCTGGTAACTTTTAAGATCCTTATATATCCAGTAGCAGAGAAATAGTGTTGAAAGTCAACACTAAATGAAAAGAGGCACTCCAACCCACTTGTTTGCTGTTCATATGCAGTAATTCTGTAAATTGAGGTGAGACTTACCTTAGAATCAGATTCAATTGGTTTTTTGCATTCCTCGCAATAGTGAGAAAATACACGATCATAACATGTAACACAGTACGGACTGTCATCCTTTAGTACATATTTCTTCCCAAGAAGTGATGCTGTGCAGTATTGACAGTAAAAGTGAGCAGTTGTCATTTTGGTTTGATCCTATGAATGACAAAGTGATTCATGTATATAAAAGCAGAATTTTGTTTATAGGATAAATGATGAAACCTTAATATAATGTGAGTGAAGCATTTGAATGAACTTATATTTTCTTAAGCAAAAATCCACCAATTTAGGAAAGTATGCTTATAGTCATGGTGACATTTGGAGTGATTTAGGAAAGATTACTCTCCCATCTTGGCAGTTCCCTGTGTGTTTTGCTAAAAAAATTGCATAAAACCTGCAGCTAGATTATGAAAAACATCTTGTGTTTATCATAAGCTAATGTGGAATTCAATGAGAATATGGTATCTGTTGAAACAGGATGGTTTTACCTCAAGGATATAAACTGTTGCTAGGGCTTTTAATAACTGTCATCACTGACTTTCTTGCTGGAAAATTCTAGAGGCAGATTTTGATGGAAATAACAGTCTTTTTTACTCACATATAAATTAATAATCAGTACATTGTCATTTTCTAGTTCATTCTTTTACTCCTCAAGTCTTTATTGAATACCTAATAAGGGCTCTGCACATTTACCCTGAGGTCTTCGTGTACCACATCCCCTCCTCGGCTGTGGCTTCCACCATCCCAAATGTGCTGATGACTCCAAAATCTCTGTTTTCTGCTAGCTTTAGATATCTTCATTTAAATGTCCTTTACCAAGCTGGCCAAATAAAACTCCTCAGCAGGTAGGATTCTCAGACCAAGTGCTAGGTCTTTGTGACTATTGTGAACAATTGCCCAGATGCAGAAGTGCAGATAAAATCATCAGTGGTAGAAAACAACAATGGGTTCCTTCAGGCTTTAGGGCCAAAGTAACATGTATAGAGCATAAATAATAGCAGCAGCTATTCCATTATAGCTATGGATAAAATAGCTAGAATTCATCTGCAAGGCAAAATGCATTCTGTAAGATGAATAAAAAAGCTGATATGAAACATAAAGCCAGTGATAGATAAGGACTCTGATTGTTTCGTAAATTTGGAAAGCCATTAAGAAACAATGCATAGCCTGTAGTCCCAGCTACTCTGGAGGCTGAGGCAGGAGAATGGCGTGAACCCGGGAGGCGGAGCTTGCAGCGAGCCGAGATTGTGCCACTGCACTCCAGCCTGGGCGACAGAGCCAGACTCCGTCTCAAAAAAAAAAAAAAAAAAAAAAAAAAGAAAGAAAGAAAGAAACAACGCATATAGATTTCCAAAGGTTTTAATTAGGCGTTGAACATGAATTCTTTGTTGTTACAAAAAAAAATTAGCACTGCTTTTCCTTGGAAAATGAGATTTGTCATCTCAGGATTTACTGGAATATATTAGGAGCTTTGAATATTTTCTAATTCTCCCCCCACAGAATTTTTTTTTAATTTTAGCAAAATCAGAGGAGCAATTAACGATAATACAACAGTTTTTGATACTAGTTTGTATTGACTACATTTGAACTGTTATTCTCATGCGTTTTGCCTTATTCTAGTGATGAAATTCCCAGCAGAGAGCCGTGCTGAATGCACATGATTATTAATTCTGTACATAGCAGTTTTGCTATATTGTTCTTCACTAACAAGTAGAGAAAAGGCAGAGGATTTGGAATATGTGGGTCTTTTCCCAGGAAAGATGAAATGCAGACTAGAAAGTTCGCAATGGAACATGGCCAAAATTATCTAAAAGGAACATTGAATTCTCCATTTGATTAATTCCACAGAAATGTTCCTTCCTAGTGAATACAAACACACTCAGAGGGTTACCGAAGGCTTGGAAACAGCAGGAAAATAGATCTAATTCCCTTGAAAGGTTTAAAAATAAAAGTTTTATTCACATTTATAGCGATCAAGTGTTTGTCACTTTATAGAAATATGTACCTTTAACTCTTCACTTAATATGGAAAACGTCATTTTCATTAATATTTATTTTAGTTTTAGATGTGTATAATAGCATCATGAAACATGGCCCCTCAGGGGTTAGGAACTGCAGTCTACTGCCATTTTGTGAGGCTTTTAGTGTAATATAAAATGAATATATAAAACATATAAAACCACAAAAGGGATTACCAAATTGATAATATTTCAATTGTTTATTTTAAATGACACTTTAAACATGACAACATCAAAATACCTGTAACTTATTTAGTGATCAGATCAGAAGTCTAAATATAAGACAAGATGGTCCTTCTCCCATCCCAGTCCTAACTACATAACAGGACTGGATCCACAGAAAATGCCTTACAATATAGACCATATTTCTTAATTTTTTGTTTTGTTTTGTTGTTTGAGACAGAGTCTTGCTCTGTTGCCCAGGCTGGAGTGCTGTGGTGTGATCTCGGCTCACTGCAACCTCTACTTCCTGGGTTCAAGCCATTATCCTGCCTCAGCCTCCTGAGTAGCTGGGACTACAGGCGCATGCCACCGTGCCTGGCTAATTTTTGTATTTTTAGTAGATATGGGATTTTACCGTGTTGGCCAGGATGGTCTCAATCTCCTGACCTCATGATCCGCCCGCCTCGGCCTCCCGAAGTGCTGGGATTACAGGCGTGAGCCACCGCGCCTGGCCTCTTGAAAGAAGAAATTCACTTCTTATTCAATTCTGTTTTGTAAAAGCAACATCAGGGAGTTGGGTAGGGTGAGAACAGAATCAGTCTAATATCTCAAAACCTTGTGATTTTATACTTGTAGGACTATACAGTGGGAGGAAGCATTTGGTTCAGGTCAACATTTCTTGAATATTTACTCAGTGATTTGAACTCCCTGCCCACTCAAGGAGTCTGGATTATCTTATAGCTCGTATCTTAGTAATAGTTAATGTAATTTGAGGTAAGAGAGCAAACTGAATGTTTATTCTCTTCTTCTTGGTTAGAAAAAATACACTAAGAAATTCATTCCTCATTTTCATGAAGTCTATCATTTAACTATTGATCTTTGAATACATCCAAATAGTGTTTCTTAAAAATAGAGGTATTATAACTATATAAATGATACACACTCTATTAGAACCATATAGAATTCTTAGAGAACTATTATAATAGAAAGGAGAGTGAGGAGAGACCTTCCTAGGAAGATCTTAAGGAAGTTAAGCTGTTGGAAATCTGTTAGGAAGGAAGGAAGGTTGGAAAAAGGAAGGAAGAAAAGAAGGAAGGAAAGAAAGAAACAAGGAAGGAAAGATCAAACTGTTTATTGAGGAAGGGAAAAGAGAAGTGAGAGAATGGCATAGGAGCTCATTTGAAGTTGGGAAATGTTGAGTCGTGAGAATAAATTTTCACCTGGGTACATTAAGGATGAAGAAGGATCTTGAAAGTTTTAAGCTTTTTAACTTTAAAGCTTTTTCTGTTCTCACCCTACCCAACTCCCTGATGTTGCTTTTACAAAACAGAATTGAGTAACAAGCTTTTGATTTGAACTTTGAATGCAAGTAGTTCTAACTGGGATGGAGCAGGCAGAAGGTAAGAGTTTGAATTTTTCCAATCTGACCACTTTTTACTATCTTACAATTTTCTAAACATTATTCTTTACTTTTTCCTCTTCTTTGTCACTAATATTAATAGTTTAAAATTCTCAGGGAATAACTCTGTCCAGAAGAGCAAGCCAAATAGCTTGTTTTAATCATTCCCTAACAGGTAGAACTGTAGGAAAGAGGATGAGGACTATGTGATTTTTGTCTTGGGAATCCCCACCTGAGGGCTAATTTTCAAAGATATTGGAAAATTTTTGCTTTCAAAGATTAAAAATTCTTGAGCAAAGCTGTTCTTAATTATGAGCTGTAAGAACTATTAATATAAACATGTACCCCAATTGTTTAGCATTCAACTTTTCTAGGTGTGAACTCAGCAGTGCTAGTCATTCACTTGCAATGTATCACTTAGACATTCTTGTCAAACTTCTTTCAAAGTTATTCAGCAACTAACACAACATTTAAGCCCAGAATTTTTATCTTTGCATATTGGGATTTTAGAAGGTTTATTTAGAGGTGCACTGATATATCAAAGAACATAATGAAGACAATGAGTAGAAGACAGATGAGTAGTTCAGAAATTCAATGGCGTGAATAGACTTGGCTTTGTTTTTCTAGTTTGCTCCTTTAAATTTTAGATTTCTCCCTAAAAAGATGTAAGTTTGGCTGTGCTGTGGCTCACGCCTGTAATCCCAGCACTTTGGGAGGCCGAGGTGGGCAGATCACCTGACGTCGTGAGTTTGAGAGCAGCCTGACCAACATGGAGAAACCCCTGCTCTACTAAAAATATAAAATTAGCTGGGTGTGGTGGCGCGTGCCTGTAATTTCAGCTACGAGGGAGGCTGAGGCAAGAGAATCACTTGAACCCAGGAGGTGAAGGTTGCAGTGAGCCTAGATCGCACCATTGCACTCCAGTCTGGGGAACAAGAGTGAGACTCCATCTCAAAAAAAAAAAAAAGATGTAAGTTCATTGGTAATAGTTTCTGTAGCTGAGAATGTTATTTCTTAGGTGCTATTTTTTAAACCAGAACGATTTTGTGTCAAGTTGTATTTTATAGTGAGTTATTGATGAAAAGCCTGATGCTATGAGTAATATATCCACTTAACATTTTTACTATGCTATGCAAAATGAATAGACTCACAAGAAGTGTAGTTGAGAACATTTCATGTGGGAGAGAGGCAAGGACTAGGTGCCATGCCTGGTATCTTTAATACACTATTGTTTGCAAGGCATCGCACACCATCTATTTATTAATGCATTTGAAAAACATGTAAAATACATGTCATTTGCAAAGTAATTTGCTACAAGTTGTAAAGGATATAAAAATAGACATACTGTCGGCAGAGAGCTTATGATCTAGCAGGAAGAGTAAGGACATTTCATAAATCACTAAACAAAAGTTAGGAAGTGATGAGAATAAATGAAAGGTTGTAAGTTTTAGAGCAGTAGTTCTAAACATTGGGTACATATTAGAATTTTAAAAATATCCAAGGTGCACCCCTGCCTCAAACCAAATAAATTAGACTTTTTGGGAGTGCACTAAAAATAAGTATTTTTCAGTTCTCAAGTAGTTCTAATGTCCAGTGCGGGTTGAAAACCACCCCCTTAAAGAAGGAGCAAGGACAATTACTTTCAGCTAGGAAAAATTCAGGAATAACTTGAAGCAGTGGCATCTCAATGAATTTTGTAATGGATATTATGGATTGGCCTTCCCAAACTTGGTTTTATCCTTCTTCAAGTTGGAGGGATCAAGGAGCTAAAGGCATTTCCTGGATCTTCTTACAGTGTGTGTTCAGGATGCAGATTTGGCTCGGCTACAAACACATGTGAAAATCTGCAGGTGAATATGAAATGAAAGACATGTTCCTGCTGCTGTTGATGGTGGCAGATTGGCTGGCTGAGATGTGAGTGGTTTTTATCCATTCAGAATGCCAGGGTTCAGTTTTCCTAACTAGTGTTTTGGCTGTGAGAAACAGCTGTGGCAGTACTCGTGGTGGCAGCAGCGAGTT
The DNA here is from genome assembly GCF_029289425.2 of Pan paniscus. Classification (NCBI taxonomy): domain Eukaryota; kingdom Metazoa; phylum Chordata; class Mammalia; order Primates; family Hominidae; genus Pan; species Pan paniscus. The sequence continues at coordinate 116,638,311 of NC_073254.2, read as the reverse complement.
GACCTCTAGGTCACCAGCAGAATGGATGTGGAAGCAGGCAAAGGGCAGTCTCTACCACATTTGGGGTAATTTTAGAAAGACTAACCATAATATTTAATACTCCTATATGTTTCCTGAACATATAGGCTGAGTCCTGTGTCAACTACTGTATGTGGATCTTTTTAAATCTTTGCAATGGTTTCCTGAGGAGGTCTATTATTATTATGCTCATTTGACAGATGAGCAAACCAAAACTTAGGAGGCCAAGATCACTTGGCTGATAAAAATGCTAGGTCTAGTGTGCAAGTCTATACCTTTTGGAAACTGAAGCCCAGGATCTTAGCCAGTGTAAACCTCTCCTTTCCTTGAGATGTGGAGAAGGGCATTTAGATGCAGCAGCAGAACTGGGAAGGGCACTGACACTTGTATATGTGAACACTTGTATATGACACTTGCATGGAAAACAGTAAGTACTGTATTCTAAATGGCTTGCAGAGCATGAGAGGGTAAATATTGGAAGACAAATTTGAAAAGGAAGACTAGGGCAAGGTCATCAATGTCTTAAGTTTCCTGCTAGATTTGAACTTTTTTCCATAGAAAAAATATAATCATTGATGACTTAGAACAGGTAAGTGCCATGTTTTGAGCTGAGACTTATGAGAATTAATTTAGAAACAGTGATAGAAGGGATTAAAGGTAGATATACCATAAACAGGAAATCAATTCGAAACTCATTTTTCAACATGTGGCCTAATCAACAAATGTCATGCCTTCTGTACAAAATGTGATGTTTTTTTGTGTCGGAGGGAAATATGGAGAATCAATGAGCTATTCCTCTTAAGGGAAAATTCATTAAATAAACAAATCATAAGAATAAAATATATTAATCAATTTATATGAACAAGTAATTATATATAATGTATAATGTTAAACACATGTATACATATTAAATTATATTGGTATATATTATATATATAAACAGAGAGTTGCAGAGACTGTGAGATCAAGTGATAGAAGAATACAACCATGTACGAAGTCTTGGAATTCTGAGAAGCCAAAGACTGAGTCTTGTTTAAGGGGTGAGAATGAAGTTGGAAATGAGGAAAGGATGGAAGCATTTGGGGTATTCATGTTGGAGGTAATGATGGCCTGATTTAGAAAAGAGTATTGAGATCATGTGTGGGAGCAAGATGCAGTAGGACTTAAAAAGTGAATGCATTTGGGAGAGAGAGAGAGAGTCGTTCTGAAATTTCATATACGGTTCCTGGTAGAATTAGTATGCCACTAATAGAAGACGGGGGTACAGGAAGAGAAACTAGTTGGAAGACAAGATTAACTCGGGTTTAGTTATATTGAATTTGAGGAACTAAACTAGATAGCCATCAAGCTGTATGTTCAAAATACTAGGCATCAAAATGTCATGTTAGATTAAGAAGTTTAGACTATTTTCCTGGATGAGCTAATTGGTAGTTGAGGAGCTACAATGGTAACTGAAGTTATGAGACTGAATGAGACCATCAAAGAAACCCTAGTGTAGAAAAGTGAAAAAAAAGATAAAATACAAACTCATGGATAAATGCATGCTATGTGATGGGAAAGAGATGAAGCAGATATCGTGAAGGTCACAGTGTTTTCAAAGACAAAAGAAATGAGAACTTCAAGAAGAGAATATATATTAATAACAATTAAGGAAAGTGTCAACAAGAAGGTAAATGATGTCTTCAAAAGAGTAGTTTGGAGACACTAAATTGTCTGATGTCAGATTTCAGAGTTAAAACGTGAGTGACGAGATGCTCATTGCTGACAGCTTAGAAAACTGCATGTTCAAAAACACACGCCTAAGGAATAAAAAACGAACAAAATAAAATGTGTTGCCGAACTGCAAGAAAGTAAGGGAAAATCTCAGAGGCTAAAAATAAAAAGAAAGCAGGAAACTAGAAAGGTTAACACTCTCTAAAGGAGCCATTTGTCCTGAGGATGTCTTCTGAGCCATGATGACCTTGTTATCCAAGTATTTACAGCCTGAACTTATACTAACTGTAAGGTCTAAAACTCTTGGGTTTTAGTTTAAAAGGCTTAGTTTAAAATGAAACACAAGAAAATCCTCTATGAAAGAATGTCCCATCATCCTAGGCCTAAAAATATTCATACATATAAATTTTCATTGAGCATGAATTCACAATTAAAATATTTAAAATAAGAATAAGCAATGAAAACAAGCAGTATAAGTAAAAATCCAGCAAAGAAAATAGTTGGATCACCAACAAAACAATTTCACATGAGAAATAACAGATACAAAATGGAAAATAATGTTTAACATATTTAAAGACATAACAGAGAGCATTATATAGAAAAATTCAGGAGAATAAAAATGACTAGGCAGATTTGCAACAGAACTGATAGAAATAAAAGAGATAAAAACTTATCATTAAATTAAAACAGATTAAAATGCAGATTAGGATCAGTTGAAGGGAAAATTAATAAACTTGGAAATAGAACTAAAGATATACTATAAAATACAATGAAGAAAGAAAAAGAGATAGAAAATATGTCAGTTAAAAAGAAAGTAGAAGATAGAGTAAAAGAATTTGACCTAAGTCTTTACAGAATTTCAAAAGAAGATAATAGAGAAAATGAGAAATATGCAAAGGTTGGAGATAGAATTGAATTTCCAAGAATTAATGACATTAATGTACAGATACAGAAAGTAAAACAAATTTCAGGCATCATAAAAACAAACACATCATAGTAAAGATGTCATATTCCAGAGACAAAGATGATCTTAAAAACATTCAAAGAGAAAAAAAATGTCTAAAACACCAACAATTAGATATGCAGATAACTTCTAAACAGCAACAATAGAAACCAGAAGAAACTGAAATAATGCTAAGAGAAAATAAGTAAACTCTAGACCTGTATACTCAGTGAAGCTGAATTTAAAGAATAGGATGACATAAAAACATATTTAAGTTGACAAAAGCTATGTTTACTACCAAAAAACCCTCACTGAAGGCAATTCTAAAGAATGTGGTTTGAAAAAAAGAAAGAAAAAAAGGAAACTCTCTAACGGAAGGTTTAGGAAAACTGAAGACAAAAAGAAAGAATAAGGAGCAAAGACCTCGACTAGCATGCAGTTACATGAAAATAAACATTGACTGTATGAAAAAGCAATAATAATTTGTGGGGTTCAAAAACACATAATACTACTAATGTACTGGGGAAAATAGCATTTAAGTGAGGAAAGAGTTGATTGTTAATCCTTGTATTGTTGGAAAAGAATACATTAACTGAGTTACATTAAGATTAAGCATTCTCATGTTAAAATTTTAATAATAAGTCATTAGATTTGTTAAATTTTAATGAAAAACTCTAAACATAGAAATAGAAATAAGTAAAACAAAATTATTTCATAGAAAGTACGTAGGAAAAAGAAAACTAGAAAACTGAGACATCACAAAAGAAGAAGATATATGATACATTTTAAACCCAAATCAAACCAAATGGAGTGGTTAAACTTTCTTGGTTGAAAACCAAAATATTCCAAAGATGATCCAAAAGTAACTGTCCACATATGCAACCAATCTGAGTTCAAATCCCAACAAATTCTTGTCAGCTTCAATCAAAGATTAGATGAAAGGGAAATATAGTTTTCTTTAATACTATTTGAAACCAGAGGTTGGCCTAATTTAATATTTTTGTTAACTGCAACTCAGCACAACACTTGACAGAAATTAAAGTTCTGCCCCTTGACCTAGCCATGTGACAAGAAAGGATTGCATCCTCTGGGGTTAAAACAAAATGAAACAAAAATTGTACATGTGTATTTTGTTCCAATGTTTGGCAGGCAAAAAATTATAAGACACCTCAAGAAGTAAATACATACATACATATATATATATATATATAAATTCTAATATTTATTGGATCTTTTTCCAGTTCTTTCGTTTTTCTGCTGAAATCATTTATACATTCACTCATTCTGTTCATTTCCTTCCAAATATTTAACATAAGTATAATAAAGTCCCTGTGGGGGCTTATGTTTAAAAATATTTGTAATAGAGAATTCAATGGATAAGATTATCAGCAGACTGAAACAAGCAAAAGTAAAAATCAGCAACCTTGAAATGAAACAAACTAATGCATAAGGAGAAAATTCACTAAATGAAGATAATAGAAATAATTTTTCCCCAAAATAAAATTGTTGAAAGACTTCCAGTCCAATAATGGTACTCTGTATAATTCAAACCATGAGGCAGCTGTGAACCACTAGAGAAGCTGGAAAAAATATGTACTTAAAAAGTGTACCTTGGAGGCATCAGAGAATTAATATTACAGTGAAGAATAGGCAAAGTCCAAAAGAAGGAGAAAAGCATAGATGAGCTTGGTATTTGCTTTCCACAGAAGAATATGTACATCCAGAAAGATAAAATGAATAGTCTGAGAAGCTGTATGGCACTTCTGACAGTCTTGAAAGGCTAAGGGGACAAAGATTGAGGTCAATGGACCTTCCATGTAGCAGGCCCAGTAAGCTTATCATTGTGTAGGTGATATTTCCAAAGAGCTATGCCCTTGGAGTAACGTAAATTAGAAGTAAACTAGTATTTCAGAGACAGAAGCCCAGCTTTGAATTACCTCAGTTTCTAAAATTATATTAAGATAACCTTGGAATTCTGGTATCCCTAGGTGAACACCAGAATAAATACACATCCTGTCTGAAGGAAGAAAACATCATCTTAGGCCTCAATTACTTCTACACCAATGTCTAGCACTAAACAAAAATGACCATGTTCAGAAGAAGACAAGGGAATATAAAGAATAGAAACATACATGCAGGAAGCCATAGATTTTGGAGTTATAAGACAGAACATAAAACTATCCTTAATATGTTCAAGGGGGTAAATGAAATAAGGAGCAAAAATTTTGCAGAGAATTAAAAACAATGAAAAACAATGAAATGTAAATTATAGTACAGAAATATACAATGATTTAAATTAGGGACATAATGGGAAATTTTAGAAAAGATTGTATGAAATGAAAAAGATGATAAAATAGAAAATAAAATTAAGCATGATGATAAAAGGTATGAAAAGTACAATTAAGAAAGTAAGAAACATAGGTGATAGAATGAGAATGAGAAAAGAGAAAAATATACAAGTTGTATTTGAAGAAACAATGGCCCGTCTTCCAAAACTGACAAAATACATGCCCCAAATTTTAAAAACCAAGAAAACATGAACCTCAACTGACCTGAAAAACATCAGGGTACAACTACTAAAAACAAAAGACAAATAACATATCAAAAGTAGATTATAAAATGTTGCGGGAAGTCAGGGACCCCGAATGGAGGGACTGGCTGAAGCCATGGTGGAAGAACATAAATTGTGAAGATTTCATGGACATTTATTAGATCCCCAAATTAATACTTTTATAATTTCTTATGCCTGTCTTTACTGCAATCTCTAAACATATATTGTGAAGATTTCATGGACACTTACCACTTCCCCAGTCAATACCCCTGTGATTTCCTATGCCTGTTTTCACTTTAATCTCTTAATCCTGTCATCTCGTAAGCTGAGGAGGATGTATGTTGCCTCAGGACCCTGTGATGATTACATTAACTGCACAAATTGTAGAGCATGTGTGTTTGAACAATATGAAATCTGGGCACCTTGAAATAAGAACAGGATAACAGCAATGTTCAAGGGAATAAGAGAGATAACCTTAAACTCTGACCGCCAGTGAGCCAGGCGGAACAGAGCCATATTTCTCTTCTTTGAAAAGCAAATGGGAGAAATATCGCTGAATTCTTTTTCTCAGCAAGGAACATCCCTGAGAAAGAGAATGTGCCCCTGAGGGCGGGCCTCTAAAATGGCCCCCTTGGGTGTGGCCATCTTCTATGGTCAAGACTGTAGGGATGAAATAAGCCCCAGTCTCCCATAGTGCTCCCAGGCTTATTAGGCCGAGAAAATTCCCGCCTAATAAATTTTGGACAGACAGGTTGCTCTCAAACCCTGTCTCTTGATAAGATGTTATCAATGACAGTGGTGCCCGAAACTTCATTAGCAATTTAAATTTTGCCCCGGTCCTGTGGTCCTGTGATCTCGCCCTGCCTCCGTTTGCCTTGTGATATTCTATTACCTTGTGAAGTACCTGATCTCTGTGACCCACACCCTATTTGTACACTCCCTCCCCATTGAAAATCCCTAATAAAAACTTGCTGGTTTTACAGCTCAGGGGGCATCACGGAACCTATCGACATGTGATGTCTCCCCCAGATGCCCAGCTTAAAAATTTCTCTCTTTTGTTCTCTGTCCCTTTATTTCTCAAACCGGCTGAGGCTTAGGGAAAATAGAAAAGCACCTACATGAAATATCGGGGGTGAATTTCCCCCAATATCTGGCTGAATTTCCCCTGATAATAAAATATTACTTTCAGATTAACAACAAATTGAAGATACCTACTTCTCAACAGAAAAAAAAGGAAGCTAGACAATGGAGAGATATATTCAAATTGCTGAAAAAAATTAGCAGCCAACCTAGAAGTCTATGCCCAGGTAAAAGATCTTTTGACAATGAAGGTAAAAGCATTTTCAGGCCATCAGAAACTAAATTTATTAATCATCCACCCACGTTAAAATAAATACCAAAGAGTGTTCTTTGGGCAAAAGTACACATTGGAGATCACAGGTGCAGAAAAGAGTAGGGAAAAAATGAAAACCGTAAACATGTAGATGAATCTATGTAAATCTGACTATGTACAACAACCCTGTGTCAAAGAATTAGAAAATTTAGGTAAAATGGAAAAATCTAAAATAAATAAAACTATTAAAATTGACACAAGACGAAATAAAAAATTATGACAACTATTAGATAAGTTGAATTTGTAATTAAAAAGGCTACATACAGAGGGAAATAAAGCCAAAGTGGCTTCACCAGAGAATTTTGCCAAGCTTTAAAGAAGAAATAACAGCAATCTCACACAAACTAAATCAAGTAAGTACAAACAGAGAACATGCTCTGGTAAATTTTGAACTCATTAACACTTTGGTATCAAAATCTAAAATCATTATGAGAAAGGAAAACTATAGGTCCATAATACTTCTGACAATAAATACAAAACCCAAACCCAAATAACAAGCAACTAAATCCAGTGATATATGAAGAGATTAGCATATCGTGATCAAGTTGATTTCATTTTAGGAATGCCAAGTTCAGTTTAAAATTCAAGAGAATCACTGTGTTTCAATAATTTTACGAAGTAAAAGTGAAAGCTGTAAAATTACCTCAGCAGCTGCAGAAAAGGCATTTGATAAAATCTTACTTCAATTTATGATTAAAAACTCTTAACAAACTAAAAATGAAAGAAACTTCTTCAATGTGGTTTAAAAAAACCTATAGCGAACACTATACTTAATGGTAAATGTTGATAGCTTTTACTCAGATTATAAATAGGAAAAGAATACCCACAGTCACCACTTCTATTCAGCTTTGTACTGGAAGCCATAGATTTTGCAGTAAGGTGAGGGAAAAAAGTACAAGAGTTAAAAGGAAACAAACTCATTTTTTGCTGATGATTTAATTGTGGAGAAAATCAAAAAAATTCTATAATACCTGATTAGAATTTACAAGTTAGTTATTAGAGTTGCTCAATAAAATGTCTATACATAAAAATCAATTGTATTCCTATTTAACAATAACAAACAGAAAGTGAAATGAAAAAAAATCATTTATGATATTTAAATTCCCTGAAAAACCTAATAAGAATGTATGAGATCTCTACATAGAAAATTATAAAACTTTGAAAGAATAAACAGAAAACCAAAATAAATACATGGGAGGAAAATAGCATGCTCTTAGACTTGAAGACTTACTATTGTGAAGGTATTATTTCCCCTTCATTTGCCCTATAGATGCAAAATAAAATTCCATCAGGTTATTTTTGTTACAAGCTAATTCCATAACTTATAAAGAAATGCAGAGGGCCAGGAACAGTGTAATCACCTTTGAACAAGAACAAGATTGGAAGACTTGCTAAGTCAGATATCAAGACATTATAAAGCTACTATAGTGGATGGTATGGTATAAACACAGGATTAAATACTTAGATCACCAGAACAGAATAGAGAGCTCAAAAGCGAATCTATACATATATAACACATGACCTAAAGGACAGTGAGGAATAACGAAGAATAGGAATGGTCTTTTTAGTAAATGGTGTTGGGTCAATTGTATTTATTTCCATATGAAAAAGAATGAAACTAGATTACTACTTCACATGACATATAAAGATTATTTCCAGGTGAACCATAGATCTCAGTGTTAGGACAAAGCAATAATCCTTTGAGAATATAAGAGAATGTCATTATAAACTTGTAATGCGAAAGGTTTCAGAAATAAGCCAGAAAATGTGCTGGCCATGTAGAGAAAATTTAATACACTAGACTAAATTAAACTTAAGAACTTCTGTTTCTCAAAAAACACAAATAAGAGTAAAGAGAGAGCCAAAGAATGTATTGCAATTCATTAATTAACAAAGAAGTCATATCCAAAATATGTGAAGAAGTCCTACGAATCAATAAGAAAAAAAATGGACCACCCAATAAAAGTACAAAAGACTTGAACAGATACACAGAGGAGGATAACCAGCTGGCTAATAAACGTGAAAATGTTCTCAACTTCATTAACAACCACTGAAAGATAATTTAGCAAGTTCCTTGATACAAGGTCAGTGTAAAAATATCAGCAAAATTCCTACACATCAGAAATACAATGTTAAAAAAATACAATATTCAAAAGCAATGGAAATTGTACTTGTCTTAAATGTAACAAGATGTATCTGAAACTTTAATATAGTGGAAGAATTTGTTGTAAACAATATAAGAACTTGTCATCATTAAGGCAGTGTAGTATTGAAACAGGATAAACCAAAGACCAATGGAGGAGAAGAGAGAATCAAATCAGATCTATGCATATATGAAAATGTGATATGTCAAAAATGGTAGTTTAGAGGGGGAAATAATTATTTAAGAAATGATACAGAAATAATTGGTTATTTACATGGGAAAAATTAAATTGAGTCCATACTTCATACCATACTCAAAACAATTCCATCATCAATATGAAAGGCAAGTCTTTAAAATATGGAAGTAAATTTCTATGATCTTATGATCATATGTTAGGAAAATTTTTAAAAAAAATATGAAAAACACAAACCATAAATGAAAAGGTTGTTAGTTTTTTTTAAAAGAATTGCTCATTAAGAGACACAATTTAAAGAGTGAAAAGACAAGCCACAATATAACAGATGATATTTGCCACAAAAGTAACTGAAAGAGAGTTAGAATACAAAATATATAAAACATTCCTGTGAATCAATAAGTGAATTAAAAACAAGCTAATGGAGACTGTTTTTCCATTAGCTTTTTTTAAATTCACTTATTGTGAGCAAATATTTTCTTTTGTAACTGGAAAATATTTATTTTAAAGAAAACACAACCTACTCTTAATCAGTGAAATTTAAATAGATCTGTTCAACAAACCAAAATAAACTGCATTTATACTCACAAAATATGAAAAGAATGCTGACAATATCAAATGTTGGTGAGGATAAAGAAGTAACGGGAGGCCAGGCGCAGTGGCTGATGCCTGTAATCCCAGCACTTGGGAGGTTGAGGCAGGTGGATCACCTGAGGTCAGGACCAGCCTGACCAACATGGTGAAACCCCGTCTCTACTGAAAATACAAAATTAGCCAGGCATGGTGGTGCATGCCTGTAATCCCAGCCACTTGGGAGGCTGAGGCAGGAGAATTGCTTGAACCTGGGAGGTGGAGGTTGCAGTGAGCCGAGATTGTGCCATCGCACTCCAGCCTGGGCAATAGAGTGAGACTTCGTCTCAAAAAAAAAAGAAAGAAAGAAATAACAGGAACTCTTACATGTTGAAAATAAGAATGCAAAAATGAATGGATAAAATCACTTTGAAAAACAATTTTTCATTACATTGTAAAATTGAACATATACCTTTCATGTAACTCAACAATTTCACCCCTAAGTGTGTAAATTTGAGAGAAACTTTCAGCGATGATGTGGAACAATGCTCACAGCCATGGAGTATATACTAGCCATAGCAAAAAAGTCTGAACGTCCATCAAGGGAAAAATGGATAAATAAGTAGATGTGTGGTCACACAACATATTGTCATATGGCCACAAAAACAGATGACTTACAGGTACCCTCCTTAATGCAGAAGAACTTTACAATATTGAGTAAACAAGCAAGTTGTAGAGAGTAAATATACCAGAATGACATTTATATAAAGTTTAGAACAGCCAAAGTTTATTATTAGGAATTATGAATATGTGCTGTTATTTTTAAAAAGCATAGTGATGATTAACAAAAAATTCAGGGTGCAATATAAGATTATCTAATTTTCATAGTTATTAAAATAAATTGGGATGTTGCACAACGGGTTTCAAATATAAAGGGGATGTTTTCTTTGTTAAGCCAATTTGTTATTTCTTACAGTTTGTGTATATGTTATGAATACTCTTTTCTATATAAGGAGACTTCAAAAAGTTAATAGAAATGGAATTAAGAGATAAAATTTAAAAATATAAATTTTATTTCTCAACATAAGCTCCATCAAGTTTGACACTTTTGTAAGTGATGATATCAGCCATATAATCCATTCCTAAAGAACTGAGGATCCTGGGAATTTAACCATGTCAATGTAGTCTTTTTACATAAGTAACTGAAGAAAAATAGGTGCCCTTTAAGGACTTTTTTAAGATTAGGAAACAAAAAGAAGTCAGAAGGAACCAAGTCGGGACCATAAAATGGTTGCCTAATAATTTTCCATAGAAATTCTCACAAAATTGCTCTTGTTTGATGAGAGAAATGAGCAGGGGCATTGTGAAGAACTCTCTGGTGAAGTTTTCTTGTGCGTTTTTCAGCTAAAGCTTTGGCTAACTTTCTCCAAACACGCTGATAATAAGCAGATGTTATTGTTCTTTGGCCCTCCAGAAAGTCAACAAGCAAAATGCCCTGAGCATCCCAAAAATCTGTTGCCATGACCTTTGCTCTTGAATGTTCTCCCTTGGCTTTGACTGGACCACTTCCGTCTCTTGGAGGCCATTCCTTTGATTGTGCTTTGTCTTCAGGATCGGACTGGCAAAGCCGTGTTTCATCTCTTGTCACAGTTCTTCAAATAAATGCTTCAAGATCTTGATCTCACTTGTCTAAAATTTCCATTGAAAGCTCTACTCTTGTCTGCAGCTGATCTGTGCAATAGTTTTGGCACACAAGTGTTAAGTTTGCTCATCTTATTTTTTTTTAGTCAGAATTGTGTAAGCTGAACCAATTGAGATGTCTATGGTGTTGGCTATTGTTTCTGCTGTCAATTGTCAGTCCTCTCCAATTAGGGCACAAAGGATTAATTTTTTCCTTGCAAATTTATGTGAATGGTTTGCTGCTGCAGGCTTCATTTTAACATCATCTCATCCCTTCTTAAGACAAGTTATCCATTTGTAAACTGCTAATTTCTTTGGGGCATTGTCCCTATTATCTTTCCATAAAGTATAAATTATTTCACCTTTCTTCCTCCCAAGCTTCACTGTAAATTTGATGTTTGCTCATGCTTCAATTTTAGAAGAATTTCTGTTGCTCTGATAGAGACTCCTCAAACTGATGTCTTATCCTTCTTGTTGCCTCAAACTAGATCCTTTTCAGACATGTTATAACAAATTAGTATGAGTTTATTTCAGTGTAAAAAATTTTTAAACACATGCTTAGTTTTTAAATAATGTGTATTTTCCATGAACTATTTGAAGTCCTCTCACAGATTCAATGTTTTTTAAAAAACGAGTGGATCATGAATAAGTAATAGTATGTATTAAACCAGCCTTTATATTTCTACATCCATTTGGATTATTTTTAATAAAACAAGAAAGGGCTTTGTGTGCTCATAGTGGTCATGGAAGTTGTGCTCACGAAGAGCTGGGATGCTTGTGAACTGAGCAGATGAGTGAATTGTGAGGAAGACCATTGTAGATGCAACAGAGGGAAGAGGAAGACAATGAAGTTATTTCTTTTTTTTCCTTTCTTCCCTCTCCCCTCTCATTTCTCTTCCCGTTCTCAATACTCAGCTACCATGGAACTGTGCAAGGCAAGAATATGTTTACAATATGCACAAGTTTCAGTTAACACAGCATTGTGCAAATAAATATGCTACTTATATGTGTCTTATTACTTTCCTGCTATAGATTACATGTTTTTAAAGAGGGCTTTTACTTTCTTATGGTAAAGTTGAAGTGCATTAGAATATAATTACGGTCTTCTGGTTTCCAATAACGACTCTCTGTTCATGTGTTTTTGAGGAATTTTACTTTCGTGCTATAATTTCAGGGAGGTGAATTACCATAAATTCTTATTCTAAATACCAATTACAAGTTACTGCATTGATTTGATTGCAGCTTTTTGTTCCCCATGGAGATAGGTAATACCATATAAAATAATCACATTGATATGTGTCTTAAAATACAGGATATACAGTAGGGTTTTTTTTTAAGATTACTTTTTTCTCTAATATATGATCTGTAAATTTTTCTAAATAAATGCAAATAGCACCATAATTATTACTTTTGCATATAAGCAAAAGTGCACTGCCCTTTAATGTAAAGTCTGCTGGGCTTTCTGGTTTAAGTTTCATCTGGTGATTCAAAGTAGTTTTACCTGTATAAATATATCTATGCTCAGCTGGGATTGCCGCATGGCTATCCCAATTGCCTATTCAGGTCTTTATTTGATTCTGTAAAGTAGATTTTTTCTTTTTTCTTTAGGGAAATACTTGGAAGAATTTAAATTTAAATGATGTAAAGAATATTAAAATGCTCTTGGGAAGACCTAATGCAAACTGTTGAAGTCTTTGAAACTTGTGTGATTGACATACAAAACTTGAATAGAGACAGAAACTGGATGAAGAATCTAGGTTTAATCTACAATTAACTGGATTTACCTGTGGTCATTTTCTTGTTCAGGGTTTTAATTTGAATCATTGCTCTTAAGGGCAAAAGGTGACTGATGGGCAGTCAGTAGGATTTTCGAAGCCCGACTGAGCAAGGTATACTGCTCTATTCTCTACAAAGGGTTGCTGAAAACATCTGCAGTGCATAGTTAGACAATACACCTAGTCTCCTAAGGCAAATGTTTCATTCTCTTTTCCTCCCTACACTCCCCACACATTTATGGGTTACCACATCGTATTGATTCTACCTCAGAAGCATTATTTAAATATTAGTTTAGGCTTTCCTCACATATCTGGTGGACCATATTGGCTTACATTGAACTGAAAATATTACATATTTCTTTATTTAGAGGAACTAAGCACATGTCTACTACATGACTTTGTTCTCTAATGATAAATTCAATTTTCCTGGAGAATTCCAGAACATCCTCCATGATGCTTGATAAAAATCTCGCTCAGCCTCATCTGATCATCTTTCTCTGGTGAAAAACTTCCAGCAGCTCTTCTTCAACTATAAAATCTAAACTCAACTACTTAGCATAGAGATCTTTGATTATCTTCTCATTTCTACTTGTCTCACTATCTCCAGCCCTTTCCCCACCCCAGACTTTCCAACACACACACACACACACACACACACACACATATCCCACCTGTGCTTCAGCCACTTCCAGTGTCTCCCTATTCCTCAAATACACTCTGTTCCATTATGCGTTTCAGTTGTCACACATGACTCCTCTTCTATTTCTAATGTACTTCTCTTTGCTCCCCATCTACCTCATCCATCCAACCTGATGATTATCCTCATCGGTCAAGGTCCAGTGAAAAATCCTTCTCTCTGTAGCATTTTCATATATTTCAGGGCAGAGTGGTTGTTCTCATTAGTTCATATTTATGTCTGTCTTTCTTTTGCCACATTTTGTAACAGTTGTTTTGTCCTATGTATGTCTTTCTCACACCACTATTAGCTCCTCAAGGCTAAGGATGCTGCTTACTTTATCTCTGTATCTCAGGAGGTGTAGCATGATCTCAGTAAATGTTTTAGGACTGAATAACTGAACAAATAGAAACTTCTTGTTCTCTAAGAACTTGGAATCCAAAACAAGCACTAATGAAAACACATATACAAAAAGAATTCTATGAATAGAATAAAGGATAAAAACTTGAATATAAAACAGTTAAGAATTTGCATGTTATATATTTACTTGAATTGTGAATTAATTCATATCTGTTACACGTATAGCAAATATGTCAAAGGACGGAGCATAACAGCTAGGGAATAAAAGTTAAAGCCCTAAGGTCCTGCCATGGCAGGGAGAGTTTTTTACTTTTTCTGTGAGGGTGACTGAAGAAGGCAGCCTTTGATATTCAATTGCCCTTTGAATATCAGCCAAGGAAGATATCAAAGAAACAGCAAAAGTAGGTGGTTAATCTGTTGACAAGATTAAAGGGCTTTTCTCTAAACTTCGGGCACCAATGAGCTTCCACTAACAGTTTAAACTGTTCAATCAGATACTTCAGTTCTCTGTTGGGAGCTGCATGAGCCTTTCTGGTCTATGCATAAAACTTTGGAGGCTACCGTATCGTGACAGGACTGCGAAGTCATTGTCCATTGATATCTATGATGTTAACTGAAATGTTGGTGCAATGAGTGGCTGAATTTGACAAAATTTAGGGGAGTTAAATTAGTTATATGAGAAAAATAAATCCTCCACATTTATTATTAGTCTGTGTAAACTAGGCCAGATTGGATACGTGCACATTCTACAGTAGAAAAATTTAAAATTCACATATTTTAAAACTATGAAAAAGTTAGAATAATTAGTAAATAGGCTCTACTTTTAGAATTTCATTTTCTTTTTTTCCACTTGGTTCTGAGGGTCAAGTTGAACAGATCTGTGTGTACTTTCTTATTTGTTTTTTGCTTGAAACCAAAGACATAAATACCAAGAAGAGCATTGGGTTAAAAATCAAAAGCTACAGATTCTCGTGCTGGTTGTTTTAGCCCTAGCGTATAGTTTGTCCACAGTTATGAAAGCCATGTAACTTTTCTGGCCCTTTCTTTACCTCTGAAATGAGAATTATATTAATTGCTTATGATCCCACTCAAGGATCAAGTGAGATGTAAGAATGGAAAAGTCATGGGTAAGTCGGTTGTAGGTGTACTTGACTTGATGGAAAATGTGCAATTAAATTATAACTGTAATTTGCATTTTGAAGAAGGAGGCTCTTTCCATTCCCCCTCCCAAATGCTACTTAAAAAAACTCAACAAACAATCTTAAAAATAACTTAAGCCATAACTTCAGGCCATCAATCAAAAATAACCTAAAACAAGCATCATAGAATTGTGGTGGAATGTTTGATATTAGTCTCTAGGGACATATTTGCAGGCACAGTTTGTTGGAAGCTGAATGTCTTGTGTGGAAAGGTTGAACACAAATTCTCCAGAGAGCTGATGAACTACTCTCCCATGAAACAAAACAGCTGACTAGAGCTTTCCATTTGGCTAATTTGTTCTATGGACACTAACAAAGAAAAAAAAAAAGTGCTTCATATGGTTTTCTTGGAGAGTTTACATTTAGAATCATGTAATTATGGCAGCTATTACTGAAATAAAAGTAAAATACAGTATATAATAGCATATAACAATATTTTATCAAACATTCTTTAAGAAATAAAAAAGAAGGGCTTTTAAAAAATACGTAGGTTTAATATCATCCTTTTTTTTTCTCACTGGGATATAAGAAAATTTTCAAGACCATGAGAGTATTGCCTTTGAAGATAAAATTGGATTATCTAGGACTCTGTCTATCCAGAGCCCAACCTTCTGCTTTTAAATCTACCGTTAGTCTTGCTTCTGCAATGTTAATTCCAAAGAAACCGCAATCATTTCAGCAGATATAAGTCTGCCCTTCTACTCCCTTCAGACCTGCTCTGTTATTCATTTTAAAGATGTTCTGGAAGAGCAAATATAGTTGCTGGGTTGCCTCAGGGTCTCCTCAAAGGCTTGTTTGAGGATCTGATTTAGTGACAAGGTTTAGTATAGGTAAGGACAAGACTAAAAATACAATTTATCTAAAAGTATTTAGCATAGGCTCAGCTCATGGTTGGGGCAGGGTGTTTCTTGTATATGAATCCTCAAATCAACACTGTTTCCTGGAGATTGAGTCTGTAGATGGATGCTATAGATCTAATATAAATCAGCAAGTATTCCCCTCCACCTCTTCATGCTCCTTGGAAAATTCAACAAGTATTCTATAACATTTTTTTAAGACTATTAATTGTGCCAGGGTTTTTAAAAAATGTTTTACTTTCATTTGCTTTTCTATTTGGAGATCACCTTCATTATCCTCTGAATTCTGGTAGCTGTTTTCAGCAGTGCAGAGAGGGCCCCTCATTGATTCCCCTACTTAACACCGTTTCTACCAGCTTTCACTTGCCATTTGATGGGGAAGTTCTTCCTGTTGCATGAAATGGCAAGTGCAAGCTTATCTAGTAAGAAGTATAATCTGCCACTGCAGAAACTAAGTCTCCTGAGGAAGGACGAAACCTGTAACACAGGCCCCATCTGTAACACACATTGATCAGCTGAATAACTCCCACAGGGCCAGGTATTTAGGTGGCATAAGATAACATAAACATTTTGCCATGGTCTGGAAGTGTGTGTTTTATCAGAAAGGAAAAACTATGGCTTTTGTATCTTTCATTTTCCATTCATGTGTTTAATATCATGATTTATGAAAAGATTGTAAATTGGTTACTATGAAGCCAAGATGGCTATTTTATTTTCCTAGATGTTACAAATTTTAATTTCTGTAAATAATGAGTGATGAGAAAAATAAATCCTTATTCAATTAAGTCACCTTAAATGGAGGACAAATATATTGAATTTAATTCAATGGCTTCAGGGAAAGTTCAGTTAATAACCCTGGATCCAGGAATTTAGAGGAACTCTGCAGAGTGCTCCAGTCACCACAGCTAGTCAGTTCATCTTGACCCTATATAATGTTGAAAAATTTATACTCCCTAAAATATGGGAGAATCAAGAAATTATTTTCTATGATTTTCTTTAAAACAAATATGTTTTCAAATATAAGTAATAAACAGTTTCTCTTCTAGTAGTACATGGGTAGTATTGGAAGCTGTCCAGTAAAATGAAGAGTGTACTTTATTTGGAAGGTGGCCAATACAAAATGATAGATGTGGTTATATATTCTTTATCTAATAGAGCCTATAAAGCAGTTTTAAAAAATCTATGATTTACCTAAATAGCAACTCGAGTTAAACAAATTAGTTAGGAAGAACTTTCAGCTATTCAACTAAGAGCAACAAATAAGATTTCAAAATCAATCACATAATTCTTTTCTGAGATTATGCCAAGACTAACCATATAATATATTGGCTTTCATTTATCCTGGCATTAATGTATATTATAGATTCTATTGGTTTATGACCTCCTTAAAATGCATAAAACATAGTGATAAAAGGAGAGTTCATTTCTGGGTCTTTTTAAAGAACAGCCTGTCAACATGTTCTGTTCTACTTCTGGCTTAAACCTTTTTCAATTCTGAGGTTCATAAGGGCACATTTATAAGTTGTATTATTATGATATGTTTAATGAAAGCTCTTTGTGTTTCTATTAGATACTTTTTATATTCTACCTTCTCATATAAATGTTATGGAGCTTGTTGTATCCCTTCTAACTGAATCGTAAACTCATTGAGAGCAACCATTATATCTTACTCGTTTCTATACTTCAATTAGAGCCAAGCAGTAGCCATTGTATACTGGGTGATCTCTAAAAAGGTCTTGGATAAAACTGATGATAACTTGTAAAGGATTTCTACTTAATTGAAAGTGATGATGGCTCAAGGCCAAGAAAACATGCTGCAGCATGAGGTAGAACTTTCTTTTGGGAGACATCATTATGATTCCATAGTAACTACAAGCAGTCTAGGTAAGGGTGTGGTAAGCATCCTTTCTTTGATTTACAGGGAGAAGTCTCCAGATATATTCAGTTTCTTTTCCTTTGAACTGGTGGGCCAAGTTGAAGGATACAAGTATCCTATCTCTTTGCAAGTCTACCAGCAGTTTTACTGGTGGATGTCTCTTTAAACCTTTTTATTCCTTTTTCAGAAATAGTGGTCCCTATAGACTTTAGACTCTTAGTGAGTCTGCAGAAGGCTGGGGAGGGAAGGGCTAGACTTTGATAACAGGAGTCCTATCTGTCCTTTTACAGACCTGGGGAGACCTCAACCCCAGACACTTCTGTAGAGCCCAGCAGCCTGTCACTAAGAGTTTGTCACAAAGCATAATGTATCCCTTGTCATATACATGAAGTTTCAAATTTACCTCCCAATTCTTAACTACCAGTTGACAATTTTCATGACTTTTTGGGCATAGGTCACAGTAACAGTTTATAAAACCACTCCATTATTAGCATTGTATTAGGCATTATGACAATATCAAAATACAAACATGGTAAATGGCAGAATCATGACATTTATAATCTACCTTGGATGGTCGTATGTTGGAAATTATATCCATACATGGTACCTTAGAGCAAGTTAGATAGTACATATTGAAATGTCTTTAAAACTATTGTGAATTATACAAATGCCAACATTATTGACACAATGTATAGGAAATGATAGCTAGAATATTTTATTAAATTTGTTGTATATATAATTTGTTATCATAATGGTACTGTAACATTTGGTACTGATCAAAATCAAACATGCCTTCCTATCAACTGACATCAAAAGTAAAAATACCAAGAGACATTCTTGAAGAAACTGTATGAAACAGTATGATAAAGAGACAATTGAGGAAGGTAGCAAAATTCATTTTTTCATGATGCAGAATTAGTACCTTTGGAATTTTGTACCAAATGAATGAGTTGCCTATTTCAAATGTTAATTAAAATCTTCATAAGAAGACTGAACTTATTCCACTTGAGTCTCCTGTTCTTTATCATAGAATTCAAGAACTAGAAGAAAAGGTTAGTTTCAAGTCCTCATTTTACAGATTTGAAAACTAAGCTCCAAAGAAAGTACTAATACAGCCAGTCTCTCTTTTCAGAAAAATTAGAAAAAATGAAATACATCTACAAAATGAAATTTCGCAAATACTTAGTAGAAAATACCCACATAACTAATCCAAATCAATTTTTATTTTATTTTTATTTATTTATTTATTTTTTGAGACAGGGTCTCACTCTGTGGCTGAGGCTGAAGTGCAGTGGCACAATCTCGGCTCACTGCAACTTCCGCCTCCCAGGTTCAAGCGATTCTTGTGTCTCAGCCTCCGGAGTAGCTGGGACTACAGGCGCACGCCACTATACCTGGCTTATTTTTGTATTTTTTGTAGAGATGGGGTTTCGATACGTTGGCTAGGGTAGTCTCGAACTCCTGACCTCAAGTGATTCTCCCACCTCGACCTCCCAAAGTGCTGGGATTATAGGCGTGAGCCACTGTGCGTGGTGCCAAATCAATTTTAACAAGCTTCTTTTTAGACTAGATTGCCAGTTTGCAATGATTGACTTATTTAGGACTACGTTGTTAACAGAAGTAAAAGAGAAGATCAGCCAAAATTAGATGCCAGTTTAGTGACTGATTTAAAGACAACTTACATGTATCGTTTTGGTTATTTTGTACAATTTGTCTCTCAGCTTTGCTCTTTATGACCTTGTTTTCTTAAGAAGAAAAAAAATTAACTTCTACTTTGCAGTAAATTGTGCAATCAGTGAGTCTTTTCTGTAATAGTTTACTATAAATCAAATCTCAATCATTGGAATAAGAATAATGAGAAGGAGAAAGAGGAAAGGAGGGGAAGAGCAGAGAGGAGAATTGTAGGAAAACTCAGAAAAAAGAAATCTCTCATTAGTATGGTGTAAGATATTTAGAGATAAAGCCTCTTAATGCTGCAGTCATTTTGTTATACTTCCTGCACTTCTGATCCAAGTCCATTTTCACAGAACCACTAAATCTAAAAGCTGGGAGGGATTTTTGAAATTCTCTAGTTTCATTTATAATTCTAATCTAACAAATGAGAAAAACTGAGTTCAGAGAGGTGAACTGACTTTTTTTTTTTTTTTTTGAAAGAAGAAGCTGACAAACTAGTAAAAAAGCCTCAACCAGAATTCAAGTTTCCTGGCTTCTCACAGAAGCCATTTGTTTTGTTTTCCACGTAGAAGTTGGTAAAAAGGTAAAAAGCTTGTTTAAAATGACAGCTTTAGTTAGGCTGTAATTTTTCAAAACATAGAAAAAGATGAAAACTTTCTCTCCTTATTTGCATCTATCCTTCTAAGTTTTAATTGTTGACCAAGTAACAGCTTCATAAGCATGACCAGAGAGATTCATTCCATGCCTAAAACCAAGCTGCTTCTAGCTGTACAAAATGAAATAGCTATCTTCAAAAGGAAGTACAAATCCCCTGTAACATTTGGGGCAACTCAAGTTACTATTGGATTACTGTGAAAGTTGGACAGATAAGCCAAAAATCATATTTGGCTTTATTTTCTGCATTCTCATCTGATAAAATGAGGTTAGTGATGTGTGTACATGTGTGGTGTATGGGTGTGTATTTGTGAGAATGTGTGTTGTGTGGGATGTGTGTGTCTGTGTGTATGTATTTGTGAGAATGTGTACTGTGTGTATGTGTGTTGGGGGGGTGTTTGAGTCGGGGTTGAACGGTGGAGGTTGATGTTAACTAGTTTTTCCAATATCTATACCTGAAGCAAAATAATCTGCCTCTTGCCAGAATGTGATTTTAAAAGGTACAAGGCAAAGCTGTGTCCTGTGCTTTGGTGATAACACTAATCAATAATTACAAGCTATTCTTTTGACAGTTTAAAATTTGTTGATGATGTTGGTGGTGGGAGTTGGCCATTTGATATTTAAAGCCAGCTTTAATTTAATTTAATTTTTATCTGTTTTCCCTCTCAGAGATTTAGGCAAAGTTGATTCCCAGCATCCATCAAAGGAAAATGATTATAGCCAAAATACTTGGAGCTTTCACTCAGCAGTTGTACGTTTGAGGCTTTGGAAACACAACATGTTGATCTCAGGTTTTTATGCTAATTCTGTATATAAGGAAATGGGGAAAATCTGTTACCATTCCCTTGGAAACCAAAGTGTTCACAGTATTAGTAGCTAAATATTGGTTACAATTTAGTGTTAATTTTCATTCTAAACATCACTTAATATGTGAATTCTTAAGGCATGCCAATGCATCACACAGAGCAGAGACCTTTCCTGTCCTGTTTAGGGTTGTGTCCGTGGCACCTACAAGACAGCCTGGCACAAATACATGCTGAATGAATGCAGAAAGGAAGAAGTCAGATGTTTGGTTCTAGAATCCTGTCTGTCTTTTTCACTTTAAACAGCTCCCTGAATATATATGGTATCAAACAGCTCCCTGAATATATACACTTTAGTTCTGTAGGTTTCATAAAAAGCTCTTGAGGGCCAACTCTGGGCCATCCATGGTGCTTGGCAGTAAAGTAAAGGTCTTTACCTATGAAAAGCTTATGTGGTGGCCTGGGAGAGGGACATTCAAATATTCTCTTTACTCCGTCACTCTTCTGCAAGATAAGGACCTGGCTGCATGTTCGTGTGGTTCTTGGTACTTTACCACCCACAGTATGCTTTATCTCTGGCTAATTGTGTTTCCTGCTCAACAGAAAAGACAGGGAAGATACTATGTTTGCCAGCAGACTCCTGGTGTCTAGTTTATTACCAGCATATGCTGAAGGCTCAGTAAATATTTGCAGATGGAAGAGAGTGAGAGAAGAATGAGAGAGGTCCTGTGGAAAAGTGTGAAGGTATGCACAGGCTACTCTGGGTATTTTAGGAAGTTTCTGGAAAACTTCAGGTAAAGCTTCTTTAGAGCTGTGCCGTGAAGGTTGAATAAAAGGTAGTCTCAAAGACAAAGTAGGTGGAGGTTCCTAAGCTGAGGGCCGTCCACACAGTTGTGGAGGTAGTGACTTAGCATGATCAGGGGAGTGGTCTGCAAGCTCACAAGCACCACTAGAACTGGAGGGTGGTATCCATACTTGGATAACAAAAAGGTCACATATAAAACTAGTTCTTTTTACATGTCAGAGCTTTAAAAACTTAACTACACATTGCGATGGATTTATTTGGCCCACTGTTTTCTTTTTGGCCAACTAAACACCATACTGAAAAGGTAGATCTATGACGTATCCTGTTAACTAAAAGTCTCTCTTGGTATTTCAACAATTTTCACTGACATCCTAAATTTAAAACAGATCAAGAATTTTTTTTTGAGTTAAAGATCGTAAGAGAGAACTTCTCATTCCCCTTGGTTTCTGTGCTTGCCCTTTAAAGGAGTTTCTCTCTTTTGAAAGTATTCACTCATTCTATGCCACTTGAGGAGTGACTTAACTGATAAGTAACTGGGCAAAAGGCACTTCACGTGGAGCCACATTGTTTCCCTTACTCCATTGGAAGTTGCCAAAGCATGGGCCTGTGTTCCCTCTCTGCAGTGAGTTCACTCCAACTGCTCAGTCCCAGCTCATGAGGGAGCACTGTAAGATCCAGGCTCTCTACTCCTTCTGGGAAGAAGCTCAGTTCAGGCTGGGAAGGGAAGGGCTTGGTCTCTCATGCACGTTTTGTTTTCTACTCCCGCATTAACAATAATGAGGTTGATAATAAATTGATCCATACGTGATTTCTGTATCTATTTCTCATTTTCTTTAGAATTCTGAAAGGAGATATACATGATTAAGTGGAACTTTCCAATCTAAACAAATGTTACAATAAAGCTAGTTTTATTCTTGGTCTGTTTGTTGTATGTATGTGTATGTGTATTGAGAGACGGGGAGAGGAGAGGAATGAGAGAGACATACATATATTAACTTTTGTTAACCAGATGTTAAATTAGGCAGCAGGACCTATTCTCTGATGATGCTAGTTATTATAGTTTAAATGAAAATAATCTCTTGGCTCAGCTAAAAAATCAAAAGCAATAAATATACCAACTACCTTCACTGAAATAACCATTACTTGTTATTTTAAGTGTTTTCGAAAATTTAACTTGTCACCTATTTTCTCTTTAAAGTTTATTAGCTTTTTGGATTCTGGATATTATTTTCCCAGGTGGAATTCTGATAATAACATAAATTTATTTCTACTAATCAATCTTTTTCAGATCATTTGGTATCTAAGTGAAGAATATTATAAGTGAAGTACCAGTATATATTTTAATAAGAAATTATGATTTATAAAGTGACTTTATATATATTATTTAGAATAGTGACTCTTAACCATTTTATATTTAATAACTATTTAGCATATAATAAAAGCTATTTACCTCTTCTTAAAAATATATACGAATGCATATGTTCACAGAAATTTCTCAAACCCTGGGAAGGCAGGGTTCTTGGAATCAGGCTCTACAGTAGAGATCTGCTACTATATATAGCTCAAGGGCCAAATCTAGCCACTGCCTATTTTTGTATGGTCTGAAACCTAAGCATTGCTTTTACATTTTTAAATGATAAATACCAAAAGAGGAATATTTTTGACATATGAAATTTAAATATTGGTGTTCATAAGTAAAGTTTTATTGGAACACAGCCACACTCATTCATTATCATACTATCTATGGCTCCTTTCCAGGTACAACAGTAGAGCTGAGTAATTTTGAAGACTAAAGTATTATCTGGCTCTTTGTAGAAAACATTTTGCTGATTCCCTAATCTCAAGTTTCAAAGTACATTTTCTGCTTTTAATTGTATTTTGCTGGGTGTTTGTTAAAGTGTGCTTAAGTTTAATTAGGATTTGAAAAGAAGTTTCTGTACACTACCTTAAAGAATATATATTTACTAAATGGTTTTAAAAATAATACTAGAAGTCATTAACATGGTATTTGGAAGAGTATTTAATGGCATGGTGAAATGCTTATAATTCTCTAAGTGGGAAAAAAAGTGTGAAATAGAATAATCAGTATGACCTCAATTATATAATTTTTTTTTAAATAGAAACAAGTTTGGAAGAAAATATGCTGAAATGTTAAGGCTCTTAATTGAAGTTAAGGAGTATTTAAAATTTTACTTTTCAGTACCTTTCAAATTGTATACTGTAATCTATCACTTTGGTAATAAGGAAACATAAGAAAAATATTGAAAAAAATGGGAGTATAATTGTTTAATTTAAAAAACAATTATAGGTCAAAAATTAGAATATTTTGGGCCAGACGCGGTGGTTCATGCCTGTAATCCCAGCACTCTGGGAGGCTGACATGGGCGGATCATGAGGTCAGGAGATCAAGACCAACTTGGCTAACATGGTGAAACCCCATCTCTACTAAAAATACAAAAAGTTAGCTGGGCGTGTTGGCGGGCACCTGTAGTCCCAGCTACTAGGGAGGCTGAGGCAGGAGAATGGCATGAACCCGGGAGGTGGAGCTTGCAGTGAGCCGAGATTGTGCCACTGCACTCCAGCCTGGGCCTCCGTCTCAAAAAAAAAAAAAATTAGAATATTTTGTGATAGTATAACTATCAAAATGTTCAAGGGAACAAATGAATAGACTGAATGTAATTACAAGACTAGAAATCATTTTTATAAATGAAATCTTAATTTAGATAGCATGACAGCTTGGTGTCGGATTTTTTTCAAATGCAAATTATACCCATGAATCTAAGGAAGTGTTGATCTTTATGTGACAAAAAAGTTTAAAGAAAATTGGAAGCATTTTAGTTCTATACTAAGAGGCATTTGGTCAAAATTGATGATAGACAGTTCCTTGTCAATAGGAGCCTCTTTAGTGTTCATTAGCACAATAGAGAGTTTCATGATATAAAGAAAATTGAACACCTTGACTTTTTCAGTAGGTTTATACTGGCTTGATCTAACTGATCAATAAATGAATGAAAATATGAATGAATGAATTACATGTATGTATGACTTTTTGGTACTGTCAAAGATAATAAATAGTTTGATACCTTGATCAGGAGAACTGTTAATCTTCTTTCTAAAAGTATTAAGGGTCAGAGAGATAGCAGCAAGATAGCCAACTAGAAGCCCCTAGTGCTTATGCCTCTGTCAAAGACAGCCAGAACAATGGAAAAGCAGCTGCATTTTAAAACTAATAGAAACTTGGGTGAGCACAAAAACTCAGGATGGCTACATAGAGAATAAGGAAATGCCAGGCCTTCACCACCCCATCCCCCAAGTGGGATCAGCTGGGAGCCAGGAGGAACTTCTTATGGTGACGAGGTAAGCAGGATGACTCCAACAATCTCCATCGACACCCTGGACACCAACAGACCTTCCCACTGGTGTTCTCTGCAGTCTTCTCAGGCACCAAGCCCACATGGTGAAGCTGCCTGGAGTCTATATAGCTGTGCTTAGCCAGAGAAGGAGTTGACACTGTGCCCCACCTGCTGTGGCCCATGTGACTATTGGCTATGGCATCTTGGAACAGGAACTACAGCTAGACTGAGCCTTACTCAAGGAGTAAGTAGTCATGGCTCCCCTTCATCCCTGAGACTAAACCACCCCAGAACCACCCCATCCCCAGAGCCCCACATCCCCAATATGTGCTGTTAACAGCTGTTAACACTTTTTCCTGTGGGGTCAAGTGGAGGTGGAATTGCTCTACCAACTCCTCCCCCTGCCCCTGCTGAAGCAGCACCCTGTCTCTTGGGAAAACAGTACTTTGGCTATTCAGAGCAGTCATGTCTCCCTGGTGTCTAAGTTGAAGTGGTGCCCTGCATCCTAGGAAATGGTGCCTTGGCCATCCAGAGCAGTCATGCACTCCATTACTTAAGCTGAACTGATGCCCCGCATCCCAAGAAAACAGTGCTTGTGCAGCCCAGAACAGTCACATCCTTCAAGCCTGAGCTGAAGTGGCACATTGTCCCTTGGGGAATTAGTGCTCTGGCTGAGCTGAGCAGAAACTGAGCTGAGACACCCTGCTCTATAAACTGAACAACTTTAGACTTTGATTCCCCGGCACTGGCCTAGCTCTCTAGAGTCTCAGATGCAGAAGTACCCCTCTATCTAGGGAGTGGAGTCATTGCTGTGTTTTTTCCTACCCACCTGTCACCCAGGAACAAACAACAGCTGTCCTCCACCATTCTGGAGTACTGAAAGCAAATACACTTGGCCCCACACATTCTGGGATACTGCCGAGCACCACTATCCCAGGGTCTACAATCACTACTACCCAGTGCCTCATCCCTTGGAACCTGAGTTGACACTGAGCCCTATTGACTCAGGTTTCTGAATTGCAGCCATACCCTGCTCCCAAGGCCAAAGTTCCAGAGCACTCCTTATTCCCTGGAGTCAGGCCAGTGCTGTGCCCTGCCCCCCAGGGGTAGAATCACAGCTACAACCTGGCACCCTGAGCCTGAGCTGCTAGGGGGTCCCTCAGAATCATAGATCCTGGCTCTATGGGTAACCTACATCCAACCCTGCCACAAGGGGTGAAGCTGCACCCCAAGCCCAGTTGCCTCAATAGCTTTATGAGATACTGAGCTGAAAACTCCTACTGCACGTAGAATCCTGATCACTGCACTTAGAACTCATGCCACTGCAGCTGCTTGTAGGCCATGTCAGACTTGACACCAAATGGGACGCGCTCAGCTAAGTCTCCTTATTTTAGAGAAAACCAGAATAGGAGGACCCCAGAAGCCCTTAACACAAAGAACATTAAAAACCTATGTTGCCAATGCCATTGCCACAAACCTCTAAGCATAGGCTATGAGGCACCCACAGTTATTCCTGACCTTGAATACAACTGAAGAAGCTGCACAGAGACTCTATCTATATACCTATCTGGAAACAGAGTCACTACACCTTTTCTAACTGCACAGTAAAACTCAACTGCAGGATGAAAGACTTTCTTTATGAAAATCACTCCAGAAAGTTTGAAAAAGGTGATTATTTCACTAGATACACAGACATCAATGCAGGGACACAAGAAACATGAAAAAGCAAGGAAATAAGAGACCAACAAAGGAATATAATAACTCTCTAGTAACAGACTCCAATGAAAAGGAAATCAATTAATTGCCGAAAAAATGTAAAATAATGATTCTAAGGAAACTCAATTAGATACAAGGAAATACAGATACACAATTAAATAATAAGAAAAAAATTCACAATATAAATGAAAAATTCAATAAAGAGATAAAAATCATAAAAAGAACAAAACAAGAATCCTGCAGTTGAAGAATTCAATGAATAAAATATAAAATACAATAGAGAGCTTCAGCAGCAGACTTGATCAAGCAGAAAAAAGAATCTCTGAACTTAAAGCTAGGTCTTTTGAAGTTACCCAGTCAGAGAAAAGAAAAAAGAAATAAGAATGAAAATGAGTGAAGAATTCCTATAAGACTTATTGGAAAACATTAAACAAACAGATATTTGTATTATGGGATTTCCAGAAGGAGAAGATAAGGAAAAAGTACAGAAAGCCCGTTTAATAAAATAATAACTGAAAACTTCCCAATTTAGTGGTGGGGGTTGTGGAGGAGGGATATTTGAACATCCAGCTCCAGGAAACTCAAAATTCCCCAAATAGATTCAACCCTAAAAAGGTCGTCTTAGAGGTACATTATAGGCAAATTGTCACAAGTCAAAGACAGAGAGTTCTAAAAACAGCAAGAGAAAAT
This sequence comes from Pan paniscus, assembly GCF_029289425.2. Taxonomy (NCBI): domain Eukaryota; kingdom Metazoa; phylum Chordata; class Mammalia; order Primates; family Hominidae; genus Pan; species Pan paniscus. The sequence goes on along the minus strand of NC_073254.2, from coordinate 116,610,669 downwards.
TGTCAAGTCACATAAGAGAACTGCATTAGACTAGTAAATTTTGCTACAGAAACCTCACAGGCGAGGAGAGAATAGAGTTATAAACTCAAATTGGTGAAAGAAGAAAAAAAATTGCTAGCTAAGAATACTATACCCAGCAGTTATCCTTCAGAAATTAGGAAGAAATAAAGCCTTCTCGAGGCAAGCAAAAACTGAAGGAATTTGTCACCACTCACCTGGCCTTACCAGAAATGCTTAAGTGATTTCCACTTACATCTGGAAGTGAAAATCACTGTCATGAAAACACACCAAAAGTATAAAGCTCATTGGTAGAGCAGATATATGAGGAGAAAGAGAAAAGAATCAAACCTTGTCACTACAGAAAACCACCAAACCACAATGATTAACTATAAGAGAAAAAGAAAGGAACAAAAGATATACAAGACAACAGGAAAACAACAAAATGGTGGGTGTAAGTCCTCACTTATCAATAATAACCTTGGCTGTAAACAGACTAAATTCCCAACTGAAAAGATATAGACTAGCTGAATGAATTAAAAAAAAAAAGACCTAAGTATATGCTGCCTAAAAGAAACTCACTTCACCTAAAAAGACACATATAGAATAAAAATAAGGGATGGAAAAGAATCCATACAAATGGAAACCAAAAGCAAGGGAGAATAGCTATACTTATATCAGGTAAAGCAGACTTTAAACAAAAAGCCATAAAAAGAGACAAGGTTATTTTCACTTCAGCAAGAAGATGTAACAATTGTAAACATGCACACATCCAATACCACAACAACCAGATTTATAAAGCAAATAATTAAACCCAAAGGAGAAATCTATTTCAGTACAATAATAGCTGGGGACTTCAACACCCCTCAGCATTGGACAGATCATTCAGGCAGAAAATTAACAAAGAAACATTTAATTTAAACTGCACTTTAGACCAAATGAACCTACCAGACATTTACAGAACATTTCATTCAACAGCTGCAAAATACATATTCTTTTCATTAGAAAATGAAACATTCTTTAGCATAGACCACATGTTAGACCACAAAACAAATCTTAACAAATTTAATAGAAATCATATCAATTTTGACCACAATATAATAAAACTAGAAATCAAAATAACGAGGAACTTTAAAAATTGTACAAATACATAGAAATTATACAACATGTTCCTGAATAACAAATTAGTCAATGAAGAAATTAAGAGGAAGATTTTAAAATATCTTCAAACAAATGAAAATAGAAACACAAAATACCAAAACATCTGGGGTATAGCAAAAGCAGTATTAGAAGGTAAGTGTGCAGCAACAAACACCTATATCAAAAAAGTAGAAAGATATCAAATAAACAAGCTCTTGATGCACTTCAAGAAACTAGAAAAGCAAGAGTAAACCAAGCCCAAAATTAGAAGGAAAGAAAGAAAAGCATACATAAATAAAATTAAGACTAAAAAATACAAAATATCAACAAAATGGAAAGCTGAATTTTTTTGAAAAGATAAACAAAATCAACATTCCATTGGCTTGACTACCCAAGAAAAACATAAAGGTCCCAATAAAATCAGGAATGAAAAGGAGACATTACAACTAATACCATAGAAATACAAAAAATTATCAGAGACTATTATAAACAGCTATATACCAAAAACTTTAGAAGACCTGGCAGGAATAGGTAAATTCCTGGACACAAACAATCTATCAAAAGTGAACCAACAAGAAAGAGAGCACCTGAACAGACCAATTACAAGTAATGGCATTAAGTCTGTAATAAAAAGTCTCTTATCAAAAAGAAGCTCAGAATATGACAGCTTCACTCTGGAATTCTACCAAAGATTTATAGAAGAACTAATACAAATTCTCCTCAAATTCTTCCAGAAATTGAAGATAAGGGAATTCTTTAAAACTCATTCTATGAGGCCAGGGTTACCTTGATACCAAAACTAGTCAAGGATGCAACAACAAAAAAAGAAAACTATAAGCCAATAAACATGATGAGCATAGATGCAAAAATCCTCAACAAAATACTTGTGAAGCAATCTGGCAGCACATTAAAGAGATTATTCACCATGTAGGTAAGAGTTACCCCAGGGATGTAATATACAAATGAATAAATGTGATACATTACATCAACAAAATGAAGGGCAAAAACAATTTGATCATCTCAAGAGATACAGAAAATGTATTTGAGAAAAATTCAACATCCCCTCATGATAAAAATTCTCAACAAGTTAGGTATAGAAGGAATGTACTTCCACATAATTAAAGCCATGTATGACAAACCCACAGCCAATATCACACTGAATGGAGAAAAGTTTAAAGCTTTTCTTCTAAGATTTGGAACAAGACAATCATCTCACTTTTATTCAAAAGAGTACTGGAAGCCCTAGGCAGAGCACTTAGGCTAGAGAAAGGGATAAGGAGCATCTAAATTGAAAAGGAGGTCAAACTGTCCTCATTTGCAAATAACAAGAGCTTCTATATAGAAAATCATAAAAGCTCCACCAAAAATCTCAGAACTGATAAACAGATTCAGTAAAGTTGGAGGATACAAAAAAAAAAAAAAAAAAAAAAGAATACAAAAGCCAGTAGCTTTTCTATACACCAAAAACAAACTAGTGGAAAAAAATCAAGAAACAAATTGCATATATAATAGCTACAAAAAAAGCCATGTAGGAATATATTTAACCAAGGAGGTGAAAGATCTCTACAAAAAAACTGCAAAACACTGATGAAAAAAATTGAAGAAGACACAAAAAATGGAAAGATATCTCATGTTCATGAATTGTAGACATTAATATTGTAAAAATTAATACAATACTACTAAAAGTGATCTACCAATTCAATGCAATGCTATCAAAATACCAGTGATGTTCTTCACAGAAACAGAAAAAAACTCCTACAATTTATATGAAACCACAAAAGACCCTGAATAGCCAAAGCAATCCTGAGCAAAATGAACAAAGCCGGAGAAATCATATTTTGAACTTCAAAATATATTTCAAAACTATAGTAACCCGGATAGCATGATATTGGCATATAAATAGAGACATAGAACAATGGAACATAATACAGAACCCAGAAATAAACTCACATATTTACAGCCAAATGATTTTCAACAAAGCTGCCAAGAACATTTAATGGGGAAGGAACAGTCTTTTTGAAAAATGATGCTGGGAAAACTGAATATTCATATGCAGAAAAATGAAACTGTATTTCTACCTCATATAACATGTAAAAATCAACTCAAAATGGATTAAAAACTTAAATATAAGACCTGAATCTATGAAGCAACTAGAAGCAAACATAGGGGAAATACTTCAGGATATTGGTGTGAGCAAAAATTTCATGGATAAGACCTCAATAGCACAGACAACCAAAGCAAAAATAGACAAATGAAATTATGTCAAACTAAAAAGCTTCTGCACAGCAAAGGAAACAGTCAACAGAGAAAAAAGACAACCTGCAGGATAGGAGAAAGTATTTGCAAACTATTCATCTGACAAGAGTTTAATATTCATAATATAAAATGAGCTCAATAGCAAATAAAAAATCACATTAGAAAGCAGACAAATAAGCTGAATAGACATCTCTCTAAAGAAGACAAACAAATGGCCAACAGGTAGGTACAAAAAATGGTCAATGTCATTAATCATCAGGGTAATGCAAATCAAAACCACAAGAAGATATAAACTCACCCCAGTTAGAATGGCTATTACCAAGGAAACAAAAAAAAAAAATGCTGACAAGGATTTGGTGAAACGCAAACTCTTATATGTTATTTGGAATATATGCATATATATGCCCATTATGGAAAACAGTATGAAGGTTCCTCAAAAAATTAAAAATAGAACTACCGTATGATCCAACAATCCCACTACTGGGTATATATCCAAAGGAAAGGAAATCAGTATGTTAAAGAGATATCTGTATTCCCATGTTTTTTGCAGCACTACTCACAACACATAGCCAAGATATGAAATTACCTAAGTTTCCATCAATAGGTGAATGGATTAAAAAAAATGCTATATATCCCAATGACATATTATTTAGTTGTAAAAAAGAACAAATTTCTGTCATTCGCGGCAACATGAATGAGCTTGGAGGGCATTATTTTAAGTGAAATAAGCTAGACACAGAAAGATAAATACTGCATGTCCTCATGAATATGAAGAAGCTAAAAAAGTCAATCTCATAGAAGGAGAGAGCAGAATAGTGCTTACTGGAAGCAGAAAAGGGTAGGGGGAAGAAAGAGATAGCCAAAGGTAGGTTAAGAAATACAAAATACAGCTAGATAGGAGGAATAAGTTTGAGTGTTCTATAGCACTATAGGGTAACTATAATTAGCAATTTATTGTATATTTTCAAATAGCTAGAAGAGTGGATTTTAAATGTTCCCAACACAAAGAAATGAAAAATAAGGTAATGAATATGCTATTTACCCTGATTTGATAATTTGTTGTATACATATATACACATATCACATTGTACCTGATGGATATGTACAGTTATATGTCTGTAGTAATACTAATAAAAGCAAAAAAGAAAAAATTTAAGAAGAAAAAATCTTAGAAGTCATGTGACTTATGACATGTTACTTAAATTGTTTTATGAACAATTGTAAGAGATAGTTAAACAAAATCAAGCTGGAGAACAAGCCCGAGAAGCATATTTCTCCACTCCACTTCCACACCACCATCTTTAGAGCATTATAATTGCAATCATATTGGAAAAATACAAAAAGGTATATTTTTAAACGGGAGGAGACAACCTGAATATATCAAAATAATCTACTCAGGATCCATTTGGTGAGTATTCCTTTGGCAAAATGAATATGCAAAGGAATCGCTCAAAGCTTTGCTAAAAATCAAGTGAGATAAATTTAAGGTCCATTGGTGCTGGAAGTATAACCGAAGAATTTGAGAAGACAAAAAATAAAAATGACTACTGTTATTATTATTCTAACATAAAATTCTATAACACTGCTGTTCTAATTATATCTTTAAGGTAGGGAGGCAAACTCACTTGCCCTCATTCATAGAAAACTCAGTATGAATGACACTTCAAAACCTTGACTCTCTTCTCCACATCACACTATTGTTTTCAAACAGACTCTCTAGCTTTATTTATTTAATGAATGTAAACCTTGCTGTTGACATATCCTAGTATGTTCTAATCAGGGTAATTAGCCCATGTGAAAGTTTAGACATATGGTGAGGATAAGGTAAATCCAAACCCATAAGAATGCTTTACTAGTTCATATAAAATACTAGGGTATGTCATCAATAAGCTGATTATTTATTTTTATTTTAAATAGAGTCTCCCCATATTGCCCCAGCTGGTCTTGAACCCTGGGCTCAAGTGATCCCCACTACCTTGGCCTCCCAAAGCTAGGATTACAGAAGTGAGCCACCATGCCTGGCCTCAAGCTGATTATTTTGCAGGGATTTGAGGCATGTTGGGCAAAAAGGAGTCCTCCTTTTCCTCCTCTTCCTCTACCTCTTTCTTCTCTTCCTCTCCTTCAATGAGCTTTCAGGGTACCAAAAAGTAACCAAGAAAAATGATGGTAATTGGAGAGGAAAAAGATAATTACAAGAACAAGGAAATGCAAGCTGGTTTAACTAATATCTGATTCAGAGCTTCCCATGAGAACCCAAGTATTCAGCTTTCATTTCTAAAGAGATCATGTTCCCTCGATTGAAAAAATAAAAACAGACAAATTAAATATCTGTCTCTAAATATTCTCTAAATCTCTAAATATTCTAAACTCTTATTTGTAATATTATAGTAGAAAAGTACCCAGTCTTATGTAAGAAACACAAATTAATTCAGCTTTACTCAAAATGTTGGTAAGTGTAATAAAAATAAGAGGTAAATTTGTCAGTGAGGTGGTGTTATATTAAAACACAAATCTACTACTCTTGTTTAGGTAGAACAGTCCCAGATTTGGCAACTAATAATAATGTGAGAATAAATAGAACAAGTGTAGAAAACAGACACTAGAGTTTACCTTCCCCTTAAAGCAACTTGGATTATGGCTTAAAGCATATATCATAACACATATGTTAAGAAATATCTTGTATGATACATATGTTTGCGATACTTATGTTAAATTTTAATCCATATGCTTTGCTAATAAAAATGCTAGTATTTACACATGATGGTATTGTGGATATAAAATGAGGGCTAAAATGGCTCAAGGATTTCCTTACATTTTATGTATGAGAGCTATGCATTTTGTTAATAATTCTTTTTAGTTTCCAATTTTCTAAAGTCTGAAATGACAGCTGAGGAGCTGCATTTGGTTTTCAAATGAATGATAGGTACCAAAGAGGATATGACTAAAATAGTGAGAGAGAAAGCATTAACACATATGGGATGTACGCTTTTTGCCTGAATAACACTACCTCTGTTTCAAGAAGTAGCACTTTAGATTGATAGAGTCTATTATATATTTCTGTGGGCTGGAAACACAGATATTTTAATTTAACCTTAGAAAATTAAAGATTATGAATTTTTGTATGCCCACTTCTGGAAAGTAGGCAGATTTTTCTTGAAAATAGCAGGAATCTCATTAACTCCTTTTACTTAAAACCTGTAAGTGACTTCAAAATCTGCTCTTGAAATATAAATCTAGTCATAAAATATGCTCAGTGATAATGTTATTCATTCAAATAAATTAAGCCAAATAAAATCTCAAGAGCCCTCCTCTTCTTCCTCTTTTTACAACAATAAAGCTATACCCCACATTAAGACCATTAGAAAAACTCAAGAGGCAATTCCAAGGAGTTATCTGGCCCCTATGTTACCTCCACATGCAAGTTATAAGAATGAGAAATCTGAAAAGCTCAGCATATAAAATTTGATAACCTTTAGCTAAAATGACTAAGAAACTTCAAAAGGCATACACTTTTGCCAGGCAAAAGTTTTCTCTTAAGTAGTTACTGGAAAGTTTATAAAAATTTCTCATCCTTAAAAAAAAATTAGAGAAGTCAAAATACCACAAAACAAAACAAAGGAAATATTTGGGGGAAAGAACTCACTTGGTCTTAAAGCCGCTTCTTCCTGTGATTTAAACAGTACGAAAGGAGAATATATGTTGATTATTTTTCCTCCAATCCACATGCATGTCAACTCCAAAAGGAACAGAAAGTCACCAGCACCATCTGAAGATCCCTTCCAACTGCATGCAGCTTTTTCAACTTTGCAGGAGAAAACAGAAGGGTCCCTGCATTTCCTCCAAGTCTTATACCATGTACATGACTCCTACTGGGCTGAAAAAGCACTATTTGTCAATTTTTACTTAAAACTATGAGTAACAAATTCTCTGCAGGACATCCTTAAAGGGAAATTCTGCCAGGATTAGCATTCGAAGTATCTGGCTAAGCTCCAAAAAGTTTAGAATACACAATGTTCACACAGACGCATACACACTTGAGAAATTTCCACTAACTAGGCTAAATTAAGGGCATATTTATAAAAATAATACTCTAAAAGGATGATGTATTTTCTGTTTCCTCAATCTGTTTTTGGCTTTGTTTTCTTTGTTTTCTGGTGGTGATCAGAACCCTTCTTTTAGGTTAGAAATGTCTGAACCGCTGAGCTTTTCTTTTGGACATTGTCTCTTAGAATCTCCATTTGAGGCCATCTGGAAAGGGATGAAGTTCCATGCTCTTACCTGCAAAATTATTGGTACCTTGAGAGATGGCCCCCTGGATTGTGGCCTCTATCTCTCCCTTCTTGGGAAATTGGGGAACTCTGAGACATAAGTGTGAGTAGAATACTCAAGGTAAAGTTCCTTGCTCTCTGGACTTGCAGTGTGGACTCAGCCTTCCCCGCTCTGCCTGCTTCCTGGTGAGCTGGCCACAATTGTGACATCACATCCATGGCTCTATGACTTCATAAAGCATAAACTCATTGAGTCTTTTGAAATCTTCAAAACACAAAAAGTGGACAGAGATGTCAAGAGTTGGATCTGAAGAAATTTTTGGATATTAAACCAATCCACAATAGGTATCCTCAGTGGGGCACACTGATTCATAAAGCAAGTGACATTTTCTCTTAGAATCTCCATTTGAGGCCATTTCTTCAGTTTGGAAGGCAGGATGAGAGAAGAAATTCTGCCTTAATCCCAGACCAAACTTAAACTGTCCTTGTTCTAACTGCTAAAGGAATGAAATGTTAATATCTTCTAAGGTCAAACTCGGGTATATACAGTCAAAGAACTTGAGCTAGAGAAATGCAGAGCCAGTTAACTGTATGTTTTGTTATTCACTTGACTTTAATGATTAAGACATTATGAAAATGAACATATGGCGACTAACAACAATAAATTTGGATTCAGCAAAAGGACACAAGTATATTTCATTAGTAATAGATTTTAATCCTTAGGACACCGTTGCTAAACAGGTACTGCCTGTATTTTCCTTGTTTTATGGGCAAGGAAAGCAGTCCTTGAGATGTAAAAGTGCCTGGAACCATCACCCTCTTTATTTGTTCCCATGCTTCCTGAGAGGGTAATCTACATCCACCAAGTCATTCCAAACGTACTACATTCTGAGCCTTCTTCTCCCTCCCAACTTATTGCAATCTGTCTTTCACTTGAACCACTCCAAAAAAGCTTAATTAAGATCATATACAACCTTGATTAGCAACCCAAAGAGTATGGTCTTCAGTCTTACCGAAAAATTCTCATCTCTGGCCATGTCTATTTCTTTCTGAAATTATCTTCCCTTGGTTTTGCTATGTTACACTCTTCTGATTTTCTGTTTGCTCTTAGCACCCTCACTTTCTCTCTATTCACCTCACTCTTTCCTAGAGCTTTATCTTCTGTTCAATATGCTTCTCTGCAGGCTTTCCATCACGTTCTTCATCAAAACAATGAACAATTATACAACATGACTCCCAAATGTGTACTTTCATCTGATACCACTCTTCAATGTTCCAGACCTGTATCCCGCTATCTATTAGAAAACCTTGTCTAGGGGTCCCCAGCCACCTCAAACTCAACAGTCCCAAATATCCTTACTGTCTTCTCCCCATTCCAAACTTGTTAGTTTGCTGTATTTCCTACTTCAGGGAATGGCACAATCATCCACCCCTTATGTTAGACTATTCCCTTTCCTCATTTATCCTCCACCGTCCCCATCATTGTCCACCTTCTGTAGGTTCTAGTTTGTTAAATGATCTTTCTCAAATTTGTCCTCACCCCTGCATTCCATGTCTCACATGTCTCACTCAGATTATTCTGTCAGCCATAAAATAACTGGCATCTGCCTCAGCCTGATCCCTTTCTATCCTTCTCTATAGAAAAATATTATTTTTAAATAAGTTTGTTAAATTATAAAATACATGCTTCTTGCAGATAATCTGGAACAGAAACTGGAAAACATATAAAGAAAATGTAAAATGTAAAATGATTTGCAATCCAAGACAGCCCAGACCAAATCTTTGTGTACCTCTTTAGACTTTGTATCATTCATATATTAATGATACAGAGAAATGCTAAAATTTTTTGTAAATATATTGCATAACATAGTTATGCAATATATTTAGTTAGAAAACCAAGACCACATTGTATATACTTGTAGAAAGTGCAAGATATTTTTCTTTTCCGTTGCTAGGTTTATGGTTGAGGCCCCTATAAAAAAAGGCAAATTAATAAAAGTATACAAATTATTTAATGTAAGTTTTTATGGGACATGGGAGCCTTTCAGAAATGAAGAGTCAAAGCAAGAGATAAACGTGTATTTTTATGCTTAGATTTGATGAAGAGTGGATAGTCATGGAAAAGTATGACTGGACAAAGGGGATATAGTCTAATGATTATACACTTGGGGGAACTTAGCAAGGCCTGTTTGTTGAGACTCTTCTTTGTGTTCCTTTCTTCCAGGCATAGGGAGGTCTCTTGAATGAGGGTCTTATGACCTGCCTCGGGAGAGAAGGGTAAAGGGAAGGTGGGAATGATCTTCCTGCTTCTGGAGTTTTCTCAAACACCAAGGTGCCATATTTTAGCGTAGTGCATCCTGAACCCCATTATAAATCTGTATCCTTGTTTTCACTTAATATACTGTAATTTTCCAAACCAATAAAATATTTTTTATTTTATTATTATACTTTAAGTTCTGGGGTACATGTGCACAACATACAGGTTTGTTACATATGTATACATGTGCCATGTTGGTTTGCTGCACCCATCAACTCATCATTTACATTAGATATTTCTCCTAATACTATCCCTCCCCCAGCCCCTCACCCTCCAACAGGCCCCGGTGTGTGATGTTCCCCTCCCTGTGTCCATGTGTTCTCATTGTTCAACTCCCATTTATCAGTGAGAACATGTGGTGTTTGGTTTTCTCTTCTTGTGTTACTTTGCTGAGAATGATGGTTTCCAGCTTCATCCATGTCCCTGCAAAGGACACAAACTCATCCTTTTTTATGGCTGTGTAGTATTCCATGGTGTAGATGTGCCACATTTTCTTTATCCAGTCATTCACTGATGGACAAGCCAATAAAATATTTTAAAGTGGCTATAACAAATAGTTGCTATATAATAAAATACATAATGGAGTAGCTCTCCTTTTTTTTCTCTCTTTTTTCAACACCAAAAGATACACTCAGCATTTAAAACATACAAATCACAGGACTGAGATTAAGACTGAAAAGAGGAAAGGAGAAAAATCTAGAACATTGACTTTAAGTACATTTACATTTATTAGGTTGTATTTAAACAACTATATGTTCTATGTGTCATGTCTTCAAGTTCTTACCCAACTCTGAGGTCTGTATGATAGAATTAGGTTAAGGACTGCATTTTAGATGAGTAAAGACAGGCTCAGTAGTAAAACAGTTTGACAAAGCACTTTTACTTCTTTACATTGAGTAACACAAAACATGAGACAACCTTTGAGACTTTTGTCTTAGGTTGACTAATCAGATCGAAGTTTTTCTTTGGCAGACTAGTATCTGAATAGACTATTTCAGAGCCAAGATTGGCCTGTTTCTGTGCAAGATAAGGTGTCCATGTTCCTCTCTACTAGAGGCTGGGAAAAAAGACTCGTATACATTTTTTAGTCATTTTACTTCTCAGAAAAGGAAGACATTAATTTCACGAATAATATGTACATTTTAAAGAGTTTTGGTAAATTGCCAAATTGCTTTCCAGAATGTAATTTTTTTAGAAGACAAATGTAATTACTTAATTTCCCTGGTTAGTTGAATCTTTTAAAGGCTTCCATGTTTTTGAGATAGTGGTTGAACTTTGTAGCTTAGTGTTCAAGGCATTTCAACCCCCCCCCCATTCTCTCTACTTTATCTTACACTACTTCCCCAGATCAGTTATTATATTTCTCAGACTTCTTGGCTCCCCACATCTCATTATTTCATTCTAATTAGCATCATAGTACTTCTGTACCTCCTTTTCTCTGCCTTAATATGCTCTTCTTCCCTTCTCTCATTTTCACCAGGGCTAATCCTTCTTTTTTTTCTCTCTGGACTCTTGGTTCAGGTGTCATTTCCAGCCTCCCCATTGTGCAGCACAGTCTAAATTTCATTTCTTGTCACAACACCCTCTGTGTACTTTTACCAAGACACTATATTTAACTGTAATTATTGACTCATTATTTCTTTGAAAGTAAAACATACCTTTAAAGCTGATATGTGCCTTCCTAGTATTTAGCTGTCATACACGATCCAGTAAATTAGGCCAAGTCCATAAATTCACCATGTTCTCCCTTTCTTCCATTTCACCATCAGTGTAATCCTGTCTTTCCTGCTCCTTAAAACAAACACCCAGATTGTCTTACTACTAATCACTGAAGAGAAATAGAGATGCAACTAGGGGCAAGTTTGATAAAACAAATAATACAACACTGGGAACTTATAAACATTGAATACATGTTTACAGTGGTTATTCCTTCTTTTTTATGATGTAAGTGGAATACAAATGGTTTTTCTGAAAGCCTGAAAGTCAGTTTCATTCTTAGATGGTTTGAAAGAAGTCTCTCCTGGATCTGTTTATTCTGTTGTACGCTTAGTAGGGTCCTCAAGATAGAGCAACTTGTGTGAATTTGCAGGTCATTTAAATAGCCACTTTAACAGTGCTCCCAGATTTGTGTGGAAAATGTACATCCCAGGGGAGTTTTTTGTGTGCTTTTATTACATCTCCCATGTATTGGGGGAAATTCTTCATTGGTCTTAGTGAAAGAAAGTAAATCTTCCATCCTCTTATTCCCTCCCAACTCACATCAGTTAGTTCTTGATAGAAAAAATCCCATTTGTTTCTGTGAAATGGTTTGGCTGTGCCTCCACCCAAATCTCATCTTGAATTGTAACTCCCATATTTCCCATGTGTCATGGGAGGAACCTGGTGGGAGGTGATTGAAATGTGGGGGCAGGTCTTTTCCGTGCTGTTCCTATGATAGTGAATGAGTCTCACGAGATCTGATGGTTTTAAAAAGGGGCATTTCCCTGCACAAATTCTCTTGTCCGCCACCATGTGAGATGCACTTTTCACCTTCTGCCATGATTGTGAGGCCTCCCGAGCCATGTGGAACTGTAAGTCCAATAAACCTCTTTCTTTTGTAAATTGCCCAGTCTTGGGTATGTCTTTATCAGCAGCATGAAAATGGTAAATTAGTACCAGTAGAGTTGGGTGCAGCTGAAAAGATACCTGAAAATGTGGAAGTGACTTTGGAACTGGGTAGCAGGCAGAGGTTGGAACAGTTTGGAGGGCTCAGAAGAAGACAGGAAAATGTGGACAAGTTTGAAACTTCCTAGAGACTTGAATAGCTTTGCCCAAAATGCTGAGAGCAATATGGACAATAAAGTCCAGGTTGAGGTGATCTCAGATGGAGATGAGGAACTTGTTGGGAACTGGAGCAAAGGTGACTCTCGTTATGTTTTAGCAAAGAAACTGGAGGCATTTCTCCCCTGCCCTAGAGATCTGTGGAACTTTGAACTTGAGAGAGATGATTTAGGGTATCTGGTGGAAGAAATTTCTAAACAGCAAAGCATTCAAGGTGACTTGGGTGCTATTAAAGACATTCAGTTTTATAAGGGAAGCAGAGCATAAAGGTTTGGAAAATTTGCAGGCTGACAATGTGATAGAAAAGAAAAACCCATTTTCTGAGGAGATTCAAGCCAGCTGCAGAAATTTGCATAAGTAACAGGGAACCAAATGTTAAATCACCAAGACAATGGGGGAAAATGTCTCCATGGCGTATCAGAGATCTTCACGGCAGCCTCTCCCATCACAGGCCCAGAGGCCTAGGAGAAATTGGTTTCGTGGGCCAGGTCCACGTGCTGTGTGCAGCCTAGGGACTTGGTGCCCTGCATCCCAACCACTCTAATCATGGCTTCAGAGGGTGCAAGCCCAAGCCTTGGCAGCTTCCACGTGGTGTTGAGTCTGCGAGTGCACGGAAGTCAAGAATTGAGGTTTGGAAACCTCCGCCTATATTTCAGAAGATGTATGGAAACGTCTGGATGCCCCTGCAGACGTTTGCTGCAGGGGCGGGGTCCTCATGGAGAACCTCTGCTAGAGCAGTGCAGAAGGGAAATGTGGGGTGGGAGCCCCCACACAGAGTCCCTACTAGGGCACCGCCTAGTGGAGCTCTGAGAAGAGGGCCTCTGTCCTCCAGACCCCAGAATGGTAGATCCACTGACAGCTTGCACCATGTGCCTGGAAATGCCACACTCAATGCCAGCCCATGAAGGCAGCCAGGAGGAGACTGTACCCGGCAACGCCACAGAGGGGGAGCTGCCCAAGACCATGGGAACTCCCTTCTAGCATCAGTGTGACTCAGATGCAAAACATGGAGTCAAAGGGAGCATTAAGATTTGACTGCCTGCTGGACTTTGACATAGGGATTGTAGCCCCTTTGTTTTGGCCAATTTCTCCCATTTGGAATGGCTGTATTTACCCAATGCCTGTATCCCCATTGTATTTAGGAAGTAACTAACTTGCTTTTGATTTTATAGCTTCATGGGAGGAAGGGACTTACTTACCTTGTCTCAGATGAGACATTGGACTGTGGACTTTTGAGTTAATGCTAAAATGAATTAAGATTTTGGGGACTGTCGGGAAGGCATGATTGATTGGTTTTGAAATGTGAGGACATGAGATTTGGGAGGGGCCAGGGATGGAACGATATGTTTTGGCTGTGTCCCCATTCAAATCTCATCTTGAATTCTGACTCCCACAATTCCTACATGTCATGGGAAGAACAGGGTGGGAGGTGATTGAATTATGGGGGCAGGTCTTTCCTGCTCTGTTCTCTTGATAGTGAATGAGTCTCATGAGATCTGATGAATTTAAAAGGGGGAGTTTCCCTGCACAAGCTCCTCTTCCCTTGTCTGGCATCATGTGAGACATTGCCTTTTACCTTCTGCCATGATTGTGAGGCCTCTCCAGCCACATGGAAATTTAAGTAAGTCCAATAAACCTCTTTCTTTTGTAAATTGCCCAGTCTCGGGTAGTCTTTATTAGCAGCGTGAAAACGGACTAATACACTCTGGTTCTAGTGACATTTCTGAGGAAGGAATGAACTGTTCCTTTTCAGTCTGATTCCAGCTTCAGATCACCATTGCACCCTGACCTTATCCATGGTGCTTTTTGGTCTAAGTAAAGCATTTCTCTAATAATACATTCAGGTTAGGCAACTATTACATTTATTGTCCTAATTTAGCATTAAGGTCTTTTCACAAAATACACTGTGATTTTGATACTATATGCCACTCTTCATCGGATCTTTCTGATGGCCAAGAGTCTCCTTAACTCTTGAAAAGCATATAAGTAAGTCTAGAGCTGGAACACATGAACATGAATACCTGAGCACATTTTCCAATACTTCTACCCCGACTGCAATAGCAGGAATTAGCATATGCAAGAATACAGCTACACATTTGCGGAAATCTAGTTAATTGAGAAATAATTTACTAAGATAAAATGGTTCGAGAATGGCAAACTCTCAAGGAATGAAAGACACTGAGAGCTCTGGAACTATTTTTGTGTAAGAAAAATAAAATCCTTTAATAATGTTCAAAATGAGAATTCAAAATGTATATATATAAAATATATGCACCAATTAATCTTTGTGTTAATTAATAGAAGCTTCAAAGTACTATAAAATTTAGTAGAATAGGTAACTTTATTTTAAATAACTTTCTTAACCCTGCCCATTAAGATCACAGTAAACATACAATAATTTTTATTATGGAAATTAATCTTTACATACAAAATCAGCTATGTAATTTTACTTACAAAACAATAAAAACTGTTCTTTACTGTGGCAACAAAAGAAGCATTTTGACAAATGAAAAAAATTAATGCAAACAAATTAAAACAATGCTTTTCTTTTTACTTGCTTCACTGTCTCTTCTATTTATTTTCTATGATCATTTGACACAAACATGGATTACTTTGATATCTACTGAAATATAAATGATAAGGTTCTTAAAGGTTGAATTAAAAGTCTGGGTGTTCAATATTTTAGAAGCTGAATAAACAAAACGAAATTGGGGTTTGTGATTACAGAGGATTTATCATTTTTTCCCTTTGCCCATATGAAAATATATAATAGAAAATTACCCATGGGAAAACATTTTTAAATTTAATGTTGCGTTCCTATCAAGTTTAATAATAATGCCAAGTCGGCAATTTAATTAATTACTTTCACTAAGGATTAATACTTTGTCTAGAATGGAGTAGAGGTAGACTGATCTTTTCGTATTCAAATATTTTAAAATACAAAGTTTAAAATGTCATAAGGAATTATACAAAATAGTATTTTTAAATATTTGAAATTTAATTTATAATTATATTCAAAATAATTAAATCCCTTTTTGATAAATAGTAAGTTGTTGCTTGAAATTCATTTGGTTGAAATGATTACTCTAAGGAACTCTTTTAGTTATTTTTAACTAATAATCTTTAGGAAAAAATATCTATTTTTTAATAAGGGTTTCTAGTTTTGGAAAAAAGCTTCTAATGATTTAAATGCACTTACAGATGCTCCTACCACTGGAAAAGGCATCCTATCTGTTTTTCACACTAGTATTTACAAAGTATTATGTGACAGAGCAGCTATTGAACTAAAAAAATAAAATGTACAAATGCAAACTGGGTCAAAGAAAAATCTTTGTATAAAATGCTTAGTTATTCCAATGTTAAATATGACTTATGCTTACTGGTAATAAATTGCATGTGTTCTCTCTCTTGTTAGTAGCTTGTTTTAGAAGAGAACACAGCAATGCATGGGCCACTCTAGCGTTCTTGTGCACCTGTAAAGGCATCCTTGCAGCCCCAACCAAAATCAATGTTTATTCTGCCAAAAATAAGAGCAAGGGCTTAGTAATAATTTTTCTTTTTTGTAAATTTCTGTATTTTAGTTTTGAAGTGCTTTCTATTTAAAAATAAAAAACATGATTTATTTTCATTTCTGACACAGAAGTGTTTCTTTTAAAAAAAAAAGACCACATTTTAAATTTCTGCTTAAATGTATATAAAGTATACATTTAAGTATACTGGCACTCGCAACAAATGAATCCTTCCCCAGGGATAAATGGATCGGAAAATTTGTTTTTCATTCAACATTTGGAAAGAGAACAAACCTGAAATATGTAATTTTTAAAATTATGTGAAAATAATATGAAAAATTTCATATAGTATTTGTGTGAAAATCAGGTGGAAAAAAACTTCTATGAAGAACCCAATTTACAAAAATTCACATCTTTTTAAGATTTACATTTAATACAATACTACTGTTTTAACTGAATTGTGTGTGTATGAGGTGGTTTTTGCTGGGAGAGGGGAGTTGTATAGTGACTACTTTTTTGTGACCACTCACCTTCAACCTTGGGGGAAAATGCTTACTATATGACAAATGTAAATTAAGATCATTACTCTTCCGTCACAGATGATTTCCTAGATTTGAGAACAAGGTCTTTAATGGATGAAGAAAGTTCTTGAAGCTCTTTACGAGTAGTACTGGCAACATCTTCTTGTTCTTTGTCTAATTCATTATTCAAGGGATAATCTCCCTGCCCAGTCTTCTTACTTTGACTGACTAGCTGCTTTACAACCAAACCTTGATACTTTACCAAAAGAGCATGCTGATCCTGTGAAAAGGGAAAGAAAAGTTAATCAACATAATTTATCTTTTTGTGGAACAGATAAAGTAGAATTTCTTCAACTAATACACATTGAAGGTCCTCATCTTTACAAAAAACTGGCCATGGAAGTAGCAAGTCTAATCTAGCAGTTTCTGCTCTCAAGGAGTGTACAATTTAGAAGAGATAAAACATGAATGCAAATCACTTTACCATAAGTCAACTTATGGTAAAATCAACTTATCACCTGGTTCTATCACCAAAGATACAGTCAAAGGGATAGGGAAGTTTCCTTTTAGCTGAGGGGTTTTTTAGCTAAAAGGGATAGGACAAGACTTTTGAATGGATCCTTGATGGATAAGTTAAACCTAAAGAAGCTGAAATGGGAGATTTGACATTATTGTATCTTTTCTGAAAGCTTAATTTCCAAATTCAGAACATTCTTGAAAGATTCTTGAGCTATGTGGAATTTTAAAAAATTAATCTCCTAATCCACTGTTCACATTATTGGAAATGGGCTTTGATGTTAATGTATTTTATACCTGAGTGCTGACAGTAATTCACCTCAATCCACTCAAAATATTCAGAATGTAAATCTTTGAAAGTTTCAAGTGTATTGAAAATGTAATACCTCTGGAATTTTACTATTAAGAAAAGCAATGATCTGTGGGACACATCTTCCAGGTGCATGGAGCATGCTGTGGGTTGAAAACTGAAACAACAGGACTGATGTGAGGTGCAGAATAAGAGCAGGGTCTTCTGTGACCTTTAGCTGTTCAGCCAGTGCTTGTCGATGTTGGAACAGTATCTGTCTAAAAAAAAAAAAAGCACACAAATTCATTATCATAATTTAAGAAGTTCTCACCAATTTCAATTCATCCCTTTCTGTTAATTTTTAGCTTCTCTAGTTTATCTAATTCCATAAAAATTTAAGTTAACTTTTCAATATGGGACATACACACATAAAACCTAAATGGCATGGATAGATTAGTGTGCTACAAAATTAAAGAAAAAGCTATAGAGTGGGAATACTCAAAGTATGTTTTTTGTTTTGAGTTGCTGGAGGTCAAACAAATTTGCACTGATTAGGTAAGGTTTCCTGTAAGGAAAGTCCCCAAGCTAATAAAAAGTTCCTGGGCTTGATGAACTATAGGATAAAGAAACTCTGCTACTTGATCCAGAGGGTCAGAGAGAAATATCTAACTATTTTAAGACTTTGAATATTCTTGAAGGTCTACAGCCATTTAGATATATTAGACACATTAGGTACATATTCTCTGTGTAAGAGTCGGGCAGTCAAATTCAAATTTCAGATATGAAAGGCTCCACATTTAAGAATATTTCCAAATATAGATTAATTTAATGTTACCTTTCCCTTTTTTTGTCTCCCCTTTTCACCATAATATCACAAGCTTCTGCTGCAGAATCCAGACAAGAAATAAAGTCTTCTATGCTCTGAAAAGGCATTGAATACCATAATTTACTTTTATATATAACTGCATAAGGAAGTATAGCCATTTAACAACTGTTTTGTAATTTTACATCCCAAATACAATTTTTAAAAGGGTCACTTTCTCATTAAGTTAGAAATTGTGATATAGAACTAACAATGGTAAAATGCCAGCAGCTTGGTCTTCTCTTCTCATTTCAAAGAGGCAGCTGAGTGCAAAATACTAGTTTTAGATTGGACTTACAATTACTCTGATAAAAAATCTACTCAAAGATCTTTGTAACAAACTGCTAGCCCTGACATGTAACTAGAATAAAACTTTACTTACCTTTTCATTCAGAGAGTTATGGAGTTTTGTAAGAGCTACTTTGGTTTCTTCTGATAATTTACTTAAAATTTTTTTTCTTATCTGTAGGGGTAAATGAAAATTCATTCAGTACTGTGCTTTTGACATGCAATGGATATAAGATAAAGTGAAAAAAATACTGTAACAAGTTGCTGAGTGGAATGTACCATATTCTTGAATTTTAGATCTCAAATTAGAGACAAAAACATTATTAGAGTCAATAGCCAATCAGCCAAACAGGATAGATACAGCCCTGCTCCTCCCACCTGCTCCATCAATGTAAGAGAAAGACTAGAGAGAGTCGTTGACCTTGTGAGAAACAGAATATTTGGGTTAAGAGGCTAATTCTTCCATTAGAGTAGGAAGAGGGTGTTTTTCTCTACCCAGTGCCAGCTGTGAAGGGCCCCACTCATAAAGATCAAGGATGCCTATAAGATGGGAGGCTGAGCTCTTGTTCATGGCTGGATGCTTGTTATGCTCTATGGTATGAGGAATTTTTCAGCACCTCTCTCTACATGTAAGTGTCCACTGAAGTTTTATGGTATTCTTGATCAGAGTCTTTTAGTTTCTTCTGGCATAAAATTTTGGAGCAGACTTGCTAGTATGGCTTGACACCAGGCCCTGAAGTGTATAATGTCTGGGAAGATTAAGGGCTTGTTGCTCCTGTTTAGCCTCCCTGCCCCAATCCCACACCAATCCTTCTGTGGCCCTTAAAGGGCATGGAACAAGATATTCTGTATTTTCCATAGCAGAGATTGGTATAAGGGCAGGAGACATGAAACTGTCTAGACAACTGGGGATTTGCTTCTTAAGCAGAAGAAGGGAAGGGGGCCAGCACCTTGCTGGCGAAGGAGGAAGAAATAACTGTTCCTCTGTTTGAGGGATGGTCCTTACTGTGAGAAGTCACATGAAACTAAACAACATTCCAGGGAAACAACTTATATCGCCTATGAGGCAATGACTAACTACATCACCAAAGACCACAAACATCAGACTGATTTGGTTTGACCTTGATCAAAGCAGTGACATGTAGTCAGTCACATCAAGACACTTTTTCCTGCCTCATTTTTCCTAAATCTCCAACTCGAAGTGGACCTAGAGAGGTGAGGAAGAAGGAAGAAGAACAGGAAAGAGGAGGAGGAAGAGGAGGTAGAGAAGGTGGGAGGAGGACAGAGAAGAAAGAGGAGGAGAAGGAGGGGTTGTCATCTTGGGATAGATCGCACCTTTCTTCCTCTAGGCAACTGGGAGCCATTCTCTACATTACATAGCAAGAAGGGAGGAGATGAGCTTTTGAATTTAGTTTGAGATTAGAGTTTTAAAAAATTAATTGGAATTAGTCTAAATATTGAAATGAGATGTCCTTAAAGGAAAATAACTTCAAAGTTATGGAAACGGGTCAGAATGTTATGGGATTTGCCAGTCATTAGGAAGAGGGAATGTGACATAATAATTAGGAAAAAACTGTTTATTCTAAAGTAATTAAGCATCATTACTTTTAACAGACTAGTTATACTACCAATCCTGCTAGCAACTGTATATATAGTACTAAAGTTGAATAAAAAACTTTTAGATTTTTTTCCTCAAACCTCTTTCACTGTATTTTATTTTCCTCTTTACTCCAAATAAGATAAAATAAAATGTGTATAGATGCAAAACAGAACACATCAATAGTGGTAGGGAGATCATTAACATACTTCACTTGTAATGGCTGCAGGATCATCTACTGCCATCATTAAATCCGAAGCTAAGAAGTTGAAAATGAGGTTAGTGATATCAGTACACACTGACTTCAGCAAGTGTTTGGTAAGAGCAGCCTGTGTGTCATCTGGAAAATAAAGGACCTTTATTAAAACTAATTTATTCCCCAAATTATGAAAATCAATGAAAAAACAAGATTAACAAAGATTAAGTATACCTGCAAAAAACTTCATCCCTTTTTCAAATAACCTAATGTTATTGTACAGGTTTGAAACTTCTTCTTGCAAGTCCTTGATTGTGCGTTTTCTGCCCGTCCCAGAAGCAGAAGTTGTTGAAGACATGAATACTGAACGTACCACCTCGAGATAAGTTTTATTAAGAGGTCTGTGCATAAGACAAATATATTTAGTTTATTAAAATGTACTGAGTATTTATATAGATAAGGAATTTTGTTTCTATGGAAATAATGCTTAAGAATAGAAATCTCTATTTTTTTATGCAAATAAAATTAATTTGGAGACAAGTTCACTAACAATTTGTTCTACAACCCTAGGAATTAAGACAGAAATAGATTAATTTTCTCTATTTTAAAGTATTCAAAGTTACTGCAATTAAGACACCAAGAATAACAAAACCCCCATAATTCAAAATTGCTTTTTAAAATTAATTTGGAGACTAGTAGACTATAAATCTGTTCTTCATCTTCAGGAATTACAACTTAAAATTCTCAATTTCTAAAATATTAAAATACATTTAAAAAAACCTTTTTATGCCTAAAAAGCAGTGCAAAATGATTAGTAGTAACTATTTCATTTTTTTACATGTGAAAACTATAATTTTGTAATACATTTATGCACAAAAAATATTTATATTAAAATTATCACCACAGAAGTTATATTTCTAAAATCAAAGTTAGATACACTGCTCTCCTGGATTGTATTTATGAAAGTGTACACAGTGAAACTAACTTGAGGGATGACCAGGTTAGTTAGTTACTAATGGTCAAGTTATACATAATTTTCTTCATTTTTATATAAAAATACCCTTAGCCATTCATAAGGTAGGAGTGCCTAAATTTATTCTTTTTGAAGTGAATTTGTTACTCTATATTCTCCTTAAACACTGTTTACTTTCTGCCAAATTAAAATAGAAAATTATCTTTTCTTCCTTTTGAATGTTATTTTTCGTGCTATAGAAGAGACCAGCCAGTGGTTAATGCCGGTCTTTTTCTCCCCAACCAAGACCTATGACTGTAAGATGGGTGAGTGAGGACATTTTCTCGCTCCTGCCTTTTATTTCCCATACTGCTTTACCCAAAGCACTTAACAAATATTTGTTGAATTAAACTTCCACTGTAGGCAAATAAAATCTTGAATTTGGTGGCTAGGTTAAATTCCAAGTTTGAAATGAAAATATCTAATACATTTGCTTTCTATGATCTTGGAAAAAATCTTATTTAATAACCCATTTAATTTCTACCATAAAACAGAAAAAATACATTTTATACTTGCTTTATTAAGTACTCAGCAAGTTCCGAAATAAACTCCTCTGGGGCATCTTGTATGTGTTTTCTTAAAAAATCTTCAATCTCATCCTGGAACATAAAACTGATCTCTGGCTTCTTCTTTCCTATATCGGACATGAGCAATGGCAAATAAATAAATAAATAAAAAACATGCAACCAAATGGCAAATAGGGCTCCATTACTATATTTAGTAAGACAATAATTCATTCATTACTCAATTGTTAATGTCAAATAGCAACAACTAGTAAAAACAATTTTGAAATTAGGATATATAATAAAACCTCTTTTTAAAAAATATTTTATTTTATATTCAGGGGCTTCGTATGCATGCTTGTTACATGAATACAAGACATACTGGCAGGGACTGGGCTACTACTGTACCCATTAACCAAACAGTGAACATTGTACCTATTAGGTAATTTTTTTAACCCTTGCCCTGCCCACATACCCACCCCCCCAACTTCCCTTCTTTTGGAGTTCTTCTATTATTTTCCATGTGTGCCCATTGTTTAGCTCCCATTTATAAGTGAGAACATGTGGTATTTTGTTTTGTTTCTGAGTTAGCTCACTTAGAGTAATGGCCTCAAGTTCCAACCACGTTGCTGCAAAGGACATCATTTTATTGTTTTTAATGGCTACATTGTATTCCATGGTATACACCACATTTTCTTAATCCAGTCAATCATTGGTGGACACTTAGGCTGGTTCTATGACTTTGCTATCGTGAATAATGCCTCAAAGAACATAAGAGTATACGTGTCTTTTCAATATAATAATTTCATTTCCTTTGGGTAGAAACCCAGCAGTGGGATTGCTGGGTCAAATAGTAGTTCCAATTTTAATTCTTTGAGAAATCTCCATACTGTTTTCCATAGAGGTTGAACTAATTTACATTCTCTCCAACTGTGTATAACCATTCCCTTTTCCCCACATCAACACTAACATCTGTTGTTTTTTGACTTTTTAGTAATAGCCATTCTGACTGGTGTATGATGATATATTGTGGTTTTAGTTTGCATTTCTCTGATTAGTGATGTTGAACATTTATTCATGTGTTCATTGGCTGCTTGTATTTCTTCTTTTGAGAAGTATCTGTTCATATCCTTTGCTCAGTTTTCAATAGGGCTTCTTCTTGTTGAGTTCTTCGTAGACTCTAGATATTAGTCCTTTGTCAGAAGCATAATTTGCAAATATTTTCTCCCATTCTGAAGGCTATTTACTCTGTTGTAATTATTTATTTTGCTGTGCAGAAACTTTTTAGTTTAATTAAGTCCTATGTGTCAATTTTTGGTTTTGGTGCATTTGCTTTTGGGATTTTTATCATAAATTCTTTGCCTAGGCCAATGTCCAGAAGATTTTTTCCTAGGTTTTCTTCTAGGATTTTTACAGTTTCATGTCTTACATTCTAAATATTTACTCCACCTAGAGTTGATTTTTGTGTATGACGAGATGGCATACAGTTTCGTTCTTCCCAGCACCATTTATTGAATAGGGTGTCCTTTCCCCATTGTTTATTTTTGTCGACCCTGTCCAAGATCAGTTGGTTGTAGGTATGTGGCTTTATTTCTGGGTTGTGTATTCTGTTCCAATGATCTATGTGTCCATTTTTCTAGCAGTACCATGTTGTTTTGGTTACTATAGCCTTGTAGTGTAATTTGAAGTCAGACAATATGATGCCTCCATATTTGTTCTTTTTGCTTAGGATACTTTGGCTATTCAGGCTCTCTTTTGGATCCATATCAACTTTAGGAGTGTATTTTTCTAATTCTGTGAAAAATGATGTTTGTTTTTGATAAAGATTGCACTGAATCTGTAGACTGCTCTGGGGAGTATGGTCATTTTAACAATATTGATTCTTCTAATCCATGAGCCTGGGGTGTCTTTCTATTTGTTTGTGTCATCTACGATTTCTTTCATCAGTGTTTTGTAGTTACCTTTGTAGAGATCTTCCATTTCTTTGGTAAAATGTATTCTTAGTTTTTTTTTTTTTTTTGTAGCTATTAAAAATAAGACTGAGTTCTTGATTTGGTTCTCAGCTTGAAAGACACTGATGTATAGAAATGCTACTAATTTTTGTATGCTGATTTTGTATCCTGATATTTTACTGAAGTCATTTATCAAGACCAGGAGTCTTTGGAGGAGTCTTTATGGCTTTCTAGGTATATGATCGTGTCATCAGAGAACAGAGATAATCTGACTTCCTCTTTTCCAATATGGATGCTTTTATTTCTTTCTTTTGCCTGACTGCTCTGGCTAGGATTTCTAGTACTACGTTGAATAGGAGTGGTGAGAGTAGACATCCTTTGCCTTGTTCCAGTTCTTAATGGCTCTATCAATTTTTCTCCATTTAGTATGATGCTGTTGTGGGTTTGTCGTTAAGTAGCTCTTATTATTTTGAGGTATGTTCCTTTGATGCCTAGTTTGTTGAAGATTTTTATCATGAAGTGGTAAAATTTCTTATGTGATCATTTTCTAACTTCATTTAAAACTGATTATTTTCTATAAGTCAATCAGAAAATAATAAAGAGTTTTCCCCTTTGTTAAACCTGGATGATACAAATAGCTGGAAATCAAAACAAGTATTTCAAAACAAATTTTTAAGGAAAGAATAATTTATCTTTGTTGAACAAGGAATACCGGGCAGTTTTTCCTCCTTTATAAAAATATAAATTTATTAGAAATTAAATAATCCTTATAATCTAAATAAGATCTTTGGAAAGTATAATCATGTGAATCACAATTCAAATAATTGTTTAAGCTAAAATGTATCTTTTGGAAAAGGCATAGATTAAAAAAAAATCTCAGAATTCTATAATTTATTTTTGCTCTCACAAAAATAAGTCTATAGTAAGGAAAGTTTGTATGCAGCTACTGTAATGAAAATAATAGCTAACTGTGCAAATGTCATGCCTACCCATTTACTTAGGAAAGCATGGGTTGTAGACAAAAAAAGCTAACAATATTTCCATTAGAAATTGTAAAGGTATAAAAGTGATTATTTCTAGCTTAATTAAGTTATTGATTCTATAAGCAAAAACTTTACAAATAAAAATAAAATGGCTCAAAAATCAATTTTCACTATAAATAAAAATCTAAGGAGTTGACATGCTAGCTTTAGAGTAGACAGACAGTACTATTATCTTCTGGGATCTGCTGTCCATTCCTAATGTTCACATTAAATGATCTATGATTTCCCTGTTTACTTCCTTTATGCATTTTCAAAGTTATTAAATTATATTTTCTTCTAGTAATCTTTCATACTGAGTTGATCCTATATTTTAGCTGAGAACCCAATTTCATCCTCTATTTCAGAGATTACAACATAAATTTTTTTTCAAAAGCATTGAAATTATATTTTTAAAGGTAGAATGGTTTTACTACTTTTATAGCTCCTTTCAATAATAATCTATTCACAAAAGGAATATCACATGCCTCATTTAACCATTATTTAAGATTACAGATATTAGAGAAGTGTTTTCTTGTAATGCCTCTTCACCCACATGCCTAGTACACCTGGGCAACAGGAAAATTCATTTACCAGTGAAAAATTAAAATTCACAATGGATAGTCTTAATCCTATTTGAAATAAGGATAAAGCTAGTAGTTCCTATAAAGATACTTTTCCTTTAATTAACGTTGTTTTACATACATGAAGAACAGTAGTTATTTCTACCTATCTCAGAATACTTTAAAGACAAATCTTAAACAACTGTGCTATTACAAATAGCAAGTAGAACATTAATAGCTGCAGGCACATCACTTGATATCTACATCTTCCAGCTATAGCCCGTATGTAATGAATTCTGTGAAAGAGGAAAAATATAAATCTCAATCTATTATCATTTAAAGTTTTTTTTTTAATTTTCATTTTGCTGGGGATAAGGAAGAGGGCAGTATCATGGTTTCATTAAGTTTACCTTTTTTAAACAGAAAAATTAAAAATATCATAATTTTAATTAGAAAAACAAAAGATGTCTCTTGTAGACTTTCTTGGCCAAGCACTAACAAGTCTAGGAAAAGAAAGATGCATATAATTAATGCTCTCTCTTAGATATAAGCAACCAACCAGTTAGGTGTTACTATGAAAGTAAAATGTACATAAAATTAATGTTTCCTATTTAAATTTGCAAGTCTACTTTTCAAAAATATCCTAATACTTGTTTTGCATGGCAGTGGAAGACCATAAAAATGATCATGGTAAGGTGAAACCATGCAAAGCTTTCTTAATAATCAATAGGAAAAATTACAATTGTTCTGTGGCCTTTAAAAATTTTTGGTAAACATTAAAAGCTTTTACTGTTGGTTATAAATGTATAGGAAAATGAAAAATAAAACTAATGTTTATAATTTAATATGCTGTATTTTTAACACATTAGAACATGGAGAATGAAAGTGTTTTATTTCTGTGTAAAATACTTATCAGGAATAGTCTGAACAGTGCTTGCTTTCTTCTTATTATCAATTAACTTGCAGTATGGAGCAAGTACCTTTCCTATGCCTTATAAATTGTCATACCACTTTCTAACTCTGAATCAGCTTCCAATGTTTTATCCCTTGCCTTTTCAATGTCTTGGAATATCTCCAAGAATTGTGAAGTTTTTCCCCACTTTACATCCTCTAAGATGTTTTCATCCTTTTTGTCATAACCACTTTCCTCATTTTCTTGAGCAATGGCAGTGTCAACATTCCCACAGTCAGCCATTCCCTCTATAACTCCATTTATGCTTGATTCCAATTTTATTTTCAGTGTTATCACTTTTCATTTCTTTGCTACACTTTTATCTTTGTTGGCCAATTCTCTTTTTGATTATCCATTTCTGTAAAATATCATAGCGTTTATCACTGGGAGACAATTAGGCAATACAGCTACATGCTTTGTTGTTTGTGCATAAGGAATAACCAATGTGCAGTGACCAATCATTGACAAACTATACAATAAGTGGTGTGATTGTCACAGATCATGATATGCATCTGTTATTTATGTACTGATTTGTGGACTGAAGAGCTACTTTATACAATACTCAGTTAATATACCAAAGTATCTTTGTATCTAATATTTAAGATAAACAGTGTTGTTACTGGACTGATAACATTTAACTAAAGTGTGTAACTGAAATTTGTGTCACTGAAACACTGCAAAATAAGGACTTCCTGTATTAGCATATATACCTAATTATATACATCTTAAGAAAATATGTGACAAATATCACACATACAACAAGGAAAAGTAAAGAAAAGCTACCTACCAGTGTGGGATGATTGAGATTCATCATCACTATCATCATCTTTTCTTCCTTTCTTCTTGATTTTTTTAATTTTGTACTCTCTGGCATTGCCCCCACCTCCTCCTCTCATGCTTCCACTGCCCTCTGGTGGGAAAATGACATTAGTTAGCATTACCTAACTAAATCATCATTTTTATAAAATAATGACACTATATTGTTGTATTTAACTTTACAGCAGAAAAAATAAAGGCAAAATAAAGAAACTTTTAGACTCTTTTTAAATTTGGAGTTCCCTATTAAAAGTTTAGTAAATCCAATATATAAAAAATTAATAATAAAATATGAAATCTTTTGAGCAATCTACCTTAGATAGCCTGACTGCTCTAAATGCATTCTCTTTCTCTTTCTCTAACGTCACCTCTTTTCTGTAACTCTCAATATTTTCTTAACAAAAATCCATTCCTTCACCTCCTCTTCTACCTTCCCCAAAAGAAATGTGTCCTCCTTTGCTCATCTGTTACCACAGCCTCATCAATAACCTTCTATTATAAGACTTCACAAATTTAATTATTCTTATTTTGCCTTCTTTGTTGAAAGATTATTACCTGTTTTTAGAGGAGATATCCTGACTCATCTGCTACTCAAACAGATTATAAACTTCTGAAGAGCAAGGATCATTGTGTCATTAATGTATATATTCTTTACAGAAATGCGTGAAACATAACACGTGCTTCATAAATGTTGACTATGAATATTAATTGGTTAGGTATAAAAGTATTATTACCTATTGACTATAGACTTAAAAAAACAAATTATGAAACAAATGCAAACACTGTAAATAAAAATAAAAAATACTACTTCAGCATTTCCCTGCTCTTTGATATTGACATGTAAAATATCTACTCTACAAAATGGAATACTGATAACGGGTTTAAACCATTGAACATATTACAACTATATTATATTACTTCAAAATAAGTAAAAGATTAGTCTTTTTAATAAAATAAAGTGATTACTAAAGATCTTTTTCTAAATTCTAAATAGATTTGCCTTAGATTTCATCATATACTAGATTTAAACTTCTATTATTTTTCCCTTTCTTTTACAATAAAAAAATTCTATTTTCAAAAATATAAGTCTAAAGTGAACATGCTTTTTATATTTGACAATAAGTTTCCTATGGGGGGGGAACATTCATGATTGACATGATTCCACACACTGTAATTAAACAATTATAATACAATAGCATTATCACTGAAAATAAAACACCAAATGACCCTTAACTTTTAATAAGAAATAAAATATTAAATAGACTAGTTATACTGACATAAGTCATCAATTAAGGCAAATTTATAACTATATCTTCAAATATATGATAAAATATCCATAGCTATGAATATTACTGTGATTTATTTAAGTAATTTATTAATTTTCCTGGAAGAATAGAGAAATTTCATAATGCCATTGAAAAGTTTTACAGAAAAAGATTCTGGAAGAGGAAATAAACTATCTCAAAGAATTAGAAGTGTATTTATTAATGAAAAATGTTGAATATTGAATTTCTTCAGTTCCGATAAAGCACTAACAGCACTGTTCCTACTATAAAAACTATGGAAATACATGTTACTTTTCCATTGCAAATTACAAGCATATCAGTGATACCTAGAATAATTTCTAGTGACTTTAGATTAGAAAAAGAAATGTAAAAATATGTCCTTCAGAAATTTTTTCATTTAATTAGTATGTTTATAGGACACCTAAAATATATCAAGTGGTGCTTTGGGTATGTAGCAAGAGTACAACAATAAATGAGATCAACACAGTTCCCAAACAATAAAACACATCATGGTGATAAAGTGATGCAAATAAACTGACAAAATGAGGTGGCAGAGAGTGACTGTGGCTACTATTCCGAAGGGTTAGGAGGCCTCTCTAAGGAAGTGGCATTTAAAGTCGAGCTCTGAATGAAAAGAATACACCAGTTACTCACAGTCTGGGAGAGGGCATTCCAGGTAAAAGGAACAGTTGGTGTAAAAGCTTTGAGGTGAATATGACCCTGGCAAGTTTAGGAATCAAAACAAAACAAAACAAAACAAAAAAGGGCTACTGGGCTGGAACATAGACAGAGGATGGGGAAAAACAAGAGATGAGCATGATGATAAAATAAAGTTTTCACAAAAGAAAACAGAAAACATAATCACCAATATTTCCATTTTAATATATAAAATTTAACACATTAGCAAAATATTTGGTTGATATTAGCTGTTTAAAGGTAAATCAATAAAACAAAGGGCCTTTCAAAGGGCATAATAAATGTGATAAATGCAAAGTTCACTGCAACAAATACAAAACTTTGAATATTCCTTGTTAACAATTTATTACCTGTTGCTTTCCTTCTTCGCTCATCTTTTTTATCCTTTTTACTTGTACTAACGCTTTCTAAAGTAGAGATTTGTTTCAGATCTTCTTCAGTGATTAAATGCACAGGATTATTTTTCATTTCCTAAAATAAAACATGCTTTTTTTGGTAGGAAAAACACATAGCATTTCCAAAAGCATAAAAGTTGTTTATATACTCACTAATTATTCTTGTTTGGTTTTGTTGCTTAGAAGAACTATAGAGCTTTGTTTCAGAGCTGTCACTCTAAGGCAAATGTTTCTCCTTGCCCAAAATAGGTCTCTTCCCTTGCTGCTCTTGACTTTTTTTGTACCCATTATTAACTAATGAGAAATCCTATCTTGTCACTTCACAACTGATTACACAGCTGCAATCAGATGCAATCCTCTCCAGCTGTTACTGGCTGGTTTTACCACAGCTTAATTGTGCCCCATGCTCCTTCGCTTTTTGAGACTCCCAATTCCAATGCCACCTGGATACTTGAGATTATTAAAGATAATGAACCCTCCATCCCCTACCCCACACAAATTACCATATGTGAGTTGCATACTAAGTCATATAATCTTTTTTTTTCCCCCTCTGGATTCATTCTTGATAATTTCTGCTTTGAAAAAGTTTATGATAACAACGATGAAGTATTTCCAAGTTCGGATACTGGTTCTTTCTGATGGCATAAGGTCCTATAATCTCTAGTGACAAAAGTATATATTTATGATAAAAGTAATATTATTTCCTTTTTGTTTTTCTAAAGAAAAATGCTTAAAATGTTGACAGTTCACATGACAGAATCACCTTTTTCCAAATTTATTTTTGTGGTTAGAGGGAGAAGCCCAAGGAAAGAAGAAAAGTGATAACCATGTTAAATTTTTACTTGAGTAAAAAATCCCAAATAAGAGTCATTTACTAACTGCTAGTTAACATGGAACAAACATTTTACATATATCCCTTATTTATATTTATTCTTTCCATAGTAGGTATCATGATCCTTTCTTTAAAGATGAGGAAACTAGAGGTCTATTTGTCCAAAGTCATACAGATAATACATGTTTTAAATTCAGGGTTGCTGACATCAAACATGGATACTTTGTAATCTTCTCTGCTGCTTATCAGGCTAAATACAGAAGTTTATCTCATTTTTAGACTATTAAAGAGCTTAGAAGGAGAACAGCTAAATATAAACTATTTACATATTTAATAAGCCCTCATGAATTTATTAACAGTTTAAAATAAATGGGCCTATTTTACCTATTTGAGAGTAGGCTTTATAAGGAGATGATGCTGCCAACTAGAAACATGAACTAAAGAGTCATTAACACAGACCTGGCAGGACCTCTATTTCAAAATACTTTCATAGCAGTTGCTCTGAGGAACTAATAAATAGTAACAAAATTTCTTTCTTCAGTAATTTACCCTGTCTGTGTATGCCAAATAGGAAAAATTATTGAGGCTCTGCTAGATTGAGTAAATATATTATGTATTGGTTGACAAATACACTGTATATTTGTACATATCTACAGATACTGTTTTTTGTGCATTTTGAGGTTTTAAAGTTGGACCAACCTCAGGAAACTTAACTGAAAAGTGTAATTTCCTTTATGTTATTTTAATTTATAAAGTCAGTTCCCCAACTTTTAAGTCAGATGTTTTGATGGGAATAAGAGAAAAAATAAATCTGGGAGACAAAATAAAAATGAATGATATATTAAAGGAAAATAATAAATGATACCAAGTGTTCACTTTCACCTATCCCATTTTTCAAAAGACATCAGATGATTCTAAATTGAAAATATTATTAAGATTAGCAGATAAAAGGAAATCTGGAATACCTTTTCAGCTTTCTGGTGCATCAGCTCACGGAACAGTTCTGTACAGTCATTTATAAATTTTTCACTGACTACAACAGTGTCGCTAAAGACTACAGTTGAGGCCTGTTTGCTGAATGCCCTCATCACCTGCTGAAGCAATATGGCAGCATCTTCAACTGATAAAGAAGTGGGTAGCAGAGGCTAGAATTACAAACAAAATAAAAATAAAGTATAAATGCAATATAATACAGTGAAACCATTTGCTATATACATATATGCTCTCTCTAGATGATCTCATTAAGTCCAGTGGCTTTTGGAACCATATTTATGCCGATAACCTCCAAATTATATTTCTGGTTTCATCACCACTCTGAGCTCTGAAATCATATATTCTATTGCCTACCTTCCCCACTTGCATGCCTAACAGACATCTCCAATTGTTTAAAACAACACTGAAACCTACAAGGCACACATAGTTCGTTTTTCTCACAAAGTCACAAACAGTCCACCAGGATGTCCTGACAACCTTCAAAATGTATTTTGTCATAACTCTTTCTCCTATCTGAAATTATCTTACTGTTTTCCTTAACTATCTTTCCCTAATGAAAGTGTCCCTCCTAAAGACAGCAAGCTTGTCTGGCTACCATATCCCCAACAAGTATTAATAGAACGGTGCCTGGCACACAGAAGGTAGTTTTGTTAGATGAATAAAAAAACAGTTAAATCTGGAATCTTTGGGACTTTCATATCCAAAACAGAGAATTTCTGCTTTATAAAGAGGGTCTGGGCCCGACTAGAAAATAATGGATTGGCCTCGTTTATTTATCTTTATCTACACTTATCTTTTTGGCATACTGAAGGGCAGGTCAACATTGAACACTGAAGTAAACACTATCCGTGCCAAGGCAGCTTGTGTTAATACATTAGCAGAGATTAATGGATAAGGAATAAACAAATGCTACACAATGCCTGATGCCAGTACAGCTGTGAATGCGTGGAAAAGATGTGAGAAGTCTCATCAATTCTTTATCAGGATTAACAGGAGTGTTATATTGTTTGCTTGTTTGTTTTGAGATTTATAGAATTCTGGATGTTGACTGTCCACATGTAGAAGGTCACCCAAAAGACTTTAAGCATAAAGATTATTTTTGTTATAACAATGATTAGAATTTGCCTCCAAAGCCAAGACCACCTTTATGTATCCTAATTTCTAAATGGTCAAATATTAGTAAAATATCAGTTGTCACTGTTTAAAGAAAAGTGAGGAAAAGATAAAACATACTGCAATATCAACCCATGTTCCAGAGCTGATGGCTTCTTCTACTGATGCTTCCACTTGATCCACAAGTCCTTGACCAACACAAGCTGCTTTCAAAAACAAGAGTTGTGTAGTCTTATATCTTTTCTTTATGTAGCTTACAGCATCTGGGATTCCAAGTCTGGACAAAGCATCAAATTCTACAAATATATCACAAAGTTGGATTAGAATTGTCAATTACATGTAAGACAAAAGTGAAAAATAAAGACTTAAAAGTTATAGCCAATAAAGTTATTAGAGATGTCTACCTTCTTAACTCCTCTAACTCCACCCCAAATAATCATGCTTAAGAAAACTAGTTTTAACAAAGTTCTAATCCATGATTATAATTGAAGAAACTGAAAAGTACATCTCAGGAAGTCAAGAAAATGTAAGGAAAAAACCCAGTATTCTACCATACGTTTAAATTATTTATATACTAAGGACTTACAGGTTTATTACTGAGGAAGTAATCTGTTATGCAGTTTGACTTGGATTATAAAACTGATCAAACTAAGTAAGCTATATATATGTGTGTATATATATCTTATATATATATGCTAATTGTTTTAATAACTAAATTCAGTCCAATTTATCCAAATGACAGTAGAATTTCAGACACAGAATTTAGAATAACTTCAATGTTTCCAAAGTATTAGTTAACTAATAAAAACACACATTGTAAATCTGATAGTCAACAAAATATTTCTAAGATGATATATCTGAAAAACTGGGCAACTTAGCAAAATGTAAGATATAATAATTACTTTTATAATTAAAAAATACTTTTAAGTTTATAGTGCCATCTTAATAAATGTAACTGAAAGACTGGCAGCGATTACTACCAGCTTTTAGCCTTTTTACATTATAATTGTTCAGTAACTACAGAACTAAACTCAGTTCCAAGACCCACAGAAACTCGCAGTGTGATTACTTTTATACTCAAAGGGAACCATTATAATCTTCTGATCAGAGAGGACAGTATATGCAAACTCTAGGGTTCCCATTTTTAAATTTTTATTTATTATTATTTTTAATATAACCCACAGATCAAAGGAGGACTCTAGGGTTAGTATAATACTTTTAAAGAATGAGTTTAGTGTTAAAAATAAATTTTAGTTTTAAAGAAATAAGAAAGTTACCTAGATAGCCATTCTGCCTGAAAAAGGAATCCACCCAAGTACTCTGTGTCCTGGAGTAGATGTCAGGGACAAACACAGCTTTATCCTGTCTCCCACCAACCACAGTGCCTCGTAAGCGTCCGCTATTAACAAGTTCCTCAAGCACAGCTTAAAACAAACCCACATGAATACAAATAAATCAGAGCAGGTATAAATCTTAAAAAGTAAAATACTTTATTATTTCATAATTTACTTATTCTTAACCTTTAAAAAACCAATCTGAAGTTGAAATAGCATAAATAAAGGTAGTATATTTTAGACAAAATTTTCCTGCCATTTATGAGAATATTCAAAACATAAATTCAGGGAAATTTTGCATTTTGGCAACTAGCTAAAGGTGTTGAACTTGTAACTCAAGCTAGTTAATGTTAACACTGAAATTTTTAGTTTGAGTAATTTTGGTGAAAACACAGCATGCCATTATTTATCTCGTAATTTACTAAAAACAGATGATAAAACACTTCAAGAACAGGTAATATGCAATTATTAGTGTTAACAAGTTCCGTTTTTTAATATTTAAAAAAATCAAGACACCTAGACTATAATAGAATCAGTAGTGTGAAATACAACTATAAGCAGTTTAAAGAGTTATTCCATTTCCGCTGTTTACGTTGAAGTAAGACATTTCAGCTCTACCTATAAGAGAAGTGTAATGCCTTGGTTAAGAGGATCAATGTTGGAGTCAGACTAAGTCTAAACCTCAACTCTGCCACCTACTAGCTATGAAACACTAGACAAGTCATTTTCCTTATTTCTCCATTTCCGTATCTGTGAAATGGGGATAATAACAATATCATCTCATAGAATTGTTGTATTCAAGTAAATTGCTTGCAACAGTAGCTGGCATATAATAAAGACTCAATAATAAATACTAACTAAATATCACTACCATCACCACCACCACGAAGCGGAAGGTGCTGCCATTAATAGCAAATTTATATTTTTATTTAAACCATAACATTTAACTAAACATTTTGTTTTAGAAATTAAAATCCTCTAAAAAGGAAAAAGCAGATGGAAGGGAGCTATTTCTAAGTGAATCAGCAAGCACATTCAAAAGATGATTGGCAAAAAGAAAGGCTAATGAAAATTAGTCTGTAATGGAAATAAAAATTAGTTTGTGCATGAATTTTAAAATTGCAATGCTGAGTAAATTAGAATACATAAAAAAAGTCCGGATTTCTCAACAGACTACAACACACGATCCTCAATTTAGTATGACTGTACAATGTAAATCCATTCTAAATTCTGAACAAAGTTGTGAAGTTACCAATTATTATTTGAAGAACTTTACATTATAATGAAATTACACCAACTCCTAATTATATAGATTCCAACAAAGTCAGGTTAATTTTAAATCAGTCAAACAAAAATTTTAAAGTTCATATTCTGAAAATACAGTGAAAATTAATTTTTGGTTCAATACTTGATATTTCTTTTCCATTTTTCATTTTAGTTCTTACATTTGCACAGATAATCTGAGTTGAAAGACAAAATCATTGCTTTTAAAAATTTTCAGCAAAGCATTAAAAAAAACCCTCAAAACCTCCCAAGAGCGTCACAAACAACATAATGAACAAAGATTATTTTCGAGTTAATATGTTGTTTGAATGATAAGAATATACTTTTATTGCTATCAGCTCTTGGTAAAAATTGTTAGTGAAACACAATTTACTTTCATATTAGATAATGTAACAAAATCATAAGAAACAAAGTAAAAACTATTCTTAATCTTACAATTTTAAATCTCTATATGTACATGTATAATAGAGTGTGTGAGACATATATTTTCATTATAAATGCTTACTTTTTTTTCATTATACTCCTCTAGGGCTAACCAATATTAAACGTTTGGTGAGTGTAACAGATAGGTACATATATAAAACTTGATACAAAGAAACTTTTTTAAACCAGGAAATATTTTAGTTACATTAACAATAAAAGAGGAAAAAACATTAAAGTTAGTAAGTTTTACATTAATAGTCTATTCAGCAGCTAATTAAGTAAATATAATTTAAACCAAACTCACAGTAAAGAAGCTGCTCCTGAAATCCATATTTTGAAATCAAAGAATTCACAGCTGTAGGCCTTTATGGAAGGTTAAAAAAAAAAAACAAACTTCTTACTCATTATAGTTATAGATTAATGAACTTAAAAATAGGATAATTAGAATTTAAGAAAAATACCGTTTAAAAGAAAAAATAAAGTCAAAAATTACACCAAATTTTAAATCCTTAATTGGAATTTTGCTACTGAAATATCAGGGAAATCAATTTGTACTTGCAATCAAGGATCAGTTTACATTGCCATTCCACTAAATTCTCAGATTTCCTTGATACGTAACTATTTGCCTTGGTCTTTAGGTTTTTCTTCAATGTTTTTTCTGTCTGGGAGGCTCTTTCCTTACTTGGGAATATTCAAGTGGATGTCATATGATTCCATTTTTGAAGAAAAATGAGATCATATGTGCACTGAAAATGTTTGGAATGACATGAGGCTAGATTAGGGTGACTGACTGAGAGGGATCCATTTAAAATCTTTTTTTTTTTTTTTTTTTTTTTGCTTTTGAGTATTTTCTATTTTCTGCAATGACTATGCATTTCTTTTGTTAACCAGTTTTATTGCAATAAGGTATAATTTAAATTACATGAAATCTACCCCATCGTTTAAGTGTACAATTCAATGATCTTAATACATTTATAGAGTTGTGCAACCACTGCTACAATCGAGTTTATAATGTTTTCATCACCCAAAAAGTTACTTGATAGCTATATGCAGTTAATTCCTGCTGCCACTCCTAAATCTAGATAACTATCTGTTTTCTGCCTCTATAAATTTGCCTTTCTAGCCATTAACATAAATGGAATTAATATGTGGTCTCCTTTCTGTGTTTTTGAGATTCATCCATGATGAAGCATGCATCAGTAGTTCATTCCTTCTTATTGATGTTCATTCCCTAGTATGAATATACCACATTTTGTTTATATACTCATCAGCTGACAGACAGGTAAACTATTTCTAGTTTGTGGCTACTGTGGATAATGCTCCTATGAACATTTATGTTTTTGACTTTGTATCGATGAATGTTTTCATTTCTTTGGGGTGGACTCCTATGACTGTATCTCATTTGTAATAACTATAGTTTTTTTTTAAAGGATACAAGAAAAGAATCTAGACTTTTTATTCTGATTACAATTTCTTTTCTATTCCTTTTAAGCCAGTATGCCTGTTCTCTCTAGTTAAGGTTAGTCTGTTTTCATTTTTAATGCATATAACAAAAAGACTTAAGTAATTCTAACATTTCAATCCTCCATTGTTGATTATTTAGAATATTGTAAATATTTTCTACTTCAAACTTGTGAAAGCAGAAACAGTTGTATGAAAATGAATTGACTATTTAAAACTTCTGTGTTTTTGAGTAAATTATTATTTTCACCAAATTCTTAGGATCAATTTGCTTTTTATTAAATTGTTTTACTCAAAATTTTCAGCTAAATTATGTGGAAGCACAGCAGGGGCTTTAGTCAGTTTAGTGTTGCTATAACAGAAGACTTAAGGCTGGGTAATTTACAAAGAAAAAAGGTTTATTTGGCTCATGATTCTGGTGACTGGAAAGTTCAAGATTGAGCAGCTACATTTTTTGAGGGTTTCAAGCTGCTTCAATTTACGGTGGTAAGTGGAAAAGGAGAAGACATGTATAAATAAATCACATAGTGAAAGAGGAAGCAAAGGGGAGAAACCAATGAAGCCATAATCCTTTCAACAATATACTCTCTTGAGAACTAATACAGTCCCATGAGAACAATAATTCACTCACCCTGGTGGGAGGGCATTAATCTATTCATGAGAGAGCCACTCCTGTGACCCAAACACTTACTAGGCCCTACTTCCCAATACTGCCACATTGGTGATCAAACTGCAACATAAGTTTTGGTGGGTATAAACCACATCCAAACCATAGCAAACCTCCAAACCAACAAGGTCTAGGTCCCCTGTGAATTTTGCTCTCCTTTGTTTACCTTATAATTGTTACAACCTCTCATGTTTTTTGTCTTTTGTTCCCTTCTACGCAAACACATCCTTACAAAAATGTAGAAGGCTCCTTGAAGGACTTCATCTTAAAATGTCTAGGTACCTAGCTTATTGTGGGTGTTCAATAAACAATGAATTGAGTTGTGCAAAATTTCTAGCTTTTTTTGTATGATGAAACTTTAGCTCAATTTTTACGTCAATTTGGAATACAACGTATTTAGTATACCTACATATATCATTCTTCTCACTAACTGCTTCCTGCTCTTCTCTCTGGCTATCCATAATAACAAGAAATATCCATAAAAACAAAAAATATAAACTTTTTAAAAGTCAGAGATGCAGGTGTCTCCTCTGAAGTTAGACTAGAAAAGTGGGATGGTTCGTTATTTTTAAGAGACAAATACAAAGATATGGTGCCTTAAATGGTACTATCTGGAAGCCACACAACCTAGCAACATCTTTTGAGGCTCAAAACTTATTTTCCTCTCATTATTTGATGGTACCTCCATATAGCGAAACTCAGGACTACTATGAATGAGAAAAACACAGCTGATTTTGATGAAAATTACCATCACCACAATAATTAGTCAAAGAAAAAAGGCAAATATTTATAAATAGGAACAAAGATATTTTTAGTTTTTAGTTTTTGACAAAGTAATAAATGAACAGGGTACAAAAAAGTTACAAAACTGAAGAATCCCTCTCCATTCCTACCACCCAGCTACACAGTTTCTTTCCCCAGAAACAACCATCCATTTCTTGTGTTAGGAGGGTGATGTGGCACAGACTGTCAGAGCCTACATGGAATAAAGAGAACACCCACATGAGAAAGGGAGCTGCAGTAGCAATGGGAAACCAGTCACATAAGGGGAATTAATCAAGTAACTAAATACATTAAGGATAATAGGAGTTAGATTTTTCTTAGTCAGTGAACAAAGCTACAAACATGGAAAAGAAGGAAACTAGAATGAAATGAAACTTACGGTATTGGACTAGAAATGGAAGTATCAGCACAAACTCACAGTTTTCAATACACATAAAGATACAGAAATACAGATGTATAGAGCGGTGTATGTACATGTGTATATGTATCTCCTAGTTCAACGGTCCCCATCCTTTTTAGCACCAGGAACTGGTTTCATGGAAGACAAATTTTGCACGGACCCGGGTTGTGGGGGATGGTTTCAGGATGAAACTGTTCCATCTCAGATCATCAGGCATTAGGTTCTCATAAAGAGCGTGCAACCAACATCCCTTGCATGTGCAGTTCACAATAGGGTTCACGCTCCTATGAGAATCTAATGCTGCCACTGATCTGACAGGAGGAGCAGCTCAGGCAGTAATGCTGGCTTGCCCACCCTCACCTGCTGCACAGCCTGGTTCCTAACAGGCCACAGACTGGTACTGGTTGGCAGCCTGGGGATTGAGGGCCCTTGTGCTAGCTTGTCTACTTTGAGAGGGCCTGGGAGCAGTGAGAACCGAATAGTGATAAGTAATGTAGTATCCAGATCTTGGTTTCTAAATCCCATACTCTGCTAAAAGAAAGCAGGGATCTCTGGAGAAAGGGCTGATTTGAGGCTTGGGACAGGGAAAGTATGAACTGAGCCTGGAACATCTTAAGCCAGAAAGAAAAGAAAGTTTCAAGAATGATGGGGGTATGCAAAAGGCAACCTGCAGGCGCTACCACTAGCTACATCAGGGCCAGTATGAACATGTAAATAATGACAGCAGATTATAATCCAATAAATAAATTAGGGAATCATGAGTCCATAGTGATTTAAATGAATGAATAAACTGCAAGTCTGATGAAGAACAGGATAACATCCATGGTCCCAAATTGCCCTCCCGACAAATACTTATTAGTTACAAAGGAAAACAAGTAGCTTTACAAGCCTAGCTGGTATCTCTATTAGGAAAAATCTAAATTGTATGCCACCTGATATGATTCAATAACAAGAATATAGTGTTATTTCTGAGATATTCCTATCAAAAGACACATAACCTGAATATGAAAAATTATGCATAACATGCATAACACAAATAGGTATAACATGAAAAAACAGCAGACAACCAACAATGAACATTCTATAAAATAATCAGCCTGTGATCTTCAAAAGTGTCAAGGTCATGAATGTCAAGGAAAAATCAAGTAAGTATTCCAGATTGAAGGCGACTAAGGACTCTTATCAATTAAATGCAATCTGTGATCCTGAATTGGATCCTTTTTCTATAAAGGACATTATTACAATAACCAGTAGAACATAAACGGGATCTAAGGACTGGATGGTAGTAATCAATCAATGTTAATTTTCTGTTTTTGATGACTGTATTATAGTTATATAGGATGATGCCCCTTTCTATAGGAAATACAGATTAAAGTATCTGTGGTGATAGAGCATCATGTCAGCAACCTCCTCTCAAATTGTTCAGAAAAAAAAAGTTCTCTTGCACTGAGGGAGGGAGGGAGGAAATCATTTCATTAGAATACATGCTCTCCTTCTAACCTTCTCCCTTTTGTACCCCAGTGCCTTACATGCATTAGGTGCTCAACAAATGCTTGTTGATTTGTTGAATGACAAAAAGGGAAATCACTGTGGCTGCCATGTGAAATCACCTAAGATGACAGCACAGAACTGGGAAGAAAAGATGGCGTGAAACTTTAAAGGAGAGTGAAAGAAAGAGCAAGAAAAGGTAACTTAGAAGATGCAGCCAAAAGAGAGAAGAAGAAATCTAAAGTGTTATGTTTAAAAAAAGAGTATTTCAAGAAAGAAGTTGTAACTGGAGTTAAATGCTGCTGCAAAGTCAAGTCAAATAAACAGAAAGTATCCATTAGACTTACAGATAATGAGACATCAGTGCTATATATGTAGTAGAAGCTAGATAGGTGGATTAAGAAGTGACAGAAGGTAACTGAGACACTGAATGTAGATTTCAACTGTTGAGAAGGTTCACTTTAAGAGAGGGAACAAACAGCATGATAGATGATATAGAATAAAGGGGTTCAGAGAGGTTTATTTTAAAATGGGAGACTTTTGGACGTATTTAAATGCTGATAGGGCATATAGCCACTGAGATGAAGTTGATGACACAGGAGAGAGGAGAAAATTGAGAATATAGGTTTTCTGAATTCTATGCTGGAGTCTGTCACACAGACTCAAATATTTCAGAAATTCTTATTTCAGAAAAGTCAGTGACTTTGCAAGTAACATTGTTATTCATTACAATTACAGAATGCTAGAAAGTAAAAAATGTCATAAAATTCTCTAGCCCCATATGATGCCCAAAGAAGTTAGGTGACTGACTTATCTGCTCAAGGTCATGTGCCTATTATGTGATAAAGCTATGAACCAAATTCTTCTGACTTTAAATTGCATGTTCTTTCCATGATTCAAGGGTGACACTTATATACTGATCTGGGCAGCAGTATTTAAACTGCACTCTGCAGAAGTGTGTATGGGGTCACAAGGGTGGTGAAGGTAGGGAGAGGAAGGAGATGCGGACTGGAGAGAGAGGCTGCATTCTAGAACTCTGGAATCTCAATTTCTATTTTACAAAAGCTGCCCTTTTATCTGTTTAATAAACTGGGGTCCTAAATGAGACTTTATTAAAACAAAGAAAAAGATTCAGCTGCTAGGAAAAAAATGCAAACCATGATCAAAGAAATGTGCAAATATATATACTTTAAAATATACTTACCGGGTAATAGCACTGAATAGTCCACGGATACGTGCTTTATGTCGAGCTACAAAAGCTTCCGTAAAAATTACTCCTCTATTATCAAGATCAATATGTCCACTGATAATTCTACCAAGTCGCTGAGTTAGTGCCTGTGGGTAAAGATGTACATTTTTATTAATTTAAAAGAAAAGAATTACACATATGCATTTGCATAGTCATACTCAAGTCATGCTGCATGCTGAGGTATCAGTCATGTGATTGAGAAATTTCAACAAGCATAGATTACAAGATATATCAACTAAAGTGAAGATTCAGTGTCTAGCAAAGTTCACTATCTCATGGCAGAGCCAAGAAATGAGTCAAATTGCTTGCTTACATGTTAAAAGGTTGAGCTGTCATATTATCTCTTGTTAATGAGGGCTATTTCTGACATAAAAATGACTATCAGTATGATGATTATTTGATATGATGGTTTCTAGATATAGGCAGCCTCCAATATATAGAGAGCCAAGACATACAAATGGGTATTGGAGAAGACCCTTTCTGGAGCTTCTAATACTAAAAGAAGTATAAATGTTATTCTAGATTCTGCAACATAGGGAAACATAAGACCTCAAAAGCTTTCCTCTCTAATGCAAATTTATCCCTGTCCAGAAGATCTATGGCAGATAATCTGACTTCTTGGTAACCTTCTTTCAAGTTCAGCAGAGTATTTCTCCACAGCTATACTACGACTGGCATCAGGTACATCTGAAATAAGTCTGGACATATTTCACATTTTAAGATAAGTTAAATCTACTCAAGTCAGCTCAGCTCATTATTTTTATGATATAGAAAAATGTTTTTTCAAACAACTTAATGAGCTTTTAGAATACTGCTATATTCAGAATGGAACTGAAACATATTAAAAACTACGTTTCTAAAATGTATTCAGAAACAGTTTTATAAGAAATCATTTGGATTTGAGCTGGATACTTCAAAGAAGTATTTTAAAAATATATTTTTTGTCCTGTGATTAACATGTTTGCCCATGTAAAATATAATTTCAGCTCCTGAAATACTATATAAAACAGATCTACACTATAAATGGTATTTTAAATGGAATCAGGGAAGCTCATTTTCTTAATATGAGTAAGTAAATCTGCTTGTATTATACATTAATCTCATGCAATTACGGTTTGGCCAATTTTGCAAGTTGGAGTTTCTTAAAGTGATAGATACCTAAAGAGAGATTTGGCTTCTCCCTTGTTTCAGTAAATATAAAAAGAACTAGCATTATTTAGTTTCTCCATTGTGTTAAGATATTTCACTAGATTTCAATGAAGCCTATAAAAAAGACAATATTTCCTGTTTTACAGATACATAATGTGAAGCATAAAAGAGATGAAATGATTTTCCTAATGTCAAATAAGTGGTGCAGACAGTATTCAAATCAAGGTCTTTTAAAAATCTCAAAAGCTTATGTCCTTTCCACTCTACCAAATGAATTTCTATGATTCTAAAAAAACAAACAAAAAAACCCAGAAAAAAGTAAACAAGAAAATAGCCTATGTTTTCAGGCAGCATTGTTATCACACATAAGATATTTGAGTACTGACACAAATACCTAAAGTTAAGAGAATGTCAGATTCCTTGGTTCTTCTTCCTATCATACTGACAGTTTAGAAGAGGATAAATGGTGAAGTCAAAAGATGTTGGCACTACTGACAGTTGGAACAAAAAAATTCTTTGTTGGCGGGATGTCCTGTACATTGTAGGATGTTTAGCAGCATCCTTGACCTTTACTCACAAGATGCTAGTAGTACCCCCTATAAATTATCTTCATCAATTATTTCTTAAAATTTAACTGGGCAATCAGAAATTTAATTGTCTGGTTACAGTTTCTATATAGCTGGTATCAAAAGCATTAAATAAATCCATGCATTTATTGTACATTTGCTAATTGCATCAAAGCAGCCCTAGAACTTAGTCTATAAATTAGTTTTAGGGTGTCTCTCGGTTTAGGATGATTACAATCATTTTTAAAGCGCCTCCTCAGAACCATTAATGTACTAGAAGTACCACCCAAATATATTGGTACAACATATATCAAGTCAGACACCTGCAATAAATCAAATGATGGTGAGGAAGTCTCGTTTTTTTCCCCCCTTCCATTCAAAGTCTTCGTTTAAAATCCTTTGGTAAAAAGACACATTGTATTATTAGGAAAAAAAATACCTGTGTCAGAAAGTTCCCAGGAAGATCATAAGTTTTAC
Source organism: Pan paniscus (assembly GCF_029289425.2). Classification (NCBI taxonomy): domain Eukaryota; kingdom Metazoa; phylum Chordata; class Mammalia; order Primates; family Hominidae; genus Pan; species Pan paniscus. The sequence goes on along the minus strand of NC_073254.2, from coordinate 116,566,680 downwards.
ACAGTTCTGATATGGTGACCTGACCACTTTCTTGCAATTTATCATTGACCTCTTCTGCCAACCGATCCAAATAATTCCTAATAGTGAAAACAAGAAAATAATAGAAAAAAGAATTAGGAATGTTTTTTCTGTTTCCTCATTTTATGTTTAATTTCCGTTGAAATGAAGTATGCCCCAAAAGTAATGAAATGTGTGTGTACATGAACACCACTCATCACTCATATTCTAAAAAATATTTTTTTCTCATTAGTGTAGCTAAATGTAAGATTAATCAAACAATACATTTTCTTTTTCTTTTTTTTTTTTTTTTTTTTGCATCAAGGTCTCACTCTGTCACCCAGGCTGGAGTGCAATGGCATGATTATGGCTCACTGTGGCCTTGACCTCCTGGGATCAAGCAATCCTCCTACCTCAGCCTCCTGAGTAGCTGGGACTACAGGTGCGAGCCACCACATTTGGCTAATTTTTTAATTAGCAAACTTAATTAGTGAAATGGGTTTTGCCATGTTGCCCAGGCTGGCATGCTGGGATTTTTTTAAGTGGAAATTTGTATTTGATTTTCATTAACATTTTTGGAACAAATTTGCTTTCAGAGTTAAGATTATACGGGAAGGAATGTAAAAGTTACGTTTTACGTTTTCTTATTAAGAAAAAAATAGAAGTTTATATTATTTCTAAGTATTTCATACATTAACACTGAATTTTTTTTTTTTTTTTTTTTAAATTTGAGACAGGATCTTTGCTATGTTACGTAGGCTGGTCTCAAATTCCTGGTCAAGCAATCCTCCAGCCTCAGCCTTCTGAGTAGCTGGGATTACAGGTACATGCCACCATATGTGGCTTAAACACTTACTTTTTAAGTGAAATAAACCTTATCATGAAAATCAACACTGTAAGAGTTATAAATGAAATGTCTAACTGGCCATAATTGGCCTAAATTTAAACACTATAAAAAAAAAGAAAGAAAATAAACAAAGTGCTCTTAAATTTGTACTTTATTGTACTTACTCATCTATCAGTTGTCCCAACACTAACTGAACATGCTTTTCTGATTTAATAATGTCACCAATTCTATTTTCAATATGAATCAGGTCCACATTAATTACCTGGAAAACAAATACAAAATCTATTAATGATAAGTTTGTATTGTTTCTTAAGCTTGAAATTATATACTTAGAACTATATTTTTAAAGAAATTGCCGGCCAGGCATGGTGGCTCATGCCTGGATTCCAGCACTGTGGGAGGATGAGGCGGGAGGATCCCTTCAGTTCAAGAGTTTGAGACCAGCCTGGGCAACATAGGGAGACTCCCATCTCAAAAAAAAAAAAAAAAAAGAAAGAAAGAAATTGCTTATTCTTAAATTTTCAATCAATCTGAAATAATACGAAAAGCATTGGCCAAATAAAAAATTAGAGGTGTATTGCTTATTTATTTTCAGTTCTGAAGAATTAAACTGTCACTTGCTAGTAAGTTTATATAAAGCAGTAAATTACATATTCATATAACAGATAGCATTTTACAGAAAATTCGCTGGCTTCTTGTTTATAGTGTACCTTGGTAATGACATATATATTTGTATATTTTGAAAATAGCTTCTACTTTTAAAAATATTTCTCTATTACTTTCATATACTAAAAACATATAAACATGAAACTGGTGACTTTTCTCCCAAAATGACATAAACTCTATACTTACATAAAATAACTATGAGTTCATTTGGTAAAAAGTTAAGAATAAGAAAGCCAACTGGGGAAGAGTTGGCCAACTCTTTAATAAGGCCAACTTATTAAATCATTTCAATAAATCCGAATTTATTAAATCATTTTAATGTATCAGAACTTATTAAATCAATTCAGTGTATCAGCGAGGCTTATATAACTATTTCTTTATAAACACTACACAAAATATGATACCAGCATTAGTGAATACTTGAACAAATTCACAGTATCAAAAAATTGAGAAAGTAAAGCAAAAATTTTATAAATTTAAAACCTACCTGTTGTAGATCAACAATGTTTACTCGACCTTTGAAGAAAAGACATTCATTTATTTTAAATGATCTATGCGTACATACCAACCCAAAGCTATAAATTCTAACATTTAAGTTTTGGTCAAAGTCCTGCATAGAACAGAGAGCCAGAATAATCAATGTCTTCAAATACACACCATTAGCTGATGGCTAAGTCTTCATGGCTGAAGCCATAAGCAATAACTTACTTTCAATTTTTTTTTTTTTTTAAATAACATCAGGCCAATTATGAGCACCAACTGGCACACAAATTGGCTCTATCTATGAAGGGTATTCATTTCCCTTCACAATTCAGAATTTATCTACTGTGATCAAAGAGATATTGACAACTAAATTAAGATGAACTTTTTTTCAATTATTTGATACTAAAAGGTAGGCTTCTACATATCAGCATAAGAAAATCTGTTAAGTAATTCAAATTATAGCTCATATTTTAAAGGTACTATGAAGGAAAATAGATAAATAAAAAAAGACAAAGACCAATGTTACACTCTGATAATATGAAGAGAGGCTTTCATAATTGCTTCTATTTTAATCAAATAGTATTCAAATATGCTTGGTAGTCTGTTCAAATTTTAAGAAGACAAAGGAAACCAACTTTGTGCGTGTTTTTAACAGCATTTCATACAATATGATTGGTGTAGCACCACACTGGATTGAGTTACCTAATTTGTAAGTACAAGTAAGCCTTAAAAAGAAATACAGCCTTGATTTTCAAAAATCTATAATCCTGTAAGATACTGTCCCACTTCACAATTACCACCTAATAAAAGGCAGCTGAATACCCTTCCCTGAGTCATGCAATAAATTAACGAATTGTAAAAAGAAACAATTAATTCACGTATAGTACACATAACTCAAAATGATAAAATATTTTAAGTGACAACATTTGAGTTCATTTAAATTATATGACCATGTTTGCATGAACCCAGTAAAAATATTAAGCCTGATTATCAAATTAACAATTGAAAACGATATCTTACAATCTATAATTTAGTATGCAATTACATGTTTACGGGTTTTGTTTGTTTGTTTTGCCCCTTCCAAAAATCCAAGAAAAAAAAAAACACTAAAGAATTACCTACCACCTCGGACATGTAGCTCATCTCTCATTTCTTTACTAATTTGGGCTGGAGTAATATATTCCTTTCCATCGAGTGTATGAACTACTTCTAGCTGTTTCTGAGCAATCAATTTATTAACAATCTCAATGCAGTTCCGCTCGGACAACCTGAGGGAAAGAAAAAAAGTTGTTTCAAAAGTCCACTTGAGACATTGGTGCTCAATAAAATTAATACAATGTATGAAAACAGGCTTTTAAAAAGTTTGTTTAGTCACTAACTTCTACATCACAATATCTGTATTTTTCACTAACTGATTCAGTAAGTTAAAAAAAAACCTTTCAGAGTAAGTAGGTTTACATATGCTTAAATCATTTATTTAATTGGTACACATCATCCCATCACAAATTTCAAGTCTGTTGTCTCTTACAGGCCTGCTTCCAGTCTTCAAATCTGAAGGGAAAATTGAAGACATTTATTTAGGTAGGAAAAAAGAAAAAACAAAACAAAACAAAACAAAAAATGCCCTAATTTCCAGTTTAATCAGAATTTTCTTTTAAAGTAAGTGCATAATTGCCTCACTTACACACATGGTCTGCAAGCAGGCAGGGGATGTGGCCTAGTGAAACCATAACTGCTACCCACGTTAGTTACCCATGCAGTTACGAGTTTGCTATTAGTGGTAGAAAATACAGCATAAGGGGATTGCTGTCTTCCGGCTCAAAAGGAATAAAACATCGCAGGTAGGAAGTAGTCAAAGAATAGAAAGGCTTCTATTAGCGTTATTTTAAAAAAGCAGAGTTAGGCTCCTCTGGACACATCCTCCAAAGGTTAGTGGGCTTGTAGAAAATGTCAGTGCCCTGAATAACAGATGGGGTCAGGGGTCTAGCCCTAGGTCTGTTACGAGAGATAAAAGGGCAAGAAGTTTTAAGGATCAACATACTATTTGCCAAGTACTGTACTGGGGGCGGGGGTTAGCCTCTCCTTTCGAGCTCATTCTAGATCAGGAAGTGTATAATAGCCAAGATGTCACAGTGATTTGGTGGTTGGTGGGTGAGGGAGGGTCAAAGAAATGCTCAATAAAGGCAGCTCGAAATCACCGGCCCCGTCCATGGTGGGGCGGAGCGCGCCAGCATTTCGCTGCAGCTGGGCTGGGGGGCTCCAGGGCGTCCTAGGCTGAGGACTTTCCCGCCGAGCCTTGGACTTGGAACTGCGATCCAGGCTCGGGGCAGAGGAAGGAGGAGAGAATGGTGACAAGCAGCGAGAAGACCCGGGGTGCAGGGCCGCGGGTCTAAAGTCCCAGATACAGGCGTGTCCGCCCACGGCCTAATTTGGGCTCCACAAAGGAGAGGGAGGGTCGGGCACCTCTGCGTGGCCTCGGCGAACTGCGCCCGCTGGAAGTCGGCCGCCAACCGCCTAATCTCTTCCCAGGCGTCCGCCATCACGGCCTGACTCGCAGTAGACGCGGAGGAACTGCAGACACGTCAGCCGACAGACGGTGGGAGAAGAGAGGCGGAACGGGCCGCGCAGAGGGACAAGAGGCTCCGCCCCCGACGCAGACACGCCAAACGCTTGCGCCCGAGGCGCGGGGGGCGGGCGGAAGTTCCGTGGTTGTACGGCGGCGCTGGGGTTTCCTCCCGGCGAGACTGGCGGGGCTGCGGCGGCTAGGAGAGTGGTGCGTAGGTGTTTCTGGGGAGGTCGTGGGCAGGATGCAGGGCTCAGTAAAGTTTAGTGTCAGAACTTTGTTTGCGCTACCCCTAATATTTCCGTAGAGTAATAGTTGTATTAACTACTTTTCTTTTTTCTTCTGTCCTCCATTTGTTTTGGGGGAGGGTGCGGAGGAATAAGCCTGTGTCTAAGATTGGCGCCTCTCTTCTCTAGCTGTTAACTCTGAGCATTCCCTTTTGTATAGGGTATCGTGTTAATTTTTACATGCACCCAGAGCAGTCTGCCTTTTGGGAGATACATGGGAGACCCTACCGAAAGTAATTACTTTTTTTTTGCAGAGTGAATAAATTTGCGTGTCATAAAGGCTGTATAATTGCTTTCGTGTCTAGAGTTCTAGAGTCTTTCGTATTTCTCTTATTGTAATGATTAGCTTCATCAAATAGTGAGGAATATAAACATAAGGTGCATGGCTATCAAGGAAACAGGGAAAGCAAAGAGAACATGTATCCTGCTTCCCTGTTGAGTAGATATTTACTCAGGTGTACCTTTCTCTTTCTTTTTTATATCTTTTTTATATCTTATTTATGAATGGAAAATAAATCATGGGACCCCCAAGTCACTAAGCTAAAGGGAAAAGTCAAACTGGGAACTGCTTAGGGAATCCTGCCTCCCATTCTATTCAAAGTCACCCCTCTGCTCACTGAGATAAATGCATGTCTGATTGCCTCATTTGGAGAGGCTCATAAGAGAATGCAACTGTCTCTTATCTACCTATGACTTGGAACTTCCTCCCCACTTGGAGTTGCCCCGCTTTTCCAGATCAGACCAATGTTTATCTTACATATATTGATTGCTGCCCCATGTCTCCCTAAAATGTGTAAAACCAAGCTGTGCCGCAGCCACCTTGGGCGCATGTTGTCAGGATCTGTGCCATGTCATGGATGCAAGTTCTTAACTTTGGCTAAATAAACTTTCTGAGTTGATTGTGACCTGTCTCAGATATTTGGAGTTCATGTATCTCACTCTTTACTATTTAAAAAATATTATTCCAGTTAGAAAGAATGAATAATATCAAGTATTTGATAGCACAACAGGGTGACTGTAGTTGTCAGAGGCGTTTGAACTAGAGCAACTCCATCTTGAATAGGGGCTGGGTAAAATAAGGCTGAAACCTACTGGGCTGCATTCCCAGGAGGTTAGTCACAGAGTGAGATAGAAGGTCCGCAGGCAGGAAAAACAAGTCATAAAGACCTTGCCGATAAAACAGGTTGCAGTAGTGAAGCCAACCAAAACCCACCAAAAACCAAGATGATGAATAGAGTGACCTCTGGTCGTCTTCACTGCTCATTATATGCTAATTGTAATTCATTATCATGTTAAAAGACACCCCCACCAGTGCCATGACAGTGTACAGATGCCATGGCAACGTCTGGAAGTTACCTTATATGGGTCTAAAAAGGGGAGGAACTCTCAGCCCTGGGAATTGCCTACACCTTTCCTTGGAAAACTTGTGAATAATCCACCCCTTGTTTAGCTGTAATCAAGAAATAACTATAGGTATCCTTAGACCAGCAGCTCAAGCCGTTGCTCTGCCTATGGAATAGCCATTCTTTTATTCCTTTGCTTTCTTTATAAACTTGCTTCACTTTATGGATTTGCTTTCAATTCTTTCTTGTATGAAATCCAAAAACCTTCTCTTGGGGTCTGGATTGAGACACCTTTCCGGAAGTACAGTCAATAATAATTCAATTGTACATTTTAAAAAACAAAGTACAAGTGTATTGTTTGTAACACAAAGGAAATGCTTGAGGTAATGGATACCACATTTACCCTGATGTGATAATTACATGCTGTATGCCTGCATCAAAATATTTCATGTACTCCATAAATATATACACCTACTATGTACCTACAAAAATTAAAAACTGAAAAATAAAAATATTCCTTTTAATCATATATTGATAGAGTTGGTAAAGGGGAGCTATTTCAATTTCTTTTCCATCTAAGCACATTACTGTGGGCAACTCAAATCCAATGCCATAAACGTATTTGTCTATTAAATTCCCCAGCTTTATTTAAAAGACAGGAACTCAGTCATAAAACCTTCCACTAAGTACTGCTAGAAAATGACAATGGCTACCTGATTATGGACCAAGAGGGAAAACACCAGAAGTCAAAAAGGTAGTTGGAAGGTGGTAGGTAGTGTGGTTCCAGAGAGCATCAAGCTTCAAAACAAGCAGAAACATTCATTCCTAAAACACATATTTATTAATTCTCTATCAGATGCCATGGAGCACAGTGGTGGATAAGGAAGACATGGTCTGGCCGTAACAATTTTGAAATCTAATGAAGCAGATTAAAAAGATAAGTACTTACAATAAAAGTGTGAAAATTCTAACAATAGGGGAAGTTTAGGGCAGTATGTGATCACTTGGCAGCCAAACTTCTCGCTTCCTATGTAAGACTCTCACAGTCAGACTGGAGCTGCACATCTCTGCCGCTGCACAACACATGGAGAATAGTCTGCTGTATCCTAGCCTTGCCAAGCCCTTTCAGGACCCCATGTCTTTACTGGAATGCCTGTCCACTTCCCCACGCCCCCGACCCTCATCCCTGCATATTATTTTGTAACATATTTCTTCATGGTATTCCAGCTTTAAAGTCTTCAATGAAACCTTTTAAACTCCTACAGAGTTATTCTATATGTTGTGTTTCCACATTTCTTTATTTAAATGCCTCTAATAGCAAGAAAAGTTATATTGTAGTTTATTAACTTATTTACTGCATCTCTCAATATCCTGAGCTCCTAAAGGAACTCCTGAAAGTTCCTCAGCACTTAGCATGACAGCTAGTACATAGTACTTGCTGTATTCTATAAATGTCCTTTATGTGAGTAAGTCAGTGTAAATGTTTTGGTGCAGCATTATACTTTGGTAAAATAGTACTATGTTAATGTTACTAACATTTACATTTATTCCTAAGAAAGGAAACCATAAGAATAATTCATGGTTATATTTTCTAGAGACTAGGCTTGTTTCGTCCAGTATGGTACTCAATAGCCATATAAAGCTATTTACATTTAAATTAATTAAGATTAAATAAAATTGATAATGTGGTCCTTCAGTTGCACTAGCCACATTTCAGATTCTCAGTAGTCACATGTGCCTCATGGCTATCATATGGGATAGTTTAGAAAAACATCTTCGTCTTCACAGAAAGTTTTATTGTACAGCTCTGGTCTAGACCTTTGATGGGATGCACATTTGTTCAGACTCTGAGATCATATAACTTAAATATCTCCACCTAGCAACCATATACTCTAACTACATTTTCAGTTATTTTGAATGGGTAATAAGCATTTGAATGGAGGATATTTCAGTGTTGGCTGATATCTGATATTAAGTAGAGCTTTAATCAATACAGTGCATGCCTAGAACAATGGTAAGAATCCCAAGTGGCTATTTAATAACAGATGAGAGATTCTTTTGAAGAGCAAGCTTTGTGTAGACTTGGGAAATAGAATTTCCATTCTCTACAAAATATTGTAATAGTTGTGTTTGTGTCTACAAACAAGTTGAATTTTGATAGGTAGATGATGGGGGAGGATTGATGGTGTCTTCAGCTGCACTCTGTACATGATTTGTGACACTATCCTTAGACTCACTTTAAAATATGAAGGGCAATAAAATATTGCCACATTTATAATTTGAATTGATGGCTACCCTGATAGCATATCAAGTGTGATCTGGTAAAGTTCCTCCATGATAAATTTAAAAAAAATAAAATTTGAAGCATTTTTTCCTTGTCTGTCAAGAAAATACCACTGTAAACTTTGAAATACTTTTCCTGGTTCAACTAGGAAAATAAAACTAAGTAACTACAATTGGGTATTGTCAAGCAAATCAGTAGTCACTGTTTGTCACATAGGGAAATTACCAAGACATAGTGTTAATTGTGTCACTGACATTATCCTATTGTAATAAAGGATTTAAAAATTATTTTAATCCCATAATCAAAAATGGTAGTGAACATCCAAACATAGCAAATATTAGTGCCTTAGGAAAACACTATGATTCATGAGTAGAAGGAGAGGAAAAAGACCACTGAAAAAGAGGAAAGTAATTAGAGCAGCAAAAAATTATAGACAAAGGATAGTTAACAATAACTCTACAGAGTTAAGGACAAGGAAAATAATGCAGAACCACTGGCTATTACAGCAAAAAGGCTATGCCTTTTACTTTATTTATTTATTTATTTATTTATTTTTAAAAATAGAGATGAGATCTTGCTCTGTTGCCCAGGCTGGTTTCAAACTCCTGGCCTCAAGTGATTCTCCCACCTTGGCCTCCTTAAGTTCTGAGATTATAGGTGTGAGCCATCGTGCCCAGCCAGGCTGTGACTTTTAACAGGGGATTGTTTCTTTTTTTCCTGCCATGGTTGCAATAGAAGTCAGATTGTAAGAGCATAAAGAAGCCATATTAGTGTGGAGACAAAAGTGACTCCACCTTAAATGCTAATCTGCTATAATGATTTTTGAGTATCCTCAGTCCCATGAATGCCTCCTGATTCCTACTTTATTTACTGTCCCTAGAGAAAGAACATGTCAACCTTGATGTTATCCCACAGTTTACAGACTATGATGAATATATAGCATTGTTGCCTCTTCTGGAGGATTGCCTTTAATTATCTTGCATAGAGAGCACTTATACCCTTTCACTGTAGTATATAAGCTCTGGGTTGGGAGGTAACAGGTTTAGAGATCTACCTGTCTTGCTGCTGCCCAAGACCACACTTCCGTCTGTAAGTTACCTCCATTACTGACAAACTGGATTTTTCTACCTCATTCTTTGATTTCTCAGCTTCTCTGGCATTTGGGGGGAACTTTGCATATATGGTGGCCGTTTCACAGAACAGTCAGCATTCTCCAGAGTAACAGAGAGATTATAGTAATTGGCCCATGTGATTATGGAGGCTGAGAAGTCCCATGATCTGCAAGCTGGAGAACCATAGAAGTTGGTGGTGTAGTTCAGTTTGAGTTTGAAGGTCTGTGAACCAGGAGTGCTGATGTCCGAGAGGAGGAGAAGATGGCTGTTCCAACTCAAGCAGAAAGCTAATTCACTGTTCTCTGCCTCTTTGTTTCATTCAAGCCCTCAAGGGATGGTATAATGCCTACCCAAATGGGTGAGAGCATCTTTTTTACTCAGTCTACCAATTCAGATACAAGTCTCTTCTGTAAACACCTTCACAGACATACCCAGAAATAATGTTTTACCAGATATTTGGGCATCCTTTAGCCCAGTCAAACTGACACATAAAATTAACAGTCACAGAAGGACTACCTCGTTAGCAGCTAAGAACAATGGGACTTAGAACAAAGACCTCATCAGGTATTAAATTGGAAGAAGATACATTAATGAAAAGAAATGTTATGGTACTGTTGAAGATGGAGGCAGCAAGACCCTCCGAGGCTATAGAAAAAATAGCATAATAAATCCAGAAAGGCTCTTCAAGATATCTATGTTAGTGTTCTACCTAACACAGCAATAATTTCTTTGCAAAGCCCCTGGCAGATTATTTAGTTTTGCTTGGATCCTTAAGGTGATGAAGTGTTCCCTTTTTAGCAAGGTAAATGAATCTGTTTTTGGACAGATGTAACTCTTAGAAATTTCTTCCTTGTACTGCTAAAGCGAGGTCTGTTTCCCTGTAGCTTCCATATGGTTTCCTTAAGTGATAAACAGACTGACTGTAATATATCTTTCCTATGATAGCCCTCCAAATATCTGAAGTATGTCCCTCCTACCTGTTTTCTTTTTTTAAGTTAAGCATCCCAGATACTTCAATTTATATCTCCTCACAAGATTGCCAGACCTCTTAATATTTTGGCTGCCCAATCAGAATAAAGTTGTTGAACTCTAGTTTGCCAGTGTCAATTTTAAAAAGTAATGTCCAGAAGGAATTTTGTATTTTGCATGTAGTCTGACTGGAACAGATAAGAGACAGTGAAATTAATTTTGTTAGATATTTTACACTTGTTAATTGGACTCTTGGCCTAAACTGAACTGTAATGAATGTACCTGTCTGGTATTTATCTAAATTGCCATCAAACCAGGTTTAGTCTATTCTGTAGCTGAAAAAATTAATTTTATTTGATAAATTTTACCTTGTTCGTTTTGATCCATTCATTCATTTATTCATTCATTGTTTCAACAAATACTTTTTGAGGTCAGCATTGTGGCAGTCTTCGTTATGCCCTGAGATTACCAGAAAGTACAGGTTATTCCACTTAGTTGAACAACTTGAGATCATTTTAAAACGTAAATCTAATATTCAACATTGTTATTTTTACATCACCTGTCATCTATAAATTTCATAAACATGATTATATCTTTATTCAGTTAATAACAAGATTAAAAAATCAAGGACATATTATTGTGATAAGCTGGTGATTTTGAATCATCAGGATTCTAGATTTAAAAGTTTTTGGAGACAGAACATTTAACGGTGTGATTTATTTATTTTATAGAAGAGAGTTAATATATAACTTAGAGTTTGATTGTCTTAAATACCGTATTTCTCTTTTTGTCCCAGGGGAAGATCACAGAATGCTGCCTTGCTTGTGGAATTATAGAATTCAAATCTATCAGTTTTATAGGGAGTAATTTTTCAAGACTTACTCTTAAGGAATTCATACTGATTCCTAATAATCATCATTTTCTTAACCTAAATCCTACAAAGCCATTCATTTAATCATTTGTTTTAGAATGTTTCCTGCTTTCCTGTATGTTTCTTTTTCTTCTTACTTTAAAGCAAGGTTTAAACATCCCTTTTGATATTTTTAGGGGTGTAGGGAGCAAGGTTATTCTCACTGTGACCTTTGCCCTGCAGCAGTAAAGCAATAACTAGCATCATTTCTGCTTTGTATTGTTTTATCATTTCTACATCATGTTTGTAGGCTGACGAATGAAGTCAAATGCTTATAAATGCTTTGTAAACTATAAAATTCTCCATTTATATATATTTCTGCCCCACTTATTTCTCATTAATGTTACTTGTGATTATATTGTCAGAATTCCTTAGAGCCACATTTTTGTGAATATTGTGCTGCAAATATATTTATTTGTTTGTAAGCACTAAGTATTCTTTTGTTCCCAAGAAAACAAATTCTATATGAGTCTTTTCTGGTTCTGTTTTTCTTTTGTTTCAGTCTCTTCACAATATTGTATTTAGAGCCAGATTTATCAGCCCCAGGCATCTCTTGCTTTCCTGTGTCTACTTCTTCACAGTATAACTCTCAGGCAAAATGACAAAAAGGCAAATTCACAAAGGAACCAGTAAGTGTTCTTGTCAGTGCTTGGGTTCCATTCTCAAATAAGCTGAAAATTCTTCTATTTCATCAACAGAATGTGATTTAAAGGGATATATTGCCAGCTTGTATCACTGCTAAACAGTGGTGTGTCACTGTAGAGCAAATAGTCACAAGAATACATTCTCAGGAAATATACAGTTATATCTATGCTTTCTGCCAAGCAAGGAGAAACGCAGACTGGCTCAAATGTCCAGAAACGACTTGCATCCTTCTTTATTTCTTACACCTTTTCTTTTCTTCATCTCCTATTTCTTCTTTCCCCATGTCCTCCTCCTGCTTTCACAATTTCCTTCTCCTCCTTATTCTCCTTCTCTTTCACCTCCCCGTCTTCTTCCTTACGCATTAATTATGCCAGTAAGATGATATCTTGTAAAGAAATGGAATACTTTTAGCAGATGCCACACTATAGCCACAGCAGTGACATCTGGAATTTGTCAAGAGCCACAGTTGGCATCCCTAAAATTCACCTGCCTGGATTCTGTTCTGAGAAGATTGTGTCTGCAAGAAAGTCTGGCCAAGTTCCTAAAAGAGGCAAAATCAAGGATAGATGGCATCTATCCTAGTTCATGTGAAGGTTAAAAGCGTCTTCAGGTACTTAGATACATAGATATACAGGCTCTGTTATTACAAACTTTCAAGGCAATTCTTATGCTCTTATGTATTTATTTGCTTTTTGAATCATAAAACTTATGCTTATATTTTAAGCAGATGGACTTTGTTTATGAAGAAGCGATTATTGCTGATATTATTACACATCAGAGTAGTTATATTTCTATGTAATTTTTTGCATGGAGTAGGCATTTGTGGTCTTGCTCTACATCTGTTTGATCATAGCAATTCCAATTGATTTCACAGGGTCAGCAAATACACAGCACGTAAGCTAACACTCTTCCTTCTTGTACCCACAGTAGACCACTAATCAATTATGGCGTTTGTCTTGCTAAGCCAGGAAACAGCTTCAGAATCCTTCTCAAACAATGTTTCAGACAGCTGCTATTAATATGTCAGAGTTGGCACTTGATGAGAAATACAGTTGCCATTCCAGATTAAGGCCAACACCCCCCACTGCCCCAAAAAACAGCCTCATAAAAAGACCTCTGAGCAGTGGCATCAGAAATCTAAGGGTCACTGATGGAGTATGACAGGAATCTAAGACAGAGAGAGATCCTAATTTCCCAGGAGCCCATAATGCAGAGTGGATAATTCTGGTTTGGACTTAAGGTAGATGCAGGATGGAAGTGAAAAAGAAAACATTGGGACTGGGTCCTTAGATCTATAAATTGTTTATTTGGGTAGCCATTACTCAGATTTCTCTCATTCTATAGAGTGGTTTTTTAAAGTTTCACAGTGGTACCTAATTGTGACAATACGGGTCTTTCCTATGATTAGTGACCCAATAGAATAGTGAAAAGGAAAGTATTTGTTTTTGTACAACATAGAGGCATGAGTGCCTTCTTTTAACCCATTGATTCCCACACTTTGATCTTGAGAAACTTACGGTCTTAAACCTTCTGAAGACCTCCCAAAGGGCTTTTGTTTATATGGCTATATCTTTCAAGATTTATCATATTTAAATTAAAATGGAAAAATGTTAAAATAGTTATTGAAAATGAAAATAGTAAATGCCTGCTTACTTAAATAATATTTAATCTCACAGATCCCCTGAAAGATTTTGGAGAATTTCCTGATTGGCACTTTGAAAACTGCTGCTGTAACCAATTCTGTGATGACTGCTGACTTGATGTAAGGTGAATGCAGAAAGTCTCTTGCTAGGACTCTCCCTGGCATTGCCTCATTCACAAAAATTTCAGACACTATATATATCAATTCAGATAATTCATTCGGTTAAATGTTTATTAAATATATTTTCAGATTGTTTATTGATATATAACTAATTATTCTATCAAGGACACATAAAATAATTAGGTATAGAAAAATATAAGAAAGAAAAGGAAATCAAGATTAGGAAAAAATAACAATGCAGATATTCAGACCATATAGTCCTATAAAGTTGTCTCATTATTTTGCTAATGTGTTTACTGAGCACCTGTTCTAGACATAGGAAATGCATGGATGACTACAATTGCCCCAGTTGTTATCTCATTGAGGTTACATTATACTGTACTTGTAAAATATGCACCCCCACTCATGGCTTTAGGCAAAACAAATGAACAAAAACAAAAACCAACCAAACAAATATATCAGTTAAAAGATCATTGACCAAAATGTTAAATGGAGTACTCTGAGGAAGCAAAGAGTTTTGGAGATATGCAAAATAATTTTCTTATAGTACATTTCCTAATTGACTTTATAAAGCTGTTTCTTATAGTCTTCATTAATGAAAGTTAAAGAGGCATGAGAACAAAGTGCTGCTGAGAATATTATATCAATTAATTTTTGTGAAAACAAAAGTATAATCCATTTGTTGCCAATATTATCAGACTGTGATTCTAAAGTGAAACTACCTTTCTTTTTTACGTCCATGTTTTCATAGTATAAGCCCCTCCTGGTCCATTAAAAATGTAGTACTGCCAACCTAAAGTTAGTACCAGGGCTTCACCTTATACCAAGAGAGCTGAGAAATGTTGGGGAGCACAGATCATTTGATGAGTAGTAAATACCTGATATAGCTGGTAGTTTGAAGTAGTAGCTCCTTAGATGATTTTGTTTTCCAGAAGGGGGAAGAATGTTATGTGTTATAGATGGAATTCTGTCCTTCCAAATGTATACGCTGAAGTCCTAACTCCCTGTACCTTAAAATGTGACTGTATTTGTAGATAGCGTTTTTAAACAGTAAGTAGGTTAAAATGAGGTCATTAGGGTACTCTAATCCAATATGCCTGTTGTCCTTATAAAAAGGTGTGCTTAAGACACAGACACCTACAGAAGGAAGACCATGTGAAAATACAGGGAGAAGAAAGCTATCTGTAAGCCAAGAAGTGAGTAAGGCCTCAGAAGAAAGCAAAGCCTGCCAACACCTGGATCTTGGATTCTGGCCTCCAGAATCATAAGAAAATACGTTTCTGTTGTTTAAGCTACTTGGTCTGTGGTACTTGGTTACAGTAGCCCTAGCAAACTCATATGATTCTTTGATGAGGGGAAAGAACTGTTGAAAGGTGAGCAATCAAAGATACAAGGAAAAGGAAAAGGGAGGTGGAGGAGTGGCAGGGATCAGAGTGAGAAAATATCAGAGGGGGCAGAAAAGTATGGGGCAAAGTCATAGATAGGTGGTGTGTGTATTAGTCGATTCTTGCATTGATATAAAGAACTGCTTGAGACTGAGTAATTTATAAAGAAAAGAGATTTAATTGGTCAGAGTTTTGCAGGCTGTACAGAAAGCATGGCTTGAGAGGCCTCAGGAAACTTACAAGCATGACAGAGGTGAAGAGGAAGGAGGCACGTCTCACATGGCTGAAGCAGGGGGAAGAAAGAGGGAAAGGGGAGGTGCTACGGACTTTTAAACAACCAGGTCTTTTGAGAACTTACTACCACAAGAGTATAAAGGGGGAAATCTTCCTCCATGATCCAGTCACCTCCCACCAGGCCCCACCTCCAACACTGGGGATTACAATTCAACATGAGATTTGGGTGGGGACAAAAATCCAAACCATATTATTCCACCCCGGCCCCTCCCAAATCCCTTGTCCTTCTCACGTTGCAAAATACAATCCTCCCTTCTCAACAGTCCCCTAAGTCTTAATTCATTTCAGCATTAACTCAAAAGTCCACAATCCAAAGTCTCATCTGAGACAAGGCATTCCCTTCTGTCTATGATCCTGTAAAATTGAAAGTGAGTTAGTTACTTCCAGGATACAATGGGAGTACAGGCATTGGGTATATACACCCACTCCAAGAGGGAGAAATCAGCCAAAACGAAGGCACTACAGGCCCCATGCAAGTCCAATACCCAGAAGGGCAGTCATTAAATCTTAAAGCTCTGAAATAATCTCCTTTGGCTCCATATCTCACATCCAGGCCACACTGATACAAGGGGTGGACTCCCAAGGCCTTGGACATCTCCACCTCTGTGGCTTTGCTGGGTACAGTCCCCTCAGCTGCTTTTACAGGATGGTGTTGAGTGCCTGTGGCTTTTCCAGGCACATAGTACAAGCTGTTGGTGGATATACCATTCTGGGGTCTGGAGGACGGTGGCCCTCTTCTCAGCTCCACTAGGCAGTGCCCAGTGGAGACTTTTGTGTGGGGCCTCCAACTCTACATTTCTCCTCTGCACTGCTGTAGTAGAGATTCTCCATGAGGGTTCCATCCAGGCAGCAGACTTCTGCCTGGATATTGAGGTGTTTTCATATATTCTCTGAAATCTGGGCAGAGGCTCCAAAGCCTTAACTCTTACCCTCTGTGCACCCACAGGCTTAGCACCACATGGAAGCCACCAAGGCTTACAGCTTGCACCCTCTGAAGCAGCAGCCTGATCCATATCTGGGGCCCTTTTAGCCATGACTGGAGCTGGAGTGGCTGGGACACAGGGAGAAGTCTCCCAAGATTGCTCAGGGCAGCAAGGCCATGGCCTGGTCTACAAAACCATTCTTTGTTCCTAGGCCTCTGGGCATGTGATGGGAGGGGCTGCCATTAAGCTCTCTGAAATGCCTTCCAGGCATTTTCCCCATTGTCTTGGCTACTAACATTAGGCTCCTCTTTACTTTTGCAAATTTCTGCAGCCAGCTTGAATTACTCCCCTGAAAATGGGTTTTTGTTTTCTACCACTTGGTCACATTACAAATTTTCAAAACGTTTATGCTCTATTTCCCTTTTAAATATATGTTCCAATTTCAGACCATCTCTTTGCTCATGAATATAAGCATATGCAGTTAGAAGCAGCCAGGATACTTCTTGAACACTTTACTGCTTAGAAATTTCTTCCACCAGATACCCTAAATCATCTCTCTCAAGTTCAAAGTTCCACAGATCCCTACAGCAGGGGCAAAATGCCACCAGTCTTTGCCACAGCATAGCAAAAGTAACCTTTACTCCAGTTCCCGATAAATTTCTTATCTCCATCTGACACTACCTCAGCCTGGACTTCATTGGTAACAACAATTTAACAAGTCTCTAGGAAGTTCGAAACTTTCCCTCATCTTCTTGTCTTCTTCTGAGCCCTTCAGATTGTTCCAACATCTGCCCATTACCCAGTTCCAAAATCGCTTCCACATTTTCGGGTATCTTTGTAGCAATGCCCCACTTCTCTGGTACCAATATTCAGTATTAGTCCATTCTTGCTATAAAGAACTACCTGAGACTGACTAATTTATAAAGAAAAGAGATTTAATTGGCTCAGAGTTCTGCAGGCTGTACTGGAAGCATGGCTTGGGAGGCCTCAGGAAATTCACAAGCATGGCAGAAGGTGAAGAGGAAGGAGGCACGTCTCACATGGCTGAAGCAGGGGGAAGAGAGAGGGAAGTGTGAGGTGCTACAGACTTTTAAACAACCAGATCTTGTGAGAACTCACTCACTATCATGAGAATAGCAAGGGGAAAATCTAGCCCCATGATCAAATCACCTCCCACCAGGCCCCACCTCCAACACTGGGGATTGCAATTTCACATGAGATTTGGGTGGGGATATGAATCCAAACCATATCAATGTGGTGGGCCAAACAATAGCACCAGGCTGAGCATGGTGGCTCATGCCTGTAATCACAGTACTTTCGGTGGCCAAGGTGAGTGGATTGCTTGAACTCAGGAGTTTGAGACTAGCCTCAGCAACATGGTGAATCCTGTCTCTACAAAAAGTACAAATATTAGTGAAGTGTGGTGTTGTATGCCTGTAGCCCCAGCTACTTGGGAGGCTGAGGTGGGAGGATGGCTTGAGCCCAGGTGGCAGAGGTTGCAGTGAGCCAAGATTGTCCCATGCACTCCAGCCTGGATGACGGAGCCAGATCCTGTCTCAAAAAGAAAAAAAGCACCAAAAGACCTCCATGTCAAATTCTCAAAACTTGTGATTTTTACCTTATAGTATAAAGGATGGGATAAAGTCAAGGCTCTGAGAGGAAATGTTTATCCTGGATTATCTGAGTCAGTCCTAAATACAATCACATGTATCCTTATAAGAAAGGAGAGACAGTTGTGAGACAGACACACAGAGGACACATACACAGAAGAGGAGAAGGTGATATGATGTTGCCTCAAGCCAGAGAACACTGGGCACCCCCAGAAGCGGAAAGAGGCAAGGAAAGAAGAAATTTCTGTTGTTTTAAGCCACCAAGTTTGTGGTCATTTGTTAACAGCAGCCACAGAGAACTAATATAGATGGATTGAGCTTGGATATCAGAAAATAAATTTCTTCCTTTCAGACATGGGGTAGAAAAGTAAGGATGTTCATACACTGATTATCTTGGTGGAGGTGGTGGTGGTGATATTGTAGGTAAAGTAATTACAGACTATTCATTTTGTATGTAATAATGCATCAAGAACTTTTCTGATTTTTTATTTGTTAGAAAACTCAGAGTTTAGACCAAATCCCAAATATAATAGAAAACTTTGAGTTTTTAAAAAAACTTTTGACCATTTATACCAACCAACTGTAAAGCTTCTTCTTTTATATCTTTCAGCATTTAGTTATAAATAATGAATCAGGAAACAAAGGGCCAATAATGACATAATGAACTCCTTAAGGTATGCATAATGTTTCATAAGTTAAGTTAGAAATTTCCAATTGCTTTTTCTGAAATGGAAACAACTGTATAACAAGATTTCTTCTTTGAAATACTGTAAAAGTATAATGTTCTAGATTGTTATATACTGCAACATATTAAAGCCTAATGGATTTTCCTCATGAAAATCTGTAATACTGCTATGATTGAATACTTCTTCAGAACTTGGTAAACGTTGCTTTTTTAAAATCTTGTATTTGTCATAGTACTTATTCTGGCAGGTGGGGGGACATTTGGGTGATACTTGTTAACAGAAGGATGAATTAGTTTTGCAGCATGAATTGGCATTCCATAAAATTCATTCACAAAATAATTGCTTACTGGGGATTTTCATCATTATAACTGAGAAAGAGGAGGCACATCTGTGCTCTTTTGCAATATGAGACAATCATTTTTCAAACAAATCATACATGCAACAATAGATAGGAATATGGCGGGAAAAAGATTCAGTGGTTCTATCTGAGCCCGTGATTCCAATACCAGAGGCAGAATTGAGATTCAAGTCTATAACTGTACCAGGAAAAGTCATAATAAGGGTATAGGGGGTTGATACATTTAACTTCTGTCTATGACAGCTTTCTTTGGATAATTTGGTAGAAAAAACAACATGAAATAAAAACATCTTTAGAAGTCTTAGATGTATTACTAATTATTTATGGGATTGGTTTCAGAAATTTGATACCTTAACATCTTAAAGAAAAAGGAAGGCCAGGTACATTGGCTCAGACCTGTAATCCTAGCACTTTGAGAGAGCAAGGAGTGAAGATTGCTTAAGGCCAGGAGTTCAAGACAAGCCTGGGCAAAATTGTGAGACCCCCCCAACTCTACAAAAAACAAAACAAAACAAAAAACAAAAAACCTAGCTGGATATGGATATGGTAGCACGTGCCTGTAGTCATAGCTACAGGAGGCTAAGGTGGGAGGATTGCTTGAGCCCAAGGGTTCAAGGCTACAGTGAGCCATGATCAGCCCATTGCACTCCAGCCTGGGTGACAGAGTGAGATCTTTTCTTTAAAGAGAGAGAGAGAGACAGAGAGAGAGAGAAATACTCTCAACAGGCAGCATGAAATCATGTTCTAAATCCACACTTCTTTTTTTTCCTGAAGATATTTGTTCAATAACATACGAGCCAAATAATGGAAACTGACATCGTGTGTGTGTGTGTGTGTGTGTGTGTGTGTGTGTGTGTGTGTGTGTGTTGGGGAGGAGCTAGGTATGCAGGAGAACCAACCACCAGAGGAATCTCCTAGTACTTCCTGAATCCCAAAGGTTCTTTGCCTCTAATATCTGACATCCTTCACTTCCTTTCCCTTCTCTTTGCAACCACCAGCAACTTGACTTACGTGTTACCTGGGTTTAGGTACAATGTATTAGTTTTGTTTGTTTGTTTGTTTTGTTTTGTTTTTAGATGGAGTTCTCTGTTGTTGCCCAGGCTGGGGTGCAATGGCGAGATCTCGGCTCACTGCAACCTCCACCTCCCAGATTCAAGCGATTCTCCTGCCTTGGCCTCCTGAGTAGCTGGGATTACAGGCATGTGCCACCACGCCTGGCTAATTTTGTATTTTTAGTAGAGACAGGGTTTCTCCATGTTGATCAGGCTGGTCTCGAACTCCCGACCTCAGGTGAGCTGCCCGCCTTGGCCTCCCAAAGTGCTGGGATTACAGATATGAGCCATCGTGCCCAGCCAATGTCATTAATTTTTATACCGACAGATATACATAGCACAGTGCCTTGAGGTGAAATATTAAATTGCCACTTTATACATGGATTATTACAATTGCTATTTAACTGTTTTGAGGATTCCAGTTTACATTTTATATTTATATTAAAACCATAATTATATTGAATGTAATTCAAGTGATGCCATTTGTGCTTTTAAAATCATTTAAAATGTTTTGTGTGTTCTAAAATGTTAATGACTCTTTAGTGGTCAAATAAATGAAGTTTAGACTCCTAAAAATCTCCTGAAATAGCCCAACCCAATCTATCCCCAAATTAGTGTCCCAATTGCAGCCTAATCTCCTCAGCACCCTTCATGAAGGCTGGCATTCAGCCACATGTCACATTGTTGCCCTTCTGGAAATGTGCCACATTCTTTCAGGGCACGGAATATTTGCAAAGAATGTTTTACCTTTCTGAAATACCCTTTCCTTCTTCTTCAGTCCTGGCAAAGTTAGTTTCTTCCTCTTATTTTTTCATTAGGCTTTATCTACTCTCCTCTTAAACAATGTAAGGATCTTAGAAAACTTTACCCTTTCCACTTAAATAATTTTTAAACTTTATTCCATTATTTTTTACTCCCCAAATTCATTATAAATTTATCCAAAGTTTAACATCTATTTTCCTCTATGTTTTATCTTTCATCTACTATTTCTTTCTTTCTTGGTTTTATTTTTTCATTGTAAAAAACTAAGGTGGACTTGTTAGTAGTTTTTTCTGCAAAAGGCTATTAGTAGTAAAACTATTATAGTCTATATTTGTCCAGCATCAAATCTACCAGAATGGCTAAAATTAAAAAGACTGACAGTAACAAGTATTGATGAGTATGTGAAACACTGCTGGTGGAAACATAAGTAAATACAACAATTTGGAAACATTATTTGGTATTATCAACTAATGCTGAACATAATAAACAGCTTATACCCCTAGGTAAAATCCAACAGAAATGCGTACATATTGTGGCAGGTTGAATAATTGTCCCCCAAGGATGTCCATATCCTAATACTCAGAACCTGTGAATGTTACCTTATATGACAAAATAAAATTTGCAGGTGTGATTAAGTTAAATATGTTGAGATGGGGAGATTATTCTCAATTATCTGAGTGGTCTCAATGTAATCACAGTGATCCTTATAAAAGGGATGCAGGAGAAGTCAGAGTTGGAGAGAAAGCAATCGATGACTGAAGCAAGCATAGCATGTAGTGATGTGGCCACAGTTCAACGAATACTAAGTCTAAAAGCTGGAAGGATCAAGGAACAGACTCCTCCTGGAGACTCCAAAAGAAATCAGCCCTGGCCGGGCGTGGTGGCTCACGCCTGTAATCCCAACACTTTGGGAGGCTGAGGCGGGCGGATCACGAGGTCAGGAGATCGAGGCCATCCTGGCTAACAGGGTGAAACCCCGTCTCTACCAAAAAAATAGAAAAAATTAGCCGGGCACGGTGGCGGGTTCCTGTAATCCCAGCTACTCGGGAGGCTGAGGCAGGAGAATGGCGTGAACCCGGGAGGTGGAGCTTGCAGTGAGCCGAGATCGTGCCACTGCACTCCAGCCTGGGCAACAGAGCGAGATTCCGTCTCAAAAAAAAAAAAAAAAAGAAGAAGAAATCAGCCCTGCTGACACCCTTATTTTAATCCCATGAGCTCCATTTCAGGCTCTGACCTCTAGAATTGTGAGAATGGGGACTTTATTTGCTTTTGTTAATGGTAGGTCCCTATGCCTAGACAGTGTAAGTGCTCAATAAGAATTGTTGAACAACAACAAACTGTGTGAATGAATGAATGAGTGCAAATGTCTTTATTTCACTCTTATTTTGATGGGTAAATTGGCGTGGTATAGAATTCTAGATTGATGGCTATTTTTTCCAGCACTTTAGAGAGTTTTCTGGCTTTTCTTTTATTTTCCCAGCCATTATCTCTTTGAATACTGTGCCTCCTTCATTTTCTCAATTCTTCCCTTTTGTAACTGTTACTGGACTTTCTAGCCATGGTGTCTTTAAATCTGTCCTTCATTTTATCCATCTGTTTATTTCCTCTTGTTGCTCTCTGGATATTTTGTTCAGATCACATCCAGTTCATTTATAGTTTTGTTTAACTCATCCACACAAAGTGCACAAGTCACAAGGGTGAATCTCAACAAAGTATTACAAAGTAAACACATGCTGTAACTAGGTCAATAAATAAAATTCTGTCATTGCCAAGAAGCTCCCTCATGCCATCTTCCAATCACTATGGCTTTCTTCCTATCTAGAGGTAATCATTCCTTTAATATTTCCATTAGAGGAATCTACCAGCAATGTCAGTGGGTCTACTGACAACAGATGCTATTGTTGTGGTCTGCAAATATCCTAGTTTGACTTTATTCCTCAAAGACATTTTCATTGACTATAGAATTTTAGATTGGCAGTTACTTTCTTTTGGTACTTTGAAAATACATTTCGGTGTCTTCTGGCTTCGTAGTTTTTATTGAAAAGGCAATTATGATTCTGATTATGATTCCCATCAAGGTAGTCTCTTTTCCTTCCCTATAGATGATCTTATGATTTTCTCATTTTTCTTTGTTTTTCATTGATTTCACTATAATATGCTATGTGTAGCTTTCTTTGTATATATCCTTTTTTGGGATTCCTAATACTATCTGAATCTGCAGCTTAATCTCTTTTTCCAGTTGTGAAAAATCCATAGCCATACTCTCTTCAACTATCTTTCTGCTCCATTTTTCTCTCCTTTTCTTCTGGGACTCCACTTACACATTTGTTGGAACTTTTAATTGTATCCCCGATGTCTTTCCTATGTAATTTTCTCTATTTTTCCTTCTTTTTGTCTCTTTATACTTCATCCTGGGTATTTTCTTCTGACCAATTTACCAGGTGATTTATTCTTTTTTCATCTATGACTAATTTACTGTTAACCCATATATTGAGTATTTTTTCAGTAATTGCATTTTTTCATATCTAGAATTTTCATTGGATTGTTCTTTACATTTTTAGCTATCTGACAATATTTTAAATTATGTCTTTTATTTCCTTGACTATATTAACATCTATTTCTAATAACTTTATAATTTTGAATTTTCTCTTGTCTGTTTCTGATATCTGTTTTTCTCTTGGTTGTGATCATGTTGTCTTGTCTCCTTGTTATTCTAATTATTTTTTAATATAAACTACCCATTTTATACAAAGTAGTAGAGATAATTTAAGTGTGTAATATCTTCCACCAAAGAGGATTTATATATTTTTTTCTAGTAGGTGGCTAGTAATTCCAGATCACCTTGATATAATCAAGGCTTATAAAAGCCCACTTAAAAAATCATAAACACTGATTTCTAGAGTGTATTTCTTTGTGGTCTCAAAGCCCCAGATGTTTGCCACTTGCATGTCCTAGGCAGGCAATGAACTCCAATTTTTGTTCCCTTGGCACCATGAATCTGTTCAAAGTTTTGCAAAGCTCCTGATTCTCTCAGGTGCCTCTTCTGGTATGAGCGTGGACAGAAAAAAAAATGGCACCAGTTGCAGAACTCTTCTGTCTTTTTCATTTTCTCCCCTAAATATCTTGATCTTTTAATTCACCCCTGCCTCTTTAATGTTCAAATGACATAGAACAGATTTTAAAAAAATATTTTGTAAGTATTAATAGTTGCTCTGAGCCTGAAGCTTGATCTGATTTACTTTGTTTGCAATTACTGGAAGTCAGGAGCAATTGCAAGATATTCACAGCTATAAGTTCTATTCTATTATTTTAAAAATTTTCTTCTTTTTTTAATAGATTCTTCTTCTTTTATTATGTCTTGGTTTCTTTCGTAGGTCTTCTATTTTTATTCTAAAGATAGCTACTTTATACTGTCTGGTCAATATTTATGTTATTGGAGGTCAGAGGATATAATCCTATTGTTTATTGTGGGTTTTTAAAAAAGGAGCTCTAAATGCACATATTAGTTCTATCCCTTAATTTTTTATGGCCTTAAGCAATTTGCTTGCATTTTTTAAGGCTTAATTTTCCTCATCTCTCTGAAATGGAAACTGTGTTAAATATAATTTTCATAGTTAACTGTGTGACATAGTTTTTTTTAACCTGTTGTTTTAGTATAAATGGTAAAGAATCTTGGATTAATTTTTTTCTACCAGAAAATGAATTAAAATATAAATATCTTACAGGATATGAAACTTGGTATTTTGGAGCTCTCTGTAATCACAGTTATTCATTACAGCATTATCTTGACAGCTAGTACACCCATCTCTACTGATAGAGAAACATGGAGATTTCTGTTTCCAGCAACATAAAAAACTAGATCACCTACTGTGAGATGTGCTATATATAATTCAACAAATTCTTTAAATTCACAAGGGAATTCCCTATTGTCTGAAAATTTTTAAAAATAAGGAATTTGGTATGGTAAGCTAATACCAGACTTGTGACTGCATGACAGTATTGTATGATGCCAAGAGACTTGTGTTTTCATGTTTCAGTAATACCTTGTGCCTACCTAAGGTGGTTTATATAGTCAGTTCCTTCAAAGGGATTTTTTTTATAGAGTCTTGCTCTGTCACCAGGTTGGAGTGCAGTGGCATGATCTTGGCTCACTGCAACCTCTGACTCCCTGGTTCAAGTAATTCTCCTGCCTCAGCCTCCCAAGTAGCTGGGATTATAGGCATGCACTACCATGCCCAGCTAATTTTTGTATTTTTGGTAGAAACAGGGTTTCACCATGTTGGCCAGGATGGTCTCAATCTCCTGACCTTGTGATCTGCCCGCCTTGGCTTCCCAAAGTGCTGGATTACAGGCGTGTCCCACTGTGCCCAGCCCAAACGGATATTTTCACAGTGAAAAGACAAACCAGGAAAAAAAGAAGTCTACCCACCAGCAAAGACACATGACAAAGTTATTTGTTTGTTGTTGGCCCTGACTCTAGGTAGGACAAATATAATGTATTTCTTAAGAGTTCCTAGATATAGCCCTGGCTTATATGGAATTGTTATTTGTATTTTTATACTCATAAATCTAAAAATTAATTTAATGTGATCATGAGTATTTGGCAGAAGAGAATAAAATTACTCTTTAGAAATATCTACATTTAACTCAGACTCCCTCAATATTTCCATACATTTAGATTAACTGAACTCTAAATTCCAAACTATAAAACTGATGAAACAAGATATCATGAGTGAGAAATAGCATGAAAAACAAATAGTAGAGTTAGAAATGCTGCATGGCATTATTGTTTGCTTTACTTTGTGTTGTTTTTTAAAGACAAAATAGACTGAAGCATGATTATAGGTCAAGAGGAACACATATTTGATAAGGAAGAGCCTGGGGAATAATTGATGGGAATCTTGGAGTAGACTAGAAGAGAGAGGATCAGGAGTAGAGACTGGAGGGAGACGACCCATTCATTCCTGGAGGAAGGGAAGCTGAAATTGAAATGTTAAATTAAAAATGGACAGGAACGATCTCCATTCCAAGACGGCTGAATAAGAACAGCTCTGGTCTGCAGCTCCCAGTGTGATTGACACAGAAGACAGGTGATTTCTGCATTTCCAATGGAAGCACCTGGTTCATCTCACTGGGACTGGTTGGACAATGGGTGCAGCCCATGGAGGGTGAGCCAAAGCAGGTTGGGGTGTCACCTCACCTGGGAGGTGCAAGGGGTCGGGGGATTCCCCTTTCATAGCCAAGGGAAGCGGTGACAGACTGTTCCTGGAAAAACTGGACACTCCCACCCAAATACTGCACTTTTCCCATGATCTTAGCAACTGGCAGACCAGGAGATTCCCTCCCGTGCCTGGCTTGGGGGGTACCGCCCCCATGGAACCTTGCTCACTGTCAGCGCAGCAGTCTGAGATCGACCTGCAAGGCAGTAGCCTGCTGGCGGGAGGGGTGTCTGCCATTGCTGAGGCTTGACTAGGTAAACAAAGCTGCCAGGAAGTTCAAACTGGGTGGAGCCCACCGCAGCTCAGCAATGCCTACTGCCTCTGTAGACTCCACATCTGTGGGCAGGGCATAGCTGAACAAAAGGCAGCAGAAGCTTCTGCAGACTTAAACGTCCCTGTCTGACAGTTCTGAAGAGAGCAGTAGTTATTCCAGCAGGGCATTTGAGCTCTGAGAATGGACAGAGTGCCTCCTCAAGTGGGTCCCTGACCCTGTGTAGCCTAACTGGGAGACATCTCCCAGTAGGGGCCAACAGATATCTCATACAGACAGGTGCCCCTCTGGGAAGAAGCTTCCAGAGGAAGGATGAGGCAGAAATATTTGCTGTTCTGTAATATTTGCTGTTCTGCACCCTCTGCTGGTGATACCCAGGCAAACAGGATCTGGAGTGGAGCTCCAGCAAACTCCAGCAGGGACAAGCAGGTCCCTGCAGCTGAGGGACCTGACTGTTAGAAGGAAAACTAACAAACAGAAAGTAATAGCATCAACATCAATAAAAAGGACATCCACACCAAAACCCCATCTGTAGGTCACCAACATCGAAGACCAAAGGTAGATAAAACCACAAAGATGGGGAGAAAGCAGAGCAGAAAAACTGAAAATTCCAAAAACAGAGCACATCTTCTCCTCCAAAGGATCACAGCTCCTCACCAGCAATGGAACAAAGCTGGACAGAGAATGACTTTGACGAGTTGACAGAAGTAGGCTTCAGAAGGTTGGAATAACAAACTTCTCCAAGCTAAAGGAGCATGTTCTAACCCATTGCAAGGAAGCTAAAAACCTTGAAAAAAAGTTAGGTGAATGGCTAACTAGAATAAACAGTGTAGAGAAGACCTTAAATGACCTGATGGAGCTGAAAACCATGGCACAAGAACTTCGTGACACATGCACAAACTTCAATAGCTGATTCCATCAAGTGGAAGAAAGGATATCAGTGACTGAAAATCAAATTAATGACATAAAGCAAGACGACAAGATTAGAGAAAAAAGAGTAAAAAGAAACAAACAAATCCTCCAAGAAATATGGGGCCATGTGAAAAGACCAAATCTATGTTTGATTGTTGTACCTGAAAGTGACGGGGAGAAAGGAACCAAGTTGGAAAACACTCTTGAGGATATTATCCAGGAGAACTTCTCCAACTAGCAAGGCAGACCAACATTCAAATTCAGAAAATACAGAGAACACCACAAAGATACTCCTTGAGATGAGCAGTCCCAAGACACATAATCATCAGATTCACCAAGATTGAAATCAAGGAATAAATGTTAAGGGCAGCCAGAGAGAAAGGTCAGGTTACCCACAAATGGAAGCCCATCAGACTAACAGTGGAACTCTTGGCAGAAGCTTTATAAGCCAGAAGAGAGTGGAGGCCAATATTCAACATTCTTAAGCAAAAGAATTTTCAACCCAGTATTTCATATCCAGCCAAACTAAGCTTCATAAGTGAAGGAGAAATAAAATCCTTTACCGACAAGCGAATGCTGACAGATTTTGTCACCACCAGGCCTGCCTTACAAGAGCTCCTGAAGGAAGCACTAAACATGGAAAGGAACAACTGGTACCAGCCACTGCAAAAACATGCCAAATTATAGAGACCATTAATTCTATGAAGAAATTGCATGAATTAATGGGCAAAATAACCAGCTAACGTCATAATGACAAGATCAAATTCACACATAACAATATTAACCTTAAATGTAAATGGGCTAAATGCCACAAGTACAAGACACAGACTGGCAAATTGGATAAAGAGTCAAGACCCATCAGTGTGTTGTATTCAGGAGACTCATCTCACATGCAGAGACACACACAGGCTCAAAATAAAGGGATGGAGGAAGATCTACCAAGCAAATGGAAAGCAAAAAAAAGCAGGGGTTGCAAACCTAGTCTCTGATAAACCAGACTTTAAACCAACAAAGATCAATAGAGACAATGAAGGCCATTACATAATGGTAAAGGGATCAATTCAACAAGAAGAGCTAACTATCCTAAATATATATGCACCCAATACAGGAGCACCCAGATTCATAAAGCAAGTCCTTAGAGACCTACAAAGAGACTTAGACTCCCACACAATAATAATGGGAGACTTTAACACCCTACTGTCAATATTAGAAAAATCAACGAGACAGAAGGTTAACAAGGATATACAGGACTTGTACTCAACTCTGCACCAAGTGGACCTAATAGACATCTACAGAACTCTCCACACCAAAATCAACAGAATATACATTCTTCTCAGCACCACATCACACTTATTCTAAAATTGACCACATAATCGGAAGTAAAGCACTCCTCAGCAAATGTAAAAGAACAGAAACCACAACAAACTGTGTCTCAGACCACAGTGCAATCAAATTAGAATTCAGGATTAAGAAACTCATTCAAAACCGCTCAACTACATGGAAACTGAGCAACCTGCCCCTGAATGACTACTGGGTACATAAAAAAATGAAGGCAGGAATAAAGAAGTTCTTTGAAACAAATGAGAACAAAGACAAAATGTACCAGAATCTCTGGGACACATTTAAAGCAGTGTGTAGAGGGAAACTTATAGCACTAAATGCCCACAAGAGAAAGCAGAAAAGATCTAAAATCAACACCCTAACATTACAATTAAAAGAGCTAGAGACGCAAGAGCAAACAAATTCAAAAGCTAGCAGAAGGCAAGACATAACTAAGATCAGAGCAGAACTGAAAGAGACACAAAAAACCCTTCAAAAAATCAATGAATCCAGGAGCTGTTTTTTGAAAAGATCAACAGAATTGATAGACTGCTAGCAAGACTAATGAAGAAGAAAAGAAAGAAGAATCAAATAGGCACAATAAAAAATAATAAAGTGGATAACACCACCGATCCCACAAAAATGCAAACTACCATCAGAGAATACTGTAAACACCTCTACGCAAATAAACTAGAAAATCTAGAAGAAATGGATAAATTCCTGGACACATACACCCTCCCAAGGATAAACCAGGAAGAAGCTGAATCTCTGAATAGACCAATAACAGCCTCTGAAATTGAGGCAATAATTAATAGCCTACCAATGAAAAAAAGGCCAGGACCAGATGAATTCTACCAGAGGTACAAAGAGGAGCTGGTACCATTCCTTCTGAAACTATTCTAATAGGAAAGAGGGAATCCTCCCTAATTCGTTTTATGAGGCCGGCATCATCCTGATACCAAAACCTGGCAGAGACACAACAAAAAAACAATTTTAGACCAATATCCCTGATGAACATCGATGAAAAAATCCTCAATAAAATACTGGCAAACCGAATCCAGCAGCACGTCAAAAAGCTTATCCACCACGATCAACTTGGCTTCATCCCTGGGATACAAGGCTGGTTCAACATACACAAATCAATAAACGTAATTCATCACATAAACAGAACCAGTGAAGAAAACCACATGATTATCTCAATAGATGACGAAAAGGCTTTCAACAAAATTCAACAGCCCTTCATACTAAAAACTCTCAATAAACTAGGTATTGATTGAACATATCTCAAAATAATAAGAGCTATTTATAACAAACACACAGCCAATATCATACTGAATGGGCAAAAGTTGGAAGCATTCCCTTTGAAAACTGCTATAAGACAAGGATGCCCTCTCTTACCACTCCTATTCAACATAGTGTTGGAAGTTCTGGCCAGGGTAATCAGGCAAGAGAAAGAAATAAATGGTATTCAGTTAGGAAATGAGGAAGTCAAATTGTCCCTGTTTGCAGATGACATGATTGTATACTTAGAAAACCCCATTGTCTCAGCCCAAAATCTCCTTAAGCTGATAAGCAACTTCAGCAAAGTCTCAGGATACAAAATCAATGTGCAAAAATCACAAGCATTCCTATACACCAATAACAGACAAACAGAGAGTGAAATCATGAGTGAACTCCCATTCACCATTGCTTCAAAGAGAATAAAATACCTAGGAATCCAACTTATAAGGGATGTGAAGGACCTCTTCAAGGACAACTACAAACCACTGTTCAATGAAATAAAAGAGGACTCAAACAAATGGAAGAACATTCCATGCTCATGGATAGGAAGAATCAATATCGTGAAAATGGCCATACTGCCTAAGGTAATTTATAGATTCAATGTCACCCCCATCAAGCTACCAATGACTTTCTTCACAGAATTGGAAAAAATTACTTTAAAGTTCATATGGAACCAAAAAAAGCCTGCATTGCCAAGACAATACTAAGCCAAAAGAACAAAGCTGGAGGCATCACGCTACCTGACTTCAAACTATACTACAAGGCTATAGCAACCAAAACAGCATGGTACTGGTACCAAAACAGAGATATAGACCAGTGGAACAGAACAGAGGCCTCAGAAATAATAATACACATCTACAACCATCTGATCTTTGACGAACCTGACAAAAACAAGAAATGGGGAAATGATTTCCTATTTAACAAATGGTGCTGGGAAAACTGGCTAGCCATATGTAGAAAGCTGAAACTGGATCCCTTTTTTACACCTTATACAAAAATTAATTCAAGATGGATTAAAGACTTTAATGTTGAACCTAAAACCATAAAAACCCTAGAAGATAACCTAGGCAATACCATTCAGGACATAGGCATGGGCAAAAACTTCATGACTAAAACACCAAAAGCAATGGCAACAAAAGCCAAGATAGACAAATGGGATCTAATTAACCTAAAGAGCTTCTGCACAGCAAAAGAAACTACCATCAGAGTGAAGAGGCCACCTATAGAATGGCAGAAAATTTTTGCAATCTACCCATCCAACAAAGGGCTAATATCCAGAATCTACAAAGAACTTAAACAAATTTACAAGAAAAAAACAAACAACCTCATCAAAAAGTGGGCAAAGGATATGAACAGACACTTCTCAAAAGAAGACATTTATGAAGCCAACAAACGTGAAAAAATGCTCATCATCAGAGAAATGCAAATCAAAACCACAGTGGAATACCATCTCACACCGGTTAGAATGAAGATCATTAAAAAGTCAGGAAACAACAGATGCTGGAGGGGATGTGGAGAAATAGGAATGCTTTTGCACTGTTGGTGGGAGTGTTAATTAGTTCAATCATTGTGAAAGACAGTGTGGTGATTCCTCAAGGATCTAGAACTAGAAATACCATTTGACCCAGCGATCCTATTACTGGGTATAAACCCAAAGGAGTATAAATCATGCTGCCATAAAGACACATGCACACGTATGTTTATTGCAGCACTACTCACAATAGCAAAGACTTGGAACCAACCCAAATGTCCATCAGTGATAGACTGGGTTAAGAAATTGTGGCATATATACCCCATGGAATACTATGCAGCCAAAAAAAGGATGAGTTCGTGTCCTTTGTAGGATGAAGTTGGAAACCATCATTCTCAGCAAACTATCACAAGGACAGAAAACAAACACTGCATGTTCTCACTCATAGGTGGGAATTGAACATTGAGAACACGTGGGCACAGGGAGGGGAACATCACACACTGGGGCCTGTCAGGGAGGGGGACTAGGGGAGAGATAGCATTAGGAGAAATACCTCATGTAAATGATGAGTTGATGGGTGCAGCAAACCAGCATGGCACATATATAACTACGTAACAAACCTGCAAGTTCTGCACATGTACCCTGGAACTTAAAGTATAATTTAAAAAATGGACAATGATTTGAAAGACTCTTGGCCAAATTTTCTATTTATTTATTTATTTTATGTTTTAACTTCTATTTTAGGATTGGGGGTTCATGTAAAGTTTTGTCACATAGGTAAACATGTGTCACAAAGTTTTGTTGTACATATGATTTCATCACCAAGCTATTAAGCCCAGTACCCAATAGTTATCTTTTCTGCTCCTCTACCTTTTCCCACCCTCCTCCCTTCTGATAGACCCCAGTGTCTGTTCCTTCTTTGTGTTCCTAAGTTCTTATCATTTAGCTTCCATTTATAAGTGAGAACATGAGGTATTTGGCTTTCTGTTCCTGTGTTAGTTTGCTAAGGATAACATCCTCCAGCTCCATCCAGGTTCCTGAAAAAAACATAATGTCATTCTTTTCCATGACTGCATAGTTTTCCATGACTGCATAGTATTCCATGGCGTATATGGGATAGTATACATATACACCATGTATATGCATATATCTTTTCTTTAATCTGTCATTGATGGGCATTTAGGTTGATACCATGTCTCTGCTATGTGTATAGTGCTGCAATGAACATTCGTGTGCATGTATCTTTATGGTAGAATAATTTGTGTTTGTCTGGATATCTTCCCAGTGATGGGATTGCTGGGACAAATGGTAGTTCTCCTTTCTCAATGTATTAGGTAGTGTGAAGGAAGTGAGAGTGGCTAGTTTAATTGGAAGCTTGAGGACATGGGTAAAAGTTTGCATTCTCCGTGGAGAATCTAAAAGAGATAGAGAAGAAAGGAATCTCAGGAATTCTTCATTCTGTATGTAGAATCAAAGGAAGATTAAACAAGAAAAAGTAGGACAGCTGATCAGTGTTGAGAGCACAAGTATGGACATGAAAATTTGAATGATTTTCATTCTGTGAGGTTGTGTGGCATTTCCTGTCAACTCTGGAAAGATGGAGAAGCTGTAAAATCCATAATTATAACTGAAGGCATATTTAGAGCAAGAGCAAATATGTAACTGAAACTGTTATGTCAAGAAAAAGATGAAATTTCATTTAATATTCAGAGTTTAAGAAAGAATGAATTGCACATGAGAATTCTGAAAGCATTTGTTGAAGTTGAAATGATTAAAATTTTTTAAGTTTTCATGCCAGAAAGAATAAACATTAGCTGTCAAAAAATTCATTTAAATGGATAAACACTGAGCAAATGAACTCTTCCTGGATTTTTTACTTACTACCTGATTAAATTGATTGGCAAAAAATTTAAATTGTTTTTCTTTTTCTCTAAATCTATATGTCAAAGTAAGAAACCCAAAACAATCAACCTTGTAACTCTTTTAAGCAAAATATTCAGAAATTTTTTAGGTGCCAGCCATGTTGAATTTGAGATCCTGACAGCCAAAGAGCAAGTGCATATATGCATTTTAAGTGGTTTCCTATATCATTATTTCAATGCCACTGCAATCATTCACTGTGTTAGGTGCTCCAATCATTTATTGATCTTCTGGTAACTAGCATAGCAGCTGCAACAAAAGCCCTACCATGTTTCTGTCTAGAATCTCTGCTGCCCCACAGCACCTGCTGTGTACCCCTCAGGGGGAGTTTATAAAGAACATTAGATAACATAGAGGCTTGTTTAGCTTAGTTGCTGCATTTAGTTTTGGTATTGAGGAGTTCATATATTGCCAATACTTTCGTTTTGTTATTTTATTATTGTTATTTTTATTATTGTTTATTGTTATTTTATTATTGTGGTGTTTGTTTCAAACGACTGAATGTTAGAATGAAGTATATTTTAGGCCTGACTAAAATGTTATCAGGGCCAGGAAATTTGGTGAGATTTCTTTCAACAAAAATCTCTTAGGCTCATTAGTGCAACTCAATTCTAGGAAGCTCAAGAAAGCTACTAGTTTCAACTCATCCAGTTGCCAGATGCTAATCTCTTGATAGCATGCTGCTTCAGCATTCATTCATCTATCGCTTGCTTTGGTTTCTGCCTTAGAAAAAGACAGGACCGAATGCAGAGAAACTGAAAATCAAACAAACATACTCTCTGAGAATATAGTTAAAGGAAATAAGGTTTTTATTTATGAATGCGGCAAAGGTTACTGTTTCTTACAAAATGATAGTGACATAAAATAAAAACAATGACTCTGAAAAGAATGCAAAATAATCTGTCTAATCTTGTTCAGTAGAAGGCATAACTTGTGAAAACTGCCTGATATAATATGGTGTTGCTGTACAGGGATACCTTGTCTTACTGCACTTTGCTTTATTGTGCTTCATAGATATTGCATTTTTTACAAATTGAAGGTTTGTGCCAACTGTGTTTTGAGTAAGTCTGTTGGCACCATTTTTTCAAGAGCAGATGCTCACTTTATGTCTCTGTGTCATGTTTTGGTAATTCTCACAATATTTCAAACTTTTTCATTATTGTTATACCTGTTACAGTGATCTGTGATCAGTGATCTTTGATGTTACTATTGACTTCATTTGGGGGCATTACAAACCACATCCATATAGGATGTCAAACTTAATCAATGAATATTCTATGTGTTCTGACTGTTCCATTGACTGGCCATTCCCCCATCTCTTTCCTTTTTTGGTGGGCCTCTATTTCCTGAGACACAAGAATGTTAAAGTTAGACCAGTTAATAACCTTACAATGGCCTCTAAGTGTTCAAGTGAAAGAAAGGGTCACAAATCTGTCACTTTAAACCAAAAACTAGAAGTGATTAAGCTTAGTGAGCAAAGCATGTCAAAAGCTGAGATAGGCTGGAAGCTAGGCCTTTTATGCCAAACAGTGAGCCAAATTGTGAATGCGAAGACAGAGTTCTTGAAAGAAATTAAAAGTGCCACTTCAGTGAACACGTGAATGGTAAGAAAGCAAAAGAGGCTTATTGCTGATATGGAGAAAGTTTTAGTGGCCTGGGTAGAAAATCAAACCAGCCACAACATTCCCTTAAGCCAAAGCCAAATCCAGAGCAAGTCCCTAATTCTCTTCAATTCTGTAAAGCTTCAGAGAGTTGAGGAAGTGGCAGAAGAGAATTTTGAAGCTGGCAGAGGTGAGGTCCATGGGGTTTAAGAAGAGAAGCCATCTCCATAACATAAGAAGTTCCAATGCTGGTATAGAAGCTGCAGTAAGTTATTCAGAAGAACTAGCTAAGCTAATCAATGCAATTGGCTACACTTAACAGCAGATTTCCAATGTAGGCAAAACAGCCTTCTATTGGATGAAGATGCCATTTAGGATTTTCATAGCTAGAGAGGAGAACTCAATGTCTGGCTTTAAAGCTTCAAAGGACACACTGTTTTTCAGGGCAAATGCAGCTAGTGACTTGAAGTTGAAGCCAATGCCCATTTAGTATTTCAAAAATCCTAGGGTGTCTCTCAGAATGTTTGAGTGAAAAAAAAAGAAAAATAATCCCAGTGCCCTTAAAAATTATGTTAAATCTGCTCTGACTGTTCCCTATAAATGAAAAAGCAAAGCCTGTATGACAGCACATCTGCTTACAGCATGGCTTACTGAACATCTAAATATTTTATGTCCACTGTTGAGACATACTGCCCAGAAAAATTTCTTTCAAAATATTTCTGCTCATTGACAATGCATATGGTCACCCAAGAGTTCTGATAAAATTGTAGAAGATTAATATTGTTTTTGTGCCTGCTATCACAATGTGTAACCAATGAGACAAGAAGTAATTTTGATTATTTTTAAAGAAATGAAATCTTGTTATGGTTCCCAGGCTGGAGTCGAACTCCTGGCCTTAAATGATTCTTCCACCTTGGCCTTCTGTGTAGCTGGTATTGTAGGCATGCACCACCATGCTTGACTTTCAAATCTCATTATTTAAGAAGGATATTTTGTAAGGCTATAGCTGCCATAGCTAGTGATTCCTCTGATGAATTTGGGCAAAGTAAGTTGAAAACCTTCTGAAAATAATTTACCATTCTAGATGCCATTTGTGATTCATGGGAGGAGGTCAAAATATTAACATTGACAGGAGTTTGGAAGAAGTTGATTCCAACCTTTATGAATGACTTTGTGGGGTTCAGGATTTCAGCAGACAAAGTAACTGCAGATGTGGAAATAGCAAGAGAACCAAAATTAGAAGAGAAGCCTGAAGATATGACTGAATTGCTACAATTTCATGATAAACTTTAATGGATGATGAGTTGCTTTCTATGGATGAGCAAAGAAAGTGGTTTCTTGAGATGGAATCTACTCCTGGTGAAGATGCTATAAACATTGTTGAAGTGATAACAAACAATTTAGAATATTCGATAAACTTCATTGATAAAGCAGTGGCAGGGTTTGAGAGGATTTACTCTAATATTGAAAGAATTTCTATTGCGGGTCAAATGCTATCAAGCAGTATCACTTGCTACAGAGGAATCTTTCATTAAAGGAAGAGTCAATTGATAAAACAAACTTTATTGTTGGCTTATTTTCAGAAATTTCCACAGCCACCCCAACCTTCAGCAACTATCACCCTGATCAGTGAGCAACCATCAACATTGAAGCAAGACCCTCCACCAGCTAAAAGATTATGACTTGCTGCAGGCTAAGGTGATCATTAGCAATTTTTAGCAATAAAGTATTTTTAAATTAAGGTATCTACATTGTATTTTTGTTGGAATGCTATTGCACATTTAATAGACTACAGTATAAGGTACATAGAAATTTCATATGCACTGGAAAACCAAAAAAATTGGTATGATCTCTCTACTGTGATGTTGTCTTTATTGTGGTGATCTGAAACCAAACCTGCAATATCTTTGAGGTATCCCTGCCTTGTTCATGTTAGAACGTTCATAGATATATCAGGCCTAACTTAGCATCACAACTAGAACTCAGTATTGTCAATGGTTTACGTCATTTCTGCATTTAGTGGAGACTTAAGCATTCATCCAAATCATAAATTTTTTTCTCTCTCTCTTTTTTTTTTTGGTATGTTTACAGTCTGGAAGGTATTGAAATATCTAAAGAATAATGAAAAACTAGAATTGGGTGAGGCCAACACTCTCATGGTCATTTCTTTCCTGTGTTATTACTTTCTGTGATACCATCCAGCACAAAATAGTATTTATCTATTTTTAATGACATCCAGGGGATAAGATACCTCTTGGCCACTTGGACCAATGCTTAGGAGACTTCTCTGAAAAGAAGTGTTTCATATGTAGTGTGAATCATTTGTGTTGCTCTTTGAGTTCTTGTGAATAAATTCGGAATTAGTTGAGCACCTGCTATGTGCAGTACCCAGGGTGAGGGCCATGAAAGGCAAAACAATATTTACAAAGTGTCTCTATCCTTATTAAATGTAAGTAAGAAGGAAAATATATAAATATTCAAGTAGTTAATTAAAATACAAGGAATATGATAAATATTAATTTGTTAACAAAGAAAATAAATGCAGTATGAGACTCTAGAAACCATAGACAACTGTGAGATGGGGCGATTAGAGAAAACTTCAAAGAGAACATAACACTTTCATTGAACCTGGAATTATGGTTAGGGTTTGGGCTGAAAGAGAAAAAATGAGAGAAGAAAATTGAGCAACAGTGCTGTGTGATAGCAAATCTCTACATTGTGCTCAAAAACAAAGGGCAGACAACACCAATTCGGCAGAGGATTTGAGTGGGCATGCACCAGGGCCTAAGACAGGAAAGGCAGGATGGGCAAGGCTTATGAGA
This sequence comes from Pan paniscus, assembly GCF_029289425.2. Lineage (NCBI taxonomy): Eukaryota > Metazoa > Chordata > Mammalia > Primates > Hominidae > Pan > Pan paniscus. The sequence goes on along the minus strand of NC_073254.2, from coordinate 116,528,925 downwards.
GGCAATAAATGCAGGTTAGGTTGTTTTGAGTATTACTAGGAAATCACTGGGTGTGGTTAAGGGGAAAAGTAACATGGTGTAAGTATTTTATGAAAATTAATCTGGCTATAAAGTACTGCCTGGTTTGGAAAGGAGAAGATTCCTTTTATGTTGCCTTTAGTATATCCAGAGAAGGATTTGAATAAAGCAGAGCTATATGAGAGTAAAAGAATAAGTACATTTACTATAGTTTACTTTTATAAAGCAGGTAAGGTAACGCTAATATTATTAATTGTATTATTAGGTAATTACATTAGTTGTAATATTCAGTGAGAATGTTAAATGTTGTCGAGTATCCGTGAATTTTTACCTAAAAATTTATGTGGCCCTAGTTATGATATTTTAGTAATCATACAGTTATATCTTCTAACAGCCTAGTAGTCAGTCTGGATGAACCGTACTGGGTACCCAGGAGAAAGCACACAGAATTTAAAAGTCTGTCATTGACTTGAATTTATTAGCTCTTCTTTGTTCATAAGAAATGGAAATATTCTATAAAAACCTATTTTTAATAAAAATTAATAATGCCTCTGTAGAGGCATTTAACTCTACATTTCACTCTGGCTATGGGCTTATTTCAACTTTCTTTATAATAAAGTGGAGGTACATCTTTATCTTTTTTTGTGTGAAAGATTTATGTAACTCAGGCACCAAAATATCTAGAGCACCTGCACGACTAGAAACTTTATAGTGCTAATTGGCAATATGGTACACAGCCAGATAAGCACATCAGATGAAACTCTTAAAAACAAATATTGAGGCTGGCAAGATGGCCAAATAGGAACAGCTTCAGTCTGCAGCTCCCAGCAAGATCAACTAAGAAGGTGGGTGATATTTGCATTTCCAACTGAGGTACCTGGTTCATCTCATTGGGACTGGTTAGGCAGTGGGTGCAGCCCACGGTGGGCGAGCTGAAGCAAGGTGGGGTGTCGCCTCACCTGGGAAGTGTAAGGGGTCAGGGAACTCTCTCCTCTAGCCAAGGGAAGCCTTGAGAGACTGTGCTGTGAGGAATAATGCATTCCAGCCTAGATACTATGCTTTTCCCACGGTCTTTGCAACCTGCAGACCAGGAGATTCCTTGAGGTGCCTACACCACCAGGGCCCTGGGTTTCAAGCACAGAACTGGGCAGTCATTTGGGCAGACACTGAACTAGCTGCAAAAGTTTTTCCCATACCCCAGTTGTACCTGGAATACCAGTGAGACAGAACCGCCCACTCCCCTGGAAAGGGGGCTGAAGCCAGAGAACCAAGTGGTCTAGCTCAGTGGATCCCACCCCCACAGAGCCCAGCAAGCTAAGATCCACTGGCTTGAAATTCTTGCTGCCAGCACAGCAGTCTGAAGTCAACCTGGGACACTCAAGCTTGGTGAGGGGAGGGGCATCCACCATTACTGAGGCTTGAATAGGCGATTTTCCCCTCAAAATGCTGCTGGGAAGTTCAAACTGGGCGGAGCCTACCACAGCTTGGCAAAGCCACTGTGGCCAGACTTCCTTTCTAGATTCCTCCTCTCTGGGAAGGGCATCTCTGAAAGAAAGGCAGCAGCCCCAGTCAGGGGCTTATAGATAAAACTCCCATCTCCCTGGGACAGAGCACCTGGGGGAAGGGGTGGCTGTGGGCACAGCTTCAGCCGACTTAAACGGTCCTGCCTTCCGGCTCTGAAGAGAGCAGTGGGTCTCCCAGCACAGTGCTCCAGCTCTGTTAAGGGACGGGGTGTCTCCTCAAGTGAGTCCCTAACTCCTGTGACTCCTGACTGGGAGACACCTCTCAGTAAGAGTCGACAGACACTTCACACAGGAGAGCTCCAGCTGGCATCTGGCAGGTGCCCCTCTGGGATGAAGCTTCCAGAGAAAGGAACAGGCAGCAATCTTTGCTGTTCTGCAGCCTCTGCCAGTGATATCCAGGGAAACAGGGTCTGAAGTGGACCTCCAGCAAACTCCAGCAGACCTGCATAACAGGGGCCTGGCTGTTAGAAGGAAAACTAACAAACAGAAAGGAATAGTATCAACATCAACAAAAACCAAAACAGCATGGTACTGGAACCAAAGCAGAGCTATAGACCAATGGAACAGAACAGAGCCCTCAGAAATAATACCACACATCTACAACCATCTGATCTTTGACAAACCTGACAAAAACAAGAAATGGGGAAAGGATTCCCTATTTAATAAATGGTGCTGGGAAAACTGGCTAGCCATATGTAGAAAGCTGAAACTGGGTCCCTCCCTTACACTTTATACAAAAATTATTTCAAGATGGATTAAATACTTAAATATTAGACCTAAAACCATAAAAACCCTAGAAGAAAACCTAGGCAATACCATTCAGGACATAGGTATGGGCAAGGACTTCATGTCTAAAACACCAAAAGCAATGGCAACAGAAGCCAAAATTGACAAATGGGATCTAATTAAACTAAAGAGCTTCTGCACAGCAAAAGAAACTATCATCAGAGTGAACAGGCAACCTACAGAATGGGAGAAAATGTTTGCAATCTACTCATCTGACAAAGGGCTAGTATCCAGAATCTCTAAAGAACTCAAAGAAATTTACAAGAAAAAAACAAACAACCCCATCAAAAAGTGGGCAAAGGATATGAACAGACACTTCTCAAAAGAAGACATTTATGCAGCCAACAGACACATGAAAAAATGCTCGTCATCACTGGCCATCAGAGAAATGCAAATCAAAACCACATTGAGATACCATCTCACACCAGTTAGAATGGCGATCACTAAAAAGTCAGGAAACAACAGGTGCTGGAGAGGATGTGGAGAAATAGGAACACTTTTACACTGTTGGTGGGACTGTAAACTAGTTCAACCATTGTAGAAGACAGTGTGGTGATTCCTCAAGGATCTAGAACATAGAAATGCCATTTGACCCAACCATCCCATTACTGGATATATACCCAAAGGATTATAAATCATGCTGCTATAAAGACACATGTACATATATGTTTATTGCGGCACTATTCACAATAGCAAAGACTTGGAACCAACCCAAATGTCCACCAATGATAGACTGGATTAAGAAAATGTGGCACATATACACCATGGAATACTATGCAGCCATAAAAAAGGATGAGTTCTTGTACTTTGTAGGGACATGGATGAAGCTGGAAACCATCATTCTCAGCAAACTATTGCAAGGACAAAAAACCAAACACCACAGGTTCTCTCACTCATAGGTAGGAATTGAACAATGACAACACTTGGACACAGGAAGGGGAACATCACACACTGGGCCTGCAGTGGGGTGGGGGAAGGGGGGGAGGGATAGCATTAGGAGATATACCTAATGTAAATGACAAGTTAATGGGTGCAGCACACCAACATGGCACATGTATACATACGTAACGAACCTGCACGTTGTGCACATGTACTCTAGAACTTAGAGTATAATAATAAAAATAAAAAATCAAAAAAAGAAAAGCTTAAGCTTCAAACATTCTTAGGAAGTGTGGGGAAAAATATATGTATACATTCTAACTTTCTAATGCAGCACAGAATAGATACATAAGCAAAATAGTTGTTTTCATAATAAAGAAGATTGAATGCCAAAAAAAAAAAAAAAGAACATACGCACCAAAATCCCATCCGAAGGTCACCAACATCAAAGACTAAATGTAGGTAAATCCACAAAGGTGAGGAAAAACCAGCATAAAAAGGCTGAAAATTCCAAAAACCAGAATGCCTCTTCTCCTCCAAAGGATCACAACTCCTTGCCATCAAGGGAACAAAACTGGACAGAGAATGAGTTTAACAAATTGACAGAAGTAGGCTTCAGAAGGTGAGTAATAACAAACTCCTCCGAGTTAAAGGAGGATGTTCTAGCCCAATGCAACAAAGCTAAGAACCTTGAAAAAAGGTTAGACAAATTGCTAGCTAGAATAACCAGTTTACAGAAGAATATAAATGACTTGATGGAGCTGAAAAACAGCACGAGAACTTCGTGAAGCATACACAAGTATCAATAGCTGAATTGATCAAGTGGAAGAAAGGATATGAGATATTGAAGATCAACTTAATGATATAAAGCATGAAGCCAAGATTAGAGAAAAAAGAATGAAAAGGAATGAACAAAGCCTCCAAGAAATATGGGACTATGTGAAAAGACCAAATCTACATTTGATAGGTGTACCTGAAAGTGACAGGGAGAATGGAACCAAGTTGGAAAATACTCTTCAGGATATTATCCAGGAGAACTTCCCCAACCTAGCAAGGCAGGCCAACGTTCAAATTCAGGAAATACAGAGAACACCACAAAGATACTCCTCAAGAAGAGCAACCCCAAGGCACATAATCTTCAGATTCACCAAGATTGAAAGCAAGGAAAAAATGTTAAGGGCAAACAGAGAGAAAGGTCAGGTTACCCACAAAGGGAAGCCCATCAAACTAACAGTGGATCTCTCTGCAGAAACCCTACAAGCCAAAAGAAGAGTGGGGGCCAATGTTCAACATTCTTAATGAAAAGAATTTTCAACCCAGAATTTCATATCTAGCCAAACTAAGCTTCATAAGCGAAAGAGAAATAAAATCCTTACTGACACGTAAATGCTGAGAGATTTTGTCAACACTAGGCCTGCCTTACATGAGCTCCTGAAGGAAGCACTAAATATGGAAAGGAACAACGGGTACCAGCCGCTGCAAAAACATACAAAATTGTAAAGACCATTGACACTATGAAGAAACTGTATCAACTAACGGGCAAAATAACCAGTTAGCATCGTAATGACAGGATCAAATTCCTATGCAACTATATTAACCTTAAATGTAAATGGGCTAAATGCCCCAATTAAAAAACACAGACTGGCAAATTGGATACAGAGTCAAGACCCATCTGTGTGCTGTATTTAGGAGACCATCTCACATGCAAAGACACACATAAGCTCAAAATAAAGGCATGGAGGAATATTTCCCAAGCAAATGGAAAGCAAAAAGAAGCAGGGGTTGCAATCCTAGTCTCTGGTAAAACAGACTTCAAAAAAACAAAGACCAAAAAAGACAAAGAAGGGCATTACATAATGGTAAAGAGATCAACACCACAAGAAGAGCTAGCTATCCTAAATATATATGCACCCAATAGAAGAGCATCCAGATTCATAAAGCAAGTTCTTGAAGACCTTCAAAGAAACTTAGACTCCCACACAATAATAGTGGGAGAGTTTAACACCCCATTGTCAATATTAGACAGATCAATGGGACAGAAAATTTAAAAAGATATTCAGGACTTAAACTCAGCTCTGGACCAAGCAGACCTAATAGACATCTACAGAACCCTCCACCCCAAATCAACAGAATATACATTCTTCTCAGCATTACATTGCACTTATTCTAAAATTGACCTCATAATTGGAAGTAAAACACTCCTCAGCAAATGCAAAAAAAAAAAAAAACAAATCAAAGCAAAGTCTCTTAGACCACAGTGCAGTCAAATTAGCACTCAGGATTAAAAAACTCACTCAAAATCACACAACTACAGGGACACTGAACAACCTGCTCCTGAATGACTACTGGGTACATAACAAAATGAAGGCAGAAATAAAGATGTTCTTTGAAACCAATGAGAACAAAGACACAACGTACCAGAATCTCTGGGACACAGCTAAAGCAGTGTTTAGAGGAAAATTTATAGCACTAAATGCCTGCAGGAGAAAGTGGGAAAGATCTAAAATCGACACCCTAATATCACAATTAAAAGAACTAGAGAAGCAAGAGCAAACAAGTTCAAAAGATAGCAGAAGACAAGAAATAATTAAGATCAGAGCAGAACTGAAGGAGATAGAGACATGAAAAACCCTTCAAAAAATCAGTGAATCCAGAAGCTGGTTTTTTAAAAAGATTAACAACATAGACCACTAGCCAGACTAATAAAGAAGAAAAGAGAAGAATCAAATAGACACAAGAAAAAATGATAAAGGGGATATCACCACTGATCCCACAGAAATAAAAACTACCATCAGAGAATACTATAAACACCTCTAAGCAAATAAACTAGAAAATCTAGAAGAAATAGATAAATTCCTAGACACATACGCCCTCCCAAGACTAAACCAGGAAGAAGTCGAATCCCTGAATAGACCAATAACAATTTCTTAAATTGAGGCAGTAATTAATAGCCTACTAACCAAAAAAAACACACACACACCCAGGACCAGACAGATTCACAGCTGAATTCTACCAGAGGTACAAAGAGGAGCTGGTGCCATTGCTTCTGAAACTATTCCAAACAATACAAAAAGAGGGACTCATCCCTAACTCATTTTATGAGGCCAGCATCATTCTGATAACAAAACCTGGCAGAGACACACCAAAAAAAGAAAATTTCAGGCCAATATCCTTGATAAACATCGATGCGAAAATCCTCAATAAAATACTGGGAAACTGAATCCAGCAGCACATCAAAAAACTTATCCACCACAATCAAGTCAGCTTCATCTCTGGGATGCAAGGCTGTTTCAACATACACAAATCAATAAACATAATCCATCACATAAACAGAACCAATGACAAAACCACATGATTATCTCAATAGATGCAGAAAAGGCCTTTAACAAAATTCAACACCCCTGCATGCTAAAAACTCTCAATAAACTAGGTGTTGATGGAATGTATCTCAAAATAATAAGAGCTATTTATGACAAACCCACAGCCAATATCATACTGAATGCGCAAAAACTGGAAGCATTCCTTTTGAAAACTGGCACAAGACAAGGATGCCCTCTCTCACCACTCCTATTCAACATAGTATTGGAAGTTCTGCCCAGGGCAGTTAGGCAAGAGAAAGAAATACAGTGTATTCAAATAGGAAGAAAAGAAGTCAAATTGTCTCTGTTCACAGATAACATGATTGTATATTTAGAAAACCCCATCATCTCAGCCCAAAGTCTTCTTAAGCCGATAAGCAACTTCAGCAAAGTCTCAGAATATAAAATCAATGTTTGAAAATCACAAGCATTTCTATACACCAATAATAGACAAACAGAGAACCAAACCATGAGTGAACTCCCATTCACGATTGCTAGAAAGAGAATAAAATACCTAGGAATACAACTTACAAGTGATGTGAAGGTCCTCTTCAATGAGAACTACAAACCACTGCTCAAGGAAATAAGAGAGGATACAAACAAATGGAAAAGCATTTCATGGTCATGGATAGGAAGTATCAATATCGCGAAAATGGCCATACTGCCCAAAGTTATTTATAGATTCAATGCTATCCCCATCAAGCTACCACTGACTTTCTTTGCAGAATTAGAAAAAAATTACTTTAAGTTTCTTATGGAACCAAAAAAAGCCTATACAGCCAAGACAATCCTAAGCAAAAAGAACAAAGCTGGAGGCATCATGCTACCTGACTTTGAGCTATACTACAAGGCTACAGTAACCAAAATAGCATGGTACTGGTACCAAAACAGATATATAGACCAATGGAACAGAACAGAGGCCTCAGAAATAATACCACACATCTACAACCATCTGATCTTTGACAAGCCTGACAAAAATAAGCAATAGGGAAAGGATTACCTATTTAATAAATGGTGTTGGGAAAACTGGCTAGCCATATGCAGAAAACTGAAACTAGACCTGCTCCTTACATCTTCTACAAAAATTAACTCAAGATGGATTAAAGACTTAAATGTAAGACTTAAAACCATAAAAACCCTAGAAGAAAACCTAGGCAATACCACTGAAGACATAGGCATGGGCAAAGACTTCATGACTAAAACACCAAAAGCAATGGCAACAAAAGCCAAAATTGACAAATCAGATCTAATCAAACTAAAGAGCTTCTGCACAGCAAAAGAAACTATCATCAGAGTCAACAGGCAACCTATAGAATGGGAGAAAATTTTTGCAATCTATCCATCTGACAAAGGGCTAATATCCAGAATCTACAAGAAACTTAAACAAATTTACAAGAAAAAAAACCCCATCAAAAAATGAGCAAAGGACATTAATAGACACTTCTCAAAAGAAGACATTTATGCAGCCAACAAATATATGAAAAAATGCTCATCATCACCGGTCATTAAAGAAATGCAAACCAAAACCACAATGAGATAACATCTCACGCCAGTTAGAATGGCGGTCATTAAAAAGTCATGAAACAACAGGTGCTGGAGAGGATGTGGAGAAATAGGACCACTTTTACACTGTTGGTGGGAGTGTAAATTAGTTCAACCATTGTTGAAGACAGTGTGGCGATTCCTCAAGGATCTAGATCCAGAAATACCATTTGACCCAGCAATCCCATTCCTGGGTATATACCCAAAGGATTATAAATCATTCTACTATAAAGACACATACACACATATGTTTATTGGAGCACTGTTTACAATAGCAAAGACTTGGTACCAAGCCAAATGCCCATCATTGATAGACTGGATAAAGAAAATGTGGCACATATACACCATGGAATACTAAGCAGCCTTAAAAAAGGATGAGTTCATGTCCTTTGCAGGGACATGGATGAAGCTGGAAACCATCATTCTCAGCAAACTAACACAGGAACAGAAAACCAAACACCACATGTTCTCACTCATAAGTGGGAGTTGAACAATGAGAACACATGGACACAGGGAGGGGAACATCATACTAGGGGGCCTATCCAGGGGAAGGGGGATTGGGGAGGGATAGCATTAGGAGAAATACCTAATGTAGATGATGAGTTGATGGGTGCAGCAAACCACCATGGCATGTGTATACATATATAACAAACCTGCATGTTCTGCACATGTATCCCAGAACTTAAAGTATAATAAAACAAACAAAAAACAAGTATCAAAAGCACCTTTCTTCTAGATTTCTTGATAACAGCTTTTTTTTTTTTTTAATAAAATGCTGGGGATTGGATTGAGGCCTGAATTGAAAAGGAATTGGAGGAGATATTTTAATATGAAAAAAGCTTCAGAGAAAATTTTATTCCTTTGAGCTTTTTTTTGATTGTATATAATCTGCTCCTATGATGTTAGTGGGCACGATAGTCAACAAAATTTCCTATTAATTCTATTCTGCCTGGCTTATGTCATCTTGGTATATCGAGAAAGCCGTATGTATCAAAGGTGTTCCTAGATGCAGTATGAAACTGGACTTTGCAATTTGATGACAAAATGATGCTACATTTTAGATCATTTCAGGGGAAAAACTGGTTATACTTAGACGGGGTACAGTTTATTGTACTATCATGAATGAAAATGCTAGGAATCCATTGAACTCTGATTTCTTTCACTTTTAGCATTTATGTATTGTTTTGTATCACACATGTTCTTACCTATTATAACTATTATGATTTTGATGAATAAAGAGATTATCTAATATTGCAAACAGTACAATTTAGGTATGTTATTTATGGTTAAACTACTGACTGTTAAATGAATGAGTCATTGAATGCTACAAAGTAATTCTGTATACAGAACAAAATTCAGCATTTTTTAAGGCATAGCTCTTGTATTATTTTCCTGCTCTTATATAGATCATAACTTTAGAGGAAGCACTAAAACCAATGAGGGAAAATTCCTTTACAAAAAGTCTCCCACTTGTTAGAATCTGAACAAATCCTTGACCAGAGGATTCTCACCACAGATAAATTCTAGAATCATTACTTTGGACTCAACTTTAAGGAGCGTGGAGTGGATAGGTTAGGTTCTATTCTATCCTCTGTCCTCTCTCTGTTTGGAGGTTTCACATGAAGCAAATTTTAATTTCCGTGAAATGGAATCTTCTGACTTGCACATATGATGTAGGTATATGAAATTATTCACATGCTGACATTTGTCTCTTTCAATGGTTCAGAGATGTTTTACTTTGACATGACTCTATTTCTTCTTGTTTTCACGTGTGTGTGTGTGTGTGTGTGTATGTATGTGTATGTGTATGTGTGTGTGTTGAGGGGAGACCGGGTTTCTGTCTCAGAAATTATTTGCTGTGCTTTCTTATTTTTCCCTTTATTTCAGTTTCACATGGTTTATGAATCCTTTACTCACACGTTTTCTTTACCCATTTGAAGTAGAATATCAACAAAAAGCATTCGAAAGAATTACTAATAAAAGACATTATAAAATAATTTTAAAAATTCAATTCAGTATGGAGTTTGCAGAAAAAATGAGAATCTTATTTATATTCTCCTTAAAAGAATCAACTACTCTCGAATTTGACAGTAGCAGAGCAAAACCATGATAAGATACAGAGAAAAAAAAATTAAAGGGAACTTTTCATTACTTCCAGTTTTCTTATCCTTGATCCAGGCTTCCAGAACAAATGTAATGCAATATTATCTTTTTGGTGTGGTCGTGTTTCTTCCTAATTGAAATCTACAATTGTATTATGGTTGCATTTAGATAGATTTAATCAAATCCTACCCTGCTTTCAACATTGAGATCCAAGTTTATATCTCAAGCCCATTATGTACTGTATGAGAGTCCATCCACTAAATAAATGGATTATAGTGATCATGACACTTTTCTTTTTAAAAACAGAATATCAGATCTTCTATTGTTGACACTTCTTGAAGATAATTGGGAAACTGGGTTGCTATTTGGTCCAGTGTGTAATGAAAGGCAAGGTGACTTATTCTCCACAGACTTGCAGGTTTCCAAGTATTTGTTGGACTGTAGCCACCAGGGGTAGAATTTTTAATATTTTTTTTCCTAAATGTAACATTTTCTATCAAATGAGCTAAATTATCTCTAATATCTTCATGACTATCTTATTCCATTCCATTACAGACTGGACAATTGTAGGTGGCTGTGTAACGACTTTGCCCTTTTGTCAGTAGCTGAATGAAAATTAGACCAGACTAAAGAGACAGGCTGGTGGATGTAAACATTCAAAAACAAAAATTGCTTAAAAAGAATCAAAGGTAGTAACGATTTTCAAAGGCTGCAGTTCAGCAAGAGAGATTTGAAGTCTGGAAAGGATGCAGCGGTCATATAGTAATCGAAAGTGTAGAAAACTTCAATATATTCATGGTTGGATTTTTCTTCTTTGTGAATAATGGATAGTGTTAGCAAAATATTCTTTCTTGTGTAATGGAAATAACAATTGTCTTCAATTCTTCTTCCAATTTTTATAAAATTTCAAATAGTAGCCAAATAACTAGCTATTTATGCCTCATCCTTCACCATATAGTTTTAATCCCTGGACATAAAAATATGGTTTACCCAAAGGTGTACAGACAGGAAGAGATTCATATAGTATAGAGACACAGAAAGCCTGTAGATTAGGCTCTAGGTTTTGCATGCACCATCTGGTCTCTGTTCTCTTGAAGATGTGTATGGTTTATCAGGGTTCAGCAGGTGGAACCTCACCACCTGGGTGTGGACTGTGAGCCAGAAGATAAGATGTTCTCAACACCCATAAATTTCCATTCTGCTCTGAGGGAGGGATGATTCCACATTAAAACAACAATAGTATATTGCCTGTGATAGACATTTGGTTTAGAAATATTAATTATAATGAGAATTATTTATTTCTGCTCTGAATTATTTTTACTTTTTTTGCTTGATAGTATTTGTTTTATACAAAATAGGTACATAATCCATTTATATTACAAAATTTTACAGTGACATTTAGAATGCCTATCCAAGTTCTATTTTAGTGGTCTTTCATGATCACTGTTGTGGTTATCTTTATGAATTTGTAGTCTCTAGGTGGCAGCATTTCAAGTCTTTAAAATACATGTTTTAAAGTATACCAAAAATGAGGTGTTTCTGAATGTGGCTAGTGATGTTTTGGGGAAGTGTGGCAAGAATGCCTAATTTGCTGAGAAAAATCAAGGACTGGTTGAATTTTCAGGACACATTTGTCATTAATAAAAATGAAATTGACAGGAAACCAACTGACTGCCCACAAATAAAAGAAGTTTGTGTTTTTGTTCACAGCTGGGGTTTCCAAGGATTGACAGTGTGAGTCTCCATACACCATACTCTCTAGAGTGCTGGGGGAAAGAAAACCTCCTCCAGTCATTTTTCTCAGAGTGTCTGAGTTCAAAGAGAATTCTCTGCTGCAGTGGTCTGTGTGGCTTCCTAAACAGGGACATGGCCCTGGGCTGCATGCCCAGAACAATACAAGATTGGCTGCCTGTCATTACAAGAAACATTTATTGACTGCTTATTATATGCCAGCTACAGTCTACTTACTTTACATGAACTTACGGATTTATTCTTCATGATAATCTTAACAAGTAGCCACTGCTATTCTCCATTTTGCAGATGAAATACTGAGGCTCAGAGACTTTGCCCAAGGTAACACAGCTGGCAAGTGGCAGCACTGGGATTTAAACTCAGCCAGGCTTACTCCACAGATTTTTTTCTTATCTTCCATGGTAGACTGTAGAGTCCAAGCCAGGGAAAAGGCCTAGATTGAGAGAGCAAAGTACAGCAGCAGCTATAGTGTGGCTTTCTTGGGCTTAGGAGAGAAACATCTTTATGTTCAAGGTTTTACAAAGAATTCTTCTGAAGACTTTGAGTCTACTTTCTGACCTGGCACTTCAATTCAGCTCAGCACACATTAATCGAGTGCCTCTTATGATCTAGGAATCCATGCAAGGCACGAAGCACAGAAAGACAGGTAAGGTACAGATAAGACTTTACCCTAAATCTTAGAAAGATGCTCTTTACTTTACAAATGTCCTTAGATGACAATTCTTTGCCAACATTCTTGAAGCAGCAAAATGATACAGTGAAAATACAGAGCTCCAAATGCATGCTTGTTCTGTACTAGAGGTTAGACTTCCTTTTTGATCCCCTCTCAAGTCATTCAGTGAATTACAACAGATGCCAATATCAGATGAATCTGATTCATAGTGTCTTCTCTGGCTATCTGCAGCAGGCTACGTTTGTTGGAAACTGCTTATTATCCTGCTGGCTTACTGATGAGCTTCTCAGACCACAAATATGCAATAACTTTAATGAAAGAAAAAAAGTAAACTTTCTTCTTCCATTCCTGTATTTTAGATTATTTTTGACTCCTGACCTGTTCTCTAAAATAGCAAATACCATATAGAAAAAACTATCAGCTGATAAATAGTTTTGCAAAAAAAAGACATAGCAAAACTGCATCCCTAACAATGAAGGCATCATCTGAAATCATATTTGCTATCAAATTTCATAAATTACATGTAACAAATAAATGAAAACCTCATACTTTAACTGTTTAGCAGAAATTGCAACTTGATTCTATGATTATTTTTTACTAATGACTAGGAGCAATTAATTAGGGAGCTTGGAAATTAGAAATGTGAGAAGAATATGTTTGCACTTAAACAATTTGTTCATAAAATGGACTTTAAAAAATTTATTATTTCCATGTCTCTAAAACCCATAGCTAAATAGTAACCTTTCTGGAAGAGATTGTTTGGGGCCATGCCATTGGGGGAAACCCAAGCACTTCATAATAATAATAACAACCATTGAATTAATATTCAATCAAGCTGTATACTAAGCTCATGCACCATCTCATTCAATCCTCCCAAACATCTATCTTACAGAGAAGGAACTGAGGCTCAGAGAGGTTACCTTTCCAAGGTCACATAGCTGGTTGTGATAGAGTAGAGTCACCAACCTGGGAGGCTTGTCCAACAAACCTATGCTCATGCCTACCTTCCCGTCTCTTCGACAAAATCATTTTACAATTACTCGTTGACTGTACTTAGTACCCATTCATTCAGTATATTGGAACTATAAGCCTTTACTGACTCCCTGAATTTTTGTGGATTTATTGTGGGAAATAAATTTATTTCCCAATTATATACTCTCACTGTTCCAGATGCTTTTTCCTTTCATGACTTGTCACAGTTGTCATTTTGCAATCATTTGTGTGGTGATTTCATTAGTGTCAGTATTAGCTATTTATTGGTATAGCAAATTACTCCAAAACTTTGTGGCTTAAAGCCATAATTACTTATTTTCTCTCATGGCTTCTATGGGTCAGGAATTCAGACAGGGCATGCAGGGATGCCTTGCTTCTACTCCATGATGACTGAATCCTCAGCTGGGGCTGGAATCATCTAGAGGCTTGCTCACCCAAGTGTCTGGCAGTTGATGCTGCCTGTCAGCTAGGTGTCTAGCAGAAGCTTTGGTTGGAACATCTATGCATAGCCTCAGCATCAGTCCTGGGCTTTCTCACATAATGGCTGTATCCAAAGGCAGGTACCCAAGACAGAGGGAGAGCACCAATGAAGAAACTGCATTACCTTGTTTGTGAGAGGGAAGAATGGGATAATTTTATTGAGGTATAATTTACATACCATATAATTCACTTATTTTAAGTGTAACATACAATTCAATGTTCCCACTTGTGCCAGATATGGTTTTATTTACACAATTTTGGTAAGCTGGTGCACATGTTTCTTGCAGCTATTTTCTTTCCTGTTGGAAGGGCCGTTGACTCATCTGTAGATTTTCTATTGCATGGTTGTCACATTTTTTAATCTTTCATTTGTGGTTTCTCACTCTTAACTCTGTCTTGTCTTAACACAGAGATTCTGCATTTTTGCTTGCTCTTAGGTGCTTACTTTCATCCGTGGCCATGTCTTGGCCTCTGGATTTTGGGTATTTTTCTGTTTTTAATACTGCCCCACATTGAAACAATTATTTTTATTTGATCTCTGGCTTCTGATCATTTTTGGGTATAGCACACTCCCTTCCTTGTTTGGCACTCTATGTACTAGCCTTTTTCCCTTTCACTCTTTGCTTTCATTCCTGCCTGTATTATAGCTCAAGGTCTTAGAGTTTGTTCTTAAGTGGTATAAAAATGGTAGAGTATATAGGAAAATAGAAGCATAGATATTTTTCAAGATTTATACCATTAGCATTCATGTGAATGGACACATAATTAAATAAATATCTACTCATATTAGGATTAATGATAAAGTGAAGATAATTAGGTATTCTTGAGGTATTCCACAAGTCACTTTGACATCTCTTGACGATGGGGTAGCTTATTTGAAATGGGGTCCTTGATTGGAGAAAAAGTATTTTGGGTTCCTGGGCACCATTCTCCCACACACACATATTCTGTATGTTTGTCAAGAACTTTCTTTACACATGTGACTAACTCAAAAGTAGTCATGCAAAATAACTAATAAATGTGGCTTCTGTTGTTGTCAGGCAAGGAATTTCATCTGTAGACCCTATTGACTCATGGCTCTAAACAATTCCTCCCACTTCATTGCAAACGAAACTCTGACTTCTGATTTTGTTCAGGTGTATGACTGAAATGTGAGCAGGAAAGGTGGAGTTAAACTCACACTCCCTAGCTCTAGGCAATAAACAATGAAGTGAAAGCCTACACTCCTCCTTCACCCCTTGGGAGGTGTGGCATGGTGGCAAGAGCTTGGAGGTGCTGCAGCTATTTTGTGACCACGAGGGGGAACCAACAAAGTAGCAGGGAAGCCAACCTAGAGCTCTGACTTATTTTTTTCTTTTGAGATGAAACTTTGCTTTTTTTCTCTGCCTGATCTCAAACTATTGGGCTCAAGCAATCCTTCTGCCTCAGCCTCCTGAGCAGCTAAAGTAACCAACTCTGAAACTTCTTCTCCAAGGAGTCTTGGTAAGTGAGACACTAAAGTGTTATTAATGTTTAAGCCACTTTCACTCACATATTTTGTTACTTGAAGCAGAAGGGCTCCTAAATGACACAATTCCTAACTGTGAAAAGAACAAATCATATTTATCTCTGTTGGCAACAGAGTAGAAGTATACAACTACTTGCTCTCATTACCAATCTCACTATATGCTGTGCATTATTCCTAAGATTATTATAACTTATAATTTTTCCTTTGGAAATTCAGAGCTTATAATAGCATTTGAAACTTCTAGACACCTGAGGCCATAATGACTGTGTGTTAAAGAAATGTTAAGGTAAGATTATACATAAAAATGGTTTACCCAAGTTTTAGAATTTATGCTTTCATATATTAAAGGAGATAGGGAGAAAATTCTGAAGATCTGAGGAGAGGATTTAGGAAACAGAAATGTTTAGAATTGGAAACTATAGGCCGGGCGCGGTGGCTCACGCCTGTAATCCCAGCACTTTGGGAGGCCGAGGCGGGCGGATCACGAGGTCAGGAGATCGAGACCATCCTGGCTAACACGGTGAAACCCCGTCTCTACTAAAAATACAAAAAATTAGCCGGGCGTGGTAGCGGGCGCCTGTAGTCCCAGCTACTCGGGAGGCTGAGGCAGGAGAATGGCGTGAACCCGGGAGGCGGAGCTTGCAGTGAGCCGAGATCGCGCCACTGCACTCCAGCCTGGGCGACAGAGCGAGACTCCGTCTCAAAAAAAAAAAAAAAAAAAAAAAAAAAAAAAAAAAGAATTGGAAACTATAACATATCTCTATGGGAGGAGCACAGACTGCTAGGCTAGGGATCATTTTGTACTGCCCAATTGTGTGCAGGACTCCCACTGGAATCAATCAGAGTCATATGCAAAAATCGATGGCAGATCTTGCCCTGAAACTGTAAATGAGGAAAGCTGAAAAATCTGAGCTATTTCTTGATATATGTCTGGGAATGCAGCAGGCTTTGGGGAGGTCAGATGCTTGACAGAAACAAATGTGCTTGAAACTCTAATATTGCTGGATAAATTAACAAGAAAGCGAGAATCCTATTCATTGTCTTTCTTTAAACTTGGAATGATTTGTTATTTTTTAAAAAAGGCCTCCAGCACTGCAATTATTATTTTTTCCAGATGGTTGAGTATTTTAATGAATAATACTCAGTCTTTGAAGAAATGGTATGAAATTAGACTTTTTTCTTTCCAATAGTCTTAGAAAAAAATTTCTTTTCTTTCAGGCCTAAACTAAACCTGTGTGCCAGAGGCTAAATTCTGTGCATGATCATTTCTGGAACAGAAATGTTAGGTGAATAAGTGCTGTACCAGCTGCTTTATGGGGAGTCTCCTTGACTACTAGAAATAGAATAAAGAAAGCAAGGTGGAACATCTGGCAACGTTAAGTGTCAAAAATCCATTTTCAAAGCCTTTTGTCATGGGGGTTCAAGGGAATAAATAAAAGCGTTCTTCTAAGTCCTGGTATGATTCTATATGTTAAGCAGAAGTTGTGATTTATGAAGAAGAAGAAGACTTGAATCGACTAGGTAACCTAAACAGAATCTTGCTCATAGTCGGTGTTTATTAGAAGTTTGTCTTATCAGTTGTAATTGGAGAGGGAATTTTTAAAAATTTTGCTTTTAATCTTTACTCTGAACCAGGCCATCTCTGTAATTTATAATCTCATCATTTAGGGGGTAAGTGGTTACTGTATTTCTGTTGTATCTTCCTTGTGGGACACTTTTCATCATTTTTATTAGCATTTTATGACTCTATAGCATGTATTAAGTTAGTATGAGAAATTTACATTATACATTATTTTAGGGTCTACAATATGAGATCCAAGGCAATTTTGAGAAAAAGTAAAAGTATTAAAAATGATCTGATGTTTTTTGGTCACATGAAAGTCATAAGAGACGCTTAGTGGATAAGAGCAAATGTGTAGACAGTCTAATATCTGTGGATGTAGCCCTCAAGAAATTTGCAGAATGTGTGACTTCTACAGTATTGTGTAGAATTTGGGGCTTTAGAGATCATGTATTCAGCTCTTTCTCTTACATATGAGGAACTGGAGGAGCTCAGAAAAAGTCCATTATCTTGTCCAGCACCATACTTTGGGTTTGTGAAACAGGAAGCGAGCCCACATCTTCTGATCTCTGTTCAGAACAGAAGTCTTTAAGACTATGTCATAATATTAATTTCAAATCTCTCTAAATTTCTCCAATAGTCCACTGGAGGTCTGTCATTTTATAATTATCTATAGCCTTGTTTTTCAAGAACATTTGCAGGGTTACAGGTTCAATTAATTAACCCATCATTACACAATATTTGCATGTGTTATTTTGTCCTAAAGCAACCTCTTTAAAATTTCCAGCTTACTTCTGATTTCTGTGTTTTGGGATTTAGTAAATTATTGTGCAATATATTTATACTCTTTATAAGATTGCTTCTCTTGGTTTCAATGGGTTTATCAGAAAATGTTGCTATAATTGATCTCTAAGGTCCAACCCTAGAATTCTATTAATCTATATACAATTTCTATTTATTCTGTGGTTAAACTCTCCCTGGTATTAGTATGTTATTGTGTTTCTTTCATTGGAGGATAAAAGCTTTCTTTGTGTTTACTAAAATAATTTTAGACATGAATGGCTAGAAATATTTTTGGCAAGCTTCTGCTTCATCCCTGAGTTAAACTGGGGTTTAAGACTGACCAGGAGAGTAACACCATTATAGTCTTTTAGAATGCCAAGAAGTCTGGATTAAAAGTAAGTTCCCGAGCTAACTGCTGTCTTTCGTGTTCCTTAGTGTAGGTCTCTCTTTCTGATCTCCCCGTCCTTGGATTCTCAAGTGCTAGAAATGCAGAACCATTGCTCATTCTACCTTCTCCCACACCCAACCCCCCACTTGCCTGTACTTATTGAACTGCCCTGGGGCAGGTAAGCTATGGCCTCATTCTCCAAAGTTCCTAGGGCCTTAAAGTCTTCTGTTGTCCAGAGCTCCTAGACATGTCATTTTAGTGGTACAGATACCAGATAGATGCTCAAAGACTTCTCAGGTTGTGGTCTTGGGCCTGCACTGATGGGCTATGAACATAAATTATATCAACTGTAGGGCATGGGGTGGGAGTCAGTGCTACAGGAACTATGGGCCCTGGTTTTTCTAATGTGTCAGTGTCAGTGTGAGGGTGACTATACTGATGATGAGGGTGAAGAGAACCAAATAGTAAACACTACTGGGGAAAACTTGAAATCTGTGCTGATGAATATAAAACAAGGAGAGGAAAATCAAGGTTTAATTTGGCTATGCAAAAAATACCAATTACTTTTGTGACCTAATTTTAATTTAGGTTTATTTATTGAGCAGCAAAATAATAATTGGTGTATAGCTAAATATGTCACATAAATTCTATTATAAGTTTTATTGATTCCATTATTCAATTTTACTCTTGTACACTCATTCCCATACTCATGCAATGGGATTGTTTCAGATCTTAACAAAAAATTAAATTACATCCTAAGTTAATGGTGAGCTTAAAGGATTTGTGTGAATGTTAATGAATACCCACCTAGGAACTGTCAGGTACATACAGGCAGATTTTGTGAAGCATTTTGGAATGGGGAACTTAAATCAAACATTATTCTTTGAACAATTTTTTTATAATAACATTTCTTGTTTGTTCCTACATGTTCATTGATAAAATAATGAAAAAAAAGAGTAGTTCTTTATGCATAATTACAAGATAGAAAGATAAGCAACAGTACCATTTTGGTGTAAAGTTTATGATTCTTTATACACACACACACACATTTTTTGGGGGAGCAAAATTGCTCTCAACATTCTACTTCTTTTGTTTTTACTTTAAAGTATTAGCTTTCCTGGGTTAATGACGGTATTGCCATAACTGACTTCATTCACCCCCAGTTCTATGAATCCTTATTTCATTTTCACTTATTTTTGTACACCAATATAAAAATTATTTTTAATTCACCATTTCATACCTAACAATGTTTTGTGAAAATTTTCATGTTCTTAAATATTACTTAATATTATTTAATGGCTTTGTATTATTCTATTGTATGTTTATATATGTCATAATATTTTTCCTTAATCTTTTTTAAACATTAATTTTTCCATAATCTTTTTTATACATTAAAGGCTACTTTAAAATTTTTCCATTGCTATATTTTATGCTGTTATTGTCCTTGTACATAAACTGTTTCACACATGTCTGATGATTCATGTACAATAAATTCCTAAGTGTGTAATTTATAGGTCAAACAGCCTCCCAAATTTAAGTTTTTATAAATACAGTGAAAATGACCTCCAGAAATGATATACCAGTTTATATACTCTTGAATTTTAGCTTAGCATATTATTAAATATTTATTAATCAAGTTTAACATGATAGCACATTATTTTAATTTGCATTCCTTCCTTTAATAATGTTTTCATATACTTATTAATCACTTGTACTCTTTTGTACATTTTTGTGATTATTAATCTTCTTCATTCCTTTACATATTAACTTTTATTGTATAAATTTATTTATTTATTGTAATTGTATTACAAATTTATTTTCTTTTGTTCCTTAACACACTAGCTGTGTAATCTTGGGACAGCTATTTATCTTGCCTGTACCTCAGTGTCTTTAAAGTAGGACTGAATAATCTAGAGCACTTCTTGAGTCAATGTGTTCTGAATCTAAAAAGTGGCTCAGATTCGGGAACTGAGTGGGAGTGTAACTTTTTGTCGGGCTGGCCACTCTCAGTTTCCAGCTCTTCCATTGCTTTTTATCTGGTTGTAGACATTAAGCAGCACCATTGTTAGTTGCATGTCTGTTTTTCTCCTCAAGGTACAAAGCTCTCTTAACAACTCCCTGAAAGTCAAAGCCTCTAGATTACCCTCTGGCCTTGCCTGTAGTTAAGGTGTTTCTGGTGGCTTAGTACCACTACCTGAACTACTATCTTTTATTACAGGGTCCTCTCTTCCCCACAGACATGAATGAACCAGCTCTATGACCACGTCTCCCATAACCAGCCCCGGCCTGCAAAGGCAGCCACCACAGAGCTTCTCAGTGATGTATCAGTGCATTCCTGATGGACGGTGTGTTACTTGGTGTTCCATTCTCCCAGTGAAACATAATTCTCTGGTCAGTATTCTGATCTTTCACGTCTTGTCTAGCATGCCCACTTCTCTCAGCCTCTTTTTTCTTTCCTCTACCACCTGTCAGGTGACTCTGACATTTCCACCTCACTCAGCATGGGCTGTCACTTTCCTCAGATTTCCAAGAGCCACTCTGGCAACAAATGTACCCACTCCATGAGGTTCCTGCCAGGTGGTTAAATATTGTGCCTGGAGGAAGTGATCCAAGTCAATACATCTTTGTTTATGCAGTTGTATATGCCAGCCTTCTTGACCAAAGTGCCCCATAAATGCAATACCAGAGGTACTCTCCTGTCTCTCACTGGTAAAAGATAGATATTTCTTGTAGCTTCTTTGGTGTATAGCGTACTTCCTCCCTCATCAGGCTTAACATGCGCCCGTGCAGGTTATGCTCAGATTTATTCTAGTTTTAAAGCTGCCATCCAGAAAAGAAAGTAAGGACATCTCCCAAGAGAAATACCTGTTTCTTTGCAGGGGTGGAGCCTCTGTGGCATCTCCAGCAAAAGGATTCATGTTTTTGTTTCATGGTTTTCTACCCAGGGCCCTGATCTTAGGCCAACACACCTTCCTCAACTGAGTATTGAATCATCTGTAGATCTCTGTGACTTAACTTTCCAGATCTTCAATCTGCTGCTCACTAATGTCTTGTCTTCCATTTTGTAGGCTATCAAACAGGCTAATGGCTTTCACACTTAGCCTTTAACTGCACGACAGCCCTCAGTTTCTTGTTATTCTTTTGTAGTTTATTCCTTTGTAGCAGGAACCTCCAACCTCTGTCGTCTTTACAGACACTGCTGCCCTTTATCTTCTAAAGGCCGTCCCAAGGCACGGTTGGTGACCTTTAGCAATTCAGTGTCCTGATGCCAAGGCTACCCTGCCTCATATACCACGCAGGATGGCACCCTTTTAATGAGGCTGTGCAGGATGGCACCCTTTTAATGAGGCAGTGAGTGAGCTAGTTCCCACACCCCATCAAACTGCTTTTCTTGGACCACAAGTGGCAGGTACCATTTATGCTTGTTGAGATGTTCAAGAGGCAGGCACCAAGAAAGAATTAGACAGTGTATTAGTTTCATTTGGCTGCTCTAACTAATGACCACAAATTTAGTAGTTTTAAACAGCACAATTATTACAGTTCTGGAGGCCAGAACTAAAATCAGTTTCTGCCTGAAATTAGTTTCACTCGTCAAGATAAAGGTGTCAGGAAAGCAACACTCCCTCCAAAAGCTCTAGGGGAGAATATTTTCCTTGCCTTTTCCAGCTTCTGCTGGCTGCTCGCGTTCCTTTGTATCACCAGAGTCTTAAAATCTCTCTGTCTCTCTGTCTCTGCTATTCATCACTGTAAACCAAAAATAGAATTCTAAGCCCTGCAGCCATCCAAATGGATCCCTCCTCTTGGTCAAGAGCATTCCAAAGCTAACCTGAAAAACTAGCTTAGGCCACGATGGGAAAGGGCAGCTGAACAGCCCTCGTTATACCCTCGTCCCTTTTGGAATTCAGGGCCAAGTAACCAGTATTAACATTAAAACAGAGACCTTAAGACTGATAGAACAGATTCTTTAAATCTGAATAAGAAACATTTACAATCTATTCGCTCTGAAGCTTGTTATCTGGAGGCTTCATCTCTATGATAACAATCTTGGTCTTCACAACCCCTCATGGTAACCCCTACATTTCTTTCTTTTGATTCCAGGTCTTTAGATAATAGCTCAACAATGGCCAGTCAGAAAATATTTGAATCCACCTATGACCTGGAAACCACCCACTCTCTCTTCCAGTTGTCCCACCTCTCTGGACCAAATCAGTGTACTTCTTACATGTATATATTGACATCTTATGTCTCCTTAAAATGTATAAAACCAAGTTGTTGCTTGAACATGTTGGGCACATGTTCCCAAGATTTCCTGAGGGGTGTGTCACAGTGCATTTGTTACTCATATTTGGCTTAGAATATCTCTTCAAATATAGTACAGAGTTTGAGTTTTTTGTGGACATCACACTGCCTTCTCCTCTGTTTATATTTATGTCAAACTTCCCTCTGCCTCTCTCTTATAAGGGCAGTTGTGCTAACTGCCCTTTAGGGCCCAGCCAGATAATCCAGGATAATCTCCTCATCTCAGGATCCTCAACTAATCACATATGCAGAGATCCTTTTCCCAAATAAGATGCATTAGAAAGTTCTAGGAATTATGACCTGATATCTTTGGAGGCCATATCTGAGCCTACCACAATAGCAAGGGATTTATTGGGGAAAATAGCTCTGAAAATAAGGGAGAGAACCAGAGAAGATGGAAAAAGCCTTCAATGCAGTTCTGACATCTCTGAAATGGAGTGACAAGGAAGGGGCAATGTATATAAAGAGTTTCAGACTGCAACACAATTTCTGAAAAGTTTTGTCCAGTCTGATGAAAAGTCCTTGAGACAAAGTGCTCCATTTAAAAAGTCCTGTGTCTTCAGGAATGGGCCCGCATCAGTGGGCCCTCTGTGTAAAGTCATTGGCTAAATGCAGCCCATTGGAAGCGTGGCCTGGGCAGGATGTGGTGGTGGAGCCAGAAGGGCAAGGGCTTGAGCTGTCAGTCATTTACACTTCCCACAGCAGTAAAGCTGAGCAATGAATTTTCATGGCCATAACATCCATCCATGTATCTCTCCATCAGATCTTGTTGCCACCAAACTTCACATTCTTAAAGGTCACCAACCAGCTGTCCAACCCATTAGCCATTAACCGATAATTAGTTTAGATTTATACCTTTCTGATTTTCCTTTTATGCTTTCCATAGATTATGCTTGAAGTTCTGTTCAGTGGATTTCCTTCCACTACTCTCTTTCCTCAAAACCTCTAAGCAGGACTATGATAAAAACAGTGTTATACTCTTGGATGGTGACAGAACACCTTGTAGTTATCCTTAAGCAAGGCCTGTGCTTTTCCCTCCTCTATCAACCTGCTATAAGGAACTTCTTATGAGTCCATAGATATTGATGAGGTAAAGGCGTCAAGGCAATCAGGGTATGTCCCATGGAGTCTGATTCACTAGCTCATGTGATTTACTTTGACTATCTAGACCATCTTCAGCCTGGTCCTGAGTGTACCATTTCAGTTGAAATGTGCAATGCTGCTACACATATCCAAATTTGTAATTTGGCACATTAAATAAGGCCCAGTTCATGATGGAAGGCTTAGTTCTGTAATTCGTGGTGTAAGGGCTAGACACCTTGTGACTAAGCAACCATGGATTCCCATCATGATGTCTTGTGCCTCTGTCAGACCCAGTTCCAAGCTGAGACCTGGTTTCAAATGAAGGATAGTTGTGGGAAGAAAACAGCACGTCCTTTTCCCCAAATCCTGAGTCTGTGTTGTGATTTTTCTATTAATCCTTCTCTCCACCAAATACACTTCAAGTATCATCCAGTCTGCCTGCTCATAAAGCCTAAATGACAAGGCCACTCACCCCACAGCTTTGTGCTCAATGTTGAGCCTTTTCTCACCTGGGAACTCATTTAAAGCTGGGTGCTTTACATATTACCTTGTACATGGGTGGGGGCAGTGTACCCAAATATCATATATATTCTCTCTAAAATTTAAAAAGATCTACCAAGCACTGAGCCTCTTTCTTCATAGCAGGATTGCCAAGTGCAGCCAAACTTTCTCTCATCTTAGAGAGGCTATCTTGACCTGCCACAGACCATCACTCCTTTAAAAACTTCTTCTATGTGCAAGTCTCTGACTTTCGTGGAATTTATCTCACCTCCCTCTGGCATGCATATATCTTTCAAAAGCATCTATTTTTTGCTACTTCCTGATCACCAGGTCCAATTAGCATATTACCATCAATGTAATGAACCAGTATGATGCTTGTGGAATATCAAGGCAATCAAAGTCCCTCTAGGATATATTAAGACTGAGATCTGGAGAGCTGACATAGCTCTGAGTTAAAAGAGTGACAGCGAATCATTTCTAATTTTCTCGATTACTTGTTATAGAAAAGAAGATGTTTGCTGGGTCAATGACTGCATAAAAGGTGCCAAGGGTGGTGATGATTTGCTCCAATGGTGATACCACATTTGAAATAGCAGCTGCAATTGCTGTCACAACCTGATTAAGTTTATGATAATGCATAGGCATCCCTGAACATACATCTGTCTTTTGTATCAGCCAAATAGGGGAGTAAAAAGAGGATATAATAGAACCCTCTGCACCTTTCATGTCTTTGATGATGGTATTATTCTCTGCAACATCCAGGGATGGATGTAGTATTGCTTTAAATGAGGTGAGGCTAGGGGATGGGGAAACCGGTAGAGAGCAATGAATCTGGCTTCTTACAATAATAGCTCTGACACCATTGATTACAGAACCAATGTGCAGAAGGAAATAACCACAGAATGGGTGTACAGTCGCAGTGGATCTACTGTGAGATGGACTAAAACCAAGACTCCAACTATCACCTGACCTCCACAAGACTCTTGTTTGACAAGGGTAGACTTTCTTGTCTTTGTGGGTTAACATCAGTTCAGAGTAGTATTTTTCAACATCTGAATGTTTACTTCCCTTTTCTCAGTGTACAGTTACCCTGGTACACAGCCGTGTGTTCCTCTGGAGAAGGCTTGGAGGAAGAGTTTTAGTAAACATCTGTGGCCATGTTCACGGTCTTCCTCAAGTTCTCCAACTAAGGGATTAGGGGATCTGAGAGCTAGAACTGGCTAAATGGTCTTGTATTCCCATTCCAGTGACTCACGTCAAGTTTTTGCCACTTAGACTTAGAATTTTTTCACAGATACATGTCAAACAGTATTTTCATAGCTGCCCATTTATTTTATTCCTAGGGATCTTCATACTCAATTAGCTACCACCAGAGATCCCTTTAGGTTAAAATACTTTGATTACTGCTCCGCCCCATTGGCTTATTACGGTAATTGCACACAGCTTGTCTCTGATGATTAAAGACTGCCACCTGGTTTATATCCATCTGGAAATGAAACCAGGGAGCCTAATTTTATGAAGGCATCTGCAAACATCATCTCTAGACTAAAAAGAATAGCACCATCGAGCTTTTTAAGAATGTTGTAGGCTGGGTGCAGTGGCTCATGCCTGTAATCCCAGGACTTTGGGAGGCCGAGGCAGGTGGATCACTTGAGGTTAGGAGTTGGAGACCAGCCTGGACAACATGGTGAAACCCTGTCTCTAATAAAAATACAAAAATTAGCTGGGTGCGGTGGCATGTGGCTGTAATCCCAGCCTCTTGGGAGGCTGTCGCTTGAACCCAGGAGGCAGAGGTTGCAGTTAGTTGAGATCACGCCACTGCACTCCAGCCTGGGTGACAGAGTGAGACTCCATCTCAAAAAAAAAAAAAAAAATTAGAATGCTGGTCTTCTTCACCCCAGTGCATTTCCTAATATCTTGGTGAAGGAGATGTTCTCCTGGTACCAACAGGAATGGCTAGATTTGGCTAAGCAGATTGCCCGTAGTAGTTTCATTTCAACATTATCTCCCTAAGCCTTCATAGTCACTCTTTCTACTGTAGAATGCCAATGTCTGGCATCTTTCTTTATCCTCTTTTTGTGTCAGCCACTGTTGAGTCCATACTTTAAATTTTATCCAGCATTTCCAGGTATTTTGTATTTGGAAACTTTTATGATTATATATATTTATAAATTGATTTAACATATTTAAACTTTTATGATTATATATTTATGTATTGATTTAATAATGTATAAATATATATTTTATATATAATTAAACATATTCATATTTATATTTTGAGATAAGGGGTCTCGCTATGTTGCCCAGCCTGATCTTGAACTTCTGGCCTCAAGGGATCCCCCCACCTCAGCCTCCCAAGTAGCTGGGATTACAGGCATAAACCACTGTACCCAGCTCTTTTCTGGTTATATATTCTGCCATAGTACAAGAAATACATTATTTCTATGATTTAAGATTAATATTTATATTATTTTGAATGCCTTCTACAGTTCATTATTTTATATCCCCCCTAACTATAAAAAGGCCTTGTTATGCTTTATCTGTTAAATATTCATTACCATATTTTTAATATTGTTTAAAGTTTTTGAGTATAACCTCCTATTATCAATTCACAAATAAATTTTTATCTAGTTTCTTTCATGTTTTTGTAAATCTTTGATTATGCTCTGCATTCTAGCGAGTTTCTTAGTATTGTCAGCCTACTTATCATTTTGACTATGTAAACTACTTTATTCCTCATTGCATTTTTTACTCCAATTGCTATATTTTATATTTACAATATCTTGAAATTTACATGTTCTTATTTTGTTTTTGTTTACTACTCAGTTTTCTGTTTTCTTCTGCTTTTAATTGAAGTGATGCCTTCACTGATCCCACTGAATATTTGCAATATATTTTAAAATGCCTTTGTCAAACTATTTTATGGGATGAATTTCACCTGGAGTGAATTCCTATACCAGTTATTAATATTGTTGGTTGCCTTTCCTAGTACTGGTATTTCTATTGTTCTTTTTTTATTGCTGTCTAAAAGTCACCACAAATGAAGTGGCTTAAAATAACACATATTTATTATCCTACACTTTTCATGTTTTAGAAATCCAGAAACATCTAGATCAGAATCTAACAAGCTGCAATTAAGGTGTCCAACAGGGCCGAAGCCTCCTCTGAGACTTGGAGTTCTCTTCCAAGCTCAAGTCATTGTTAGCAGAATTTATGTCCTTGCAGCTGTAAAACTAATGTTGGCCTGTGTCTTCAAGGCCAACAGGACTTAGGATCTTTGACTTCTTTTAAAGAACTCACCTGATTAAGTCAGGCCCATCAAGGATTATCTCTCTTTTCATGATCTCAAGTCAATTGATTGAACTTAATTATATTTGCGAAGTGTTTGCACCTTTGCCATATAATGTAACTTAATCACCAAAGTGCCATTAATCATATTCACAGGCTCTGCCTACACTCAAAAGGAGAGAATTACATAGGATATATCAACCAGGAAGTAGAAATCTTGAGTCATTTTAGAATTCTGCCTACCACAGATATATCATGGATTATTTTGGGGGGCAACATGACATTAATTTTCAGTGGGAGATTTTTCTTTTCTTTGCTTTCTTTACCCATCTCTGTGGAATGGTATTGCTGCTGCCTCCACTCTGCCTCTTGATTCCTAATCCAAAACCAGGTCTTGCCATTTTTTTAATGCTGATTTTCCATGATGATGTTTGGAATGCTGTAGACAGAGAAAAGGTGGTGGGAGAGAGAAAGGTTTTTGGCCTTATGTCCTGATCAAGTGCTGTTCTAAGTCTTCTGCCTCCCTAAATAGAACTATAATCCCGGGTGGCACTCTGTAAGATTTTTTTTCCTTATTTTAATAATATTATTATTTATTATTTTCAAGCTTTCTTTCAGGATTTGCAGCCAAACCCAGACTTTGGCTTCCAAAAAAAACATGAGCCTGGCACTGGTTTTACATGGAGGATGGTGGTCTTCTAGTTTCCTCTGTTCCCACTGTCAACTTCTGCTGCAAAGCCTAGCCATTCTGTACATTCAGTCTCCATTGATCATTGTGCTTTTCTGTCCATTTCTAGACCATCATAATGTTTAACTGTTAAGTTGTTTAATTTTCTTCTTTTAATATTATTTTCCTGTCATTTGTACATCTCTGGAACAGAGGCAGTTTTCAAAGTGTGAACTCATTATGCCATTTTCAGCCAAAAGTCCTTCAGTGTTTTTTTTTCTTATGAAATGTATTTAGTTGGTTATTATTTTGGACTCAAATTTAGCATCTTTGTGCTTCAAAGAAGTTTCAACATAAAATCATGAGGCCTACAAATTTAGAAAAGGTTAGACTTATTTCTTAAAAAGGATTATAACCTGCAGGCTGGGAAGTGGGCCTCTGGCAGGGACTGAAAACAAGCACTTCAAGGGAGGAAAGGTGAGACAGGAATTTATGCTGAAGGGGTTGGCTAAGTATATATATTAAACAGGCTATGGGAATAGCTATGAATATTCATGAACAGGGGAATGCACACAGGATAGTAAGGAAATATGTATGTTACATATGTCTCATGTTCACTTTGGGGTGGAGACTTAACATTTAAATATATTACAATTAGGCCTTACACATCAAAAGGTGAAGCAGGGACATGAAGGCACTCAGTGTGCAGCTTCTGTAAACTGGCCAGAACCAGTCCATGGTTGATGGTCTCTTATCAGAAGAAAGTTACTGAAATCAGTCTTGTCCAATCAAAGCTGTAGTTATGCCTTGTGGAACAGGCAAGGAGGTCAGTCAGTGTCTGGTGGTGAATAAGCTGTGATTGGTAATATATTGCTTATCTTGAGGCCAGTGTTTGTTTAGCTGCTAGAGAAAAAGAGAAAACTTGCGGCAGTTAGCACACAGTTTATTAAGTGTGGGGGATGGGGGTGTGACTTAACCCTCGCCTAGCATGGGCTTAGAGGTCTCATTTATAATTTGGTATCTTATTGCCACAAGGAGTCTGTTCCATCATCCGTCTTATTATTTCTGTTTTAATGTTAATGCTGGTCAGTTGTGTTTGGGTATAATGAGGCATGTCTGACTCCCTGTTAAGTCATGGCTGGGAACACAGCTTTTAAGGTTTCTTTGGGCACCCATCGGCCAAGAGGGAGTCTGTATGGTTGGTTGGGGGGCTTAGGATTTTGTTTTTAGTTCTCAGAGGCAATATAACCCATTTACGCATATTGCATAACAAGTAGATTTGGTCTTTTTATTATATTAGCTATGCCTGAGAGTTTTGTTAGTGGGCGTGAAATGGCAATGAGAAATCTCATTCATGAGCAGTCTGATGACTAGGTTCCATCCCTCTGGATTATTGTATTTATTTTGCCCCTAAAGAATTTTTGAAATTAAAATACTTCTTCATTACTAGAAGAAAGTTGACTTAAAAAAAAAATTAAAACAGAGAATACAAGAAAATGTCTACATGAGATTTAAATGGAGGTTAAATCTTGATCTTTCTATGAAGAACCTGCCTGAAGAAAGGCTAGCTGCTGTCTCTTCTCTAAAGACTTTTGTTGTGTGCAAGACAGTGACTTGTTTTACCTGTTTTCTCCAACTGCTAGAAAAGGCTTCTAAATGTCTGTTTCTTGTACCTGATGAGTTAAGGGATTTTTAAAAAATAAACTTTTAATGTAGAAGAATTTTAGATTTATGGAAAAATTAAATACAAACACAATACAGAGAGATCCTGTTTCCTCTAAAGTTAACAACTTATACTGCCATGGTACATTTGTCAAAAAACTAATGATACTTCACTTTAACTGAATTCTAAACTTCATCCAGATTTCACCATTGTTTCTTCTTTTCTGTCTCAGGATCCAATTCAGAATGCCAGATTGCATTAGTCATAATAAAGATATTTAAAAAATGAAATCACATAGATCCAAATAC
Source organism: Pan paniscus (assembly GCF_029289425.2). Classification (NCBI taxonomy): domain Eukaryota; kingdom Metazoa; phylum Chordata; class Mammalia; order Primates; family Hominidae; genus Pan; species Pan paniscus. The sequence continues at coordinate 116,498,769 of NC_073254.2, read as the reverse complement.
ATTTTATTTGACAACTCTAAATCAAACTACAGCTGTGTCTAGGATATATGAGTTCAAAACATTTTCTGTGGAGGAGCTTACTATTAGGGCTATGACAACATCACACTTAAGGAAATAATTTCCACTGGTTGCCCTGATACTGTGGAGGGCAGTGAAAGTGGAGAAAAATAAAAACATCAAGGCATTGGTGTTATATTTAGCTTTGCCTTCCAGTGGGTAAGGATTTGTCACTAATACAGAAAAGAAGTATCAGAAATTGAGGACGGGTCAAAATGACCCAAAGGAGAGTCTCAAGATGGATATCAGAGCCTTTAACACCCCAGAGGGCTGGGCTCTCTAAACTGGTTTCCCTGACTACTGGAAGACTCCTATTCAGTGGAGCTGAATGGCCAATTGTTGAACATTTGGATAAGTGATTGAGGAATGTACTATGTCTTAATACAGGGGTGTGTAGTCACTAAGGAGGCACACTCTGTTCAAAGGCCCTTAAGTAAATTAAAGATTTTCGTCACAAAGGTACAGCCTTATTTATCTGTGAAATCTTACCTGCGTCTAATTTTGAGACTCTTATTACTAGTAGCTAGGAGGGGTGGAACTTTTCAATACTAAATGCCCTTACGCTTAACTGAACAAGTACAAGGTTCAGTGGACTGCATATAGCAGAACTTCAGCCTGGAGTCTGACATTCCATCACATACAGAGTCCAGTGGGGTTAAGGATTTAGGAGTGGCTTCTCTTCCTACTCTTCTCGTTCCTCCAGCTCTTCTGGCTCAGCTCCAGAGCTGCCTTGTGAAGCTTCCCCTCTCCTAGTCACTAGGAAATTCAAAGCTCCTCCTTATGACTTTCTCTGCTTTTTCTTTCTCACCTGCGGTGACCATTGATTATGGTTTTCTCCTCAGCTTCAGAGGAATTATTATTTACTTCCAGCTGTTTCTATTTTAGATAGGGCTGGGATTGTGTGGGGGTGGTTGTATTTTGGATTCTGTGGGAGAGGAAGCTGTAAAGCAATCAGACATACCACAGAGATATAGCACAGTGCACGTGTTCTGTGCATTATTATGCTAGGAGCACCTTTGTCTATTTCTCTAGGTTTAGCTGCAGTACCAAATGCCTACTTTTATTCTCCTTGCTTAGATATGCAACAGAAATCAGGAAGGAGTTTCACATTTTCTTTTTTTTTTTTTTTTAACACTTCAAACCTTTTATTTTTATTTGAAATATAAAAATGTATACATAGTTTCAAATTAACTTTATATATTCTAATTAAAGTTTCCATAGTTATTCTTGTGTAAAAAGGATGAGTTCATGTCCTTTGTAGGGACATGGATGAAGCTGGAAACCATCATTCTCAGCAAACTATCGCAAGGACAAAAAACGAAACACCACATGTTCTCACTCATACGTGGGAATTGAACAATGAGAACACTTGGACACAGGGTGGGGAACATCACACACTGGGGCCTGTTGTGGGGTGGGGGGAGGGGGGAGGGATAGCATTAGGAGATATACCTAATGTAAATGACAAGTTAATGGGTGCAGCACACCAACGTGGCACATGTATACACATGTAACAAACCTGCACGTTGTGCACATGTACCCTAGAACTTAAAGTATATAAAAAGCAAAACAAAACAAAACTAAACTAAATGAGTACTTGGGAAAATTTGGTAATGGCAAATCATTGAAAAATGCTCAGGAATCGGGGTGTAGGTAAAACAATGATAAATCTGGAAATAATCCTTAAAATTTGGAAGGGTTCTTTACCCGCGTTGCTTTACAATTAGCTTAAAATTCCCGTTTCACTTTGAAGAAATTTAAACTGGAAATCACAATTATTGTATTTTGACTGTGGAGTTTGACATTTTCTAGGAATCAGAAATGGAAAGTAGGGGTAGTGGTACGAGGATGAGGAAAAGACTTTCTTCTGCTTTACTTGTTACATGCTTTCTATTCTTCAGACTTCCCAGTTTCTCTTTTTTTCTTTCCTGTTTTGCCCATTTGGACTCTTTGTGTGTTGGCTTGTTTTTCTCTTCTGGTGAATTCGGAGGTCTACATTCTATTTTTATTGTACGAGTGGCTGTTTTTGACACTTTATACCATATTTGAAGCCCTTTCTCTCTATTAATCAATGTCGAATATGAGAGAATGTTTATTGCAGAGCTAAAATTCAAGCCTAAGCACTTTCATTCTAGCATTGTTGCTCTTAATTATTCAGCTCTTAAATGCACATAATGCTGTTTCAACCATTTTTAAATTTAGGCTTTATTTTTAGCATTATTTCCTGTCCTTTTAATTCTTTTTAAAATTTAGTTTTTGAGACGGGTTTTCACTCTGTTTCTCAGGTGGGAGTGCAGTGGCTGTTCACAAACATAATTATAACTCACTGCTGTCTCGAACTCCTGGGCTCGAGAGCTCCTTATGCTTCAGTCCCCTAGTAGCTGGGATTACAGGCACCACAACACCCAGCTATCTCCTAACCTTTTAAACAAAAATCACGTAGAACAAGATTTCTTGAACAGGGGTTATATACTTTTGGATTGTAACTTGCCTATGTTTATTTTAGACAGTAAAGAATAGTTTGTTTTACTGGAATGTCTTTTATCTAGAGACTTGGAAAAGTATTGTTGAATCTTTGTTGAGATTAAACATGTGCATAGCTATGACATACATATACACATGTATGGAAATTAGCAGAATTCCAGTTCTAGTTTTTTGTGTCCATCTGTATATATCTGTGTACACTGTATGTGTGTGAAAGAGAAAGAGATATTACTTAAAAAGAAAAAATATGCAAAGCATATATGAAAAATTTGGTATTTTATGTACTCCAGAAAACAATTAGTGTTAGATTAGTGTACTGGGTGAAACAAAGTGGGGCATGCCATGATGTTAAAAATCTATGCTCATTCATCCACCATGGACTTTGCCATGGCTTTGGCAAGTCTATCAGACAGAGCAACAGGGCTGGATAATATTTACCTAGTCTGTGGAGGTGCATATGCTGCTTTTTTTATTCTTAAATAAAAGTTACCACTTATAAAACATTACTTCTTTTTCCCACTTTAGCTAAGTCTCAACCAACAAAAACTCAGCAGTATCAGTTGAATCCATTCAAATTTGTGCTGCAATTGTGCTTTATTAAATGCTTATTTAGAAACATATGACGTTGCTTCCTTCCATTTTCAACCAAAGTTACTTTTTCAGAGAAATATCCTCAATTGTTCATTTTTATTATTTTACTTGTCCTCCTTTACCTTACTCATTTGCCTTTTAAAATGAACATAAAAATTCTATTTCTGATGAGAACCTGGATCTGTGAAGCGCATTCACGAACAGAGTGAAAGTACAAAGCATGGTAAGAAAAATCAGAACAATATGAAATCATCATAGATTATGGTAGATGAAGACATTATCCCTAAGTTTTTCATAATAAACTTGACAATAAAGGTGATGATAGCTCTTCCCAAACACAACCACTAAATTGTTACCAAGCAGTAGTTATCAATCTAAGGAAACTTTTGATGTACTTAGATGTCAGTTTAGTATAGGCTTTTAGTATTGTAGAGATGCAAATGAACCTAAATCTCGTGTCTTTTATGTAGGAAAACAATAAGTAATAACTTCATGAAAAAAATCATTCTTTCTGTACTATTTCCAAAATAAAATGCTTTCATGGAAGATTTTTCTGTTTTCTTTTTTCCAGTCTCCAAGTTCAGATACTTCATCAGAATACATCTCAATATACATATTTTAAAATTAATTATGCCTAGAACTCTAAATTTTTAATCTTTTGATTTGCAGACCCACATTTTTCTTCAGAGATAAAAAGCTTTCCTTGATTAATTGTTGAACTGTTAATTTCTTCTATTCATCTTTTCTTTGAATTCCTGTTATGCATAGGTTGAATATTTCACCTTTGCCTTTTTATCATTTGTATCATCTAAACTTCTCTTTCTTTTGTAGGTGATTTTTCTAACTTTTGTCCCCTAATTAACATACTTAAACCTTCTCATACAATACTTTCTGCTACTCTGTGTTCCAAACATTTTTTCCCTTTATTATCTTTTAACAATAAGCTATTTGAAAGAGTTCTGCTTCCAGAAATGGTAAGTTAGCTTATTCGGACAACTGAAGAACATCGAAGCAGTTGTAAAATGACTAAAGGAGTTGGAAAATTATGAACAAAGTATCTGACAAAAGGGACTGGCAGAGCTATCTTGCTAGTGAGGGCTTGCAAGGCTATGATATGAAAAGAAAGAAAGACCAGGGAGGTGTGTGTTAGGCACTAGTCTTACCTTTCTCCTTCAATGCACTTGCCAGTTTGAAAGGAGTGACTGAGAGGCTTAGAAGCTATACAGAACTTCTAGGCATCTCATACTATTGGCAAATTCCAAACATTGGAATTAGGGCAACAAGTAAGTATTTTAGTAAATAAACTAGGCTTTCAGTTGGAACACTGAAGAACGTTATACTTTGAAAATAAGCATAAAGATTAACAGACCTAGATCTCACAAAGCCTGACCTCACCTGAAAATCATTTCCGTCTGTGATTAGTTTGAGGCGATATACTTCTGGACTTATTCCTGGCAAAGGCAAAGTTCACTGTGGACGAAGAAAAAAAGTAATTTCATCTTCAAATGATTTCTAGATATTTCCACATATAATGTTGACACAACAATAAACAGTAAAACACAAAAGTAAAAATAACTGATTAAAAACCAAGGAAAAAACCTAAATATATCACAATGAGATGCAGATATTAAAGATAACAGACACAAATTTATAAATTACTGTGATAATATATTTAAGACATTCTAAGTTGACATATTTAACCAGAGGACTAAAAATTTTAGCAAGAATTGAATGAAAATTTAAAACTAAAATAAATAAAATTAAATATTTAACTTATGGCTTCAATGGCAGATTAGATGCAGTTATAAAGAAAATTAGTGAACTGAAAAATAGTCAAAAGAACTATCCAGACTGAAACAAAGAGAGAAAAAAGGATGGAAAGAGCATATGATACATATGACATACAGTTAAAATGTCTGTACTTGGAGTCCTTGGAGGAGAGCAAAGATAATGGGACAGAATCAATGTTGGAAGAAATAGTGGATGAAAATTTAGATGCTTTTCATGCTTCTATTAAGTTTGCTTTGTCCTGCCTTTGCTTCTTCAAGGTGATAAATACTCAGTGTTTCTATCAAAAATGATTTATAGTCCAGGCATGGTGATTCATGCTTGTATTCCACAGTTTGGGAGGCCAAGGTAGGAGGATGACTGGAGGCCAGGAGGTTGAGGCCAGCCAGAACAACATCATAAAACCACATCTATACAAATAAATAAAAAACTTAGCTGGGCACAGTGGTGCTTGCCTGTAGTCCCAGCTACTCAGGAGGCTGAAGTGGTAGAATTGCTTGAACCCAGGAGATCAAAGCTGCAGTGAGCCATGATTGTGCCACTGAACTCCAGCCTGAGCAACAATGTGAGACCATGCCCTGTCTCTAAAAAATAAACCAAAAAAACCCAACAACAACAAAAAGGATTTAAAATAGAAAGATTTGTAGGACAAGCTGTATTCCCTGATTGTCTTAGTCATTTCAGGCTGATATAATAAAATACCATAAACTGGGTTGCTTAAGCAACAAACATTTGTCACAGCTGTAGTCTTTTATCCCTCACCTTCCTCTTACCGTTTCCCCTAAGTCTCCAATGTCCATTGTATCATTCTTATGCCTTTGCATCTTCATAGCTTAGCTCCCACTTATAAGCGAGAAAGTACAATGTTTGATTTTCCATTGCTGGGTTACTTCACTTAGAATAGTGGTCTCCAATTCCATCCAGGTCACTGTGAATGCCATTATTTTGCTCCTTTTTATGACTGAATAGTATTCCATGGTGCATATACAACAATTTCTTTATCCATTCGTTGGCTGATGAGCATTTAGGCTGCTTCCATATGAGTTGATTTCAAATTTTATTCCCCTGTGGTCTGAGGAGTATCTGATATAATTTCAATTTTATTAAATTTATTGAGACTTTTTTGTGGCCTATCATATCATTTATCTTGGAGAATGTTCCATGTGCTGATGAATAGAATGTATATTCTGCAGTTGTTGGGTAGAATGTTCTGTAAATATCTGTTAAGTCCATTTGTTCTAGGATATAGTTTATATCTATTTTGTTGTTGTTGTTGTTGACTTTCTGTCTTGAAGACCTGTCTAGTGCTGTCAGTGAAGTACTGAAATCCCCCACTATTATTGCATTGCTGTTATAAATTTAGGAGCTCCAGTGTTAAGTGTATATGTATTTAGGATTGTGATATTCAGGATTATGTTGGACAAATCTTTGTATAATTATATAATGTCCCTCTTTGTCATTTTTAGCTGCTGTTGCTTTAATATTTGTTTTGTCTGATATAAGAATAGCTACTCTTGCTTGCTTTTTGTGTCCATTTGTATGAAATATCTTTTTCCACCCCTTTACCTTAAGATTATGTGAGTCCTTATGTGTTAGGTGAGTCTCTTGAAGACAGCAGATAGTTGGTTGGTTAATTCTTATCCATTCTGCCATTCTGTATCTTTTAAGTGGAGCATTTAGGCCATTTACATTTAACATTAGTATTGAGATGTGAGGTACTGTTCTATTCATGATGCCATTTGTTGCCTGATTTTTAAAAAAAAATTTTTAAAAATTAAAAAATATTTATTATGTTTTTGTTTTATAGGTCTTGTGAGATTTATGCTTTAAGGAGGTTCTATTTTGGTATAGTTCAAGGATTTTTTTTCAAGATTTAAAGCTCCTTTTAGCAGTTCTTGCAGTGCTGACTTGGTAGTAGCAAATTCTCCCAGCATTTGTCTGAAACAGACTATCTTTCCTTCATTTATGAAGCTTAGTTTTTCTGGGATGCAAAATTCTTGACTGATAGTTGTTTTGTTTAAGGAGGCTGAAGATAGGGCCCCAGTCCCTTCTAGTTTGTAGGGTTTCTTCTGAGAAATCTGCTGTTAATCTGTTAGGTTTTCCTTTATAGGTTACCTGGTGCTTTTACTTCACAGCTCTTAAGATTGTTTCCTTTGTCTTGACTTTAGATAACCTGATGACATGTGCCTAGGTGATGATAATTTTGCAATGAATTTTCCAGGTGTTCTTTGACCTTCTTGTATTTGGATGTCTAGATCTCTTGCATCTAACAAGGCTGGTGAGGTTTTCCTCAATTATTCCCTCAAATATGTTTTCCAAACTTTTAGATTTCTCATCTTCCTCAGAAACACAAATTACCCTTAGGTTAAGCTTTGAATATCTTTTTAAAAAAATTTATCATGTTTTTGTTCTATAGGTCTTGTGAGATTTATGCTTTAAGGGGGTTCTATTTTGGTGTATTTCATAATCCCTAACTTCTTAGAGGCATTGTTCATTTTTAAAAAAAATTCGTTTTCCTTTGTCTTTGTTGAGTTGGGTTAATTCACAAACCTTGTGTTTGAGCTCTGAAATTCTTTCTTCTGCCTGCTTGATTCTATTACTGATACTTTCCAGTACATTATGCATTTCTCTAAGTGTGTCCTTTATTTCTAGAAGCTATAATTGTTTTTTATTTATGTTATCTATTTCACTGAAGATTTTTCCCTTCATATCTTGTACCATTTTTTGATTTGATTAAGTTGGATCTCATCTTTCTCTAGTACCTCCTTGATTAGCTGAATAATTTACCTTCTAAGTTTTTTTTCTGGCAATTCAGGGATTTCTTATTGGTTTGGATCCATTGCTAGTGAGCTGGTGTGATCTTTTGGGAGTGTTAAGGGACCTTATTTTTTCATATTACCAGAATTGTTTTTCTGTTTCCTTCTCATTTGGGTAGACTATGTCAGAGGGAAGATCTGGGGCTCAAAGGCTTCTCTTCAGACTCTTTTGTCCCACAGGGTGCTCCCTTGATGTAGTACTTTTCCCCTTTTCCTAGGAATGTGGCTTCATGAGAGCCAAACTGTAGTGATTGTTATTTCTTTTCTGGGTCTAGTCACCCAGAGGAGCCACTGGGTTCCAGGATGGTACTGGGGGTTGTCCGCACACAGTCCTGCGATGTGAATTATCTTAAGGTCTCTCAGCCGTGGATAGCAGCACCTGCTGTGATGGAGGTGGCAGGGGACTAAAATGGACTCTGTGAGGGCCCTTATTTTTAGTTTTGTTTATTGAACTAGTTTTGTGCTGGTTGGCCTCCTACCAGGAGGTGGCACTTTCTTTACCTTTTTCTTTTTCTTTTTCTTTTTTTTTACTTTAAGTTCTAGGGTACATGTACACAATGTGCAGGTTTGTTACATACGTATACATGTGCCATGTTGGTGTGCTGCACCCATTAACTCATCATTTACATTAGGTATATCTCCTAATGCAATCCCTCCCCCATCCCCCCACCCCACCACAGGCCCTGGTGTGTGATGTTCCCCACCCTGTGTTCATGTGTTCTTATTGTTCAATTCCCACCTATCACTGAGAACATGCGGTGTTTGGTTTTCTGTCCTTGTGATAGTTTGCTGAGAATGATGGTTTCCAGCTTCATCCATGTCCCTATAAAGGACCTGAACTCATCCTTTTTTATGGCTGCATAGTATTCCATGGTGAATATGTGCCACATTTTCTTAATCCAGTCTATCATTGATGGACATTTGGGTTGGTTCCAAGTCTTTGGCTATTGTGAATAGTGCCGCAATAAACATACGTGTGCATGTGTCTTTATAGCAGCATGATTTATAATCCTTTGGGTATATGCCCAGTAATGGGATGGCTGGGTCAAAAGGTATTTCTAGTTCTAGATCCTTGAGGAATCACCACACTGTCTTCCACAATGGTTGAACTAGTTTACAGTCCCACCAACAGTGTAAAAGTGTTCCTATTTCTCCACATCCTCTCCAGCATCTGTTGTTTCCTGACTTTTTAATGATTGCCATTCTAACTGGTATGAGATGGAATCTCATTGTGGTTTTGATTTGCATTTCTCTGATGGACAGTGATCATGAGCATTTTTTCATGTCTCTGTTGGCTACATAATTGTCTTCTTTTGAGAAGTGTCTATTCATATCCTTTGCCCACTTTTTGATGGGGTTGTTTGATTTTTTCTTGCAAATTTGTTTAAGTTCTTTATGGATTCTGGATATTAGCCCTTTGTCAGATGGGTAGATTATAAAAATTTTCTCCCATTCTGTTGGTTGCTTGTTCACTCTGATGGTAGCTTCTTATGCTGTGCAGAAGCTCTTTAGTTTAATTAGATCCCATTTGTCAATTTTGGCTTTTGTTGCCATTGCTTTTGGTGTTTTAGTCATGAAGTCCTTGCCCATGCCCATGTCCTGAATGGTATTGCCTAGGATTTCTTCTAGGGTTTTTATGGTTTTAGGTCTTACATTTAAGTCTTTAAAACATCTTGAATTGATTTTTGTATAAGGTGTAAGGAAAGGATCCAGTTTCAGCTTTCTACATATGGCTAGCCAGTTTTCCCAGCACCATTTATTAAATAGGGAATCATTTCCCCATTTCTTGTTTTTGTCAGGTTTGTCAAAGATCAGATGGTTGTAGATGTGTGGTATTATTTCTGAGTGCTCCATTCTGTTCCATTGGTCTACATCTCTGTTTTGGTACCAGTACCATGCTGTTTTGGTTACTGTAGCCTTGTAGTGTAGTTTGAAGTCAAGTAGCATGATGCCTCCAGCTTTTTTCTTTTTACTTAGGATTGTCTTGGCAATGTGGTCTCTTTTTTGATTCCATATGAAATTTAAAGTAGTTTTTTCCAATTCTGTGAAGAAAGTCATTGGTAGCTTGATGGGGATGGCATTGAATCTATAAATTACATTGGGCAGTATGGCCATTTTCGTGATATTGATTCTTCCTACCCATGAGCATGGAATGTTCTTCCATTTGGTTATGTCCTCTTTTATTTTGCTGAGCAGTGGTTTGTAGTTCTCCTTGAAGAGGTCCTTCACGTCCTTTGTAAGTTGGATTCCTAGGTATTTTATTCTCTTTGAAGCAATTGTGAATGGGAGTTCACTCATGATTTGGCTCTCTGTTTGTCTGTTATTGGTGTATAGGAATGCTTGTGATTTTTGCACATTGATTTTGTATCCTGAGACTTTGCTGAAGTTGCTTATCAGCTTAAAGAGATTTTGGACTGAGACGATAGGGTTTTCTAAATAAACAATCATGTCATCTGCAAACAGGGACAATTTGACTTCCTCTTTTCCTAATTGAATACACTTTATTTCTTTCTCTTGCCAGATTGCCCTGGCCAGAACTTCCAACACTATGTTGAATAGGAGTGGTGAGAGAGGGCATCCCTGTCTTGTGCCAGTTTTCAAAGGGAATGCTTCCAGTTTTTGCCCATTCAGTATGATATTGGCTGTAGGTTTGTCATAAATAGCTCTTATTATTTTGAGATATGTCCCATCAATACCTAGTTTATTGAGAGTTTTTAGCATGAAGGGCTGTTGAATTTTGTCAAAGGCCTTTTCTGCATTTATTGAGATAATCATGTGGTTTTTCTCTTTGGTTCTAATTATATGATGGATTACGTTTATTGATTTGCGTATGTTGAACCAGGCATGCATCCCAGGAATGAAGCTCAACTTGATCGGGGTGGATAAGCTTTTTGATGTGCTGCTGGATTTGGTTTGCCAGTATTTTATTGAGGATTTTTGCATTGATGTTCATCAGGGATATTGGTCTAAAACTCTCTTTTTTTGTTGTGTCTCTGCCAGGCTTTGGTATCAGGGTGATGTTGGCCTCATAAAATGAATTAGGGAGGATTCCCTCTTTTTCTATTGATTGGAATAGTTTCAGAAGGAATGGAACCAGCTCCTCTTTGTACCTCTGGTAGAATTTGGCTGTGAATCTGTCTGGTCCTGGAGTTTTTTTGGTTGGTAGACTATTAATTATTGCCTCAATTTCAGAACCTGTTATTGGTCTATTCAGGGATTCAACTTCTTCCTGGTTCAGTCATGGGAGGGTGTATGTGTCCAGGAATTCATCATTTCTTCTAGATTTTCTAGTTTATTTGCATAGAGGTGTTTATAATATTTTCTGGTGGTAGTTTGTATTTCTGTGGGATTGGTGGTGATATCCCCTTTGTCATTTTTTATTGCATGTATTTGATTCTTCTCTCTTTTCTTCTTTGTTAGTCTTGCTAGCAGTCTATCAATTTTGTCAGTCTTTTCAAAGACCAGCTCCTGGATTCACTGATTTTTTGAAGGGTTTTTTTGTGTCTCTATCCTCTTCAGTTCTGCTCTGATCTTAGCTCTTTCTTGCTTTCTGGTAGCTTTTGAATGTGTTTGCTCTTGCTTCTCTAGTTCTTTTAATTGTGATGTTAGGTTGTCAATTTTAGATCTCTCCTGCTTTCTCTTGTGGGCATTTAGTGCTATAAATTTCCCTCAACACACTGCTTTAAATATGTCCCAGAGATTCTGGTATGTTGTGTCTTTGTTCTCACTGGTTTCAAAGAACATCTTTATTTCCGCCTTCATTTTGTTATGTACCCAGTAGTCATTCAGGAGCAGGTTGTTCAGTTTCCATGTAGTTGAGCAGTTTTGAGTGAATTTCTTAATCCTGAATTCTAGTTTGATTGCCCTGTGGTCTCAGAGACAGTTTGTTATAATTTCTGTTCTTTTACATTTGCTGAGGAGTGCTTTACTTCCAACTATGTGGTCAATTTTGGAATAAGTGTGATGTGGTGCTGAGAAGAATGTATATTCTGTTGATTTATGGTGGAGAGTTCTGTAGATGTCTATTAGGTCCACTTGGTGCAGAGCTGAGTTCAATTCCTGGATATCCTTGTTAACTTTCTGTCTCATTGATCTGTCTAATGTGACAGTGGGGTGTTAAAGTCTCCCATTATTATTGTGTGAGAGTCTAAGTCTCTTTTTAGGTCTCTCAGGACTTGCTTTATGAAACTGGGTGCTCCTGTATTGGGTGCATATATATTTAGGATAGTTAGCTCTTCTTGTTGAATTGATCCCTTTACCATTATGTAATGGCCTTCTTTGTCTCTTTTGATCTTTGTTGGTTTAAAGTCTGTTTTATCAGAGACTAGGAGTGCAACCCCTGCTTTTTTTTTGTTTTCCATTTGCTTGGTAGATTGTCCTCTATCCCTTTATTTTGAGCCTATGTGTGTCTCTGCACGTAAGATGAGTCTCCTGAATACAGCATACTGATGGGTCTTGACTCTTTATCCAATTTGCCAGTCTGTGTCTTTTAATTGGAGGATTTAGCCCATTTACATTTAAGGTTAATATTGTTATATGTGAATTTGATCCTGTCATTATGATGTTAGCTGGTAAGTTTTGCTTATTACTTGATGCAATTTCTTCTTAGTATCTATGGTCTTATTTGGCATGTTTTTGCAGTGGCTGGTACCAGTTTTTCCTTTCCATGTTTAGTGCTTCCTTCAGGAGCTCTTGTAAGGCAGGCCTGGTGGTGGTGACAAAATCTCTCAGCATTTGTTTGTCTGTAGAGTATTTTATTTCTCCATCATTTATGAAGCTTAGTTTTGCTGGATCTGAAATTCTGGGTTGAAAATTCTTTCCTTTAAGAATGTTGAATATTGGCCCCCACTCTCTTCTGGCTTGTAGAGTTTCTGCCAAGAGATCTGCTGTTAGTCTGATGGGCTTCCCTTTGTGGGTAACCCGACCTTTCTCTCTGGCTGTCCTTAACATTTTTTCTCTGTTTCAACTTTGGTGAATCTGACAATTACATGTCTTGGAGTTGCTCTTCTCGAGGAGTATCTTTGTGGTGTTCTCCATATTTCCTGAATTTGAATGTTGGCCTGCCTTGCTAGGTTGGGGAAGTTTTAACTTCTTTGCGATGGTTTCGAACATCCTTCTTTAGCTCGGAGAAGTTTGTTATTATCGATCATCTGAAGTCTTCTTCTCTCAACTCGTCAAAGTCATTCTCCGTCCCGCTTTGTCCCATTGCTTTGGAGGAGAAGTGGCACTCTGATTTTTAGAATTTTCAGCTTTTCTGCTCTGGTTTCTCCCCATCTTTGTGGTTTTATCTACCTTTCATCTTTGATGATGGTGACGTACAGATGGGGTTTTGGTGTGGATGTCCTTTCTGCTTGTTAATTTTCCTTCTAACAGTCAGGACCCTCAGCTGAAGGTCTGTTGGAGTTTGCTGGATGTCCACTCCAGACTCTGTTTGCCTGGGTATCACCAGCAGAGGCTGCAGAACAGCAAATGTTTCTGCCTTATCCTTCCTCTGGAAGCTTCATCTCAGAGGGGCACCCAGCCTTATGAGGTGTCAGTCACCCCCCTACTGGGAGGTGCCTGCCAGTTAGGCTACTTAGGGGTCAGGGACCCACTTGAAGAGGCAGTCTGTCCGTTCTCAGATCTCAGACTCTGTGCTGGGAGAACCACTTCTCTCTTCAAAGCTGTCAGACAGGGACGTGTAAGTCTGCAGAAGTTTCTGCTGCCTTTTGTTCAGCTACGCCCTGCCCCTAGAGGTGGAGACTACAGAGGCAGGCAGGCCTCCTTGAGCTGAGGTGGGCTCCACCCAGTTCGAGCTTCCTGGCTGCTTCATTTACCTACTCAAGCCTCAGCAATGGCAGATGCCCCTCCCCCAGCCTCGCTGCCACCTTGCAGTTCTATCTCAGACTGCTGTGCTAGCAGTGAGTGAGGCTCCATGGGCATGGGACCCACCGAGCCAGGTGCACGATATAATCTCCTGGTGTGCCCTTTGCTAAGGCTGTTGGAAAAGCACTGTATTAGGGTGGCAGTGTCCTGATTTTCAGGTGCTGTCTGTCATGGCTTCCCTTTGCTAGGAAAGGGAATTCCCTGACCCCTTGCACTTCCTAGATGAGGCGATGCCCCACCCTGCTCCATGGGCTGCACCCACTTGTCTGGCAAGCCCCAGTGAGATGAACCCGGTACCTCAGTTGGAAATGCAGAAATCACCTGGTCTTTTGCATCCTTCATGCTGGGAGCTGCAGACTGGAGCAGTTCCTATTCGGCCATCTTGGAACTGCGCACTTTCAAGACAGCATCAGCTATGGTAACATAGGAATGATCAGGTGGTGGGTAGGGCCCTAAATCTCCCAAGATAATATGTCCTTTTTCTTGGGCTAAAAGGGTTGGTATAGAAAGACCATCAGGTGGGGGCTGGGTTAGGCATGTCCCAGCTCAGACTCTCCTTAGGTGGGGCTTGCTGCGGCTCCTGTGGGAGATGGGGGTGTGGTTCCCAGGTCAATGGAATTATGTTCTGAGGGGGATTATGGCTGCCTGTCCTGTGTCATGCAGGTTGCCAGGGTTGTGGGGAAAGCCAGCAGTTACAGGTTTCACACAGCTCTCACACAGCCCCAAAGGCCTGTTTTACTCTCACCATGCTCCCCACAACAGCACTGAGCCTGTTTCCACGCAGCGGGTGAGCAGGCCTGAGATCTTGCCCCAGGCGACCAGCCTCCCAGCTATGAAAGCAAGCAGGGATTTCAGGTTTCCTGCCTCCCCACCTGTGGAGGTTTCTGTGCTGTGTCTGCACTCCTGATTCATTCCCTCCCCCAAGTTCTGTCCAGAAAACTTGGAGTATGGTCAAAACTGTTACGAAGTTCAGCTGGAAGTTTCCTTCTGCCTGTAGACTTTTCCCAGTTCCTCTAGCAGCATTTCTCAAGGGCCTCTGTAAGACAAAGTCAGAAATGGCTTTCCTGGAGACTGTGAACCCACAGGGCTCTTCCCACTGCTTCCTCTATGTCTGTATTTCACTCGGCTCTCTAAAATTGTCTCAGCTTCAGGTAAGGTCAAATCCTTCTTCTGTGATCTGGACCTTCAGATTCCCCAGTGAGGATGTGTGTTCAGGAGTGGATGATCCCCCTTTCACACTTTCACACTTTGGGCACTCATAGTTTGTGGGTTGTCTCCTGGGGCTTGCAGTAGTAATCCACTTCCTTAAAGGGTCTGTGGTTTATCTCGGCTGGCTTTTCTGCCATGTTCCTGTGGTAGTTTTTGGAGCAAAAGTTCACAATGTGAGTCTTCACATGCTGTTCTGTCCATCTGAGGGGGAGTTGCAATTTAGTCCTGCCTCCTATCCACCGTTTTCGTAACCTTTCCTTCGCCATTCTTGACTATATCTCACAGGGGCCCTCTGGGAAGTCAGCCAACAAACTCATGGGTGGGTCGCAGGATGAAAGAGGCTCCCAATTACATTTTGTGATATAATTTTGAGTGGGGGTGAACTCCCTTGAACAGAATCCGGGGGTAAGCAGGAAGTGTGCTGCAGATATGAACCAGTGCAGGAGCTGGACGCCTGGTCTCATGGGCAAATGGGGAGGGGTATAACCTGAAAGCCGTGCTTGCTGTCTGTGTGAGGAAGCTTATGGCCTGGGGCAGGTCTGAGCTTTGTGCACAGGCTGCCTGGATCTAAATATGGGGCTGAGTGGGGCACTGCAGGAGTGAGACTGGCCTCACTAACTGGGTGGGAGCTGGGTGAGGCCTGATGCTGCTGGGTATTCCCCACTCCTTTTGCAAACTTTTCTGCATAGCGGAGGCAGTTATACTCCCCCATTGAATATTACCCCCAGTAGCCTGAGAACCACCCCCATCCCCAACAGGGGCTACAGCAGGCCCTGCCCAAGGAGAGTGTGAACTCAGTCCACCTAACTCTTCCCTAACCTGATGGTATTTCTTTAACCACCCTGGTAGCTGAACACAAAGGACGTCTTAAAATTTGGGGAGTTTTATGGCCCCACCCATTGCCTCAGAAACCAGAATACTTCCCATGGACAACTTAGGGCAAGCTCAAATCCCCCTGCTACTACCACAAGTGATCTCTTGCAGGTGCCAACTCCTGACTGGAGGTCACCAACTCAGGCCATTACAGCACCTTTTGGCAGAATAACACTGTGCCCAGGAAAGAAAAAACAGCTGCTAACACCATTGCCTGAAACACCCTGGCTAACCAGAGGTACTGAGTCTGTCCGTGTGACAAGTTTGCTCTTATTAACATAACCAGGATTGGAGAAAGCCAGTACACTAGCACTTTAAGCCTATCTACAACCATGGAATTTCAGAGTCTACATCACTCCTATGCCACCTCCATCAGAGCAGGTGCTGGTATACACTGCTGAGAGACCTGAAGACAAGTCACATCACTGGATCCTTTGCAGACATTCCACAGCACCAGCCTAGAGCCTGTTAACCCCACTGGGTGGCTAGACCCAGAGGAGCAATAGTAATCACTGCAGTCTGGCTCTCAGGAAGCCCCATTCCTAGAGAAAGGGTCAGAGCACCATATCAAGGGATCACCCTGTGGGAAAAAATTTTCAAAGGGATCACTCTGTGGGAAAAAATAATCTGAACAGCAGGTCCTGAGTCTCAGGTATTTCTGCTGGTGGGAATTTTCTCACAGTAGAGACACAATTGCAGTGTTGGGTGCGGTAGAGAAAGTATACCTCTACCCGAATAGATAGGCAGTCTCTGTGATCATGAAGGACTATAGAAAAGAGGTTCTTATTCCTCCTGGCACACCACTTCAGACACATCTGGAGCTTCTCCCATGGGAACACAGTGTGGATGCACCTATGGACAATCTTCCTGGAAGAGTTCAGGGTGATGGCAACCCCACAGGAGGAGCACTCCCCAGATTCAGGCCTGCATGAGAGGCAGAGTCACAGTTCCTCCCTACTTGGAATATCAATATTCCTACAGAATAAAAGAGGTGCCTGTCTCATCTGAATAGCTGGAACACTGTGACAAGAGTGAGGCTGTGGGGTGGATAGCTTTCCTGCTGGCCTGGCAGGGAGCCGAGGTAGCTCCCACTCTTCACCCTGATAAAACTTGAGCACATCTGAGAGCTCCTCCAACCACCTTCATCAAGGCTGGGACCTCTTACCACCACTGGGTATTACATCTACCAATCTGCCTTAGCTACAACTAGTGCCTCTTCAGGGATACCTTCCTTATTGGCCTGAAGCCTGAACTGTCGACTCAGTAAAAAAATACTGTGGAAAAAAAATGAATAGTACACAATGAGAGAACAAGATAAGCTTCAAGTGATCTCAACTATGCCAACCCCATAGAAGACAGTGAACTTGCCTATGCACAAAGTACATAACTACTACAACCAGCATCTGGGGAAGCCAGTGCACAAACACTCTTTATAACTAAGGAAATCATACAGATTCTTCACACCTAAAAGCACCAATAATCAAATTAGGCTAAAATAAGTTATAAACATTAAAATTCAATCCTTAAGAAGAAAATTAAAAAAAATAAAAAACCAGTCTGATCAAAAATAAATTCAAGTACAACTTGAAGAAATAGTTATCCAAATGAGAGGGAACTAGAAAAGTAATTCTGGTAATATGACAAAACGGGGTTCTAGAACATCTCTAAAGGATCACACTAGCTCCCCAGCAATGGATCCAAACCAAGGAGAAATCTCTGAAATGCCAGATAAAGAATTCAGAAGGTCCATTATTAAGCTACACAAGGAGATAACAGAGAAAGGTAAAAACCAACTTAAAGAAATCTAAAAAAAAAATACAGGATATGGATGAAAAAGTCTCCAGAAAAATAGATATAATAAAGACAAAACAGTCAGAACTTCTGGAAATGAAAGATGCACTTAGGGAAATAGAAAATGTAGTAGAAAATTTCAACAATAGACTAGAAAAAGTAGAAAAAAGAACTTCAGAGCTCAAAGACAGTCCTTTCAAATTAATCCAAACAGACAAAGACAAAAAATAATTTAAAAAATGAATAAATTCTCCAAGAAATATGAGATTATATAAAATGGCCAAACCTAAAAATAATTGGTGTTCCTGAGGAAGAGAAGACTAAAAGTTTGGAAAACTTATTTGAGGGAATAATTGAAGAAAAGCTTCCTTGTCCTTGCTAGAGATCTAGACATCCAAATATAAGAAGCTCAAAGAACTTCTGGGAAATTCACAGCAAAAAGATAGTCACCAAGGCACATAGTTATTAGGCTATCTAAAGTTAAGATGAAGGAAAGAATCTTAAGAGCCGTAAGACAAAAACAACAGGTAAACTGGAAAGGAAAACCTATCAGAGTAATAGCAGATTTCTCAGCAGAAGCCCTACAAGCCAGAAGAGATTGGGGTTCTAGCTTTAATTTCTGTTTTTTTTTTTTTCTTTTTGAGATGGAGTCTTGCTCTGTTGCCCAGGCTGGAGTGC
This sequence comes from Pan paniscus, assembly GCF_029289425.2. NCBI lineage: Eukaryota > Metazoa > Chordata > Mammalia > Primates > Hominidae > Pan > Pan paniscus. The sequence goes on along the minus strand of NC_073254.2, from coordinate 116,480,617 downwards.
ACTGGTGCAATCTCGGCTCACTGCAACCTCCACCTCCCTGGTTCATGCCATTCTCCTGCCTCAGCCTCCACAGTAGCTGGGACTACAGGCACCTACCACCACACCCGGCTAATTTTTTGTATATTTAGTAGAGATGGGGTTTCACTGTGTTAGCCAGGATGGTCTCGATCTCCTGACTTCATTATCCGCCCACCTCAGCCTCCCAAAGTGCTGGGATTACAGGCATGAGCCACCGCACCCAGCCTAATTTCTTAAAGAAAAAATTGTCAGTCAAGAATTTTGTATCCAGCAAAACTAAGCTTCATAAATGAAGAAGAGAAAAAGTCTTTTTCAAACAAATACTGAGAGAATTAGCCACTATCAAACTAGCACTACAAGAAATGGTAAAGGGAACTCTAAATTTTGAAACACAAGCTTGATATACACCAAAATAGAACATCCTTAAAGCATAACTGTCACAAGGTCTATAAAACAATAACACAATGAGCAAACAAAGTATCTATGGAACAACTAACATGATGAATAGAACAGTAACTCATGTCTCAATATTAACGATAAATGTAAATGGCCTAAATGCTCCAATTAAAAAATACTGAATGGTAGAATGCATAAAATACTACTAATACCAACCAGATATCTGGTGTCTTCAAGAGACTCACCTAACATAAGAACTCACATAAGCTTAAGGTAAAGAGGTGGAAAAGATATTCCACACAAATAGAAACTAAAAGCCAGCAGGGGTATTCTTATATCAGACAAAACAGACTTGAAAGCAACAAAAGTAAAAAAGACAAAGAAGGACATTATATAATGATAAAATAATGAGTCAAACAGGAAGATATTGTAATCCTAAATTTATATGCACCTAACACTGGAGCTCCCAAATTTATAAGAGTTACTACTAGACATAAGAAATAAGATAGATAACAACACAATAATAGTGGACTACTTCAGTACTCCACTGACGGCACCATACTGATAATCAAAACAGAAAGTCAACAAAGAAACAATGGACTTAAACTATACCCTAGAACAAAGGGACTTAAAAGATAATTACGGGACATTATTCTCAACAATTGCAGAATGTACATTTTTCTCATGAGCACATGGAACATTTTCCATGATAGAACATGTGATAGGCCACAAAACAAGTCTCAATAAATTTAAGAAAATCAAAATCATATCAAGTATCTTTTCAGACAATAGTGGGATAAAACTGGAAGTCAACTTTAAAAGGAACACTCAAAACCATACAAGTACAAGGAAATTAAATAATCTGCTCTTGAATGAATTTTGGGTTAACAATGAAATCAAGATAAAATTTTTAAAATTCTTGGAAATGAATGACAATAGTGTCACAAGTTATCAAAACCTCTGGGATACAGCAAAAGCAATGCTAAGAATTCATAGCATTAAATGCCTACATCAAAAAGTCGGAAAGAGTACAAATAAACAACCTAATGTTATACCTCAAGGAACTAGGCACAGGAACAAAGTAAACTCAAACCCAGCAGAAGAAAAGAAATAACAAAAATCAGAGCAGAATTAAATAAAATAGAAACAAACAAAAAACAATACTAAAGATAAATGAAACAAAAAGCTGGTTCTTTAAAAGATAAACAAAATTGATAGACCATTAGTGAGTTTAACCAATAAAGAAAGAGAGGAGATCCAAATAAGCTCAATTAGAAATGAAACTGGAAATATTAAAACCAATACTACAGAAATACAAAAGGTCATTTGAAGCTACACTGAACACCTTTACATGCACAAAATAGAAAATTCTGAGGAGACAGATAAAATCTTGGAAATATACAACCTTCGTAGATTAAATTAGGAAGAAATGTAAACCCTGAACAGACAAATAACAAGCAGCAAGATTGTATCAGTAATTAAGAAATTGACAACAAAAATATTTTAAGACAAGATGGATTCACAGCTGAATTTTATCAGACATTCAAAAAAGAATTGGTACCAATTGTACTGAAACTATTCCAAAAGATACAGAAAGAGGGACTCCTCCTAAGTAATTCTATGAAACTGGTATCATCCTATTACCAAAACCAGAAAAGCACATAACAAGAAAATAAAACCCTACAGATCAATATCCCTGATGAACACATATGCGAAAATTCTCTACACAATACTCTCTAGCTGAATCTGAGAGCATATCAAAAGGATAATACATCCTGATCAACTGGGTTTCATGCCAGTGATGCAGGTATGATTTACCATATCAATAAATGTTATACATCACACAAGCAGAATTAAAAACAAAAATCATGTAAGCATCTCAATACATGCAGAAGAAGCATTTGATAAAATCCAACATTCTTTTATGATTAAAACCCTCAACAAAATAGGCATAGTAGGGACATACCTCAAAGTATTAAAAACCGTATATGACAAACCCACTGCCAACATCATATTGAATAAGGAAAAGTGGGAAAGCATCCCCCTGAGAATTGGAACAAGACAAGGATGCCCACTTTTACCGCTTCTATTCAAGATAGTACTGGGCGTCCTGGCCACAGACATCAGATAAGAGAAATAAATAAATGGCATCCAAAGTGAAAAAGGAGAAGACAAGCTGTTGCTGTTGATGGATAATATGATTGTATACCTAGAAAACCATAAAGAATCGTTTAAAAACTCCTAGATGAGATAAATGAATTCAGTAAAGTCTCAGGATACAATCTCAAGGTACACAAGTCAGTAGAACTGCTATACACCAACAAAGACCAAGCTAAGAATCAAATCACGACCTCAATACCAAAACTCTAAAAACCCTAGAAGGAAATCTAGGCAATACCATTCATGACATAAGCACAGGAAAAGATTTCCTGGTGAAATCACCAAAAGCAATTGCAACAAAAGCAAAATTTGACAAATGGGATCTAATTAAATTAAAGAGCTTCTGCATAGCAAAAGAAACTATCATTGGAGGGAACAGGCAACCTACAGAGTGAGAAAAATTTTGCAATATGTCCATGTCATAATGGTTTAATATCCAGAACCTACAAGGAACCTAAACAAATTCATAAGAAAAAACAAACAACCTCATTAAAAAGTGGGCAAAGAACATGGACAGACACTTCTCAAAAGAAGACATTCATGAGGCAAACAAACATATGAAATAAAGCTCAATGTCACTGATCATTAGAAAAATGCAAATCAAAACCACAAGGAGATACTATCTCACACCAGTCAGAATGATGATTATTGGAAAGTCAAAACACAACAGATCCTGGCATGGCTGGGGAGAAATAGGAAAGCTTTTACACTGTTGGTGGGAATGTAAATTAGTAAAACCACTGTGGAAGATGGTGTGATGATTCATCAAACATCTAGAACCAGAATTACCATTTGACCCAGCAATCCCATTACTGGGTATATACCCAAAGGAATATGAGTCATTCTATTACAAAGATACATGCATGTGTATGTTCATTGCAGTACTATTCACAATAGCAAAGACATGGAATCAACCAAAATGGCCATTAGTGATAGACTGGATAAGGAAAATATGGTAAAATACACCATGGAATACTATGCAGCCATAAAAAGGAATGAGATTATGTTCCTTGCAGGGACATGGTTGGAGCTGGAAGCTGTTATCCTCAGCAAACTAACCCAGGAACAGAATACCAAACACGGCATGTTCTCACTTATAAGTGGGAGCTGAACAATGAGAACAATAGACACAGGGAGGGGAACAACACACACTGGGGCCTGTTGGGGGGTGGGGTGGGTGGGAGGGAGAGCATCAGGAAAAATAGCTAATGCATGCTGGGTTAATAGGTGATGGGTTGATAGGCGCAGCAAATCACCATGGCACATGTTTACCTATATAACAAACCTGCACATCCTGTACCTGTACCCAAGAACTTAAAAAAAATTAAAATTAAAAAAATACCTCAATCTCTTTTACAACAGCTGCAAAAAAGCAAACAAACAAACAAACTTAGGAATATATTTAACCAAGGAGGCAAAAGATCTCTACAAAGGAAACTACAAAATACTGCTGAAAGAAATCATAGATGAAACAAACAAATAAAAACAATCCCATGGTTATGAATGGGTAGAATCAATATTGTGAAAATGACCACACTTCCCAAAGCAATCTACAGATTTAATACAATTCCCATCAAAATATCATCAACATTTTCCACAGAACTAGAAAAAACAATTCTACAATACATATGAAACCAAAAAAGTGCCCAAACAACAAAAGTAATACTAAGAAATAAGAACAAATCTGGAGGCATCACATTACTTGGCTTCAAATTATATTACAAGGCTATAGTCACCAAAACAGCATGGTACTTGTATAAAAATAGCATGTAGACCAATGGAACAGAATAGAGAACCCAGCAATAAAGCCAGGTACTTGCAGCCAATTGATCTACAAAACACACAAAAACATAAATTGGGAAAGTGACATCCACTTCAAAATGGTTCTGGGAAAACTGGCTAACCACATGTAGAAGAATGAAACTGGATTCCTCATCTCTCACCTTATAACAAAATCAACTCAAGATGAATCAAATACTTAAATATAAGACCTAAACCATAAAACTCTAGAAGATAACATTGGAAAACCTCTTTCAGACATTGACTTATTCAAAAAATTCATAACTAAGACCCCAAAAGAAAATGCAACAAAAACAAAAATAAATAAATGGGACCTCATTAGCTTCCACATAGCAAAAGAAATAATTGACAGAGGAAATAGACAACCCACAAGGTGGGACAAAATATTCACAAACTATGCATCTGACAAAAGATTAATATCCAAAATCTACAAGGAACTCAAACAAATTGTCAAGAAAAAAACAATTTCATCAAAAAGTGGACAAAGACATAAATAAGCAATCCTGAAAAGACAATATACACATAAAAATAGCTCAACATCATTACTAATTATCAGGAAAATGCAAATTAAAACCACAATGAGATACCATCTTACTCCTGCAAGAATTGCCATAATTAAATAGTAAAAAAAATAAATATTGACATAGATGTCATGGAAAGGGAACACTTTTACACTGCTGGTTGGAATGTAAACTAATACAACCTCTACAGAAAATAGTATGGAGAGTTCTTAAAGAACTGAAAGTAGAACTACCATTCAATTCAGCAGTCCCACTACTGGGTATGTACCCAAAGAAAAAGAAGTCATTATATGAAAAAGACACATGCACATGTTTATAGCAGCTCAATTTCCAATTGCAAAAATATGGAATTAACCTAAGTGCCCATTGAACAACAAGTGAATAAAGAAAATGTGTTATACACACACACACACACACACACACACACACACACACACACACACACCATGGAATACTACTCAGCCATAAAAAAGAAAAAAAGTCTTTGCAGCGACTTGGATGGAGCTGCAATCCATTATTCTAAGTGAAATAACTCAGGAATGGAAAAGGAAATATTATTTGTTCTCACTCATAAGTGGGAGTTAAGCTATGAGGATGCAAAGGTGTAAGAATGATATAATGGACTTTGGGAACTCGGGGGGAAGGGTATGAGAATGGTAAGAGATAAAGGGCTACACATTTGGTACAGTGTAAACTGCTCAGGTGACAGGTGCACCAAAATCTCAGAAATTACCACTAAGAAACTGATCCGTGCAGCCAAAAACCAGCCGTACCTCAAAAACTACTGAAATAAAAAATAAAAATGTAGCATTTTTATATGCCAACAGCTAACAATCTGAAAAAGAAATCAAGAAAATAATCCTGGACCAGGCATGGTGGCTCACACCTGTAATCCCAGCACTTTGGGAGGCCAAGGCTGGCAGATCTTCTGAGATCAGGAGTTCAAGACCAGCCTGGCCAACATGGTGAAACCCCGTCTCTACTAAAAAAAATACAAAAAATTAGCCAGGCATGGTGGTGAACGCTTGTAATCCCAGCTACTCAGGAGGCTGAGGCAGGAAAATCACTTGAACCCAGGAGGCAGATGTTGCAGTCAGTCAAGATCATACCACTGCACTCCAGCCTGGGCAACAAGAGTAAAACTCCCTTTAAAAAAAAAAAAAAAAAAGAAAGAAAGAAAGAAAGAAAATAATCCTATTTGCAATAGCTATAAATAAAATTAAATATTAAGGAATTAACTTAAGCAAAGAAGTGAAAGATCTCTGCAATAAAAATGATAAGACATTGATGCAAGAAATTGAAGAAGACACAAAAATAGAAAGATATTCCATGTTCATGGATTAGAAGAATTAATATTGTTAAAATGTCCATACTACCCAAAGCAATCTATAGATTCAATGCAATGCCTGTCAAATTACCCATGACATTATTTGCAGAAATAGAAAAAACAACCCTAAAATTTATATGGAACCACAAAATACCACAAATATCCAAAGTTATCCTAAGTAAAAACAAACAAAAAACCAAACAAACAAAACAACTGGAGTAATCACATTACTTGACTTCCAATTATACTGCAAAGCTATAGTAACCAAAATGACATGGTACTGACATAAAGACAGACACATAGACCAGTAGAACGGAATAGAGAATCCAGAAATAAATCCATACATATACAATGAGCTCATTTTTGACAAAGGTGTCAAGAACCTATATTGGAGAAAGACAGTCTCTTCAATAAATGGATCTGGGAAATAGGATATCCATTTGCAGATGAGTGACACTGGACCCCTATCTCTTCCTGTAATAAAAAATCAAATCAAAATGTATTAAAGACTTAAATATAAGATATCGAACTATGAAAATACTAAAAGAAAAAATTGGGGAACCTCTCCAGGACAGTGGAGTAGGTAAACATTTCTTGAGTAATACCCTATAAGCACAGGCAGCCAAAGCAAAAGTGAACAAATGGGATTAGGTAAGAAACCTTCTGCAAAGCAAAGACAATAATTTTAAAAATAAAGAGGCAATCCACAGAATGGAAGAAAATATTTGCAAACTACTCATCTGACAAGAGATTCAAACTAGAATGTATAGAACTCAAACAACTCTATAGGTAAAAATTTAAAAATCTGATTGAAAAATGGGGAAAAGATCTGAATAGACATTTCTCAAAAGAAGACATAGAAATGACAGACAGGTATACGAAAACGTTTTCAACACCACTGATCATCAGAGAAATGCAAATCAAAGCTACAATGAGATATCATCTCACCCTAGTTAAAATGGCTTTTACCCAAAAGTCAGGCAATAACACATGCTGAGGAGAATGTGGAGAAAAAAGAACTCTTGTCCACTGTAAAGGGAATTTAAATTAGTACAACCACTATGGAGAACATTAGGAGGTTCCTTAAAAAACTAAAAGTAAAACTAACATACAATCCAGCAATCCTACTCTTAGGTATATACCCAAAAGAAAGGAAATTAGTATATCAAAGAAATATCTGCACTCCCATGTTTATTGCAGCACTGTTCACAATAACCAAGATTTTTAAGCAATGTAAGTGTTCATTCATCCAGCAGATGAATGCTGATATGGTTTGGCTGTGTCCTCACTCAAATTTCATCTTGAATTATAGCTTCCATAATCCTCACAGGTCTTAGGAGGGACCTGGTGGGAGGTTCCAGGGGTGGGGTTTTCCCATGCTGTTCTCATGATAGTGAATAAGTCTCATGAGATCTGATGGTTTTATAAGGGATTGTTCCCCTGCTCATGCTCTCTTGCCTTCCTCCATGTAATATGTGCCTTTGCTCCTCCTTTGCCTTCCACCATGATTGGGATGCCTCCCCAGCCATGTGGAACTGTGAGTCCATTAAACTTCTTTTTCTTTATAAATTACCCTGTCTCAGGTATTTCTTCATAACAGCATGAAAATGGGCTAATACAGTAAATTGGTACTGGTAGAGTGGGGTACTGCTCTTAAGATACCTGAAAATGTGGAAGCGACTTTGGAACTGGGTAGCAGGCAGAAGTTTGAACAGTTTGGAGGGCACAGAAGAAGATGGAAAGACGTGGGAAAGTTTGGAACTTCCTAGAGACTTGTTAAATGGCTTTGACCAAAATGCTGATAGTGATAGGGACAATAAAGTCCAGGCTGAGGTGGTCTCAGATGGAGATGAGGAACTTGTTGAGAACTAGAGCAAAGGTGACTCTTGATATGCTTTAGCGAAGAAATTGACAGTATTTTGCACCTGCCCTAGAGATCTGTGGAACTTTGAACTTAAGAGAGATAATTTAGGGTATCTGGTGGAAGAAATTTCTAAGTGGCAAAGCATTCAATAGGAAGCATAGCACAGAAGTTTGGAAAATTTGCAGCCTGAAAATGCAATGGAAAAGAAAACCCCATTTCCTGGGGAGAAATTCAAGCCTGCTGCAGAAATTTGCATAAGTAATAAGGAGCCGAATGTTAATCCCCAAGACAATGGGGGAAATGTCTCCAGGGCATGTCAGAGACCTTTGCAGCAGCCCCCCCACCATCAGAGGACCAGAGGCCTAGGAGGAAAACATGGTTTCATGGGCCAGGGCCAGGGCCCCCCTGCAGTGTGCAGCCTAGGGACTTGGTGTCCTGCGTCCAGGCTTCTCTAGTCATGGCTAAAAGGGGCCAAGGTACAGCTTGGGCTGTGGCTTCAGAGGGTGCAAGCCCCAAACCTTGGCATCTCCCATGTGGTGTTGAGCCTGCAGGTGCACAGAAATCAAGAATGGAGGTTTGGGAACTTCTGTCTAGATTTCAGAGGTTGTATGTAAACACCTGGATGTCTAGGCAAAAGCTTGCCGCAGGGGAGGAGCACTCATGGAGAACTTCTACTAGGGCAGTGTGGAAGAGAAATGTGGGGTGGGAACCCCCACACAGAATCCCCACTGGGGCACTGCCTAGTGGAACTGTGAAAACAGGGCTACTCTCCTCCAGACCCTAGAATGGTAGATCTGCTGACAGCTTGCACTGTGCGCCTGGAAAATCTGCAGAGACGAAAGCAGACAGAGGGGGGATATACCCTGCAAAGCCACAGGGGCAGAGCTGCCAAAGGCCGTGGGAGCCTAACTCTTGCATCAGTATGACCCGAATGTGAGACATAGAGTCAAAGGAGGTCATTTTGGAGCTTTAAGATTTGACTGCCCCATTGGATTTCAGACTTGCAAGGGGACTGTAGCCCCTTCGTTTTGGTGAATTTCTCCCATTTGGAATGGCTGTATTTACCCACTGCCTGTACCCCCATTGTGCCTAGGAAGTAACTTGCTTTTCGTTTTACAGGCTTATAGGCATAAAGTATTTGTCTTGTCTCAGATGAGACTTTGAACTGCGGACTTTTGAGTTAATGCTGAAACAAGTTAAGGCTTTGGGGAACTGTTGGGAAGGCATGATTGATTTTGACATGTGAGGACATAATATTTGGGAGGGGCCAGGGGTGGAATGATATGGTTTGATTGTGTCCCCACCCAAATCTCATATTGAATTCTAGCTTCCATAATCCCCACATGGTGTGGGAGGGACCCAGTGGGAGGTAATTCAATCATGTAGGCAGGTATTTCCCATGCTGTTCTCAAGATAGTGAATAAGTCTCACGAGATTTGATGGTCTTATACAGAGTAGCTCCCCTGCACATGCTCTCTTGCCAGCTGCCATGTAAGAGATGCCTTTGCTCCTCCTTCACCTTCTGCCATGATTATAAGGCCTCCCCAGCCATGTGGAACTGTGAGTGCATTAAACCTCTTTTTCTTTGTAAATTACTAAGTCTTGGGTATTTCTTCATAACAGTATAAAAATGAACTAATACAAATGGATAAAGAAAATGTGGTACATATACACAATGGAGTACTATTCAGCCGTTAAAAAGAATGAGATCCTGTCATTTGCAACATCATAGATGAAACTGGAAGTCATTATGTTAAGTGAAATAAGCCATGCACAGAAAGACAAACTTTACATGTTCTCAGTTACTTGTGGGAACTAAAAATGAAAACTGTTGAACTCATGGAGATAAAGAGTATAATGATGGTTACCAGAGGCTGGGAAGGGAAGTGAGGGGGTGATGAGAAGTTGAGGATGGTTAATGGGTACAAAAGATAGCTAGAAAAAATGAATAATATTTAGTATGCTAACACAACAGGGTCACTACAGTCAAAAATAATTTAATTGTAAAATTTAAAATAACGAAAAAGTATAATTAAGTTGTTTGTAACACAAAGGATAAAATACTTAACACGATAGTACCATTTACTCTGATGCGATTATTATGTATTGCATGCCTGTATTGAAACAACTCATGTAACCTTTAAATATGTGTGCCTTCTATGTACCCACAAAAATTAAACATAAAAAAAGACAAAAAGTAACAAATGCTGGTGAGGAAGCTGAGAAAGGGGAGCACTCGTAAAATGTTTCTAAAATAGCACAGCCATTTTGAAAAATAATATGGAGGTTCCTCAAAAAACTAAAAATGGAGCTACCATATGATCTATCAATCCCACTACCGAGTATATATCCAAAAGAAAGGAAATCAATATATTGTAGAGATATCTGTGTTGCAGCACAACACAATAGCGAAGCTATGGAATCAACCTAAGTGTTCATCAATGGGTGAGTGGATAAAGAAAATGTCATATATAAACACATTATTCAGCCCTAAACCAGAATGAAAATCTGTCTTTTGCAGCAACATAGATGGAACTGAAGGACATTATATTAAGTGAAATAAGCCTGGCAAAGAAAGACAAATATCATATGTTCTCACCCATATGTGGGAGCTACAAATGTGGATTTCACAGAGATGGAGATAGAGAGTATAATGGTGATTATCAGAGGCTGAGAAGGGAAGGGAGAGAAGAGGATGAAGAAAACTTGGTTAAGTGATACAACAACACCGTTATAGAGAAGGAATAAGTTCTACTATTTGAACTACTATAGGAGGGAAATTATTAATAATAATTTATTGTATATCTCAAAATAGAAGAGAAGAACTGTAATCTTTCTAACATGAAGACAAGATAAATGTTTGAGGTGATGGATATCTCAATTACCCTGATTTGATCATTATACATTGTAAACAGTTACCACAATAACACATGTATCCCCAAAATATGTACAATGATTATATATCAATTTTAAAAAATGGTATTATATGCATGAGAATATATTAATACATATTTTATCAGTATCAAGACCTAGAGAGTTTGTGCGTGTGTGTGTGTGTGTGAAAGGTGTCTGTGCTTCTGGTTAAATCTATCATATGTTACTTTTGCTAGAATAAACTTTTGATAGATTTAGCCTGAGAAATGTTGCTGGCTATTATAATTCTCTTCTCAACAACAGGAACCAAAATATGAATGCAGAATCTTAGATTGTATCCCCGTGGAAACGAAATGTGAGATGCTTTTGAAGCAGACTAGAGAGGTTTGCACTGTTCTGTTATAATTAATGCCTTTTCTTGTCTGTGGATTAAGGTGTTTATTGCCCTCTGCTCCAAGCTGGCATCCTCTCTGATGAATTCACTTTGAACTTTAAAACAAAGAGATTTTTCGAAGTATAGACTTTAAAGAGATGATAGTTTCTAAGAGGGTAACCAGTGTGATGAGAGAAATATTTCCATTCATTATGTAGGTTTTTGTTTTACCCTGTGGGACTAGGAAAGGGAAACGAACTGTTTTGCACAAAGATCAGTGAAATACATCTCAGTAGTAAATGAAAGCTTGAATTTTATAATCCCAAATTAATTGATACTGATAATAAAAAATCTCAAAATCAATATTGACATTTAAAGTAATTTAAACCATGAGTAATATCAATACCATCATATGGGTAATTTGAAAAAACTGAAAACTCACCACTTTGGTAATTTTTCTGTATGCATTGACAGAACTATATAAGAGGCCCCGGTGGGCCTGGTGACAGTTAAATCAGGAAATCCATAAGATATTTTAAGAGATGCTATCCCAATAGGAACCATGTCCCAGTACCCCTCATTATGGGGTTCCTTAATCTGATGGTTTCTTCTCGTCAGTTCCAGTGTCTCTTCTTGACAATGCCTAATGAAACATTTTAAACTCGTAACTTTTAGAGAGGCACTGAGTCCACAATGTGACATAAACTGTATAGGGTTCACAAAAAGTTAAAGGAAGCTTAAACTGAAATCACCAGTGTAGTTAAGCATTAGCAAGAAAACTCTTCTATTGATGTATCCATCCTGGCAGAAGTCATAAAACTTCTGAAATCACAGAAATGAAGGGAAACAGAGAAGCCAGGTAGTGAATTGGATACAGTATTTGAGACCCATTTTATGCATGTGTGGGAAGGAGCCAAGACTGACAGAACTGCCATTTTCAGCTGAGATCTCAGCCAGGGCAATGCTGAAGATTTTGCCAAAACAGAAACCTGGAAAGCAGGTGAGAGAGCAGGAGGTAGAGACACTGGGTTATCTAAGTTAATTAGGTAGACTGCATCTCTTTCCGGCCTGGGGCTGCCTGTAATAGACCAGCTGGATGTGTGGCATTGGAAAGTGCTGACTAGTTAGTACCTGAATAACAGCCTACTGCTGAGACTGTATATATGATTGAGTCCAAAAATGCTTCTGAGGCAATTCTTCCTGCATTTATCTTTTGGTTTGCCTTGTTCTCTGCCAATGACTTTACTTTTAAGGTCCATATGCCATACTCATCTGGTTGTTTCCTCAAATCTAGATAACTGGAAACTTTTTAAAATAGGAATTTGAAGCTATCTGTCTAATAAGCAAGTCTTGAAAAGAGTGGAAGCTAACTGAAGCCCAACAAAAAACACCTGGAATATGAGATACTATTGTGACTTGTGGGAACAGCAGTGTTTCGGTTGAGTGAAGACTCTGAAACAGGCAGATCCTGAAAGGTGGGTGGAGTGAGCATCAAGGCAAACTCCCTGCTATTTTGTTTTCTTCAAGACATCACTGCTTAATGGTTCATGAAATCACTCAGTAAAAAGTGTAGAAAGTCTATCCAGGGTAAGTAGTCATCCAGGAATGGTTCCTACTGCATGGATTTGCAGTTTAGAATCTTGGATTAGGAAAGCAATTTTATTCATTACAGTGTGTATTAAGAACAATGGAAAAGGAAGAGGGAAGTGAAAAAGAATGAATGAAATCTGAAAAACAGCACTGGAATCAGGCTACGTTCTTGGAAATACATTTCTCCAAATATACTGGGTCTGCATTTCCTTTTGGTGCACCTCGACTGCTTCCATTTCTCATAATGATGTCCCCATGCCCTGCTGGTCTGGAGGCTTCCTGGTATTGCAGCTCATCCCCTCATGTCTATCATACAGAGTGGCTAAGAGTATTAACTCTGGAGCTAGACTGTATTTTCAACTCTACCAGTTACTAACTTCAGGCAAGTTATGTAACTGTGTTGTGCCTCTTTTACCTTGTATGTAAAGTAGGGATAACAAAAGTAATTACTTTAGAGGCTATCCATACATAAGGAGATTGTGCCTGGCACTTGTAAACATGATAAAAGTACTACCTGCTATTATTACTAATTGCCATAAGTGTCTAGCTGTCTGCAATTGCTCAATGTTCAGTTTTGAAACTACGAAATCTTTCTGCCTTAACATTATCAACTGCAATTCACTGATAGATGTACTCATACATTCGTTTTTTCACTCACGCAAAAAACATGTTTTAGATACCTGCAATGTGTCAGAAACTACAGCAATGTCTAAAACATAGTTCCTGTTGTCACGTAACTGAGAGACAGAGAGAGAGAGAGAGACAGAGACAGAGACAGAGAGAGAACTCCAGAGATATGAATCCAAAATGACTCCACAGATAATAATGATGGAAATTCAGGCCAGGATGGAGGTGTCAGATGAGACTTCCTAAAAGGAGTGACACGGGAGCTGAGTCCTGACAGCTGAGGGGGAGATATCCATGGATAAAAGGATTGAGTGGGTTGAGATGTGTGGAGAGGGCTTTCCAGGCAGAGGAAAGGGCCTGGAGATGAGAGAGTAGAGCACATTAGAGAAACTGCAAGTAATTTGATGAGATGCACCTATAAAGTAAGGGGAGGGTGGTGGTGAGAGATGAAGTGAAGAAGTAAGAAAGGGTGAGATCTTGAAGTGCCTGTTTTACTGTACTACAGAACTTGGACTTTATCTTTATAACCATGGGGAGCTCAACATATTTTAAATGGTAGGATGTCATGATCAGATTTGTGTCTAAGAAGTCATTCTGGTGCCATTATGAAGGATATTGTATTAGAGGTGAGTAAGACCAGAGAGGGGAAAGTGACTTAAGAGCCAGTAGTCTGGGAGAGACTTAGTGACTGAAACTGTGATAGGGGGAGTGGAACTCAATATAAGCAAATGGATTGGAGAGATATTAAAAAGGTAGAATCAGCCTTTTTGACAGCTCTGTTTTTATTCCTTGTCTATTTGCTACTGCATAACTCTCTGCAGTGTTGAAAAAAATGGGATGTGTCTTTTTCTTCAGTATATCTCCTCTAATGTCTTCCTCAAAAGGCCTCCTATGAAACAATGCCTTTTGTGTCTACATGGGCAAATTTCATATATTTGCATGAATTTGGGTGGGAAAAAATACCTTTCAAACACAGTGTTCAGTAGAAGATTCTATTATTCAGAGTATTTCTTTTGGTTATTATTTGCTATCTCACACCATCAACTCTCCCCCTGGTTACTACAGTAGGTTTCAAGCTTTTTTATTTTTATTTTTAAAATAAACCCACTGTATACAGATCATGCTTTTTGCCTGCAGCATTATGTAAGGCTTTCTGGATATTAGTTTTATGCTCACTCATGCTAGAAAATATCCTTGAGTCTGAGCCAGTGTCTGTGATGACACTTCAACAACAAGGTCAGTGATTAGCAAACATTTGGGTTTTTAAGAATCCTCTGAGGAGCTGGATCAATAAAAGATTCCTAAGCCCCACCTTCAGATACTCTGATTTGGTAGGTGTGGGGTAGGGCCTAGAATCTTCATTTTTAAAAGTGATTCTGAAATGAATCACCCACTAAAATGCTACATAGTAATTTTTCTAAATTTGTTTATTGTTTATCTGATTTCTCAAATAGAACTTGAGCAAAATCTTTTGCAGTAAACAATAAATAAATCGCCATTATTATAGTATATTCCTTTTACTATTTTCATAAGCTGTAATCAGTTTAAAATAATGACAGTATGGAGCTTCTTAGGTGAATGGTAAGGTATTTGAGGATGTTGAAAACGACCTTTCATGGCATTTAGAAATTAGAATATCCTGATTATAGGGTAAGGAGCAGTTGTATGTTGCTGTGAGACACTGTGCGCATTCTATGGTCAGGAAGTATCAGCATCAGCATCACCTGCGAAGTTGTTAGAAATGCAAATTCTCAGCTCCGCATGAACTACTGAATTAGATATTTGTCGGTGCAGTCAAGCAATCAGTGTTTTAACTAGCCCTCCAGGTGATTCTGATGCTCATGAAAGTGGTCTAGTGCAGTTATGTCTCCACATGGAAATGATATATTTGAGCTTTTAAAGTCTAGAAATGTATCTTTTAACTGTGGAGATGTTGCATCACTTGTTTCTGTAGTGTAAATTTACATGCTAAAGCATGTATTAATTGGGATTTGGCTCAGCCAGAAGTGATCACAAAACAAAATAACCATGGATTTAAAAGGGAGAGATAGATTTATTGCTTTAAAAATACTTTCAACTTTTATTTTAAATTCAGATGTTACACGTGCAGGTTTCTTACATGGATATATTGCATGATGCTAAAGTTTGGGATACAAATGATCCCGTCACCCAGGTAATGAGTGTAGTATCCAAACGGTAGTTTTTAACTCATTCCTCCCTCCCTTTCTCTCCCCTTTAGTAGTATGCACTGTCCATTGCTTCCATCTTTATATTCATGTGTAGTCAATGTTTAGCTCCCATTTATGAGTGAGAACATGTGGTATTTGGTTTTCTGCTCCTGCACTGATTTGCTTAGGATAATGGCCTCCAGCTGCATGCCATGATGCTGCAAAAGACATGATGTCACTCTTTTTATGGCTGTGTAGTATTCTATGTTGTATATGTACCACATTTTCTTTGTCCAATCCACCATTGATGGGCACCTAGGTTGATTCCTATTGCAAATAATGGGATAAATATACAAGTTCATGTGTCTTTTGGGGGAGATTTATTTTCCTTTGAGTATATACCCAATAATGGCATTGCTGGGTTGAATAGTAGCTCCATTTTAGGCACGTTGAGAAATCTTCATACTTCTTTCCACAGTGGGTGAAGTATTTACATTCCCATAGTGTATAAATACTCCCATTTCTCTACAGCCTCACCAGCATTTGTTATTATTATTTTTTACATAATAAAATAATATTTTATTATGTAAAATATTTACTATGTAAAATATTTTCTGACTGGTATGAAATGATATCTCCTTGTGTGTTTTTGTTTGTTTGTTTTTTGAGATGGAGTTTTGCTCTTGTTGCCCAGGCTGGATGCAATGGCACTATCTCGGCTCACTGTAACCTTCACCTCCATGTTTGCCTTGAGCCTCCCAGGTTCAAGCCATTCTCCCGCCTCAGCCTCCTGAGTAGCCTGGATTACAGGTGTGTGTCAAGATGCCCGGCTATTTTTTTTTTTTTTTTTTTGTATTTTTAGTAGAGGTGGGGTTTCACCATGTTGGCCAGGCTGGTCTTGAACTCCTGACCTCAGGTGAAACACCTGACTCGGCCTCAAAAAGTGCTGGGATTATGGGACTCATTGTAGCTTTGATTTGCATTTCTTTTATATTATAGATGTTGAGCGTTTTTTCGTGTTTGTTCATTGCTTGTATGTCTTCTTTTGAAAAGTGTTCATTTGTTTTTCTTGTTGATTAGTTTAATTTTCTTACAGATTGTAGATATTAAACATTTGTCAGATGCATAGTTGGCGAATATTTTCTCCCATTCTATGGGTTGTAAGTTGTCTGTTTACTCTGTTGATAGTTTCTTTTGTTGTGCAAAAGCTCTTTAGTTTAATTAGGTCCCACTTGTCATTTTTTGTTTTTGTTGCAATTGCTTTTGAGGACTTGGTCATAAATTCTTTGCCAAGGCCAATGTCCAGAATGGTATTTCCTTGGTTTTCTTCTAGGATTTTTATAGGTTGAGGTTTGCATTTAAATCTTTAGTCCATCTTGAGTTAATTTTTGTATATGGTAAAAGGTAGGGGTCCAGTTTCATTCTTCTGCATATGGCTAGCCAGCTATTCCAGTACCATTTGTTACATAGGGAGTCCTTTTCCCACTGCTTATTTTTGTCAACTTTCTTGAAGATCAGATGGCTGTAAGTGGGCAACTTTATTTCTGGGTTCTCTAATCTTTTCCATTGGTCTATGTGTCTGTTTCTGTACCAGAGACATGCTGTTTTTGTTATTGTAGCCTTATAGTCCAGTTTGAAGTTAGGTAATATGATGCCTCATGGTTTTTTCTTTTTGTTTAGGATGATTTTGGCTATTCAGCCTCTTTCTTTTGGTTCCATGTGAACTTTAGAATAGGTTTTTTTCTAATTCTGTGAAAAATGGCCTTGGTAGTTTGATAGGAATAACACTGAATTTGTAGATTGCTTTGGGCAGTATGGCCATTTTAATGATATTAATTCTTCCAATTCATGAGCATGGCATGTTTTTCCATTTGTTTCTGTCACCTCTGACTTCTTTCAGTAGTGTTTTGTAGTTCTCCTTGTAGAGATCTTTCGCCTCCTTGGTTAGATGCATTCTTGGGTATTTTATTTTTCTCTGTGGCTATTGTGAATGGGATTGCATTTTCAATTTGACTCTCAGCTTGAATGTTATTGGTGTATAGAAATGCTACTGATTTTTGTACATTGATCTTGTATCCTGAGATTTTTCCAAAGTCATTTATCAGATCTAGGAGCCTTTTGGCTGGACTTTGGGATTTTCTGGATATAGAATCACACTGTCAGTGAAGAGAGATAATTTCACTTCTTCTTTTCCTATTTCGACACCTTTTATTTATTTCTCTTGCCTGATTGCTCTGGCTAGGACTTCCTAGATGTCTTTCTGACCATATAAGTCTAGGAAAAGCAATACAGGACTGGTCTGACTCTCCACAATGTTAGAGACACAGGCTGTTTTCATTTTAGTGCTCAGTTTTACAAACACTGTTTTCTCAAAATCACCCATGATCTCAAAAGGCAGCTCTGGCTGGAGCACATATATCTACATTCCTGTCAGCAGACAAGGAGAAAGAGAAGGGGATGGACACTTTCCAGATGCACACAACACCTCCACTTTAATTCCATTGTCCAGAAGCAAGCTATTGCACATTTTTAGCTTCATAGAAGGTTGTATTGATTCTGAGATGTGATATGCCCAGTTAAAATTCAAGATTTTTATTATTGAAAAATAATAGGAAAAAAACATCTGGGGCATGAGGAGTGTATTGGTTGTTTCTTGCAAAGTGGGAGTATACACTCATCTGGGAAGTGTATATTTCTGACACGTTTTTCTTTCTCCTGCTCTTCCTCCTCTTTTTCCTCCTCCTTCCTTCCTTCTGTTTAATATAACTCTTTATTCATGCTTTCTGATTCTCCTTTACAGATGTTAATCTTGTTCTTTAGTTATTCTTAGTGATTTAGGGGAGGAAAAGGATGCTTTATCCTACAGAAGATATAATGATAATTCTTGTTGCCTATGTCTCCATCTCCATCTGTCTCTCTCTATGAATGTGTACATAATGTTTTCATGCAAACTTTTGTTTCTCTTAAGTGTCGTTATTTGTGTATGTTACGTTCATGAAATATAAAAAAATTCTCATTTTTAAAATAATGCTTCTAATGGTCCAGTTTCTCAGAGTTTATGAGTTGTCATGTCAAAGAATGATTCCAGAACCTTTAGGGAAATATCAAATTTACATGATAATATCTATGACTTATTTTAGACAGGTTTAAATAATTTGCTCCTCATTTTTTCCAGCTTAATATTTCCTGACATTTGAACTAGACAATGGCTGAATACAAATGTTTTATGTGCTCTTTAGTGGAGACACCTACTGTAAAATGATTATTAAAAAGCCTATGAATCATCTTGTTCTCTAAAATATTCAGTTCTTTAAGCTGATTGCTATTAGCTGCTCATATTATTTTAATTAGAAAAAAACATGACTGCTGAAAATCAGCCAAAGGTTCTATAAATAAAAGTATCCATCTCGCAGAGTCGAATTTTAATTAACCTTTTATCATGCCAACCTTTCCACTAGAATTTTTTAGGGCTTGCAGCCGTTCATTTTGTTCAAAAGCCATATGGGCTATTTTTCATCTGTATGTAATTTAAACCTATAAGAGTGCTCCTGGAATACAAACTCACTGTTCATCAGCTGTCACTTTAATACCTTTATTTAAGTGAAAAGATATCCAAGTGCAATACAGTTGGTGTGATAGTGAGGAGAAGACACAAGATAGAATAAAATAACTGTCTCTTCTTTTTTCCCATTTTGCTCCCTTTTTGAGACACCATTTGTATCCTGACCTGCTTTAGGCATGTTAGGTTTCCTAGCAATAGATTATGTGTGAATAAAGCAACACCAGGCTGTAATTACTGGGAATCAGACTGTCTACTTTTTACCTCTAGTCATTATCCACATGAAAGGTATTTTCATAAACTGTTTTTTGGAAAATCCATATTTGACATAAATAAGCATTTTCTGCCAATTGATTTTGTATGTTGCTGTAACTGTGTCTGTGGAAGAAATGCCAGATCAAAGTACAGAAGATGGCTGGACCTGAATTCACTTCAGTCTCTGGTTACTAGAAAAATCAGTTTTCAGGAAAATGTTTCTAATTGTTATGCAGTCAATGAAAGCCATCAAACACAACCATGAAAACCACTTTCAGAATCTGTGCTTGATAAGCCAAAAGGCCTAATATTAACTTAGTTTCTATGGTCATATTCAAAATTAATGTGATATTTTTTCTATTTAAAATATGCAACTCTCAAAATTCTGTGTGTATTACAGTAATCAGGCATCAGCTACATTAAATTTACTAAACTTACTAAAAGAACCAAATGATAATATGCTCCAGTTTACAAATAATACCCTAGGTCTACAGTGACTGATTTAGTGAATGTAGCTTTAAGTGGAAAACATAAAGCTCTTAATGGTTGACCATTGAATGCTTAAAATTGCACATTGCACTGTCTCAAAGTTTCCACTTTTGTGATGACCAGTTTTCTGTCTTCTGGTCATGTCCCTTCCTGAAACTCAGTTCTTTAAAGAAAAATGCTTTTTAATCTGTACATACACCAGTATATAAATGTTAGTGCTATTGGGTAGCACAGAAAATTAGGTAATCAGGCAAATGGTTAAAACCAAGAGTGTAGTAAGTATAGAACTTTGTGATAAAGACAACATAAGACTGTAGGATGTTGGATCAGAGACAGAAAAGGATAGTTGTAGATCTGGAATGGGCAAACCATAGAGACAGGGTGGTAGGCAGCTTCTGATGTGGCTCCAAATTTCTGCTTTCCTCCAGCTTCTACAAACGCTCTTCCTCTCCGTCACCCTAAGCATGCTAGGGTGACAGCTCTGAAATGGCTCCCAGTGGGCTCCACTGCTTGGTATTCAAACCCTTGTGTAATCCCCTCTTCTTAAGTGTTAACTGGATTTAATGCCTTGTGTCTGGTGAATATAATACACTAAAATTAATTGGATATAATTTCTGTGATGTGATTACAAAAGCCAGTGATTCCATCTTGCTAGCACGCTCTCACTTGCTGACACTCTTTTGCTTTATAGCTTGCTCACTTTCCTGAAGCAAGCTGCCATGTTCTGTTCCAAAATGCTTTTTAGAGGGGTCCACATGTTAAAAACTGAGGCAGACCTTGGCCAACAGCTCATGAGGAACTGAGCTTTGAGTCCAGCAGCTACAAAGAAATGAATCCTGCCAGCAATCACATGATGAGCATCAAAAAGGACCCTTCCCAGCTGAGCCTGGGAGCTAAGCCATGCCTAGACTCGTGACCCACAGAAACGTTGAGATAATTGATATTGTTGTTTTAAGCCACCAAGTTTGGGATAATTTTTACACAGCAATAGATAAATAATACAGAAAGATTGAAACATCTATAAACCCCTACAATGAGGAGGGAAAGCGGGAACAGGGTTGGAGGGTGAAAGGGAACTCTCATATCAGCATACAGTTAGAGATCAATAACCAAAGACACAGATCAGGGAGGGAAGAAGGGAAAGAGAGTGAGGGAGAGAAAGAGGGAGAGAGGGGAGCATAGAGACCAATCTCACTCAAAGGTCAGTGTTTAAGACTTTTCTATGGGGAAAAGTATTTTCTATGCTCTAAGGGGAGCATAGAGACTAATCTCACTCAAAGGTCAGGACAAGGACAACATGGACACCATTTAAAATTAGGGCAAAAGGGTTGTACCACAGCACAACCAGAGTAGGGCCTTGCTAGCAGAGTGCAACAAACTGCAAGATTCCCTGCTCCTCCTCACTGGTGACCACAGTCCAGAGGAATCACATTTAAAGGAGTATAATCCATTATACTCCTGGTAGCTCTCTTGATAAGATCTTTGGTTACAAAACTTGCAATATTTATACTGTTTGATATAGTTGGGATATTTGTCCTTACCCAAATTTCACATTGGGTGGGGCCTGGTGGGAGGTGTTAGGGTCATGGGGGTGAATCTTTCATGGTTTGGTGCTGTCTTTGCAATAGTGAGTGAGTTATTGTGAAATCTGGTTGTTTAAAAGTGTATGGCACTTCCTCTGCCCCCAACACTCTCTTGCTCTTGTTTTCACCATTTGATGTGCCTCCTCCCGCATCACCTTCCGCAATGAATGAAAGCTCCTTGAGGCCTCCCCAGAAGCAGATGCCAGAAAAAAGGTTTAATTGGCTCATGCTTCTACAGCCTGCAAAACCATGAGCCAATTAAACCTTTTTTATTATAAAATACCCAGTCTCATATATGTCTTTATAACAATGCAAGAATGGCCTAACACATTGTTGCAGGACAAATAGAACTCAGACTTGTGAATCACAAATTCTGTACCCTGTACCTATGTCCTATTGTTTTATATTTCATATTCAATTATAGCATTGCCTTTTTCCTCTGATTCATGCAGATGTTACAGAATGATGTCAGTTGCGTGTATCTGTGTCTGTATGTGTAATATAATCTGAAGAAAGTACACTGCAATGTGCTATCTGAAATCACTACAGCTGTGCCTGCTGAGATGCCTCTCACTCACCAAGCTTGGGGTTTGCAGAGTATGTCACTCAGAAAAAAAAGCATGTGTTTCTAGACATCTATGGCTTGACTAATAATAGCAAAGAGCTTTCTGCAGTTCTCATCCAACTTGGGGTCCAGATAATTCTCACAATTCCATTGGGGACTTTGAGAGAACTGTTTCAGGAATATAGTGAGTGATAACCTTAGATCTCAGATAAAAAATTCCCCTTAGGTCTTCTGAATTTGAGTTTAGCCAGCAAGGCTTGCTTTAGCAGTTTGTGCTTCAGTCCACTGAATAAGAAGCTACATCTGTCTGGTAGGCTCTCAGCACACCCCACTTCTTGTGCCTCTCAGATTTTCCAAAACACATTTGGTTAGAGTGTTGGTGGAAATGACACCTATAATCAGGATTAGAGTCTGTTATTCTTTCTCCCAGCTAGTTTTCTGTGCTGCCTGAAGAGGAGGAAATGACCAAGATATCCCTGTTGATACACTGCTGGACCTACCTACCCATCGGGTGGAGCTGAACCATACTTAGTGCCATATGCTCTAAGTTTTAGCATTTTCTCAATATTTATTCTAGTTCTGCTTTGCTCACATATCTCTACAGTCAATAGGTTAATTGAATCCTGCCGTTTCAGAGGCTGACTCACCAGCATTGACAGTTGGGGTTCCCAGTGTCCCACTTCAAGTGCACCTTTCTGGGGCCCTTGGCACCATAGCGTCCTCCCCATATTTAAATTTTGGTGCTAAAATGGACATCCTCTGAAAACTCACTGTGGTTTTAAAGCATCTCTCTTGATCTGCTCTTTGAAGAGAGATTCTTCTCTCCTATGGGAAGGTGGGGAACAGGAACAGACAATTTCTTCATGTCATTATAGATCCAAACCCCAATTGTAGGCATATGAAGATATGTTTACTATTACAAACATATATAGACATGTTTATTATAGGTATATGAAGATATGTTTTAAAATTATTTTTGAATATCAATCTCAAACATATCTATAAAATTTTCCTAATGGATAAACACTTATCTCATACCACCCTTCTTTTCTATTCTTTTCAATACAACTCTATCACTTTTTATTTTCTACTTTGATGACCTTGTAATTTTAACAGGCTTAAAACTGTCTTTATCCATCACTTAAAGATAGATTATTTTTCTTCTTTACTATCATAGATGAGCTATTATTATTATTATTATTATTATTATTGTGTGTGTGTGCGTGTGTGTGTGACCAGAGTTTTGTTATTAATCAAATGAGTCTTCCTAGGCAGTTGGGGATCAGAGTTTTTAAAGATAATATGGTGGGTGAGGGAATACCAGTGAATCAAGAGTGCTGACTGGTTGGGCTGGAGATGAAATCATAGAAAGTGGAAGCTCTCCTCTGGCACTGAGTCAGTTCCTGGGTGGGTGACCACAATATCAGATAAGCCAGTTTATCAATCTAGGTGGTGGCAGCTGATCCATCAAGTGCAGTGTAAATAGTTTCCAAGTTCTGGAGAAATCAGGTAGAGAAACAAATATGCTCCAAATTTTGTTCACAGATGTATATTTTACTCAATTGTTAAAAATTGTAAATAGCTCAAAAGAAAAGTTTTCTTGACTCTGGAAAACAAAAAGGATCAGCAATGTTTTAAGCAAAATATTCAAAAAAGATTACTTCAGTTTTCTATTAGTTCAGTCCATTCAGCTAAATCCTGTTCTGCTTGATATTCGTGAACATTTCAGCTCTTCATAGGAGTCCTGTAAGTTTTTTTCCTTTATTCTAATGTCATAATCTCCAAAGTTATCAGAAACTTCCATTCAAAAACACCTGTAAAAGTTTAATAGCTGATTATAAGACCACCATTTGAAGAGGGTCACAATAAAACAATTGCCTATGAATGACAAAAAGCCTTAGGGCAGCCACAGTTAAAGACACAATAAGAAAATTTGTTACTTCTGTGGCACACAATAATTTAACATAACAATTATAATGATTACTGATAATATATACTAAATCATATCAGAATTATAGGAGTTTCACATAATTTTGGAACATATACCAATAATACATTTACACAAATATAGTCCAAAGAAAGCCAAACACCTTTCATATTTGGCAATGCTTCCTGTATGATTTCTGTACCAAATAAGCCAAATGTCATTTTTGGACTTTAGAGGACCTAATATTGAACAGATTAGCTTAGAAATAGACATAATTTATAATTTGATTTGGAAAGTTTGTCAAATAGCAAAAGTTTAAGACACTGGATATTACAAAATAGAATCTCAGGTCACCATAAGTCATTCATTTGGCCAAAATGATAATTCAAAAATTTTTTAAAAAGAAAAACCTTTACTCTGATAGAGGACTTAACTTTCCAAACAGCAAGACCTGATGACAATAGCATGAGGCCAACTGAATCTGTCTCTTCTCTCTCTCCTTTTCCCATTTTTTGTAGTTTACTTAAAAGGCAAACAAAAATATTTCATTGTCTTTCAATGTTACATAAAAATCTTTTTCAAAAGGAAAAACCAAATTCCATGTTTGCAATAGTGCATCTTTAGTAATAATGCTAGTTTTTAATAAAATTTTATAAATATATCCAGTTTTAGTTTGACCATAATATAAGATTTTCATAAACTCTTTAGAATCCTTTACAATTTTCCATTAAATAGCAGAAACAAACCCTGTTCCTTAGAAAATTGGTGGATCCAGACACATGGGCCCAGATTCTGGCCCCACATCAGCATGATTTTAATGTTTTAACAAATGGAGAAAAGCTAAATAATATCCTTCAAATCTTAGCCAAGTTGTTTATACCCACAGAACTTTTTTTTTTTTTTTACAAGATCAACCCGTTACAAATCCTTTTCAACTTGCTTAAACCTTCAGTTTTGTCCCATTATTCTTTTAGGTTAAGAGAATCTATAAAAACTCTCTGAACTAGACAAAATTACATTATCTTTAACAAAAACCATATTCCCATACCTTCTTATAATCTCCCACCAAGATTACATTCTGCTTTCCTTCTATACCTTGCAACCTTATACATAAAATGGTTTCTCCAGTAGTCTCAATTACATGTTAGAATGTTTACTCTTAGCATCCTTTATTTTTGATGAAAAACCTGATAAGTAAGTGATTTTAATTATGTATTAGGTGTGGAGCCTAGGACATTAGACAGAAGTGTCTGATTTTTTGTAGCATGGCTAGGGGGCATGGCTCTCCATATGTCCCCAGGCCTTATCTATAATCTAATGCATGCTCCAAAGTAGATACATTGAACAATTTTCAAAAGTCAAAGAAGAAATTTATGACCTTGAAGCATTTAGAAAATCTGATATCTAACCTTAAATTTAGACCGAATGTCTACATTTTGAAGGCATTTTTATTTTACCAATGATCTTTAAAACTCTCTTTATTTCCAAAAGATTATTAAAGTCATGTGAAAAAAGGCATTAAAGTTTCTATTATTCGGACAAAATATTTGATTTAAATGTTTATTTTTCTAAGCCAATTAATCAGAGCTTTTAAAATACAAACATCACACGTACAACACATATAAATACATAGACAGACCGACAGAAGATTCAGCACTTGTAAGATTTTTTATTTGCCAGTTTCTTAATTGGATTACTAGTTTCAGGGTGGAGCCCTTGGAGGAGCAGGGCCAGGAATATATGCAGTTTCTAGGGCCTAATAAGCAGGTACACCTGGAAGGCAAAGAAAGATCCCCAAAATTAAGGGTGCCATTTTATACTGAATCCTGGATCCCCCCAAAGAAGGGAAATACTATGGGAGAAGATAGTGCAATGCTTCTATCATACATTTAATTGTGAGGCAACCCAAAGACAATCAGCCCATTTTGTAATCAGCCCATCCCCCATGGGAGTCTCATCTCTCAGTGGGGTTTGAGGATGTTTCTGTATCTTCCAGGTGGTCAAGAGCATGCTTCTCTGATCCAAGCATGCAAAGATCTAAGTATCTCATTATAACTGACACTAGCCATTTTTTAGAGTATATGTTTTTTTTTACCTAGCTATTACACACCAAGGCTAAAGCTCTCCCATAATGCAAAGTAATTTTTGATACTCCCCAAAGTAAAAAAAAAAATCAGATAATGCAGTGCAAAACAGAACAGAGCCTTAGATTTTGAGAGGGACCTATTTTTGTTTCTAATTCCTGGGGTTCCATAAAGAAAACAGGTTTTGTAGTTGTTGTTTTTCCCCAGAATGGGGTCTGTGTAGACTCCTCTGCTTTTGGCCAGAAGTCCCCAAGCTGTTAGAATTTATCATAGGTTCTCTCATGTTGACATCAAGAGTGGCAAGATGACAAAACGGAGAAAAACAATTCAGTCCACTGAGAAGAAAATTTTTTTTCAGGAAAACACGATTCAAGAAGATAAAAAAAGATAAAGCCCTCCTAAATACATGTAGCTTGGATATCTGTTTTTAATTAAGCTGATTTTAACCATAGAGTTCTGATATGGTTTTGCTGTGTCCCCACCCAAATCTCATCTTGAATTGTAGCTCCCATAATTCCCATGTGTTATGGGAGGGATGTGGTGGGAGGTAATTGAATCACGGAGGTGGGTCTTTCCCATGCTGTTCTCATGATAGTGAATAAGTCTTATGAGATCTGATGGTTTTATAAAAGAAGAGTTCCCTACACATGCTCTCTTGCCTGCTGCCATGTAAGACGTGACCTTGCTCCTCTTTTGCCATCTGCCATGATTGTGAGGCCTCCCCAGCCATGTGGAACTGTGAGTCAATTAAACCTTTTTTTCCCCATAAATTATCCAGTATCAGGTATATCTTTTTAGCAGTGTGAGAATAAACTAATACAAGCTTTTTTTAAAAAAAATCCTTTTAAATCTCTTATTACCAGACTCTAGTTAGGACAGAGAGTCAATATTTCTGGCTTTTTAACTTTACCACAGATAACCTCCCATGCGAAATGAGTAGGTTTTAACAAAGGCTATGACTTAACCATGGATGCATAAACGGTCTCAAATAGATGGTAAGCAGTTTTTTTTTTCTTTACAAAAATTAGAATATCCCCAAAGGTAGTTCAGAGGGAGGAAAACCCAAGACAGGAAATCAGAAGCTATTAATGGCGGGGGTGGGCGAGGAGAACGCTCAATAAATGGCAAAGTTACATAAATAACAAACCAGAAAGGAATTATTCTGGAAGCTAGGACTTTAACCCAGCCTACCATTGTCAAAAGACAAAGCCTTAGCTACTGAGCTAGACAGCATTGAGCAGTTTATATTGCTATTCCCAGAAGAGCAGCCAATTTCAAGCTTGCAAAGACTCTTAACTGCTCAAGATAATTTTTAGGGTTAATTGTGACATGTGTCCTAAAATTCCTGTCCTCTGGATGGGAGAAATCAAGAGATAGTATCCCTACATGGTTACAAGGTTAAGCTCTTAAGGACACAAAACAAGACAGAAACATTTCATTTGATGTTGGTTGCAGGGACCTGCAGCAAAGTTTGTAACTGACCAGTTTGCTGGGCTGGCTTGAAAAGCAGGCTTACAGAGGTCCTAAACCCTCATTCTATCCTGTGATAACCCTCTCTCCATTACAGAAAGACAAATTTTTAGCACAAAGTGCACTAGATTTGCTACAGCCTAAAACTAGTCTCACAAATTTTGTTTTCTATTAATCAAATCCTTGCAGAGGAGATGAACAGTTACATTTACCATTTACACACACACACACGCACAGAGAGAGAGAGAGAGAGAGAGAGACAGAGAAAGAGAGAGACAGAGAGAGACAGAGAGAGAGAGAGAGACCAGAAACTTGGGTGGTAAGAATTTCTTACCCTTTTTGCTGGCATTCCAGATTTCCAGGTTCCCTTTCTCTGCAGCTCCCAGAAGAACAGATGACCCTGCTTGCTGTGCCAGAGCTATGGGGGTCAAGCCACATTACAAAAGAAAATTATCCTTTTCTGTTTCATGGAACCATAGGCAAGAGATTCTTAATTTTGCAAGATGCTGTCCAAAGGGCTGCATGGGGAACCAAATTAACATTTTCCATCCAAGCAAAATACACACAACAAAACAGACACTAGTCACTTTGTTCAGCACCCAGTATTCAACTTCACAAAGCTTGGACTTTCTCCCATTAATCCCTGTTGTCTTTGATCCACTCCATGTGGGTAGGGATGGCCTCCAAACAGTAATTCACAATGGATGGTCTCTGGCCAAGGCGAAGATCAGATAGTCATCCCAAGAACTTCCTTGGCATGTTGAGCTTTCTTCAGGGCTCACTGAATGTAACCATACAAGTAAGGAGGGTTCTCTGAGTTAGGGGTGCTGGACTTTTGTCAGCAATTCCTTCTTATATCCCCTCCGCATATACAAACACACACAAAGATGAGATGTACAGAAGGCCTTCTGAATCAAGATCCCTAACTAAGAATTCCAAGAGAATCCCTTCCAAACTATACTCCTATTGTTCATCTAATAAATCTCCCTAAAATCTTCCTGATTGAAGAGAAGGCTCCCAAAGCAAGAGTCTTCCTATTACTTAGGGAGATCCAAGTTAGACCCAACAAAGGAGCCAAACTGAGACAGAAACACCATGGTGGAGCTACAAACAGACACCCCACCATGGGTCTACAGAACAAGTCAGGAGAAGAAAGGAGACATTGATAGCACCTAGAATGCTCACCAACCCAGACACCCTGCAATGGGACTACAGACAGATATAATGTGATAGGCCTACAGTTAAGGGATGTCTCCCCAGGAATACTTTTCTATTGTAATTAAATCCATCCACATTGGGTCAGCAGTGCCCCACCAGTAGAGAGAGTACCAGAATTATCTCCCAGTCCAAGAGAACTAGGCAGCCACTTGAGCTGGCCTCTGGATACATCACCAGAAAGAGGCTACCAAATCACAGGCAGGTAGCCACAAGGGCAATCCTGGACAAGCCTCCGAATCTGTAACTGCCCAGTGGGTTCACCTTGACCGCTGCCTAGACAGAGCCTATTTATCAAGACAGGGGAATTTCAGTAGAGAAAGAGTAATTCATGCAGGGCTAGCTGTGCAGGAGATTGGACTTTTATTATTACTCAAATCAGCTTCCTATTATTTAAGTTGTAAGGAAACAGTTGATTTGCAAGATTCTGGCACTAAGGCCTGTATGGAATGTTTTTTCTATTCTGTACACCTTCCTAGCAGCTAAGAAAGGGAGAAAAATTTTGTGACTCTTTGCATATCTAAAAGTATCTTTATTGCATTCTCATTTGTAAATGAGAAAATTCTGGGTTAAAAATCATTTTCTCTCTGAATCAGCCAGTGCTGTTGATGAAAAGCCCAGTATTGTTCTGATTTTCCTTCTTTGGATGTGACACCTCTCTCCTTCTTCTTTAATTGTTTGGGTTTGTCTCTTTAACATAGTGCTCTGAAATGTCATGACAATATGCTTTGTTTTGGATATTTAAAAAATTAAATGTGCTGGTACTTTTTGAGTTCTTTCAATTTGGAAATGTGTACTCTAGTTCTGAAAAAGTCTCTTTTTAAAAGATATCTTTATCTCCATGACTTCCCTTCTATTCTCTTTATAGAATTCAGATTAATTAGTTATTTGAGCACTTGGTTTTATGCTCTCAGTTCTTAGTTTTTATCTCACATTTTTTATCTTCTTGACATTTTGTTTACTTCCAAGCTTCTGTAGAAATCTTTGTTTCAACTATGTTATTTTAACTACTAAGAATTCTTCCTTATAAATATCATCCATTTTTATTGATGCAAAAACTTCCATCTCCCTGATGTGTTCATTTGCATTTTGGTTTTAATTTTGAAATGCTCTTGCATTTCCTGCATTATCTTTCCTCTGGATTTATTTTCTTGGTTTGCTTACTGACTTCTCCCTTTCTCATTTAACACTGAAGCGCTCACATTTTGACTGGAAGTTCTGTGATTGCCAGTACTTGCAAATAGTACTCCTTACTCTTGTAAAATTGGTCTGAATAATGGCTGATCACACAGGCTCCAAATGTCAGTACAGGGAGGCATTGTTTAATTTTTTCAGAAAAAATAGATTCTACAGTCTTCTACCGCTGGCTTTTAGTAATTTGTGCAGGGTGGGGTAGAGGTATTGGGATCAGTCTGTTTTGCAGAGTAGCTCAATAATTACTCTCATTTTCAATTGTGTGCTTCATTCTTACTCTACTATGTGCCTTGTTTTAGTCACTTCTCACACTTCTGTAAAGACATACCTGAGGTTGGGTAATTTATAAAGAAAGGAACTTTAATCAGCTCATGGTTCTGTGCGCTGTACAGGCTCTGCTTCTGGGGAGCCCTCAGGAAACTTACAATCATGCCAGAAGGACAAAGGGGAAGTAAGCACATATTCACATGGCCAGCAGGAGAGACAGAGAGAAGGGGGAGGTGCTACACACTTTCAAACAACCATATCTCATGAGAATTCTATCACAAGAACAGCAAGGGAGATGTCTGCTCCTATGATTCAATCACCTTCCACCAGACCCTTCCTCCAACACCAGGAATTACAATTTGATGAGATTTTGATGGGGACAGAGAGCCAAACCATATCATGCTTCATATACCAATGATCTTGAATTTCAATCTATCATGCATCTTCTTCCTCTACTCACCCCGTCCCAATACACACTCACACCTGTTTTCTTCTCTAGTTTTCTGCCCTTCTGTGCATCAAATGCTGCTAAGCCCTGGGCTTGGCTAGGGTTCTATAGGGGCTGGTAGTGGAAGCCTGCTCATTTTTTGTTAGCATCCTTCTCTGCATGCCACTAGCCTGGAGTTGTATCTGTCAACATGTTTTTGCTGCACTATTGTCTCGTTTTCTGAGACATTTTATTTCTTAACCTCTGAGTGGATAAACGTGTTCAATATGGTATTTTTAACTTGAACATTTATAATATAAAATAATCTATATTTATGAATATCATCTATTGAGCGCTTATGTGCCAGACACTGTACTAAGGACTTTATGCATATTAGTTCATTTAACATTCACAATTTCCATTTTAAATGAGGAATCTGAGATCAGAGAGATAAAAGATAATTATAAGTTGTCTAATAAAAACAAATTTTTAATGTAATGAGAATTAACTGCTTTGCTTTAAAAATCTTCAATCAACAATAAAAAAATAGACTTTGAATGAGAGTGTCTTTCATCCCACCAGGCACTAGCCTGAGCTAATGGCATGACAATGTATGTGTCTTGCTACAATAAGTTTATATATTAGACATTTTCTATCCTGTGAATGACAGAAAGTATCACTTCTAGCAAGTATAACAAATCTGAAGAAGAACGGATAATTTACTGTTACGATTTTTTCAGTTACTGAGAGCATATCTGAAAGATACATTTCATTCCCAATGTGACTTTATTTTAAATACTGCCTTTAAGGGTTGAATTTTAATTAGGATTTATTAGTGGCTAAAAAAAATTATGTAACATCACATAAAGGCTATGAACCACAATATATAAATAGAAGACAAAATACCCTGGCGAGGGAAAGGATGCAAGTGTCCTGGGATCCCACACCCAGCAAACTCAGTCCCTTTTCTTCTCAAACAAAAAGAATCTTCATCTCCTTAAACAGAATGCTTAAACCTCATGCACTTAATAAAAGACAGTGCTCAAAATGTTGCATGCATTTTGAGTCTTCAGAATATCTCTAGGCTTACAAATATACAGCCACCTTAGAAAAATTTTATCATTCATAAAAAATGAATCAAGATATTTCACCAACAATAAAATATTTTTCCCCTAAGGCAAAAGAATAATCAGCCCTATTCTTGCTTCCCTACCCTTATTCTTGCAATCAAACAAGATAGAACCAGGTTATCACATGCTGTGAGATGAAGGCATGTATTACCTTTGGGACTTTTCCTAGTCAGGTAAAGAGGAGCTTTCTTCCATGCTATGTTTAGAAACAGTCCCCGAAAGATCATGGAGCAAAAATATTATAATCCAGTACTATTCTTTTTTTACTCACTAATCCCCTGTGTATGGCTTTTTTTTGGGTGTTGGTGGGATGGGGATCTGACTTTTATTTATGTATTTGTAACTTTTTTTTTTTTTTTTTTGAGATGGAGCCTCGCGCTGTCCCCCAGGCTGGAGTGCAGTGGTGCGATCTCGAATCACTGCAACCTCCACCTCCCGGATTCAAGCGATTCTCCTGCCTCAGCCTCCTGAGTAGCTGGGATTACAGGCATGCACCACCATGCCCGGCTAATTTTCTTTTTTTGTTGTTGTATTTTTAGTAGAGACAGGGTTTCACCATGTTGGTCAGGCTGGTCTCAATCTCCTAACCTCGTGATCTGCCCGCCTTGGGCTCCCAAAGTGCTGGGATTACAGGCATGAGCCACCATGCCTGGCCTATTTTGATATACTTTCAAAGTTACAGAAAAGGTTCAAGAATAGCCCAAGGAACTAGGAATACCCATGTAACCTATATTCAGACTCACCAATTGTTTACATTTTTCACACTTTTTCTCTATGTACTTGCAAATTATTTTTTCTTAATTATTTGAAAGTAAATTGGAGACATCATGAATTTTTACCCCTAAATAATTTACTGTGTGTTTCCTAATAACCTGTTAATTATCTTATGTATTGACAGTATAATTATCAAA
Source organism: Pan paniscus (assembly GCF_029289425.2). Classification (NCBI taxonomy): domain Eukaryota; kingdom Metazoa; phylum Chordata; class Mammalia; order Primates; family Hominidae; genus Pan; species Pan paniscus. Next base: position 116,447,823 of record NC_073254.2, on the reverse strand, counting down.
ATTAGGACATTTCCTTGTTTTGTCCCCATTCAAAATCAAAACCAAGAGCATAGATTGCATTTATTTTTCAAGTCTCTTTGGTATCCTTTAACTCAGAACAGATCCTCAGTCATACTTAGTCTTTTGGCTTTAAATTTCTGAGAGTATAGATCAGTTATTTCATAGAATGTCCCTCAATTGATCTGCTGTTTCATCATTGTTAGTTTCAGGTTATGGATTTTTGTCAGCAATTCCACTGAAGTAATATTTTATCCTTCTCAGTGGCCCATACTGGAGTGCACATGATTCAGACTGCACTAATATTATTAGTTTTGATCACTCGAGTGAAGTGGTGTCCATGAGGTTTCTCCATGGTGGTAGAACCATTATTTTCCCTTCCTAATTATTAGGTACTTGTGGAGAGATACTTTGAGGCTACATAAATATCCTCTTCATTAAACTTTTATCTACTAAATGTGATATCCACACGTTGATTTCTAACTCCATCATTTTTTGTTCATTTTTCTTATCATTTGCATTCCACCTTAAGGAGTGCACTCCCCTTCTCCCATTTATTTATTTATTCATCTATTTCTTTATGTCAACATAGAGTTATGGATTCTTTTTCTTTTTAAAGAATTTTTTTTTTCATTGGGCACTAATAGAGAGGCCAATAGAGAGATACAATGATATAGGTAAATGTAAGTTGTTTCTTATAAGATTCATCATTAACTGTTTTTTTTCAGCCAATGGAAGCATTTGAGAAAAAAACACCTTTCAAAGTGAACCTGTATTATGTTACTGGAACATTTGTTAAAAATCTATTAACCTCTAAGAAGCCAAGAACAGAAATTCAGCAATAAAAGGTAAACATAAGTATGCTTTTTTTAAAAAAAAAATTAGATTTGTTGGGGGGACATGTGCTCGTTTGTTAGATGGATATATTGTGTAAGGCTGGGGTTTAGGCTTCTACTGAACCTATCACCAAAATAATGAAGATAGTACCCAATAGTTAGTTTTTCAACCCTTGACCCTTTCCTTTCCCATTTTGGAGTCTCCATTGTCTATTGTTTCCATTTTCACGTCCATTTGTACCCATCGTTTAGCTACCATTTATAAGTAAAAACATGTGGCAATTGATTTTCTGTTTCTGTGTTAATTCACTTAGAATAACAGCTTCCAGCTGCATCCATGTTGCTGCAAAGGACATCATTTCATTCTTTTTAATGACTGCATAGTATTCCATGGTGTTGATGTACCACATTTCCTTTATCTAGTCCACTAGTGACGGGAACCTAGGTTGATTCCATGTCTATGTTATTGCAAATAGCGTTGTGACATACTAGTTCAGGTGTGTTTTTGGTAGAAGGATTTCCTTTCCCATGGATAGATACTGAGTAGTGGGATTGCTGGGTTTGAATAGCAGTTCTATTTTTAGTTCTCTGAGAAATCTCCATTCTGCTTTCCGTAGAGGCTAAACTAGTTTACATTTCTACCAATTGTGTATGAGCATTCCTTTTTCTCCACATTCTCCCTTGCATCTGTTATGTTTTTGATTTTTTTTATATTAGTCATTCTGACTGGTGTGAAATGGCACATTACTGTGATTTTAATTTGCATTTCTCGGATGATTAGTGAGGTTGAGCATTTTTTCTGTTTGCATATTTTTGTCTTCTTTTTTTTTTGAGATGGAGTCTCGCTCTGTCACCCGGGCTGGAGTGCGATGGCGTGATCTCTGCTCACTGCAAGCAAGCTCCGCCTCTGGGGTTCACGCCATTCTCCTGCCTCAGCCTCCCGAGTAGCTGGGACTACAGGTGCCCGCCACCACGCCTGGCTAATTTTTTGTATTTTTTGAGTAGTGTCTGTTCATGTCCTCTGTGCACTTTTTAATGAGGTTGTCTTTTTTCTTGTTGATTTGGTTTAGTTTCTTGTGGATTCTGGATATTAGTCCTTTCTCAGAGGCATAGAGTGCAAATATTTTCTACCATTCTGTAGGTTATCTGTTTACTCTGTTGATAGTTTCTTTTGCTGTGCAGATATCTTTACTTTAATTAAGTCCTAATTGTCAATGTTTGTTTTTATTGCATTTGCTTTTAAGGTCTTAGCTTTAAATTCTTTGCCCAGGTCAAAATCCAGAATTTTATTCATCAGGTAATAATCCGGTGAATATCACAAGGTAATAATCTATTACAATCAATGTTTGTTTGCGTGGTTGAAGTGTCCCAGATTTGGCCAGTGGAAGTCTTTTTAAGGTGACTCAGATATTTATTTAAAATGTCCCCTTATTCCTTACTTCCTTGCTTTCTGTCACAAGAAGAGTTTCCAAGTTTACCTTGGATTTCCCCTGGCCCAGCATTAGTATCGACTATTTATCTTGGGAGTTCTGGTTCCCTTTACTGGAAAATAGTCTTTAGAGACCAAGATCTGGGGAGTAGGCAGGCAATTTCTGCTGGTGTATCATTGCTTCTATGCCCTGTCAGTGAATAGGATTTGAAAATATATATGTATGTGTGTATAAATGACAAACCTCACTACAATTACCTTCAATATATTTGTTCATTTGGTCAAGCTAGACCACACAAAAGGAAGTTTCAGAATTGATAAGCTACAAAAACATACCTAATAACTAGAATTTAATATTTGTTAAAGTTTTATTTTTGAGATAAAATGCACATAAGTTAAAATGTACAGATCATAAGGTTACAATTCAATGAGATCTGAAAAATGCACATACCCATGTAGCTCTTCCCTAACAAGTTAGAGAATGTATCCTTTACCAGAAAGTTTTCTAATTTCCCTTCTCAGGAAGAAAACTCTTCAAAACCCTAAGGAAACTACTCTTCTGATTTTTTTCACCTTACATTTGTTTTGCCTATTTAAGAACTTTAGGTAATTGGAATCATGTGACACACACACACACACACACACACACCATGTTCTTTTTCTCTGTCTCTTTCATGAGTATGTTTGAGATTCATATGTTGTTGCATGTATCAGTAATTTGTGCCTTTTAATGACTTAGCAGTATTCTATTGTATGAAATGTCAGTTTATTTATTCCTTGTCTTAATGATGGTTGATTAGGTTGTTTCCAATGTTAGGCTATTGTGCATAAAGCTTCTGTGAACATTTGTGTAAAAGTCTTTGTGTGAACAAATATTTTCATTTATCTCTGGGTAAATACCTAGGAGTAGAATTGCTGGGTAATATGGTAAGTGTGTGTTAACTTTATATAGAACTGCCAAACTGTTTTCCATAGTGGCTGTATCACAACATTCCCATCACAACATTATAAGAGTTCCAATTCCTCTCCATCCTCACTAACTTTTGGTATGGCTAGTCTTTTTAATTTTAGCCATTTTAGTGAATGTGTAGTGGTAGCTCACAGTGGTTTTCACTTGAATTTTCCTAACAACTAGTGATGTTGAGCACTTTTTCGTATGCTTAATAAATATTTTTCTTTATGATTTGTTTGTCTCATCAATTACTAACTTAGTGAATACTTTTTAAAAACTTATGAATGGGCCTGGCATGGTGGCTCATGCCTATAATCCCAGTACTTTGAGAGACCAAAGTGGAAGGATAGCTTGAGGCCAGAAGTTTGAGACCAGCCTAGACAAGATAGTGAGACTCTATGTCTACAAAGAAAACAACAAGAATTTGGTCAAGCGTGGTGGTGGCTGTCTTTGGTCCCTAGCTACTCAGGAGGATGAGGATCCCTTGAGCCTGTAATTTGAGGATGCAGTCAGCTGTGATTGGCCACTACACTGTAGCCTGGGAAAGGGAGCAAGGCCTCTTAATAAAAGTGTCTTAAAAAAAAGAATTATGAAGGTTGTTGACTTTTGTAAAATAATTTCTGCATCTACGAGATGATTTTGTCCCATTTTATGTTCAGTTAATATGATGAATTACATTAATGAATATTTTCTACAAACCAGTTTTGGGGCCTTTAAAATTATCCACATTGTTTGCTTTCTATTTTATAGTCCTCACCTCTTAACTTTTTAAATTTTCTTTGTTCTACTAATTAGCTCTTTTATGGGATTCCTGAAATGGAAACAAGTTTATGGTTTTAAATTATTCTTATTTTCTAGTATAACAATTTGAAATTATAAAGCTCCCTCTAACTCCTGCTTTACTTACATCCCATAAATATTGATATTTTGTAAATCTGTTGCTATTCATTAGAAATAATGTCAAATTTGTAGTCATCAAATCTTTTACCCATCAAGTCAAACTATGTTGGCAACTGTAATTCATTGCTTATGTGTAAGGCTCTTAGTATATGTTATCATGACCTGTCTTGGTCACAGTTATCAAAATGACAAAACAGAAATTTTACCTGATCCCTCAGTCCATTATTCCAAATTAATTAATGATAACTTTGTGTGTGGTTCATATTTGAAGTTGATTCTACAAATTCATTATCAATAGAATGTATACCCCCTCTGCAACCTCCACTAATGAATAGAGTTATCACTCTTTTCACATGTGTATTGCCAGGTAGAGGTGGGGAGTGGTAGAAATATGCCTTTTTTATGGCTGTCAATCTTCCAAACTCCTTTTGTATTTTAAGAAATACTCCACTCCTAGAATCTTGTTGGAATCCAGAACCCCAACTCCTAGTATAGAAGCCAAAAGAGGATGAACTTTCCTTCCTCCAGGCCATGGCATTCGAGGTGTATGGGCAGGTGATATTGGCTCAGCAGATTGAATGCTTCTGCAAGAGATGTTAATTTGGGTTATGAATATAAAGCTAAAGCGACAATTTCAAATTTATTCCAGGTTGTAGTGGACAACAGTGAATGCAATGACATCTAGTGGTTTCTGCAGTAATGCACAGTGGCAGTGGTGTCTTACAGTGCTGTGGTCAGTGGAATTAATGGCTGCTATGACCAGATTGATCCTGCAAAGTAACCTCACTTGAGGCTCTGATCCTTTTCTGCCTGTCTTTGCTTGGTTCCTGCCTGTTTGGGAAGCCTGACCTCCAATTTTCCTGAACAACTTTGAGTAGTCCTACATCCCTATAGTAAAACTCATTTCTGCTTAAATTAACCAGAATTGATTTCTTTTCTTTTAAACCAGGAACCTGATTTCTCTTCTTTGTAACAGTAACCCTAATAGTTACAAGATCAGTTACAAGGTCATGGGGACAGTTTGAGGTCAATAAATGGAATTGTCAGTAAATGAAAAGATAATGTATCTCTCAGTCTCTTAACTAGGTAGCAATAGCACCAACTTTTTAATCAACTTGAAGCAGTAATCCAGGCGAGTACATCTGAGAATGGTCTAGAGTTTATTCTACTCTTAGGCACAGAATGATTAAATTTACATATGATTGCAAATGGTATGTGGTGGTATATGACTAAAGATATATTCAAATCCTTTTATACAAATTACCAATTTTCATTAGTAACATTACAGGTAGAAAAATTTTATTTCTTTCAGAGGATGATATAATATTACACACATACTAAAAATTCCATCAGAGGCTGGGCGCGGTGACTCACGCCTGTAATCCCAGCACTTTGGGAGGCTGAGCGGGGTGGATCACCTGAGATCAGGAGTTTGAGACCAGCCTGGCCAACATGGCGAAACCCCGTCTCTACTAAAAATACAAAAAATTAGCCAGTGTGGTGGCACGTGCCTGTAATCCCAGCTACTTGGGAGGCTGAGGCAAGAGAATCGCTTGAACCCGGGAGGCGGAGGTTGCAGTGAGCTGAGATCGCACCACTGCTCTCCAGCCTGGGTAACAGAGCGAGACTCTGTCTCAAAAAAAAAAAAAAAAAAAAAAAAAAAACCATCAGAAAATAATACTACACATAAAGAAAATATGTATATGGTTTTAAGGCAAAAATGACTGTTTTTTTTTAAATCAACTCTCTGTGTACTATAGCTAATATAGCCAAAACATTACCCTCTTCCTCTAGTTACCAAAACGTAACTTGGCTGTGGGCTAACGGTAAGAGCTAACATTTGCTTTACTACTTGTATTTCCACATAATTTAGAATATTTTTTATTAACATTAATCACTTCTTTAACTTTTTTAGCACATTAAATATTAAGATGTAGCATTAGAATGGAAGGCTGCTTGAGCACAGGAATAGAGAGAGACACGGGTGTTGGGAAAAGCCACTAGGCACACATAACATTAAATGCTGCTCATTTTTTCTGCAGCGCTGTAGCTAGTCTCCTAAAGTCCATCTCCCAGAATATAAGACAACTTTAAAACATTTCAACCAGTATTAACTTAGAAGCTGATGTGCACATACTGATGCTGTTTCACACAGAATTGACCCAGATGTGGAATCAAGATCGCAGCCTTGGTGGAGGAAGGGGGGCAGAAATCAGTGCTTTCAGAAAGCGCCCTAGGTAATTCTAATGTGTAGACCAGATTAAGAACCTGTGGGCTAACCTATAGCCTCAGGGGCTCACCTTCTATCTTAAATTGCTTTTCCCTAAAGGAGTTATGGTGCCAGGCTTTTAACGTAAAAGAAAATAAATTATCTTCCAGTATAATTTTGTAAATGAAGACTTCCCAAAAAATCCTATTCAATAATAGCTTATTGTGGAAACACTGGACAATTGTATAGTTACTAACAATAATAGAAGGCTCCCTTGGAGAAGTCATGTGGAGAATGAAAAACATATTTACTCTTCAACTTTGGAGGTGGAGTAGGGAGATGGATAAAATATGTGTGTGTATATTTATATATGTATATCCATTATTCATATTTCAGTAAAATACAACAGAATAAAAGAATGAGGTCAACAAAGTCCTATAGAAAGCAGTAAAAATAATTGTACTTACTGGTAGTGAATAAAACTGAAATAAATTTACATAATTTGTATAACCTGAAAAGTTTGAACATGACACATTTTTTGTTTTATATTTAGAATCTTATCTGAAGGGAAGTTCCAAAAGAACACTAAATATGTTAGATCTATGTCACCCAAATTAGAACTCAAAATTGTAATGCTGTGCTGAGTGACAGTGCAAGGACCGGAATCCGCCACTGTAAATGCTGACTTCAGTGCTTTGTTTCTGACTGCTATGCAGCTATCTGCCCAATTTCCATGCACATTTTACTGTTTGACCTTGAAAGAGCCAGACTAATTGGGAATTACTCATTAAGGATCCATTTAAAAACTGTGTATTTTCTAGCAAAGGCTAAAATTTACACAAAGATGTATATTGCAATGCTTTGCATTTTAGGAGTGGGCTGTACAAATTCTTTTGGACAACCCTCACCATTTTTTATACAAAATCCCTTGTAGGTACTGTTTACATTTCCACTAAAATAGCCAGGTAAAATTTCCAGAATAACTTCAATCCCCAGGTACTTATGTAAAAACAGACTATTTTCATAGTCATCCTTTTCAAATTCTCTTTTCCTCATGAAAACACTTTATTAGTCCTTGTATTATCAGAAAGCAAACCTAATTTAAAAATAATGGGGAGATGTAAGCAATGTCCCTAGTCTTCAGAATTTATCAATATGGAGCAAAAGATTTAAAGTGATTTCTTTTCCCCTCTATACAACGTCAGAATACCAAGCCTGCAGCCTGTTATTTTCAGGGTGGCACCCAGAGCAGGGGGAGGGGAGGAAAAAGCATCCTTAATTGCTGAGGCATTAGAAACCTCCCACCCTGCTTGGAGTGCCTTTCCAAAGTGAAGCTAGAGGAGGGTTTCTCAAGCCTCTGTTTCTCATGGGGAGCTTTGGCCTTTGCAAGGTAACTCTTTCTCTCTGATTTCCCTTTAACGAAGCAGGTGAAAGGCCGTTTGGCACCAGACGGTTCCTTTTACTCCAGCTGCCTGTGAAGAGCGCGGTTGCTAGGCAACCAAGTCTCCCGCTTGGTGCCTGTCTCACGCTAGGAAATTTGGAGGGTTTTGAGGCTGTTGTCTGTTGCAGACAACTTACACTGAAATGCCTTGAGGTTTTTAGAACTATTTTTTTGTATTGCTTACAGTAAAACTACGTTATCTTTCCCAATTTTCTCTCTTTTGGGGAAGAGAGACTATTTAGAGGGTATATGGCTATATTTCCACAGGAAAATATCCAGACCTTGACTTCAAAATCAGAAGTAATTTACATTTTAAAAGAAGAACAAATGAGCATCACAGCTGCATTTCATATGTTTCTTCCTGTCAGCTTAATTTCTTTCATTTTCTTTACCCCTTCTTTCGCTTTAAAAACTTTTTTATTTGCTTTCCTTATTTTCTTTATTCTACCCCACTTCCATGTTTCTTCTGTCTTTCTCTGTCTCCCTGTTACCAGCGATGTTAACTGCTATTCATGCATTCATTTTCAATCACTTGCTCATCCATTAGGACAATGAATTCGAAATGAATCAAGCTTCACTTTCCAATCTCACTAGCTGATGTATTTTTATTCTTACTTCTGAATTCTTTTTATTTTTGTTTTATCTTGTGGCTAGGTAGGATTACGGGGAAATAAATGACAAAATATTCCCAATTATTTGGATTTCTCTTGTTCCTGACAGAAAACCCATTGCTTTCTGAGCCTTTCAGTATGTTCATTCTTTTCATATTGTGGTCCTCTTGGCACATTCCATTAGCTTTGAAGCCATAGGTTCTTTAAGCTATTTTGGCCCCACATCAATGTAGGACATTGTCTTACATAATGTTATGAAGATATTTCATTGATATTTCATTCAATTTCAAAAGACACAAAAAAGGATACACTTCCTTTTGTTCTTTATTTCTGAGTCTGGCAATGAGTCATAAAATAAATGAGAGCAAATTGGTCTGGTTATGCTTTTATTACCAGTGATGGACTCTGGTGCTGCAAGGGGAAACCACCTGGTAATGATCAAAGAAGATAGGTTGAAATTCTCCTGGAAAGATGTACATGTAAGACAACAATGCATGACACCCTCTGGTGGACCCTTCTCCTCCCTCTAAAAAACTCGCTGATACTGATTCATCACTGCGAGGTAACAAGTAGTACACAGATCTATCTTCTCACAAAGGATTTGTTACAATATGGAAGCAGAACAATTTGACATCATTATCCGAAAATCCACTGTGGAAGATGAATTCATGTGTCAAAACTGCTAAAATGGATAATGGGCATAATTGTTAATATACTAACTGTTGTGATTTTTTAGTGAGTAAATATGTAACCATTCACACATCTTTCTGTAATTTATAAGTAAAAATCTCTCCCTTTTGTGACTCAGTATTGTGATCTTCCATGCTCACTATGAAAAACATAATAGAAATATGATATGATAAAATCAGAGTGCTATACTATAGTGACAAGAAAACAGGAGGTATGGATTTTAATGTGAGTTCAACCCCTAGCTAGCTCTTTTACTTTGGGCATTCCCTTAGTCTTGGTCTCAATGCCCTCTTCTGCAAAGTTGTGAGGTTTGAGTTATTCTCTGAGATACATTCTGCTGTTAAAATTCTATTATTGAATTTGAAAACCACTAAACCTTTCAGTGAGGGAAATTTGAAAAAAGAATGGTATATTTTTTTTAGCTGATAAAGTTTTTAAGTGAAAAAAGTGTTTAAACTTCTTTGTATTTGTTAATTGAGCTATTTTTTTATTTAGACATATGAGTTCAAAATTTATAGCTATTTTTGACACTATAGTCAGTAGGTAAAAAGCAGTTTCTGGAGGCTGCCTATGCTTGAATCTAGTTTCATCATTTACTAGTTGTAAAACATGGGAAAGTTTTTAAAATGTCTTTGTGCTCAGTTTACTCCTCTGTCAATGGGGAATAATTACAGCACCCTTCTTGAAGAGATATTATGAGGAGTAAGCAAGATGATTTGCATAACTCCTTAGCAAATGATTAAAGCATTAACATATTCTTGACACATATGAGCTTTTACAATTACTCTGGTGTCACCAGCTATCCCAGGCTATTATCATTCCATACTTTATTACTGTAATTATAGCCACCTAGTTTAAAAGTCTCTTCCTTTCAAATCTATCCTATACATTTCTTCCAGCAAAGATTGCCCCAAACACAGTTGTCTTCATTGCCTTCTGATAAAAACTGTTAACAACAGACTTCAGTGATTTCCATACCCAGGAGAACTGAGTATATATTGTCCTGGCATTTAAGACTCTCATTAATATTGGTTCAATTTGTCTTTCCAGCTTCATTCCATTACCTCCTCTTATATACACGCTCTAGCTGAATGGAACTATCCAAGTATCACTGAGAACTCGCACTCTGCTTTTCTGTGTTAAGCTCTTAAGGGAAGAGACAGTGATAAGTCTTTATACCCCAGTATAAAGTCCAGGACCTGGCACACAGTAAGCATTCAATATTTTTGAAGTGAACAGTCTTTGATTGCACTGTTTTCCTCTCAGAAGTCCTCTCTTCTTATCTTTACCTACATAACACCTATCCTTCAAGGTCCCAGCTAAATATCATGAGTTACCACCATTCATAGGCTACCTACTTCCTTCATAGTATTGTCATGTATTTACCTTCTAGGATTTACATTCCACTGTGATTATAATTATTTTTGTTATCTTATGCCCTCATTTTTGACTGGTGTTGAGAGCAGTGTACTATGTCTTAATCAATTTTATTTCCTACAATGCCTAGCATTTTTCTTTGACTATGTTAATTGCCAGCGACTAGTTATTGAATGAATCAATATGATTAATAGGATCCTATTTGTTAACCATTGTTTCTTGGCCATTAAAAAAACTTCAATAGAACAAAATCCTACTTCAATAGAACAAAATCTTCACCCCTTGCCAGGCTCCTTAGTCTCTCCAAGGTCCAGCCACATCCTCTCTGCCTAACATGACTTTGGGTAGCTACTGAAGCCCTACTAGCTTTTCATTATTCCATGGACATGCCATATACATTCTTAACCATGTTCCTTTGCTGATGTTTCCTTTGCTTGAGGGCAATACTGTCTTTGTTTCAGCTATCCAAGCCTGACTTAAGGTCTCATTCCATACTTTATTACTGTAATAATAACCAAATAGTTTTAAAGTCTCTTCCTTTCAAATCTAACCTATACACTTCTTCCAGTGAAGACTGCCCCAAACACAATTGTCTTCATTTTCTTCTCCCAAATTCATCATGGAGCACTCCTCTAGACTTCCACAGTGCTTTTTCTCTTTCATCATAGGAAAGACAAATTTAGGTTCTTAGTTTAGTACTTAATCATACAATTTAATCATACACACACCCTAGAACAATGAAACAATAAAAGTAGGAGATAATTTAAAAGGGCTTTACTACAGAAATTCTAATAACGAAATTTGAAAGGGGCTAGTTCCATATTAACCCACTCTGTAATTCCTTTCCTCCTCCTCCCTGGGTTACCTATTATATTAGCTGTGCAGACACCATTCTTGACAACCTGTTTCTAAGATATTTAAGGAACTTTGCATTCATCTGAACCTCTTCTAGCTAATAATACAATCTTACACATGGTGTTGATTATATTTTAATTCAATAAAAACATGGTTTAAATTTGTATCCTAAATTTTCATGTGTTTTTTGTTTTTATAACTCAATTAAATATCATGTCGTTGGGGGTAGAGGTCACATTTGGAACTTCCTGTGAATTTCCCATATTAGGAAGCATAATGCTGATCACACTGTAGATTTTCAATGCATGCATGAACAGCGTTCATTGTTAGATGAACCCTACTTGGCAAAATGTTCTCCTTAAATGCATTTTATAATATTTGACACGCTAACTTCATTCAATTTTTTTCTGGTCTATTGGTTCTAAGTTACTGTCATGTTTATAGTTTTTTCCTGGTCCGTTGACTTCTAATTTACTGTCATACTTACTAGACTACTCAGTAACTAAGGCAACTAAAGCTATATCTTTGGAGATTTACACAGATACACCCTAGGGTTAGGTAAACTGGTGTGATAGGATTTGCTTTCTGTAGTGCATCAGTATTGTTTTTACCTTATGCCTGAAGATAAAAATGGGAAGTATGGTAAATATTTGGTGAACGGCCTACATAAAATACATTATACTACTTATTTATAAATACCATCTAATTTTATCTTCTTGATAACCCTATATAGTTGATGATACTAAGCTGTTCTTGTAGACATGAAAACTAAAGCTATTAGGTTGATGGAAACGTAATCGTGGTTTTCCATATTACTTAAAAAAAGTGGCCAAAACCTGAATTACTTTTGCACCAGCCTAATAATAAAGAAGTAATTTACTCAAGGCTTTATCTATAAACTTGATCTCAGGCCCATCTGATTCCAAGGTCCTTAACAAATGGGGATAAGTCCATGGATCTCCAACTTCAGTATGCAAAACAATCACTCAAGGAACTTCTCAAATACATATTACTAGGATCTACTCAAAAGATTATAATTTGTTACACTTATGATGAGACCCAAGAATCTTCATTTTAACAAACACATTAAAGCATTCATTTGGGAAAATATGAGTTAAGGTATAGTTAAGATAGTAAGAGTAATTATAACAATAACAACTGTGTAACACATGAATCAACACCATACTACTCACCATTTACTGCATCACCTTACTGTTTGTCAGACACTATGTTGTAAAGCACTTTATAACACATTTTGTCATGTAATTCTTACAACCACCTTATGAAATATATATTATTATCATCTTTCTTTTACATGAGGAGAGAACTAGACTCATATAGGCCACACAGTTGGCAATTAGTGGGAATAGTCTGACTCTAAATGTCATGCTCACAGCTCCATTAAAGAGGCAACAAAATGAAAGATAAGCTTCTTAGCAAGGTCAATGTGAATAGGAATCAAGCAGAACTTGGGGGGTTAAATAATAAATGGAAGATGTGAAAAGTAGAGAGCTTAAATTATTATTTTGTGAGTTTTTCCAACAAATAGTAAGGGGAATAAGGGGTTATTTTAGGGACTGATATAAATTTGGTGAAGACTTTTGTTTTAGTATGGAACAGTCATGAAGTTGTTGAGGGGAAAGAACAATGGAGAAAGAGAGGTTGATAAGGATGAAAGAGATAAAATTAATGGGAAAATCTTAGGGAATATGGGATAAATCCATTAGCTTTGCAGAGAAGCATTTATTTTTTTCTGGGATGGAGGGAACTGGAAAGTATGAACACAGCTGTGGTTATAGGTATAGGTATTTGACTAGAGATGTAGACATGGACATTTATGTGTTGGGAGATGGAGAGTTAAAGTAGCTTCTATGTGACGAATTTTACTTTATGTGCTGAGAAAATTAATGGGGCCTTGTATTAGTCCATTTTCACACTGCTATAAATACCTGAGACTGGGTAATTTATAAAGAAAAGTGGTTTAATTGACTCACAGTTCTGCATGGCTGGAGGAGGCCTCAGGAAACTTATAAAAATGGTGGAAGGGGAAGCAGGCACATTCTTTACAAGGTGGCAAGAGAGACAGTGGGCAAAGGAGGAACTTGCAAAACACATGTAAAATCAGCAAATCTCGTGAGAACTAGCTCACTATCATGAGAACAGCATAAGGGAATCCACCCCCATTATCCAGTCACCTCCCACCAGGTTTCTCCCTCACATGGGGATTATAATTCAATATGAGATTTGGGTGGGGACACAAAGCCTAACCATATCAGACCTTCAACCAAACTGATAAAGATTTGGGATAGCTACTGAAAGGAAGAAGATACCAAGTGGACCAGAAATATGTAAAATAATTGCTATGGGGTTAAAAGCCCAGTTGAGGGGAAAGATCATGTATTGTGGGAGCATCAGTATGTGTGATTGTGTGGTTTTTGTTTAGTGGTGTTCAGTACATCAGAGAAGTAGGCACCAGAGTAGGCTTCATCTTGGTTTAGGGGTTTTAGGGAAACAAATGGTGTGGACAACAGTGAAGGGTACTTGAGTGTGTTGACAATAGGCTTGTGAAATGAAAGACTCTGCTTAGGCAGCTATGGGAAGACTGTGAAGCTAGTAGAGTCTTACAGACATGGGGAAAAGAGTGATCAATATACTAGGTTTTAAAGAACTGTTAGAGTAGTAAATGGTAAAAATAGTGAAAGAGCTGGAAGAGTGGGCAGGTGTGGACCAGAAATGGAATGAATGGGACCTAATGTATTTCAGTGTATTTGGCAGGAACCTAAAAGTAATGCAAGTTTATTTATTTATTTTTTTAGCTCCTAAAATCTAAATCTATTCTTTTCTTGAGACAGGGTCTTGCTATGTTGCCCAGACTTGTGTTGAATTCCTGGCCTCAAGTGATCCTCCCAGCTCTGGCTCCCAAAGAACTAGGGTTGCAGGTGTGAGCCACCATGCCCAGTATCTAAATCTATTTTTTCTTGTACCTTTTAAGAAACCCACATTCCTAAAGGCTGAGGTCTAACTTTGACCTGATTTCTTCTTGGGCTTTATGACTGCCTAGACCTTTATTCCAAGTTTCCATCACTGTCAATCCTGCCGTCAAGTACTCGTTGTTAGTCAAATTAGGACATAGAAGTATTTATTCCTCTAATTTCTGGAATAATGATTGCAGTGTGCAGACCATGCATCAGGATCACCTGGGGAGTATGTTAAACATTTACATTTCTGGCCTTTACACAAGACCTACTTAATCAGAATCTCTGTTGGGGTAGATCCCAAGGAATCTATATTTTTAATATGTTCCACAGGAGATTCTGACTCACATGATTATTTTAGGAGATGGCAGTTTCAGAGAGGCAGAGCTTTTTAGATTTTTCTCCTTTAATTTACCATTCCATACTCAGTACATTGGCTCCTATTTGTGGAGCAATATGCTGTGCTAGTGGGCCTCAAGATGGAGGTGGAGATGCAAGAAAACAACAACTCAGTCTTGGAATTTGTACCTTTCCTAAATATCTTACACACAAGCTCCTTTTACATGCATAACATATCTCCATCCATTATTAACAAGAACACTGTACACATTTGAAAAAACAAAATGAGGGGCGAGGTCAAAGTGGAAAACTTGACAGAACTTGGAAAACAGTAGAGATGATCGTAAGCAAAAGGTTATTTTGGGGAATGGGTGGGTGTTGAGAGTGGATAGGTGAGTAAGCATTGCAATTCAGAAAGGGATAGAGATGTGTTGATGGTGATTACAGATGTACTGTCCTGCTTTTAGTTGAATTAGGTATCTGGTGATGTTCATATATTTGAAATCTACTGCCATAGCTACATTTTGCTTTTTGGGTAGTTCTGTGATCAATTAATAATCAATGGTTTCTCTTGCCACTGAACCCTTAAGCTGTTGGATCTCTTACATAGAGAAATTTCAGTTTACACACAAGAAGGAATCTTATTTTTGGTATCCTGGTACCTAAAGGCAAATAGAACATATATTATTTTCTTCAGTATCTGCTGACAGTTTTCAAGGAACAAAGGCATAGGCTGCATCTAAAATCTCCCTTCAGTGACACAGAAGCCAGGCTTCTGTATATTAGAGTTATGAATCATATAACAAATCAACATGCTCATGGAAGAAAACAATTTACAAAGAATTTTTATCACTTGATAATATTCTATTTGGTGATATCCTACCTAATCCAGTAGCAATGAAAATAATTTTGGGAGTATCCTTTTGAGGAGGAAATATATCTTATATACATTTTCTTTATATCTGCAAATTGTGCTTCTCTTATATTTGTATTGTTAATGATTTATTTGACTTAATATAAAAGACTGCCCCTTACACACACACACACACACACACACATTTTCTTCCTCCATCCCCCCACCCTCCTGTAACCCACTCTTCTCTTTATTTCTCTGTGTGTCTTCTAGGCTTATTGGTATATTTGGTCCTTCATGTTATAGATCTTACAACAGAAAACATTTCTAGATTAAGAATGAAAAAACTTGTCCTGGCTAACATGGTGAAACGCTGTCTCTACTAAAAATACAAAAAAGAATAAATAAATAAAAAAAATTACCGAGTGTGGTGGCAGGCACCGGGGAATGGCGTGAACCCCTGAGGCGGAGTTTGCAGTGAGCCGAGATTGCACCACTGCTCTCCAGCCTGGGCGACAAAGTAAGACTCTGTCTCAAAAAAAAAAAAAAAAAAACCTCAAAATTGCATAATCTTAATATGCTTTAGAATATGGACCAAACCTTTCTTTGATTAAAAAAATGACTGGCTGTCAAAAAACATGCAAACTATTTATCACTTGACAGAAATTCATCAATTAAGTTGTAATACAAACCTTTTAAGTTTCACCTCCCTGAAGTGATTCCTCATCCCCTTGTCCCTCCTGCTTCCAGTACCAGTGCTCAGATTTATGGACTGTCTATGTTCAATCTGAAATGTGTGACAATAAGAAAACATGACTATTCCATTGCTTCTGCAAGCACCACTTTGCATTGTTCCTACTACATAATGAGAAAAGTTATCTTAGGTTAGGGCCAACATTCGGTCCAATATATTCACTTAATAAATTTTGTTCAACACTAGCTGTGTTATAAATGAATGTATGGCCTCTCTATCCTAAAATCTACAATCTTGATAGTCTATCAGTTTGGCTAATGATACTCATATCCTGCCTATAAGCTGTGTCTCCTGAATTTGTTCGCCTTTGGGAATCATGCCCATATCTGTGGTAATCAGTGACCTTGATCTTTTTTTCATTTTCAGATTCCAGCCTTTTATCCAACTTGATGTATTTTTATTATCCTGGTCCCAGTCTTCCCTGATCAGAATTCTGGGGCCATGAACTAAATAAACCCTGACCAGGCTGCTCTTTGTTTTGATTGCAGTACATTTGACTTGGTACTCAGTATGTTGTCCTTTACAGCACTATAATAATCCACCTTTATTTAGAAGTAATTATTTCATGACTTGATAATGGAAAAATACTCCTAAATTGCCTATATGATACTTCTCAAATCCATTATTTATATTACTGCCAAATTAATTATCCTAAAAATGTACTTTCACTGTGATATCTTCTCTAGTAAAAAATTTTAATAACTCTACAATGCTCACAACATCAAATTGAGATTTCTTAGTTCACCATTTTATGTCTTCATCCACAGTATGTTCTCTATCTAGTTACCAAGCCTCATATCTAGTTATTTTCCTACATATACAGTAGTCCCTCCTTATCTACAATTCTTCTTTCCATAGTTTCAATTACCCGCAGTCAAGCATTGTCTAAAAATATTACATAGAAGTTTCAAATTGCGGCTAACCTAAGTAGCATGATAAAATCTCACACTGTCCTGCTCTGACTCGCCTAGAACATGAACATTTGTCCAACATATTCATGCTGTATGCCCTACCCACCCATCAGTCACTTAGTAGCTGTCTCAGTTATCAGATCAGTGTTGCTATGTTTGTATTTAAATAACCCTTATTTTACTTAAAAGGGGGTCCAAAGTGCAAGAGTAGTGATGCTGGATATTCAGATATGCCAAAGAGAAGCCATCAGGTTCTTCCTTTAAGTAAAAAGATAAAAGTTCTTGACTTAATAAGGAAAGGAAAAATATCATTTGCTGATGTTGTAAAGATCTACAGTACAATAAAATATTTTGAGAAAGAGAAAGACCATGTACCCACAACTTTTATTTTAGTATATTGTTATAATTGTCCAATTTTATTATTAGTTATTGTTGTTAATCTCTTACTGTGCCGAATATATAAATTAAACTTTATTAAAGATATGAAGATATAGGAAAAAAACATGGTATATATAGTTTGGTACCATCCAAATTTTCAGCCATCCACGGGGGCTCTTGGAATGTAAGCGGGGGACTAATGTGGCTTTTACTCTGGCTTTCTTAATATTGCTTGATTATAGCTTTTACCTTTTATATTTATTATATTTTCTCCCTGAAATACCTTCCCTCTCTAATTGAGTTATGAAAATCATACTCATTTTCTAAGGTTCACTCAAATCCTACTTCTTCCATGAGATTTTCCTAATCGCACTTGTGGTAAGTTATCTCTCTTCTCTGAATTCCAATAGTATTGTTTTTCTCATTTGGTGCTCATCAGATATTGCTGTAGCTATTTCAAAACATAACATATCTGCTCAAGCAGATAACAAAACTTGAAAAACAGAAACTTTTTTTTTATTTATTTTATTTATTTTATTTTTGTATATCAAACAAAAGCTTGAGCCTAATAGGTACATGGAAAGTATTTTTAATGAACAGTAAAGACTAACACATCAAAGGACAATACCCACATGAGAGATTAAATATTATTTTTTAAGATAATGATAATCATCCTGAAAGCATGAGGATGAAATTTATAGGCCTAAAAGACTGTTTTCATGATGCCCATGTAATCTCAGTAGGGTATATTTAACTTCGAAAACTATTTCCAACCAGCATACCATAAATTTTAAATAGAGTTCACAAAAGGGCATAATGAGTCACTAGATTTATATAGAAAGTGATGCTAAAGTGCCCTAGGATTAATCACTTACTAGATCTTAATCTTAGCTTTATTTTATTTGTTCAAAAAAGTAGATAATATTTGTCTAAATGGAGTCACTATTTATTCATTTATCTAAAAATATTTGTTGAACATTGATTATGTGAAAGTTATTGAACTAGGAACTGGAGATACAATGGTAAACTCTTCCCTGATCTACGCTGAATTTGGGAAAAATTAAGATTATCAATTATTATTGTCATATGAGGGGAAAAGAACATTTATATTTCAAAGACAGACAAAAGATCATGGACTATTTGGGGAAAATAAATGACATGTTATCAAATTTTATAAATTCTTCCAAAAAAAGTAGGCATCCACTATGTACCATGTACCATAGTGTGTGAAGGGCAGCTATTCTAGGCTTTATTATTGTTCAACAGTTTATATTCCTGTCCCCAGCAGAATGGGCAGAATATATTTCACCCTCATTGATTTTGGGCTTGTTCATGGGATTGCTTTGTCTAATGAAATGTGTGAAGATGAGACAGTGTGACTATTCTTAAATGAGGCTTAAGAAGTGTCATGAGTTTCTCTTTCTTCTTGCATTATTGCCATTTGCCAAAATACCATTCCTCATGCAATCACTGTTTCTGTAGTCTTAGTCCCAGAATGAAAACTATGTGGAGAATATCTAAACTCAACCAGAAGCCTGGCGTCTTAATTAGTCAAGCCAGGTGAATGTTGGGTTGACATAAAATCTTAACGAGAAATAAATTTGTTATTCTAAGACTCCTAGAAGTTTTTTTTGTTGTTGTTACTGTAGCAAAAACGGAATCATACAGCAGTAAATAGGATATTGTGTCTGCTGGAGAAGAAAGACACTATTAAGCAGGTAATTATCAATGCTCTGTGTGTTTGGGAGAAATGGAGCATTTCTGGAAATGTGTATAGCAGGTGGACTTACATTATATTGAGCAAAAAGAAAAGCTTTCTGAGGTTCCTACTGCCTTATACAGATTAATTTATCTTCTAATAATTTTTTAGTATATTCCATACCAACTTCCATTAGGGAACAGATATTCCTTTGGGAAACTACATTTCAGGATAATCAGGTGCCATATTCAAAGCCAAAAGCAAATTCTATTTTCATTTCATGTATTAGTTCTACACAGTTACACATTATTTTGGTAAAGGACTAAAGGGATCCTCCATCAAAATTTAATGCCAATATTCCTGTAGCTTCTGTATGACAGGTAACCTCTACAGGTATAGGCTTACTTTATAGTAATTGAGAGTATGTCTCTCAGGTTATAGAATAAGAGATTCTTTAGCTTAGTGTAGTCTTTGAGGTGACCTGATCCAACACCTTCATCTTGCATGCGAAGCAATGGAAGCCCGTAGAGGTCAATTTACTTGCCTAAGTCCCCTGTTGGAATTCGGGGAAGTTCAGGAATGGAGTTCAGGTATTCTGATTTTTGGGTCACAATGCATGCAACATTGAAAAAAAAGTTTTCTCCAAGTTACTGTCCTTTGATGAATTTTAGAGAAAGAGTTGTCTATAAATATTGTAAGTTCATGTGGTGGTTTAACTTACATGCAAGAGGTCAATTTTAGAGGCTGAAAATTTTTATTAGCTGTGGGGCAAAAGGATCATTATACTATCGACCAATGTTTCCTACATTTACCTGCCATCCCTGGACATATTATATACTTTTATTTATGATATCTTTCACAGTTTATAATTAAACAATTATTTCTGTGATTACTCAATTAACATATATCTTTCCTTTTATACTCTAAGATGGTAGAGTAATGAGTGCAGTGCTTGACACATGGTAAGTACTGTAATTAATTTTTTTTTCTAAAACAAGTAGAATGATCATGATTCACCATACGGTGTGAAGGGTGTCCCAGGCTAATTGACCTCCTGTTGGAAAATTGTCAACAGAACATATCAATTTTTCATGGAGTCTGAAAGACATGAATTAATTACTTACCTTCATGATATTTTTTATTAACAGATTACACAATGAATATAATATTAAATTATAGCTTTAATGACAATAAAATATAAACTGACATACAATTATTCCATTAAAATTATTTTATTTAAGAAAAAGTTGAGTGCACAATGATTCATGAAATGAAGATCTATTCAAGTGGAATGAATAGAATTACTAATAAAAGACTTCAAAATTATGTGAATGGCTAACACTTAAGATATAGCAAACTAGAAATGCAACAGTGCCTCTAATATACTATCTTAATATTAAGAAGAAATATCTGTTAGATTAGAATGGTCTCATTGCCTAATTTGTAATGCTGCATCACTGAGACATGTAAAAAATAAAGTTTTAAGGAGAGTGATAAAAGTCCCCGATACTTATTTTGCCCATTTTATTTTTTGGCATTCTAGAGCTAAAAGGATATGAGGAAAGGGAAGTCCTATGTATAACTCAATAACTGCGTTTATGGTCCTGATATATAGACATTCCAGAGCCCCAAAAGATCTTCACTCTGCTTTCTTTGTTGTTTGACCTGCTGCATTCTCCAAGAAATTACCATGGGCCATTTAAGAATAGTATGATGCCCTCTGGCCTCGAAAATTAGGGCTATGTATAGCAAAACTTGAACTAACAAGAATGCTCTATTACTGAGTAAAAATTATCCATGTGTACCTATGATTGTGAAAGAATCATGAATTATTAGGGTTTCTGAGGAGGCCATCAACAAATATCATCCCTCTTTCTCACATTATTGTTAAATTATTTGAGCCATAAAACAAAAGAGTAAATATATGAGCCAAAATATAATCCTTATCACTGCCAGAAGTGAAGAAGCATAACGTGGCTTTAGATGCATTAGCAGAATGGGCTTGCTACCAGAATCCCAGAATTAGAAAGATTTCATCCATTTATGGAAAACTCTGGACATGGGGCAGGTCTCCTCTCAACAGACTCTGGCACAACTTGTAGCATGAAAAGACAAAGGAGGGCTAATGGTCTCTGTTGGAGGCTGGCATCAAGAGAAAACAGGAAGGTGAGGAAGATTTTGTTCTTCTCACATTTCCAATCAGAAATGTCACTCCATCTTCTCAATGCCAGAAGTACATTAATTGAGCTCTGTACACACAAAGAAAATTAAAGTAGAGGAAAGTTTGCCCCATTTATGCTTGATGAAAATATTTTTAGTGGCAAGATACTAAAGTTGGATTGCATAAAGAAAATGTGGTACATATACACCATGGGATACTACATAGCCATTAAAAAGAATAAAATCATGTCCTTTGCAGCAACATAGGTGGAGCCAGAGGCCATAATCCTAAGCAAATTAATGCAGGAACAGAAAACCAAATACTGCCTTTCTCACTTACAAGTGGGAGCTAAACATTGAGCACACATGGACATAAACATGGGAAATACAGACACCGGGACCTACTAGAGGGGTGTGGGTTGAAAAACTACCTATTGGATACTAAGCTCACTACCTGGGTGCAATATACCCATGTAACAAACCTGGAAAAACCCATATCTATAAAAGTTGAATTTTAAAACAAAGATACTAAAGTTTCTATTAAAAAATAGGAACAAAATTGGGTCTCACATCATCTCCTTTCAAGAATAGAAAGATCTCGGTTGCAAGTAAGAGGTAAGAAAAATTTCTGGCAAGATGTTTATTTTGATGTGGACAAAAAACTAGGTATGTTTCTGTAAAAGAACACTGAATAACTGAAAATCAGTTGGAAATCATAAAAAAGGTAACTTAATGTACTTTTAAACATGAGAAATATATATAAAATGTGTTCACCTAATTTTTAGAGTTACTACTTTATCATAAAGAAATACGTGTTTATTGTAAAAATACTTAGAAAGTAGGAAATAGATAAAGGGAATATGTCTTTCTTATTCATAATTTTCAGAATCAATTTTTCTTTACATGTTCTTTGTTTCTCTACAATATTTTGTATATCTTTTGATACTAGGTCATACAGACAATGCAGTCTTAAAACTAAAAAATTCACACACATCTCAGTCTGGTTATGAAATTCCCTAAGAAAGTTTAAATGAAGAGACTTCGTGAAAGCATTCCACATGGAATTGTGGTTGGAGATCAGGAACAAATGAGGGTTGTTGGGCATCCGATGCCAGCAACCACAGGAAGTTATAGGGCCAAGAGACAAAAGAAGGACATATTGTTTTTTGGAAGCTCAGTAGGAACTGATGTGGCTAAGGAAGGGCAGCTTCATGGCAACTGTGGCTTTTTTTTTTTTTTTTTTTGAGACGGAGTCTTGCTCTGTGGCCCAGTGTCACAACCTCGGCTCACTGCAAGCTCCGCCTCCCGGGTTTATGCCGTGCTCCTGCCTCAGCCTCCCGAGTAGCTGGGACTACAGGCGCCTGCCACCACGCTCGGCTATTTTTTTCTATTTTTTAGTAGAAACGGGGTTTCACCGTGTTAGCCAGGATGGTCGCGATCTCCTGACCTCGTGATCCGCCCGCCTTGGCCTCCCAAAATGCTGGGATTACAGGCGTGAGCCACCGCGCCCGGCCGTAACTGTGGCTTTAAAGGGACACAGCTTCTGCTGGAGAAGCTGCCCAACAGCAGAGAGGGATCAGGAAAAAAATCCACTATCTCTCCCCGTTCGTACCCTTTGATCTCCTGCCAGTGACCCTCATAGGCCAAAGCCAACTGAAAGCCCAGAAGGCAGAGAAACCATAGGATGCAGCCTGCATTAGTCAGCTTGCCAGAAAACAGGTCAGAGAAGGGAATGGAAGGTACCGGATCAGGAAGGTGGGGAACAAAAGGAGAACAATTGTGCACAACTAATTAAAAATTACTTATGAGTAGATTTCTATGGCTGTGTAATAGTCCAATATAACCAGACCATCTATTACAACCTACCTGTTGATTAAATGTTTAGATTGTATCCAATCTTTTCGCTTATAAACCACATTTTCAATGCATAGCTTTCTTCATTTCTACAATTTTCTTAGAGTACATTCTTAGAGGTCGAATTATTACATTAAAATGTACAAATATTCTTAGGCTGCTTAAAACTTGCTGATAATGTTTTTAAACTGTACATATTAGCCTTCCACCAGCAGTGTAAGAGTGTGCTTATTTTACTGAACATTTTTGAGCATTGCATATTCTCATAAAAAAATTTATTCCATGAGAATTTGTCCACAAAAACAAATTTACATATTTTTTAAAAGAAACCTTTAAAGATGCATCTCTCTAATTGTGTGACAAATCTTTTTCCATATGCCTTCCTAACCTAATTGTTTCAGCATTGTGAGGTAATAGTATGTTGTTGCTGTTGCTGCTGCTGCTGCTGTGCCAGCATCATTGATTTAATAATTCTGTCTCTCCAAATACTGATTTGGGTTGCTTCCTTTATCATTTGGTGCATTATTGCATACAATGATGTGTGTTTTCTGAGCTATCTGATTTATTTCATATTTCAGTCAATTTTTGTGCAATGTGGCAGAAACAGCAGCTCTCTGCTAAGCCATTCTGTGAAATATTTTGACGATGCGATGCAACAAAAGATAGGGTCTAGGCTCCCTAAACATATTAGGAGACTCTCCATCTCCTTCTTTAGTTTTCAGCAGTTGGTGATCAACTTTAATGATAACAACAACACAAAACAAATGAAATGACAGCAGCATTCAACACCATGTGCCAGGTATTGTGAAGAAGCTACTGCAACACCTCAGACCATAGCCACAGTGCCTCTCTTCTAAGTCATGAATGAATTTTGGGGAGGATTAAGTATTTTCCTTCAATAATTTGTTGATTCTATTTTCTAAATACTTAAATTTCTCCACTTCTTTCTACTCTCATTGCCACTGCACTATTCAGGCCATCATCTCTTTTGTTAGATTAATGCAGAATTTTCTGTTCTCATCTCATTTGATCTTTCAGTAGCCTGTTGTTTAACTTATCTGTTATTATTATTTTTTTAATTTCAGTGACTATTTTTATTTCAGGAATCTCCATTTGGTTCTTTTTCAAATACATGAGTTTTTTTTCCCTCATAAAATCCTTATTCTTGATGGATTCTCTTGCTTCCTTGATCTCTCTGAATATTTTAAACCTACTTATTTTAAAAGGTCTTTTGAATCTCTTTGATCTCTGTTTCCTTAGTATGAAGTATCTCATTCTGGCTTTTGCTGTGCTTGTCTCCAGTGGGAGATTTTTCCCCAAAGACCTGGACATTCCTTGGATTTTGAAAATCCCTGTGTTGCAATTTCAATGTTACCAGGACCCTATTGGGTCACCAGTTTGTGACTATGTTTAATACTAGCTTCTTGTTCAAGGTTTCGGAACCGTATGGATATTGTGAAGTTGGGTTGCACCCTCATGCAAGATAAAGGCTTGGATCCTGTTTTGCTGAGAATTATTCTTTCTACTCATGGCCCAGGCAAGGTGTCTGTCTCTAAATCAGAGGTTGTAGCTTTTACAGTCTCCATGTGTATATAGTTTTAAAATCAGTTGAGTAAGTACCTTAGGAGAGCAATTGCTGGATTGTGTGATAAGACTGTTCATGTTTGTAAAATAATTTGTTTATCCATTCTTCTTTCCAGTAATTTGTTTATCCATCAATAAACAATTGGGTTGTTTACACTCTTTAGTTATTGTGAATAATACCACTAGGAACATACCCAGAGGTTGAACTGTTGGATCATATGTTAGTTCTATTTTTAATATTTTGAGGAACTTCCATACTGTTTTTCATTTCTTTTTCTTTTCCTCTTCTTTTTTTTTTTTTGTTTTGTTGTTGTTGTTGTTGAGACAGAGTCTCACTCCGTTGCCCAGGCTGGAGTGCAGTGGCACAGCTAACTGCTAACCTCCGCCTCCCGGGTTCAAGCAATTTCTTGCCTCAGCCTCCCGAGTAGCTGGGACTATAGGCATGCACCACCATGCTTGGCTAATTTTCTTTTTTTTATTTTTAGTAGCGATGAGGTTTCACCATGTTGGCCAGGCTGGACTCAAACTCCTGACCTCGTGGTCCACCTCCTTGGCCTCCCAAAGTGCTGGGATTACAGGCCTGAGCCACCGCACCCAGCAGGAACTTCCATACTGTTTTTCATAGTGGCTGCACCATTTTGCTTTTCTGCCAACTGTGCAGAAAGGTTCCAGTTTCTCTCCATCCTCACCAATTTTCTGGGAATTTATTTCATAACAACCATCCTAATGGGTATGTGTTTATATCTCACTGTGGCTTCAATTGGCATTTCTCTAATGATTGCTGATGTTAAATATCTTTTCATGCACTTATTGGTGAATTGGTCTTGTGTATGTCTTCTTTGGAGAAATGTCTATTCAAATCCTTTACCTATTTAAAAATATCCTTTTGGTTTTTTGTTGTTGAGTTGTAGAAAATCTTTGTGTATTCTAGATATCCTTTACCAAATATATGATTTGCAGATATTTTCTCCAATTTCTTGGATTGTATTTTGCTTCTGTATGGATATTTGTATCCCCTCAGAGTTCATTTATTTAGATCCTAACTCCCAATCTGACAGTATTAAGAGCCAAGGCCTTTGAGAGATGATCTTTGTAAGATCTTACAGATCTTAAGGGCCCTCATAAATGCTATTTGTGCTGTTATATAAGAGAGCGCAGAGAGCTATCTAGCCCTTCCCATCATGTGAGGACATAGCAAGAAGTCACCATCTATGAGGAGGAAGATCTTCACCAGACCCAAATTTGCTGGCACCTTGACCTTGGGCTTCCCAGCCTTCAGAACTGTAAGAAATAAATTTGTGCTGTTTATAAGCTACTCAGTTTCTGGTATTTTGTTATAGCAGCCTGAACAGACTGTGACATCTTTTCACTCTGCAATTTGGTTCTTTTAAGCTAAAAACATTTTTACGTTTTTGTGAAGTCTAATTTGTCAATTTTTTCCTTTCATGTATCATGCTTTTAGTGTCCAATTAAAAACTTACCGCTAAACCAAAGGTTATGTAGATTTTCTCCTGTTTTCTTCAAGAAGTGTTCCAGTTTGCATTTTACGTTTACATTTGTAATCTATTTTTAGTTAGTTTTTGTAAAAAGTATAAGGCTTGCATCTGAATTTATTGTTTTGCATATGGGTGTTCAAATGTTTCAGCCATTTGTTGAAAAATACTATTCTTTCTCCATTCAGTTCCTTTTTTATCTTTGTCAAAAATTAATTTACTATATTTGTGTGGGTCTGTTTATGGACTCTCTGTTCCATTGATCTATGTGTCCATTCTTTAGGTAATACCATATCTTGATCATCATAGATTTTAGTAAATCTTGAGACAGTGAAGTGTGAACACTACAATTTTTTTGTGCTTCTTCAGTATTATATTAGCTCTTCTAGTTCTTTTGCCTTGCTATATAAACTTTTGAATCAATTTGTTACTATTTACAAAATAGCTTGATGGAATTTTTATTGAGATTGCATTAAATCTGTATATCAAATTGGGAAGAACTGACATCTTAGCAATATTAAGTTTTCCAGTTCATGAACACAGACTATCTCTTTGTTTGGTCTCTATGCAAAGATGGAAAAATACTTGTCTAGCTCTAAGTTTTTCTTTTCCAGAAAGCTCAGTTCCAAGTCCTTTACCAGGCCTGGGCCTTATGGCCCAGTCTAATTCACACAGTGTATTAAAATCCATGTGTCTAAGGTATGTATAATGTCCTGTTCACTTCCTGAACCACAGCTTCTTTCAACAGACTAGATTTATTTGATTTGATTTAAGGTACTTTAGAGACTTTCTCTCTGGGTATTTAAAATGCTGTTCCTTCTCTCTGGGATCTCTGCTCTTTTCTCGATACTTATCTCTAAATCTGAGTTTAGACACCATAATCTCAGTGAGGCTTCATCTACTTTCTGACTAGGTTGAAATTTCCTCCTTTTGCACTCCCTCCATTCTAGTGCTTATAAACCAGGCAGTAGAAACAAGTAATTTCAAATAAATACAAATCCTTTACTTCATTTACTAGTGTACTTTGTAAAAGGCACACAAAATCACCAACAATCCTTCTTAAAATCCTTTTTAAATTTCCTTTTTCACCCTCTGTCAACACAAACTCTATTTTTTTTCATAGCCTCTTTTCACAGAAACATGAAAAAAAATTCCTTTGAGTCCCAGGGACTATTAGCTCTATAGCCAATATCTTCTGTTCCTAGTTTTCAATACGTAATGAACTTATCTACCATTCCTTAATCCTTCTCCATTTCCTCCCCTGCCAATTTTCTGAATTCCTAGAGAAGAGCCAAAAAAAAAAAAAAATTCTGGAAAGATTCATTATTTTTGAAGGGTTAGAGAGGAGATCCTGTGTGGTCACAGCCACACTCTGCTTTTCAAGTCATGGCTCTATCTGCTTTCTTCATTTCCTATTTCTAGCACCCAGAAAAATTATCTGCAACAAAGCAAGCACTCAACAAATGAATAAATGTCTGCCTTTCTTTATTTATCACACTTAAATGTAGACATTTTCTCAAATATGTATTTCTTGGTTGAAGCTCTTATTCTGGATATTTTAGTTTTTATGCATTTAAACATAGGCACCTTTTTCTATTAAAAAATTAACAAAAATTAAGATTGGGTGTGGTGGTTCATGCCTATAATCCCAGCACTTTGAGAGGCTGAAGAGGGTGGATTGCTTGAGCCTGGGAGTTTGAGGCCAACATGGCGAAACTCCATCTCTACAGAAAATACAAAAATTAGCTGATCATGGTGGCACATCCCTGTTGTCACAGCTACTCAGGAGGCAGAAGTGGGAGGATCACTTGAGCCCAGGATAGCTTGAGGCTGCTGTGAGCTGTAATTGCACCACTGCAATGCAGCCTCGGCAATAGAGTGAGACCCGGTCTCAAATAAATAAATAAATAAATAAAATAAAAATAATATAGTTCATGATGTTTTGTATGCTTGTTTTCCCTGGTCCATTATTATCATATCTTGGACATCTTATTATGTCAATAAAACTAAATTACATAATTATTTTAATGACTGTATTTATTACAATTCTCATTTCCATTTAACCAATTCTTATTTTTTTGTAAGATAGGTCATTTGTAATTTTTTACTATTAATTATAAACTATGCCCTAATTCATAATTAATATGCAACTATATGTAATTTTTTGCTATTAATTATAAACCATGCTATTTTGAATGACATTTTATATGCATCTTTGTACTTGTTTAAAAATTTCCTGAAGATAAATTCCTAGAAATTAAAATGTTCTCATAAAGCATAGATAAAGCATATGCAAAATTTAAATTATTATGCATTTTCCAGACTGTCCTCCAAAAAATTTATGTAAGTTTGCTCTCTCACTACCAGTACTTTGAATTTCCTTTTCTTCACACTCTTGACAACTGAAGGTATCCTCCAAAATGTCATCTTTGCCAATCTGATAAGGTGAAAAAAAGCTATCTTATTTTTAATTTTACTTGCATTTCTTTATGTGATCGGGAAATTAATATTTTTTCATGTGCTTGTTAGCTATTTGTAATTTTAGTTTTCTTAATGCACTTTAATTTCTATTTGATGTTCATCACTTTCTCACTAATTTTTAAGAATCTTAAAAAAATTATCATATTAACCTTTTCTCTTTCCTATATGCTAAATGATATAAACGTTTACTCATGTTCATTTTCCTTTAAATATTTTTTTTAATTAAAATAGTAAGTGAGAAAGCTCAAGTAGCCACATGGAGAGGTCATGTGTAGGTATTGTGACTGGCAGACCTAGCTGAAGTCCCAGCCCATAGCCAGCATCAACTGCAAGTCACGTGAATGAAAAGCCTTCAGATAATTCCAGCCCCTAGTCATTGCATTATTCTCAGGCACCACGTCTTCCCAGCTGAGACTTCAAACATAATGTAATAGAAAGAAGCTGTTCCTATAGCATCCTACCTGAATTTCTGACTCATAGAAGATGTGAACATAACAAATGGTTGTTTTACGTCACTAAGTTTGAGGTGGCTTGTTATGCAGCAACGATTAATGGAAAAACAGTCTTTCATACTTTCATCCACGTACAAATTTCAATGGTCATCATCTGCTACTATCCTTCTAAGGAACATGTCAGTCTGACACATACATTTCCTAGCCATTCCATTTTCAAAGAAACTACTCTCGCTCAAATACTCTTCACATAACAGTACCGCTCATTTTTCTGGGCCTTGAACAGCTGAAAAAATTAAGGAGAGAGTCACTTCTCTCAAACTGACTTAACTAGAATATTTACCTGGGTATTTGAAATAAGGATGATGAGAGCCTGAATTAATTGGCAATGGAATAGAAAAGAGAAACATGGGGAAGGAAATTTCACTTATGAATAACAGAAGTTTTGAAAATTCTACAGTTGTCACATTTTTTTGTGTGTTCTAGATGTTTGAATTTTTCTTTGATTCAAAATCATATGTATAATTAAAATGCTTATAGTCACTAGCTTAGGAGGCTTTCATTTTCTTGCTATAAACCATCCTTGACTTTACTCAGATGGTATACTTCGGTTGTTCAGAACTGATTTTACTCATATTGTTCTCTCTCTCTGGAATGCAAACTTCAATGCTCAAATCCTAGCTTCTTTTGGAAATATTCTTGAGTTTCCAAGGTGCAATTTATGATTTTATCTGTAGTGATTTACTTTGCACTCTACTCACACCTTTAGAACCAACTCTCCCACTGGATTTTAATCATTTGTGTACATTTTTTGTTCCCCCACTGGATTGAACACGAACAGAATGAGCAACACTCATTATCATATACAGTAGCACAGCATGAGAAATTCACCCTTATCACATGACCTTTTAAGTTGCATATGATTTGTACAATTCTACCAAAAATGATCAGTCCTAAGAGACAGTATGCATTTTAGTCTCTACTCAGAATAGATGGGAAATTAATATTTATTATGTTGTATGTTCCAGGTACTCTCAGAAACCACCTCTGGCCTGAAAAGGGGCCGACTGAAACATATACCTATTTGAAGATCCCTGGCACACAGATACAGCAGAAGAAGCCCAAATGGTAAGACACTCATGACTGTGTCATGGATGGGCCATGCTGAAACCAGCCATTATCCAAGAAAGGAGAGTAATTTACCTTCAATTACTTGATAGAATTGGTTATAATCCCAATAGCTAAATATTTATAAAATGTGTACCGCCATTTACTTTTTCCAGTAGCTACTATATAAATACCAATTGGATAATTTTTGAAGCACTGAGAGTTATAAAATGAAAGATGCTGTAGTAATACCGAGAATTATTATCTCCTTGAAAATAAAACAGGTAAGATATAGATTCATAAAATTTGCTGATGACAGATAGCTATCATCCGTCCTTCACAGGAATGAGAGAAAAAAATGAATCTTATGCAAATAAATGGACAGAGTTTATAAAATGAATAAAACAAAATGAAATACCTTAGAAAGTGAGTAGCTAAGTACTTAGGAAAAAAGAGAAGAATGTACTCAAATTAAATAACAAGGAAAATTATATTTCAGGGAACATAAAAATAAGCACAGTTCATAGTGAAGGTGAAATTAGAATATGCATAATGTGAAATAAAAAGAAAAATGTAATTTGGGTTAGATTTTCTGAGCAGCTAACTGAACTTTTCAGGTGACAATTCCTTTCCATTCTGCAGTGAAATGACACAGCAGGAGGTATGACTTTTCTTTTTTCTTAGCATTTTTGCCATTTAGAAATGGAATATGTGAGGGGATTTATTCTATTTAAAACAAAAAATGGAACTTTAAATGTGGTATCATGAAGCTAGATTTGAAATATTAATAACCTGATTTACATTCTACCTCTCTGGAAAAATGTAAGCAACAGAATTTCCATGAAGCTCTAGGGGTTTGAAATTAGCTTAGAATGCTAATAGGGCAGGGCACATTACTACAAAATATTTGAAGATCGTAAGCACCAAGATGGGAAGGAGAATGCTGTCTGATCCAAAAGAGAATAATGAAAAGAAATAGGAGGAAATTGAGCAAAGGAAACTTTATCCTACTATCCAAAAAATTGCTCAACAGTGATGACAGTGGAACAGAGACCCAAGGAAGTGCTAAAAGCTTGATGACATGGAGAATTTGAACCAGTCTACATCTCTCTCTCTTTTTTCTTTTTTGAGACAGAGCCTTGCTCTGTTGCCCAGGCTGGAGTGCAGTGGTGCGATCTCAGCTCACAGCAATCTCCGCCTCCCAGGTTTAAGCGATTCATGTGCTTCAGCCTCCTGAGTAGCTGGGATTACAGGCATGCACCATCACACCCGGCTAATTTTTGTATTTTTAGTAGAGATGGAGTTTCGCCATGTTGGTCAGGCTGGTCTTGAACTCCTGGCCTCAAGTGATCCACCCGCCTTGGCCTCCCTAAATTCTGGGATTACAAGCATGAACCACCGCGCCCTGCCCCAGTCTACATCTCACTGAAAAAATCCTGTTTAACATCATTCAAAATACGCTGCCTAGGCTTGGTGGGAGAGGCAACATATAGCAAGCATTATTTTTCTCTTATTTGTAGCAGCCCTAGTTGATCAGGTTCACATATATTGTGTGCTTATCACTTCTGGATCTGGAAATTACAAATGTGCATGGAACATAGGAAAAAGCAAAGGAGACTCAATCATTTAAAAATTGTAGAGCTGGCCGGGCACGGGTGGTTCACGCCTGTAATCCCAGCACTTTGGGAGGCCGAGGTGGTCAGGTCACGAGGTCAAGATCATCCTGGCCAACATGGTGAAACCCCGTCTCTCCTAAAGATAGAAAAATTAGCTAGGTGTGATAGCGTGTGCCTGTAGTCCCAGCTACTCAGGAGGCTGAGGCAGGAGAATCGCTTGAACCAGGGAGGCAAAGGTTGCAGTAAGCTGAGATTGCACCACTGCACTCCAGCTTGGGTGACAGAGCGAGACTCCGTCTCAATTAAAAAAAAAAAAAAAGCAAAACAAAACAAAAACAAAAGCAAAAGAAAAATTGTAGAGCTGAGAGAAACTAAAGAGTCAATATGCCCCAGCTTATTTATTTTACAAATTAAACCACCACCACCACTACCAAGGAAACAAACAAGCCTCAAACTTAATGCCCAAGATTAAGTGATTAATTGAAGATCATATAATTAGCCTGTGGCAAAGCCAAAACTAGGACCCACATTTCCTCACACAAACAAAAAATCTAGTTCCCTTTCTATTCATATTCTCTTGGCCAATCAAGAGCTTTCATAACTGCTTAGTAACTGGATGCCAAGCGGCTTAGACCTCCTATCTTCCTGAATTTAATTTGTGTAATACGGCAAGTCTCCATAGCCTGAGCTTCTTAGCACAGATTGGAACAGGAGCCGAAAACTCAAATAGTATTGGGACAAGACTGGTAATAGAAATTATCAAAGCAGATAAATGTTTCCATATTAAATGAATAGAAATAATTCTCATTTTCCACAAAGTCATATGTACCCATTGTTTTCCTTTTTGACAAATAAACTTTGGGTATATTTAAGGGATACAATGTGATGATTTATGTATACATTGTGAAATGATTACCACAACCAACATAATTAACACATCCAACACCTCACATTACCATTTGTGTTGTGTGTGTGTTCATGTGTGGTGAAAACAGTTAAAGATCTATTCTCTTAGGAAATTTCAAGTCCATAATAGAGTATTTTTAACTACAGTCAGCATACTATACATTACACCTTCAGAACTTACTCATCTTATAACTGAAAGTTTGTATACTTTGATTAACATCTATCCATCCCCCCACCTTGGCAACCACCATTCCACTTCCATGGATTCAAATTGTTTAGATACCACATATGTGGATTTATAAAGTATTTGTCTTTTTTGTGTGACTTATTTCATTAAGCACAATGTCCTCCAGGTTCATCGATGTTGTTTCAAATAGCAGGATTTCTTTATTTTTTATGGCTAAATAATAGTCCATTATGTATATTTACCATATTTAAATAATCTATTCATCAATTGGCAGACACTTTGGTTGATTCCATATCTTGGCTTTTGTGAGTAATGTTGCAATGAACATGGGAGTGCAGATATCTCTTTGAGATACTGATTTTATTTCCTTTGGATGTGTATCCAGAAGTGACATTTCTGGATCATATGGTGGTTCTATCTGATTTTTTGAGAAAACACCATACTGTTTTCCATAAGGGCTAAACCAGTTCACATTCCTTCTAACAATGTACTAGGGTTCCCATACTCCTGCCAACACATTTCTTGTCTTTTTTGTAATAGCTATTCCAAGAGGTATGAGGTAATATATCATTGTGCTTTTGATTTGCATTTCCCTGATAATTAGTGATGTTGAGAACCTTTTCATATACCTGTTGACCAGTTGTATTAATATACCTTCTTTGAAAAAAAAGTCTATTCCAATCCTTTGTCCATTTTTTAAAATATGGCTATTATTATTTTTTGCTATTAAGTTGTATAACTTTCTTATACATTTTTGTATCTTAACCCATTATCAGATGCATGGTTTGTAAATATTGTCTCCCATTCCATTAGTTGCCTTTCATTTTTGTTGATTGCTACCTTTTCTGTGCTGGATCTTTTTATATAGTCCCACTCATTTATTTTTGCTTATTTACTTTTAGTTAGTTTTGTTTATTTTTACCTGTTTATTTTTTGTTGTTTGTGCTTTTGTGGTCATATTGAAAAAAATCCTTGCCAAGACCAATGTCAAGAAGCTTTTTTCCTATACAGATGCTCCTTGACTTATAATGGGACTATATTCCAATAAACCCATCATAAGTTGAAAATAGTGTACGTTGGAAATGCATTTAACGCGTCACCAATTTAAAAAATCATGGTAAGTCATGGACCATCTGTATTTCCTTCTAGGAATTTTACGATTTCAGGTCTGAGATTTAAGTCTTTAATTCATTTTGAGTTAAATTTTGTGGATAGTATAAGATATGGGTCCCATTTCATTCTTTTGCATGTCAATATTCAGTTTTTCCAACACTGTTTATTGAAGAAACTGTCATTTCCCTATTATGTGTTCTTAGCACCCTTGTTTATTTCTGGGCTCTATATTCTGTTCCATTGGGCTATGTCTGTTGTTATGCCAATACCATGCTGTTTTGATTACTATAACTTGGTAATATAATTTGAAATCAGGAAATGTGATGGCTCTAGCTTTGTTCTTCTTTATCAAGATTTCTTTGGCTATTTGAGGTCTTTTGTGATTCCATATGAATTTTAGGACTGTTTTTTCTATTTCTGTGAAAAATGTCTTTGAAATTTTGATAAGACTGAATCTATAGATACCTTTAGGTAGTGTGGACATCTTAATAATATTACTTCTAATCCATGAACGTGAGTTTTCATTTACTTGTGTTTTCCTCAGTTTCTTTCATTAATGTCTTATAGTTTTGAGTGGATATACAGATCGTTTACTTCCTTGATTAAATTTATTCCCGAGTATTTTATTCTTTCTGATGCTATTGTGAATGGGGTTGTTTTTCTAATTTACTTTTTGGAGAGTTCATTGTTAGTGTATAGGAACACAACTGATTTTTGTATGTTAATTTTGTATCCTACATCTTTACTAAATTTGCTTATTAATTCTCACAGGTTTTTGTGGAGCCTTTTGGAATTTTTTATATAAAAGGTCATGTCATTTGCAAATAAACACTTTTACATCTTTATTTCCCATTTGGATACATTTTATTTCTTTTTCTTGCTTAATCCCTCTGGCTGGAACTTCCAGTAATATATTTAATATTAATGGTAAGGGTGGGAACCACTGCGCTGTTCCTAATCTTAGAGAGAAGGCTTTCAGCATTTCATCATTGAATATGATGTTAACTGTGGGTTTGTCATCTATGGACCTTATTATGTTGAAGCAGATTTCTTCTATGTCTAATTTAAGAGTTTTTAAAAAAATCATGAATAAATATTGAATTTTGTCAAATGCTTTCCCTGCAACTATTGAAATAATATTTCATTATTATTATTAATAACAGAAATTATTTTTTATTCTGTTAATGTGGTATAGCAAGTTTATTGATTTGCATTTATTGAACCATCCTTTCATCCCTGGGATAAATTCCACTTGATTGTAATAAATGAATACTTTAAATGTGCTATGAATTCAATTTGTTAGGTTTTTTAATTGAGGGTTTTTATATCTGTATTCATTTTCTTTTCTTGTGGTGTCCTTATGGGCTTTAGTATGAGGATAATGCTGGTTTTGTAAAATAAGTTTAGAAATGTTGACTCTTTTTCAATTTTTGGGAGTTTTGAGAAGCATTGGTATTA
Source organism: Pan paniscus (assembly GCF_029289425.2). Taxonomy (NCBI): domain Eukaryota; kingdom Metazoa; phylum Chordata; class Mammalia; order Primates; family Hominidae; genus Pan; species Pan paniscus. The sequence goes on along the minus strand of NC_073254.2, from coordinate 116,412,206 downwards.
GTTATTCTTTAAAAGTTTGGTACAATTCACCCATGAAGTCATTTGGCTCTGGACTTTTCCTTGTTGGGGAGTTTTTGATTACTGATTCAATCTCATTACTTATTATTGGTCTGTTTGGACTTTCTATTTCTTCATAATTCAGTCTTGGTAGGTTGTGTTTGTCTAGTAATGTATCCATTTCTTCTAGGTTATCTAATTTGTTAGTGTATAATTGTTCACAGTAGTCTCATGATCTTTTGTATTTCTGTGGTATCAGTTGCATTGTCTCCTCTTTCATTTATGGTTTTATTTGTTTGAGTCTTCCTTATTTTATTTTATTTTTTTGGTTAACCTAGCTAAAGATTTTCCAGTTTTGTTTATCTTTTTAAGATGCCAACTCTTAGTTTTGTTGATTTTTTCAATTGTCTATTTTCTATTTCATTTATTTGTCCTCTAATTTGTATTACTTCATTTTTTCTACTAACTTTGTGCTTAGTGTTTTTCTTTTTTTAGGCTGTGTATTTGACATCTTTTTTTTTTTTTTCCTTATTGAGATGGAATCTCACTCTGTGGCCCGAGCTGGAGTGCAGTGGCGCTATCTCAGCTCACTGCAACATCTGCCTCCCGGGTTCAAAATATTCTCCTGCCTCAGGTTCCCCAGCAGCTGGGATTACAGGCACCCACCACCAGGCCCGGCTAATTTTTGGATTTTTTAGTAGAGACAGGGTTTCACCATGTTGGCCAGGTTGGTCTCAAACTCCCGACCTCGGGTGATCCATCCACCTCGGCCTCCCGAAGTGCTGGAATTACAGGCATGACTCAGCGAGCCCAGCCTATTTCTTAATATGGGCATTTATTGCTATAAACTTCTCTCTTAGAACTGATTTTGCTGCATCTCATAAATTTTGGTATGTTGTGTTTTTATTATCATTTGTCTCAAAATACTTTTTGATTTCCTTTTTTCTTTGACCTGTCCTGTTGGTTGTTCAGGAGTGTAATTTCCACACATTTGTAAGTTTTCCAGTTTTCTTCCTATTTCTTGTTTCATGTGATTGTGGTCATAAAAAAAAACTTAATATGATTTCAGACTTCTTAAATTGTTAGGACTTATTTTGTGGCCTAATATATGATTTATCCTGGAGAATGTTACATGTGCATTCAACAAGAATGTGTATTCTGCTGCTGTTGGATAGAATGTTCTGTATATGTCTGTTAGGTCCACTTGGTTATAGCATTATGTAAGTCTGTTGTTTCCTTATTGATTTTCTGTCTGGATGATCTATCCATTGTTGAAAAGAGGGAATTTAAGTCCCCTACTATTACAGTGTTACTGTTTATTTCTTCCTCCAGTTCTGTTGATATTTGCTTTCTATATTTAGGTGCTCCAATGTTGAATCTATATATATTTACAATTATTATATCCTCTTGATGAATTGAACCATTTATAATGTCTTTCTTTGTCTCTTATGAAAGATTTTGACTGAAAGTCTATTTTGTCCTATATAAGTATAGCCATCTCCACTTTCTTTCAGTTATCACTTTTGTATTAGAGTTCTCCAGAGAAACATAATTAACAGAATATATAGATAGATAGATTAGAAATAGATAGATAGATAGATAGATAGATAGATAGATAGATAGATAGATAGATAAGACTTATTATGGGAATTGATTCACGTGATTATGAGCACCAAAAAGTCCTAAAATGTGTTGTCTGCAAGCTGAAGAACCAGAAAAACTGGTGGTATAATTACTCTCAGTCTAAAGGTCTAAGAACCAGGGTATCTAATGATATAATTTTTAGTTAAAGGTGAAAGGTGTGAGAATAAGGGTGGGGGAATTGGGTGAGCCCTAGTGTTAGTCTTGCACTCTTAAGGCCTGAAATCTGGGGTTTTCATGTCCAAAAGGAGGAGAATATGGACATATCATCTCCAGAAGAGAAAGCAAATTCACTCTTCCTCTACCTTTTGTTTCATCTGGGCCTTCAACGGCTTGGATGAGGCCTGACCACATTGGTGAGGGTAACTCTTATTTACTCAGTCTACTGATTCAAATGATAATCTATTCTGAAAACACACTAGCAGATACACCCAGAAAAAAAAAAGCTTTACCTGTGTTTTGTGCATCCCTTAACCCAGTCAAGTTAACACATAAAATTAACCATCATAATCTGCACTATCTTTTTCCATCCCTTTACTTTAAGCCTAGGTGTGTTCTTAAAACTAAAATTAGGCTTTTGTAGGCAGCATATTGTTCAATCTTGATTTTTAAAAAATCTGTTTAGCCACCTATGTCTTCTGTGTAGACAGCTTAAACCATTTACATTTAAAGTGATTATTGATAAGTAAGAACTTACTTTGGCTATTTTGTTGTTTTCTATTTCATAGTTCTTTTTATACTTTCTTCCTCCTATTTCTGTCTTCCTTTGTGATTTCTTGATTTTTTGTAGTGATATAATTTGGTTAATTTCTCTTTATATTTTTATTATTGTTTTAAACATGTCACCATCCTAATTGTCTTTTTTTTTTTTTTTTTTTTTTTTTTTGTGAGACAGAGTCCTGTTCTGTTGTCCAAGCTGGAGTTCAGTGGCGAGATCTTGGCTCACTGCAACCTCCGCCTCCCCGGTTTAAGCGATTTTCATGCCTCAGCCTTCTAAGTAGCTGGGACTAAAGGTGTGCACCACCATGCCCACCTAATTTTTGTATTTTTTGCATGTTGGCCAGGCTAGTATCAAACTCATGACCTCAAGCAAGCCACCCACCTCAGCCTCCCAAAGTGCTGGGATTACAGATGTGAGCCACTGTGCCTGGCCCTAATTATCTTTTGCTTTAATACTTTTTACTAGATTCATTTAATTATTCAGTAAACATTTAAGGCAGAAGCAAGGTTAATATGTTTGAGTAACTGTGGAAGGCCAATGTGGCTAGAATAGAGTGAGCAAAGCAAAGAGTGATTGGACATGACATACAAGAGAATGGCAGGCCCTAGATCATGTTTAGACCTAGTGAATAGTAAGGATTTTTAATTTATTTTATTATGTATGTTACAGATGAGGTGATTAACTGTCTCAGTTTACTTGGGACCAATAATGTTCCTAGAACATGGAAGTTTTCACGTTAAAGTTAGGAAAGGGCCAGGCGCAGTGAGTCAAGTTGGTCACCCTAGTGATGGGAAACCATCTGATGATTTTAATCACAGTAAATAACATGACTTGTTTTAACATTTATGAAGATCACAATGACAGAGAACTGACTAGAAATTTGGGAGTAAGACAGGGAGGCTTGTTAGGTAATTATTGTGGTAGTCTTAGTGAACAATGACAGTGGTCTTTACCAGAGTTTTTGTGATGGCCCATAGTGAGCTGTGGTCAGATTTAGACAACTATCTTTTTTTTTTCTCTCTCTTTCTTTATTATTATTATTATTATTATTATTATTATTATACTTTAAGTTTTAGGGTACATGTGCACATTGTGCAGGTTAGTTACATACGTATACATGTGCCATGCTGGTGTGCAACTATCTTGAAGAAAGTGTCAGTAGACTTGTCGAGAGACTATACATCAAGAGTGATGAAAGGAGAAGAGTCATGAAATAGTAACTGGATGAATTACGGTTCTTTTCACTAAGGTGGGGAAAGCTGGTGTAAAAGCAAGACTGAAGAAGAAAATCAAGAATTTAGGTTCAGATATGTATGCTTGAGAGCCCAATTTGTATTCAAGTGGTGATATGTAATTGGCATGTTCATATGAGTGCAGAGTTCAGAATATTTGAGGGTACAGAATTCTGAGAGTAATCAGTACAAGGAGAAATGTTTAAAGCCTAGTGCATGTGTATGGTCAGAGTATGGTAAGAGATGTGACAAGTACGATATCATGCATAAAATATGAATGGGATATTAAGGAGTGGGATGCAGATAAGATGAGGATAGCCCTTCAAGTAAGCCTAAAAAGAGTCCATCAATAAGCTAGGAGGAAAAACTTGAAAATATAGTATCATAGGAACTAACAGAAGAAAACATTTCAAGCACGGGTGATTGAAGAACTTGTCAAATGCTGTTGCAATGTCTAGTTAAGGTAACCACAAAGAGTTAATTTTAGGATTTAGCAAGATAGAAATTACTGGTAAGTTTGACAAGAGTGGTTTCAGTAGAGGAGAGGGAATAAGAGCCTGATTGCAATGATTAGAAAAAGGAAAAGAAGTGAAGGAGGAGAGCTATTCATGCATTGACTATTTGGGATTTTGCTATAAAAGAGAAATGAGATAGTAGTTTGATTTGGGATGTTAAAAACAACAGAGTATTTCAAAGTTAGAAGATATTACTGCATTTTTGCATGCTGATGAGCAAAAGTCAGTTAAGAGAAAAAAACTGATAGTGCAGAAAAATGCAAAATCTTTGAGTACGCAAAAACAGAATGGGATTCAGAACACAAGTGGAAGGGTTGGTAATAGATAGAAGGCTGACATTTTACTCATTTTAGTATTAAGTAAGGACATGGGAACAGATGTAGGTTGGTTGAGTACAAGAAATATATGTGCAACAAAAGAAATGGAAGAGCACACTCACACATAAAAATTATCAAGAGTCAATTTACCTTACGGTGGAGAGTCCCTGAGTGCTAGAAGAACTGAGGTAAATTGAAGCGCCCATGCCATCTAGAAGAAAAGCAGCTGCTACTTGGCTCTACATAAGTATTTGTTGCCTGATCTTCTGATATTCCAAGAGATACTTGACATGTGGATTTTAATGGAAAATCTCCCAACTTTTAAATGTTGCCTCAAATTAAGTAAAACAAAGCAATCAACAGCAGCAACAACAAAAAAGCACCATATAGGACAAGCAATTACTTCTGACATCTAAATCTAACCTAGGGACGATGAGTTGAGATCTTCTGTTCTAGAGGCTTAAAATCTGGTCTCACATCTATGACGGAAGTTAGCATTTGTTCATTGCTTCTGAGGAACCGAAAATTAGGCAAAATGCTAGTGTATATTATCCCACACTCTTACTTCCAATCTAAGAGAAGAAATTTGATTTCCTAGGAAGTCACTAGTTTCCTTGAGACTTACCTGATCAGTCCAAGAGGGATTTGTGTAGAAACTGTGTATAATGCACACAACCTGGAGATTTCTTTTATTCATAACTGGGTAAATGGGGAAAATAAACATAGAAACTAAAAAAGAATTAAGTGATGCAGGAAAAAGGAGCAGAGTCCTGAGACTCAGAGAAAATAACATCCAGGAGAACTATGACCTGGAGCCCAGAGAATTTTTATTAATCTGCTAATATTTTCAATAAGTATTAGTAATTATAAAATGGTAGTAGCAGTAGTAGTAGCAGCAGCGGCTGCTGCTAAAATTTACTGAACCCTCAGTATAGGCCAGGCATTGTTCTAAGTGTTTAATAGGTATTAATTCATTTGAAACTCACACCAAACATGTAAGGTAATTAGTATTATTATTCCCATTTTAGAGATGTAAACTGAAGCACAAAGAGAGTAAGTAAATATCTCCAGGATGCAAAGTGTTAAATATAAAATAATCTAGCAAACACTTTTACATGACTTTAATTTACCATAAAATATTTCAGCATAGAAAATGCCATGTGTATGTTAATTTTTTGATTTATATAAACTCCCAGAGTGGTTAAAATGGGGTGGTGGGAGACAGAGTTATCAGAATTTATTTAAAGTCTTTTTTTTTGTTGTTAGACAGAGTCTTTCTGTGTTGCCCAAGCTGGAGTGCAGTGGTGCTCGTCTCACTGCAACCTCTGCGTCCCAGGCTCAAGTCATCCTCCTACCTCTGCGTCTCAAGTAGCTGGGACCACAGACATGCACTTCCATGCTTGGCTAAGTTTCGTATTTTCGTAAAGACAAAATTTCACCATGTTGCCCAAGCTGGTCATGATCCCGGACTCAAGGGATCCACCCACCTTAGCCTTTCAAAATGCTGGGATAAGAGGCATGAGCCACTGTGCCCAGCCACATTTAGTCTTCAAAGACCCTAAAGGCAGCAGCTACAAGCAAATCAGCTTTCTTTATCTCTGGTTAGAACTGGTATAAAGGATGTGATAAATTATTTTCATTGATGAAATTAATATGTTTAAAATTTTTTAATTGGATAGAGGTACTAATCAAGCACCAGTGTGTTTGTGTAAACAATGTTTACAATCAAGAAGCTCATTCCCTTTGGACTAGTATTCAGAGGCCTAGATTCATTCCAGCCCTGAGATGAACCACAAAACAGAGGATTCCATTGCCTGATTCTGATTAAAACCTGGCTGGATTCAACCACTAGAAAGCTGTTACATCTGTCTTAAATGGATCTTCTTACAAGGTACCCTAGAGTATTTAAAGAGATGGGGCCTGAGACTTCATCATTCTTCTTGTGAACAGACCATATGACTATTCTTGCACCATTTGCTGCAATCCAGTCAGAAGTGGCAGGGTTGAGATCAACCCCTACCTTCACTGGAACATTCAACCTGTTACTGGGTAGTGAGGTGTAACCTATAGTTCTTTTCTGCCTTTAAGTACTTTAGGCTGCTGCTATCTGCATCTGAAGAATCTAATAATTATTGGCTTATTTCATAGCAAATATATTAATTAAGCCAAGTTGGCTTAATTCTAAGCAAATATATCAGTATAATAAAATAGATACGGAATTTTAGAATTTTTTCAGGGAAAGCTATTTTAAATGCAAACCAAATAAGGTTGGATAAAGAAGGTCATTTTATGTTAATGAAAGGTACAATTAGGAATAAGGATATAATAATAGCCTGTTTGATAATAAACCTAATAGTAATAGCCACAATTTATTATATCCTGGCTACTGGTGAATGTGCAGAACTCTTTAGATACATGATTCTGCTTCTCACTCATTCTGTGATGATAGGAAATTTTAAAAATCTGTTTTCCATATGAGGAAGCTGAGTGTCAGAAACATTATGTAACTTTCTCGAGGAAGTTTCTCTGTATAAAATGGCAGAGAAAGACTCAAAATCAAAAATTTCTCCCTCTAAAATTGATGCTCTTAAGTACTATATTGTATTGTTTGGTATGCTTTGCATAGCACCCTCTATTCACTCATTTATTAAATAAATATTTAGTGAGTGTCTACTACTAGGTCTCAGGCTTTGAAACTGATAGTGGAAATACAACAAATAAATAAGACAGACAAAATCCATGCCCACATGGAGCCTGTATTGTGACTTTAAACTAGTAATTACACTAATAACTGCAAAAGTGCAATTCTGGTGCTAAGAAAAAGTGGTACAGAATGAATGCAGAGAGCTCTGAGAACATATACAAACGAGATCTAACCCGAGTGGCACAAAGTACAGAGTTGTTGAACAAAACTTCCCTGGGAGAGAGACTAAAAATTAGGTGTCCTGTTGTCCTCCAAGAAATACGGATGCAGCAGATCTGAGAGGTGCCTGTCGTATTATTAAGTAGAATGCTTAACACAACATAAACACTTTACAATTAAACATATAAATTAGTGGGAGAAATTATTCACATCCACAGTGAATTCCTCACACCACAAAAAATATTACAGAATCCCCTTCAGTAGGACCTTATCAAGTGTTTGTTCACAGATTATTAAATTCATACAGAGAGAGGATCAAAAAGTTCAAGGGTTCCACAGCACCTGCTGCATAAGCATAAACTAGAAGTTTTAATGACATGAATCTCGGCAATCATAAAAAGTACTATCACTTGTCCAGTGATTTTTATTTTCATTTTAGCCATAGGAAGTTGAAATATTCAATCCTTTGTTTCAATTCCAGATTTGCTTTACATGTGTTGAATCATTCATTCCAACCCAAAGAGATACATACTATTACTTATGCCTTTTTATGTTGGGGAACCTGATCGTAAAATGTAAAATAATTTGCCAAAGCTTGCATGTTTAGTAACTGGAATTCAAACCCCAGGATTCAAACACAAGCACTCTGACTCTAGAGTCCTGTTCTTAACACCAAGTTAGACTTTATAGGCTCTCATGTTAAGTGCTAGAATATTTAGAAAATATCTGTATACATATATACTCCTAAGAGTTGATGTATCTATGAAATGCATACATGTATATATGTTTTAATTTCCAAATTTTTCTTCCACAGAAAGTAGAAAATATCAGAAGAAAAACTTGAGAAATTCATAAAAAATAAAACTCTGATGAGTACTCTGGGAATGGAATGCCTTATTGGTAAATTCCCTTTAACTTTTCTGGCATAGATCATTTGTATGCCATATCCAAAATTTCATAGTCTGCAGTGTAGGTGGGGCATACTCCCATATTATTTCATAAAACAAACACAGCCCTGAAACTCAAACTGAAAAATATGGCACAAAATACTGTAGACAAATATAGTTTTCCCTAGATTGCAAAAAGCTAAATATTACTGTATTAATCAATGCATCATATTAATATCATTTTTGTTGGCAGTTAATGTTGTAGGTGTTTGGAATACATGTGTGCATAAAGGAAGGATTCTTGCACAAGTGGAGTTTATCTACTAGTAAAGAGAAAGACACACATTAAAAAAAATCCAGTAAATAATTAAGTCATGTTGTATAATAGAAAGTTGATAAATTTTATGGAAGTGAATAGAAAAAAAGGAGCAAAATAATGGAGGTTGGGAACACTAGATGGGGTAGGAAAGATGGTTATAATTTTAAATAAGGTGGTGACAGTAGACCTCGTTGAGAATGTGACATTTGAGCAGACTTGACCAAGGTGAGAATCTGCTCTACAGTTATCTTGGGGGAGTCCACTGTAGGCAGAGGAAACAGATTGTGCTGGAATTTACCTGACATAGTTGAAAAAGAGCAGGGAGGCTGTTGTGTTTAGTGTGGAGTGCGCAGAAGGAAATGTAGTAGGAGATGAGGTCAGAACATATGGAGACATTGGCCCTTATAGGAAATGGAGAGCCACATTGGGTTTTGAGCAGAGCAGTCATATTATTTGAGATACGTTCTAAAAGGATCCCTCTGGCTACTCTACTTGAGAATATACTGTAAGGCAGTAGAGAGATGAGATAGGAGCCAGACAAGTAATTTGGGCCAGACACAAGAGTAATGTAATGAATATAGGTCAGATTCTGGCTCAATTTTAAGGATAGACCTAACAGGATGTTGATGCATTGGATGTAGGGTGAGAGAAAAAGAATGGGGTCAAGAATGCCTGTAAGATTTTTGCATGAACATCTGGAAGGGGAAGATAGCTGGCGGCAGTGTAAGTCAGGAATGTTGAAGGGGCATAATCAGGAGACTAGTTTAAAATATGCTGAATCTGAGAAGTGTCCTAAGCACTGAAGTAGGCATGTCAAATAGGTAATTCTGAGTGTAGGTGAGATTCCTTGGCTAGGGATAGTAACTTGGGATTCATCTGTATAAGGATGGCATTGAATGCCCTGAGCATGGAAGAGATCCCCAAGAGTGAGCATAGAGAGAGAAGAAGCAGCCCACCACGGACTGAACCCTGAGAACTCCAACATTAAGAAGTGATGGAGTACAGGATAAACCAGCAAAGAAGACTGAGAAATGAAAACCAGTTAGGTGGTATTTAATATTGTACAATTAAATAAGCTGTGGTTCCCTCTGTTATCTTCACAGATGGGAACTGTGCTTTATTATAATAGTTGTGGAAGTGGGGATACTATTTATAGTTGTGGATGCTCTTCTTTCTTGAAATGACTGTTGGAAGTCATAGCAGAGCATGAATACTGCTCTGAGCTTTATGAAACTTGCATCTACTTGCTCTTGTTTATAAGACAGTTACCAAGTCTGTCTGAGTCTGTCTCTGCAGCAAGTCTCCTCCCCTCCCCTTCACATCTTTTTCTCTCTCACTGAACACTGTTCAGATAATGCCCTTCTTGCTTTACAGTGGCCTCAGCTACTAGTTTTGTACAGTGACATTTCCCAAGATGGTATTTCTCAGTACTCTGGTTTATAAGATGTTACTAGATCTTAATAAGTGTGCTGTGAAGCATTATCCTCTTTGACTCCCAGTTCTCTTACTCATCCTTCAAGGTCCAGTTCAAAAGCCACTTCCTTTGGGCATTCTTCCCTGATCCTGCTACTCCGAAGCAGGAAGGAACCTCTTTTCTTCTGCACTTCCATAGCTCTTCATGTCCTCCCAATTTATGGGTGCTTGTAACTGTTATCTTGCGTCAGAGTAATTCTCTCTTAGACTCTAGGTCTTTTGATGTCAATGTCTACATACCCCCACAAAATATAGCACTAATCTTACCTCTAAATATAAATAACACAGTTATTTGAAAGCTAGAAATGAAAATACAATAGTCATCTAATTCTATCCTGTTGTTGTTTTCCTTTCCAGAACAAATCCAATTCTGAAAGAAGTTATAAATGTCAATTAGATCTATGTGAATGCTTTAAAAAATTATTATTAAAGACTAGTTCAGGCATTCAAAAATCTTATACAATACTCTTATCGATTGATTCTAATTGACTTTTAAAACCTGCTATGATATATAATGAATATATGTTTTCCAATACATAAAGCTAATGATTTAGAACAGATTTTCTTTCCTTAGAAATTACCTAGTGAAATATAAAAATGAAGTTTTATGGAGATATAAAGCAATAAGTATAAAAGTATTACAAATGAGGTATCTGAGGTATTACCTACCATTACTTTTCTATCAGCAAGGGTATATGATAGTTTCATTTGTTTTAGGAAGATATATTATATAAGGGAATGAAATCCCAGACACAGAAGGGAATGTACATTGATTTCCTTGAAAATGATTTATGATTTAGGCTCTGGTGGGAAATCATTTTTTTTTTATTTTACATCTCACTTGAAAACATTCACCTAATTTGGTCTAAAAAAGTTCCTTTTCTCCTGAAAAAAGTCTGCTGTTAAATGAAAACTTCTGTAAAAGTTCTATATTTTCTGATTGTTTTAGAGTTCAAAGTTTAAAGAAAATAACGTGGACCTCGAATTCCTCTTTAATTATATTAAGGACATAGATCAATGATAGCTTAGTGACACATTTGAAAATAGTCTAAGTGATGGGGAGATGGATCAAGGTCAAGTTGGCTGTTCTAAAGTAGCGTGTTGAAAAGTCTGTTTTATCCCTGTGGTTTATATGAGGAAAGATTTCACTCTATAGATTTTAATTGTCTAAACACTTCTGTTTTATTAAGAATGATCTAAACTTCATTGCTCATAGCATATTTAATATTACATCATTATTACTGAGAAAGTAATGGTATTTTGTGAATCTGATAGTAGAGAGAAGATAATTAAAACTTACAAACTTTCTTGAAAGTTTTAGAAAGCATAATATAATTTCTTGCACATAAAAGAGAACATCATACCTATGCATATCAATAAATTAAGGTAAAATGTTGGTAATTAAATGTATAATTTGATTAGCATGTGGTAAATTTAAGACATAATGACAGATCTACGACTCTGATCTTTTTTACATATTCACATTAGAATTATTTCTACTTGATAGCAATCAGATTGATTGAAGAGTTATTTATGAAAGAATTGCACACAAACATTGTATACAAGTTTAGTTTTGATGGTTTAATTTTTAACAAAAGTGGAATAATATAATAGAAAAGATTAGTGTTAAAAATTTTCCCAATTCTTCATGTATGTACATGTGAAAAAGTTAGGAAATTATATCAATTCGAGTTGTCTTGAACATTCTTCTTTATTCATTAAATAAAACCAAAAGCTCGAAATTCCCCAAATGTATGATGAGTTGATTGTATTGCACCCATTTTTCTTTAGCTTGAAATTCCCCAAATGTATGATGAGTTGATTGCATTACACCCATTTTTCTTTTAACCTTTGGATATCTTCTACTAATTGTTAGTGACTTGCTGCTTCTTTCCATCATGTAAAGGAGTCCACTTGCCTGATAGTAGTTGGAGCCTCATCAACATGTTATAATTCAAGTTCCCGGGGGTGAAAAAATAATTTCACATACAATTTATAATCTGAAGACAGAGCCAAATGTAACTATTTATTTTGTAATTTTTATCCTGAATTTTGGTTGGCAGGGTTAGGGAGAGGTGTTAGAAGGAGATGGCATTCAAGAATGCAGAGTTACCTAAACATATTTTGGCAAAAGTAAGGAGAAGAAGAGGTATGGAAGTAGGAAACCTCAAGAAAGAAATTAATTTAGGGAAAACATATTTCATATTAGGCTTAAAATTCATGTATCAGTAACAGTGCAGTGTTTTAACTGCACGTTATTCGGAATGTACCTATATTAATAGAATTTTCTATTGTAAACCATAAGCACTTGTGGAAAGTTTATCTTTATTGCACAGTACTGACTCTTTTCCTGACTTGAGCAATAAAAACTATAACCTTGTACAAGGATAGCTCTTGGATATCTTCAAGAGCTGCTTGAAAGGAGATGATGAATAATACTGTTCATGTAGCTCATTCCACATATTGTTTTCACGAAGTGCTAAACAACACTAAGAATAGCACGGCAAACAAAGAAAACAATAAAATCAACATGATTTTAATGAAGAGTAGTATTTGTTCTCTATAATGAAGAAATGCTGACATTTTGTAGTGTTGAAAATCTAGAGACAGGCACTATTTTGTTTGAAAAGTGAAGTTTCATTATAGAAACATTAGGTCTACAATGGTCTAATTGGCATGGATGCCAATTTCTTAGTGCTTCAAAGACAGCTTTATGAATGTCATAGGTTAAAGGGAGAAAATGCAACATCAATTTGATTAATATTCAGAGCTAATGGACAAAGAATGATTGATTTTAATTTTCTTCACTACAACAACCATACCTGTATAATGATGTGCCAGAGAATGAAGAAAATAACTGATGTGGTACTTGTAGAGGTACTACTATCACAAAGGTTAAGAGCTCAGCCTCCACAGTTTGACAACTCATATTCTAATTCTGGAAAATGCCTGTTTCCACATAGGTTTATTGAGGATTAAATAGATACTACACATAAAGCACTTAAAATAGTGCCTGGTACAACAGTGTGATACTTCTATGAACCCACCAGAGTGCCTAAAATAAAAACATTCAAATGGTACTAAATGTGGAAAAAGAATGTGGAACACCTAAAACTCATATATTATTACATGCAGGTAATAGAACCTCAATAAAGAAGTACGTAAAACATTAGAAAATATGTTAGCAGTCACTGGTAACATCAGGACCTGTCTAAATTCATATTACAATTATCATTTCACTTTTTTTCAGCCTTGTTGATGCCTAATCAGGACAGTATATCTCACTAATGCTGGGAGATAACATACTTCCAATAAATTGTTATTAATTAAAGTTGTTTTGTAAATACTTTATAAAGACAATGAAAATTTGGAGCAGATAATATAGCTCTAATATTTCTTTTAATTTAATTAAGAAACAGTTTATGTCAACAGATAAAAATGATATAACTGGGCCAGGCTAGGTGGCTAATGCCTGTAATCCCAGCACTTTGGGAGGCCGAGGTAGGTGGATCACCTGAGGTCAGGAGTTCGAGACCAGCCTGACCAACATAATGAAACACCGTCTCTACTAAAAATACAAAATTAGCCAGGTGTGGTGGTGCACGCCTGTAATCCCAGCTACTTGGCAGGCTGAGGCAGGAGAATCGCTTGCACCTGGGAAGTGGAGGTTGCAATGAGCTGAGATGGCGCCATTGCACTCCAACCTGGGCAACAAGAGTGAAACTCTGTCTCAAAAAAAAAGACATAACTTAAGGAAGCAAAAGTTATGTGTGAGCCATAGCCAATATGACCCTCTTCCCCCCTATATTTCTCACATGAATGTTATAACAACAATAAAGAAATTGCAAGACAAATTCACTCTCTATTCCTTGCTCTGATTCAAAAACTTCTTTTAACTTTTACCACACACACACACGAACATAGGTATATATTCTGAGCTTAGATTTAAAAAGACACACTAAATTTTCATTATTTTTGGTATTTAAAATTATTTTGTAGCAGTGAATTGATTCACCTCATAATTTACTTATCTTATTTTTTGATGTTTAGGATAGATTTTATTTTTATTTTTAATTATGATTTCCTTAGGATTACTAGGTCAAAGGTATACACTTGGTTAGAATTCTTGGTTAAACATTTTCATTTTGCTTTTCACAAAAATGCTAATGTACACATTTTCACACTGTACGTCACAAGTATAGCCAAGTTTAATCACATTCTGGTTATTAAATGACATGCTGGTCAGTATAAAATATCACCAAAGAAGTTGCTGTTACAAGCTTATCGTATAATAAATGTGTGACTTTTTAACTTTTATTATTTAGGTCAATAACGTAGTTATATATTTCTCAGATGGTCACTCAATAGTTGGATTGCTGCTTCTTTTGAATAATCTCTGTAAATCCTTTGTCCACCTAACTGTGTGAATCCTGATGCTTGTTGTATAATTGATATAATCTATACAATGTTGGGGTTAGTCTTTACCTGCTATAGTTGTCAAATTTCATTTATTTGTTTATTTATTTGAGACAGAGTCTTGCTCTGTCACCCAGGCTGGAGTGCAGTGGCACGATCTCAGCTCACTGCAAGCTCCACCTCCCGGGTTCACACCATTCTCTTGCCTCAGCCTCCCAAGTAGCTGGGACTACAGGCACCCAACCATGCCCGGCTAATTTATTTTGTATTTTTAGTAGAGATGGCTTATCTTTTTTTTTTATAATAACCAAAGTCATATATGTTTTCCTATTGTGGTCAACTTGTTTATGCACAAAGGATATAATTTTAAAAAATTCTTCTGCACATCAGTGCCATTATCTTGTTAGTTTTCTCTATTTTAATATTTTACATTTAACTCTTTAAATATCCTAAAGTGTATTTTCCATATGGTATTTGGTGTGATTGAAATAATTTTCCTAAATGGTTTTGCTTTACTGCATACCACAAAATAAACAAACAAATTAAACTAATGTAAGCCTTCCTAGAGATGGGTGTCATCTCTGACTTTGAAAAGAGTGAAATATAATACAGATGTTATAATGAAATTGAGAGGCAAGCATTCCCTTGTGTTGGGTTTATGTTTTTATTTTTACACTCATGATTCGTGCTAGTATAACTGAGATGTCAACTACGGTCATGACACCTTTTGAGAATAAATATCAACTGGATTAAATTTTGATCACAAAAAAGTTGAGACTAATATTTTCCTTAATGTATCAGGGATGCTTGTAGGAGGTGGACTTGCATTTTAGAATTCTGTAATTTATCCAATTCTTGTACCAAGATTTTGCTTCCATTGAATTCTCTATCTTATCAGTTCTCTCCTCCTGGGGTTGTTCTCCTTTACCTGCTTCAGGCATGAAATAGAAGCCCTTTCTAATGACACCACATGTCCTGGGCGTTTAGGTGTGTAACAAATTTTGGTGTTACTTTTTCTAACTTTAATATTTTTTTCTCTGACTCAATAATGAGGGTATTGTTAGCACATGAGAAATTAGAAGTAAGTGTTATTGTTCCGAGAGGATTTTAGACACTCCATCATTAACATTTTTCACTTTTATTCTTATTGTTCAACATCTTACTATGTTATTTGGACTCATTTCTTCCTATGAAATAAAAATAAATCTGCTAGGGCTCCCAGTGAATTTAATCTGACTCCTTGTGGCAAAAGAAACCCCAGAAAAATGTTAAAAACTAGATTCTAGAGCTTGTCAAGGCAAGAAATCGGTCATGCTTCAATACTCCCCTACCTTATTAACCCCCTCAAGACTTTCCTACATTAAACAGAAATCAGTTCCTGAAAATCTATGTCTGGAAGATTTCTCCCTTGACCTTAATAGATCACCTGTTGTAGTCGCCAACCTCCCCTGACTTAATGTGGTTTCACCGTGACAACTGACCAGCCTTTAAAAGCATTCCATCCTGATAACTGACCATCAGCTTCAAAGTGGTTCTGGGTCCACAGAGGCTGTGCACAAGATGCTTTTGTATCCTGTGTTTCACCTTCTGATGTAAAGAGCCAAGTTTTACCTTATTTTAATATTAAATCTCCACCCCAAAGTGATCAAGTGATCATGGGATGTATGTAACATATATGTTTACTCACTATGCATGCATTAGGGTTCCCTCATAAATTTCATAAGATTCTTCTATATTCTACTGTATATGTATGCATAGCCAATCTTAAGAATAAATCTCAATATCTCTCCCTTTTGTCTCTGAAGCACCTGCTTTTGATTTCTGCCAGAGGTTCTGCTTCCCAACTTGGAGGTTATACTTTTTTACAAGAAACAAAGCGCTCCTTTTCTGCTGTTACCGATCTTATTGTTTTAAGTTGACATTTCTTATACACAAGCTCTTTCCTCAAATTTCTGTTAAATGGCTATGTAGAGCAATATTACTATTTTTTCACTTTGGTGTTTCCATATAGAACATGTTCCTAAGGCCTCAGATTTCTATCAGTGTATTTTCTAAGCCAAGAGAAATACCTTCTTTTTGGGAATTCAGAGCCAGCTGTAAAAATAGAAATTATTTCTCTTCAACCCACCTTCTTGTTTGACCAAAACAGAATGATTTTTTTAATTTTTCTTTTTTCCTCATTTGCCTATGGATGATGAAAGAAATTTAATTGTGTGGGATAAGTCAGGATTTCAACTATAAGTTTAGTTTTTGTCCTCTAAATCTGACACCTGTTAAGAAGAGCAAATGGAGAATGGCCTGTAGTAGATTAGCTACCTTTATGCAAGACTACAAATCATTTTGTACTAAATAGTTAATATTTCTGTGATAAGCCTACAGTCATACTGGATTGAGGAAGAGGCCTTACTCTCTTCGTGATTTGGGGAAAGGCATTTTGTCTATTTGGTGAAAGTGTTCTCATTTGTAAGATGAACACATTTGACCTCTTTATAAAGTAATAATGTTGACCTATTTAAAAGATATTTTTTAAAATGCATAAACTCTTGCTTCCAAGCTCATGACCTTTTGGTTTACCAAAGATAGTATATGCTTCTGTATATTTAATAGCTTCTTGGCTATTTTAAAAATAACATTTTGCGTTTTAAAATTATAGAATACTTCAGCTGTGTAGGGGGAAAAAACCTTCTAATTACAGGAGAATATCAATATCTACCACAAAGACCCTAACATAGAACAACCACATTTTCTTATTTAGTTCACAGTTTTAATTCATACAACTTAGGAAACTAGAAGATACCAAAGAAAAATTTATGAAATGAAAATTACAGATAATCCATCACAGAGAGAGAATATTGAAATACTGTTATATAGTTTTTAATACATTCTGTTCTTTTCTCTAATGTTTTTCTAGGTCATTTAACACAGTCCTCTCTTTTGTTTATAATTAGAGTAAATGTAAGATTTAATGCTTAAAAATATTAATTATCTGTTAGTAATCATAAATATTTTCAATACTGAATAATATTATGGTCCTTATTTTTAGGTTTTTAGGCAATTAGCTAATCACTTCATGCTTAAGGAAAATCGTTCCTTCTTTCTCAAGGAACTTTTTCATTTTTTTTCTATGCAACTAATAGGAACATTGGAAAGATTTCAATATTCATGTCTGATAATTTTGTGTGATTGTAGGTAGGCAGTCTTGGGTGTGGTGATAAGGTAAAGAAGATACAGCTGTGGTTGGTAACTAGCACTTTAGCTTTGGCATCAAAATATATAAATTCCCTAAGAATAGTACTGCACTTCTCACTGGGTTATCTTCAGGAAAAAAAATGAGATCCTTACCAAGTACAATGTACTATAAACAATGTCAGGAACCAGCATGAGTAGATTGCTATGATGACTTTCCCAGAAACATTTTGTTCCATACGTCCTGCCTGCAACACCATGTTTCCTCTGGGGGCTGTGGTTCCTGTGTTTGGAGGTGCATGGATAGATGAATAAGCAAGATCTTTTTTTCACTTGCACTATTATAAACACAAACACCAGATACAATCTCCTAACTTCTCAAATGAGTGATACACTCTATGAACAAATGGATGATGAGACTCTAGTGTTACAAAGAAGACTGAGCCAGGATTTTAAAAATAATATCTCAAAAGCACAGGCAACCAAAGCAAACTGGACAAATGGAAATACATCAAACCAAAGTCTTCTGCACAGTAAAGGAAACAATCATTAAAATGAAGAGAAAACCTATAGAATAATAGAAAGTGTTTGCAAATTAAGCATCTGACAAAGGGTTAATACCCAAAATATGTAAGGAACTCAAACAACTTGATAGCAAGAAAACAGATAATTCAATTAAAAATGAGCAAAAGACCTGAATGACCTTTCTTAAAAGAAGCATACAAATGGCCAATAGATATGTAAAAAAGTGCTTGACATCACTAATCATCAGAGAAATGCAAATCAAAACCGCAATGAGATATCACCTTTCTCTCGTTTGAATGGCTATTATAAAAAAGACACACAAAAATGCTTGTGAGTATGCAAAGAAAAGGGAACTCTGACATACTGTTGGTGGGAATGTAAATTATTACAGCCTTTATGGAAAAAAGTATGGCGGTTTCTCAAAAAATTAAAAATAGAACTACAATATAATCCATCAATCCCATTACTGGATATATACCCCAAAGAAATGAAATCAGTATGTCAAAGAGACATGTGCATGTTTATTGCAGCAGTCTTCACAAGACAAGATATGGAATCAACCTAATGCCTATCAGCAGATGAATGAAGAAAGAAAATGTGGTATATATATATATATACACAGTGGAATAAAATTCAGCCACAAAGCAGAATGAAATCCTGTCATTTGTGGCAACATGGGAAACCTGAGGGCATTAAGTGGAATAAACCAGGCATGAAAAGAAAAATACCACATGTTCTCACTCATATGTAGAATCTTAAAAAGTTGATTTTATAGAAATAGTAGCAGAGTTGTTACTAGAGGCTGGGGAAGGTGGTGGTAGAGGAGCAGGAGAAGTTAGTGGGTACAAAGTTACAATCAGGAAGAAAAAGGTTTGGTGTTATACGACACAGTAGGGTGACTATAGCAAATAACAATGTAGTGCATATTTCAAAATGGCCAGAAGAAAAGATTTTTAATGTTGACACCACAAAGAAATAATAAATGTTGGAAAGTGATGAATATGGTAATTACCTTAATTTGATCATTATGCTATGTATACATGTATTGAAATATCACATTGTACCTCATAAATACATGCAATTATTATGTGTCAGTTATAACTAAAAAAATAAGTTAAAAAATAAGCAGACACATAAGTAGACTGCTGATGGCAAACACAGGAGGTGTGGAGGTTGCCTCATTTCAGGAAGTGTGAATATCTAATAGCTCTTTCAAGACTTCGCTGAGTTCTATGGGAGAGCATGAGGGTGGGAAGAGGTAAAGGGTCTTTCATTCTCAAGCCCCTTTTGACTGATTCCTGCTTCTAGAAAAAGTCCTTTATCCTTTCCCTGGGGTTGAGCTAAGTGTAAAAACAGCTTCTGCTTTGGGATTGTAGCACTCCAAAGCACTATGGGTAAAAGGAAATAACATGAAGCAGTATTTTACTCAAGCTTTATTTACTAAAGGATCCTCCTGTTGACTTCACAATAACTTAAAATCACATTGTTTATGTCCCACCTGGAGACCATGGTGGCTGTTCCTACCCTGATAGCACACTGGCCTACCGCCAGCTTCCTTGCTCTCCTTTTGACCTTCATCTTGTTTTTCCTCACTTCTCTATCACTGTTATGTAGGGTAACATTTATATTTAGTTCCTGGCCCAAACTTACAAATCTGCATCCATAAAAATGCTCGGAGTACAAATTAACAATATCCCTGCTCCTTTGGAGACTTTTATGTTTATATATAACCACTATTTTTCTGTTAAGCCTGTGTAGCATATTCTATCTGTAAACATTTTTATACTATTATTCATTGGCTTATACGAAGCTGAGATATAAACTACTATTGGGATCACCTCATAAACATAAGTGCATCCAGACTTTCTGTGACAGTGACAATTAGAGTGAGATTCTTCTCTGCCTGTGCCTTGAAGGGTAGTTTGGAGGTTACTTTTTGAACTCTCCTTAAATGATGCTGGAGTCTCTTAGACACTTTTTTCCCGAGTGTCATGCCCACATTCTGAATTTTTCTTCTTGTCAATTTGTATAGTGACATGACTTGTAAACGCCATGCTGTAGTTCTTCTTTCTTATAGAACTGTTGATATAAGTCTAATGAAATTCATTCCTTGTGTTGTTGACCTTTATTTAAATAAAGTATGTTTTAGCATTTGAACAGCTGAAACATTAACATTTGCAAAACATCTGTTGTCATATTTATAATTAGATTTTGAATGATTTTTTAAAATCACCCTATGCACTGATATTGTAGTTATTTCCAATCTATACATTGGTAACATAAGAACTCACCTATTTCCATATCTATGGCATCACTGCAAGTCATGATACTCTTTGGGCTGAGTAAAGACAGTCTAATCTTAGCAATATTCTCGAGTATATTTAAAGGATCTTTTCAAATATCAGCTGAGAGCTCAAAGATGTAGAGAGCTGGAATGGACATTGTTCCCACCCTTCTTACTACAAGAAAAAAGCTGTACAAACTGCAAATTAAGGAATTTTATTGAACTTATAAACTGCAGTTGCAGAGAAAAGAACTAATGCAAAAGTGGGGAAAGACAAGACCCAGGAATTTGCATACTTGAGCCTAGACACAATGTAAGCCAGTAAGAACATGTAGCTATTTTTTTTTAAAGAAATTGCTAAAGACCAAGCATGGGTTATGATATGGTTTGGCTCTGTGTCCCCAACCCAAATCTCATCTTAAATCATATTCCCATAATTCCTATGTGTTGTGAGAGGGATCTGGAGGGAAATAATTTGAATCATGGGGATGGTTTTCCCCATATTGTTCTCATGGTAGTAATAAGTCTCATGAGATCTGATGGTTCTATCAGGGATTTCCACTTTTGCATCTTCCTCATTTTCTCTTGCCACCACCATGTAATAAGTGCCTTTCACCTCTCGCCATGATTCTGAGGCCTCACCAGCCATGTGGAACCATAAGTCCAATTAAACCTCTTTTTCTTCCCAGTCTCAGATATGTCTTTATTGGCAGTGTGAAAATGGGCTAATACAGTATATTGGTACCAGTAGAGTGGGGCATTGCTGAAAAGATACCCGAAAATTTGGAAGCGACTTTGGAACTGGATAATAGGCAGAGGTTGGAACAATTTGGAGGGCTAAAAAAAAGACAGAAAAATGTGGGAAAGTTTGGAACTTCCTAGAGACTTGTTGAATGGCTTTGACCAAAAGCCTGATAGCAATATGGACAATAAGGTCAAGGCTGAGGTGGTCTCAGATGGAGATGAGGAACTTGTTGGGAACTGGAGCAAAGATGACTCTTGTTATTTACAAAGAGACTGGTGGCATTTTGCCCCTGCCCTAGAGATTTGTGGAACTTTGAACTTGAGAGAGATGATTTAGGGTATCTGGTGGAAGACATTTCTAAGCAGAAAAACACTTAAGAGGTGACTTGGGTGCTGTTAAAGGCATTCAGTTTTATAAGGGAAGCAGAGCATACAGGTTCAGCAAATTTGCAGCCTGACAATGTGATAGAAAAGAAAAACTCATTTTCTGAGGAGCAATTCAAGCTTGCTGCAAATAAAATGCATAAATGCATAAATAATGAGGCGCTGAATGTTAATCCCCAAGACAATGGGAAAATGTCTCCAGGGCAAGTCAGAGGTCTTAGTGGCAGCCCTTCTCATTACAGGCTTGGAGGCCCAGGAGAGAAAAATGGTTTTGTGGGCCAGGACCAGGGTCCCCATGCTGTGTGCAGCCTAGGGACTTGGTGCCCTGCATCCTAGCTGCTCCAGCAGTGGCTGAAAGGGGCCAACATAGAGCTCGGGTTGTGGCTTCAGAAGGTGCAAGCCCGAAGCCTTGGCAGCTTCCATGTGGTGTTGAGCCTGCAGGTGCACAGAAGTCAAGAATTGGGGTTTGGGAACCTCTGCCTAGATTTCAAAAGATGTGTGGAAATGCCTGGGTGCCCAGGTGGAAGTTTTCTGCAGGGGTGGGGCACTCATGGAGAACCTCTGCTAAGGCAGTGCAGAAGGAAAATGTGGGGTCAGAGCCCCCACACAGAGTCCCTACCAGGGTAGTGCCTAGTGGAGCTGTGAGAAGAGGGCCATCATCCTCTAGAGCCCAGAATACTAGATCCACTGACAGCTTTCACCGTTCACCTGGAAAAGCCGCAGACACTCAATGCCAGCTCATGAAAACAGCTGGGAGGGAGGCTGTACCCTGCAAAGCCACAGGGGCAGAGCTGCCCTAGACCATGAGAACCCACCTCTTGCATCAATGTGACCTGGATGTGAGACCTGGAATCAAAGGAGATCATTTTGAAGCTTTAAAATTTGATTGCCTCGTTGGATTTTGGATTTGCATGGGCCCTGTAACCCCTTTGTTTGGACAATTTATCCTGTTTTGAATAGCCATATTTACCCAATACTTGTACCCCTAATGTATCTAGGAAGTAACTAACTTGCTTTTGATTTTACAGGCATAGGTGGAAGGGACTTGCCTTGTCTCAGATGAGACTTTGGACTATGGACTTTTGGGTTAATGTTGAAATGAGTTAAGACTTTTGGGGACTGTTGGGAAGGCATGGTTGTTTTTTAAATGTGAGGACATAAGATTTGGAGGGGCCAGGAGCAGAATGATATGGTTTGGCTCCATGTCCCCACCCAAATCTCATCTTGAATTGTACTCCCATAATTCCCATGTGTTGTGGGAGGGACCTGGTGGGAGATAATTTGAATCACAGAGGCAGTTTTTCTCTTACTGTTCTCATGGTAGTGAATAAATCTCATGAGATCTGACAGTTTTATCAGGGGTTTCTGCTTTTTCATCTTCCTAATTTTCTCTTGCTACCACCATGTAATAAGTGCCTTTCAGCCCTGTCATGATTCTGAGGCTTTCCCAGCCATGCAAAATTGTACATTTAATTAAACCTCTTCTTCTTCCCAATCTCAGGTATGTCTTTATCAGCAGTGTGAAAATGGACTAATACAGGCTAGGAGAGTTTGAAGCCTTAGGGAGGTCCTAGACCAAGGGGTTTTGTATTCTCTTACAGGCCTTTTCTCAATGAAAGCCAGAAAATGCCCATAGGGAAGATTATTGAGAATATTGAGAAATATTTCATCTGGTTCTGGCTGGGAAAGGTGAACAGTAGTCACTGTCAAAACACTATCCGAATCTATTTCTGCTGTGCAACAAAAGTCTTAATATGCACAGAGACAGCAACAAAAACTATTGCCTTAGATTATTGGTGGAAATCCTTTGCAGCTAGGGGTTAGCTGTACCTCTGGGGAGGGGAAGGAATACATGCTAGACCCAGTATTATGGCTGAAGGAAGAGCAGAAACAACTGTGAAAGCCACAACACATAAATTCAGCCTAGAGCCTGCTTAAGAAAGAGGTTTAATCAGAACATCAGAGGATGCCCCCCTTCCCAGATCCTCCTTCTCCAGGCTAACAAGAATAGATTTAAAAAACAAATGGTGGAATGAATGTAGGACAGATCCTTTCTAGGGAGCAATGCAAAAGGGAGACCCAAAGCCAAGCAGGGAGCAGATTTGAGAAACACCCTCTGGCAAACTACCCACACCCTAAGCACAAGGCACGTGGTAGAGGAATTTGAAACCTATAGTGCACGTGCATAACTATAGCAGCAAACTTCAATACAGGCTTTCTACTAACTAGACTAAGAAAACCCCTCACTAAAGACTCGCCAGAAGAAAAGGCATGCTTATCTCTAAGCATAAATATATTTACTACAATATTAACTGTCCTGAACATATGTATAATGTCAACAAAAATTATGCAGCGTACAGCAAGGCCAGAAAAAAAACACTCTGAAGGAAGAAAGTGCTCATCAGAACCACACTGAGATCTGACATAGAATGTGTTAATGACCTGAGCAGAAACTTATTTAGTAGTATGCTAAAAGCTCTAATGCAATGGTTCTTAACTGGAGAAAATTTTGTTGCTTAGTAGATATTTGGCTGTCTGTATTTGGTTGTCACAAATGTAGGGATTGATTCTTATCAGCATCTAATAAATGTGACCAGCGATGCTGCTAAAAATTCTGTAATATAATCTCCCATAATAAAAAAATTATGTGACCCCAAATGTTCACATTGTCAAGGTTGATTAACCCTGATGTACTGAAAACAATGTGCAACATACAAGACAAGAAGGTAATTTCATCACTAGAGATAGAAAGTGTAATGAAGAATAAAATGAAATGCTAGAAGTAAAAAATAGTAACAGAAATGAAGCATGTCTTTGATGTGCTCATCAACAGACTTGACACAGCTGACAATTCAGTGAACCTGAAGGTAGTACAATAGAAACTACCAAATTAGAAGTACAAATAGTTAACAAATGAACAAAACAAACAGAATAGAGCATCCAATACTTGTGGAGAATGTCAAATGGTCCAATATACATGTAATCGGAATTCTAGAGAGAAGAGAAAAAAAGAGGCAGAAATATATTTAAAGCAATGACTAAGGATTTTAAAATTAATGACAGACATCAAATAGTATATGCAAGAAATTTAGAGAACACCAATAAGGATATAGTATCATATTAAAAATCTTTAAAAAAGATAAAGATAAATCTTGAAGATGGACAGAGGAAAAAAGACATACTATTAAGGAGAAACAAGTGTAAGAGTTATAGCACACTCTCAGAAACTTGGATATACACAAATAACTGAATAGCACAGGAGATGGAATAAATGACAGTAAAATAAACTTCTATTTTCTTGTTTTTAATTTCTCAAAAATATAATAAAGAAAAAAGAACATCAATATATGGTGAATTTCTATATATGTAAGAGTAAAATACATGATCACAATAGCACAAAGGATGAGAAGGAAGAATTGGAAACATTATTATAAGGTTCTACTACTATATGTGGAATAATATAATAGAACTTGAAAGTAGTCAGATTATTCTAAGATGCATATTGCAAACTATAATGCAACCACTAAAACACTTTTAAAAGAGGAATAAATAATAAATGAATACAAAAGAGAAAATGGAATCACATGCTCAGATAGACTGAGAGAAAGCAGAAGAAAAAAAACAGCAAATGGAACAGATAGCAAAACAAGAGATTCTAATTCAATATACTTTGAATTTGAATTCTATAAACCAGGAATTGGCAAACATTTTTTTGGTAAAGAGCCAGAAGGTAAATATTTTAGACTTTACTGACCATAATTTCTGTCACAACTACTCAACAGTGGCGAACCTGTAGTGAGAAACAGCTGTGGACAAAATATAAATGAAAGACCTTGGCTGTGCTGCAAAGAACTTTATTTAAATTTCATATAATTTAAAATTTAAATTTCCTAAAATTTAAATGTTATGTAATTTTTATACATCACAACATATTATTTAATTCCTGAGGTTTTATAATTCATTTTTTTTTTTGAGACAGAGTCTCGCTCTGTTGCTCAGAGTGGAATGCAGTGGTGCGATCTCTGCTCACTGCAACCTCTGCCTCCTGAGTTCAGGCAGTTCTTCTGCCTCAACCTCCTGAGTGGCTAGGATTACAGGTGCCTACCACCACACATGTTTAAATTTATT
This sequence comes from Pan paniscus, assembly GCF_029289425.2. Lineage (NCBI taxonomy): Eukaryota > Metazoa > Chordata > Mammalia > Primates > Hominidae > Pan > Pan paniscus. The sequence goes on along the minus strand of NC_073254.2, from coordinate 116,386,574 downwards.
TTTTAAATTTTTAATAGAGATAGGCTGGTCAGGCTGGTCTCAAACTCCTGAACTGAAGTGATCTTCCTGCCTCAGCCTCCCAAAGTGCTGGGATTACAGGTGTAAGCCACTATGCCAGTCCTTAGTTCTTATAAATACAACACCTATGCTTAGCTTGTGTGCCATGTCAAAAAAAGAGCATTGGGCTGAATTTGGCCCATAAACATTATGTGTCAATTCCTGGTTTAAACACATAAATTAAAAGGCAGATTGTCACGCTATATAAAAATCCAGGTACATTTGTATGCTCTCTATAAAAAATCAATTTTAATTATAAAACAAACACAAGTTAAAAATTAAAATATTAAAGAATTTTTTAAAAACCTTTCATGGAAACACTAACCAAAAAAAAAGTTGAAGTAACTATATTAATTTTATACAAAGTTGACTTTAGGACAAATAATATTGAGTGATAAAGAGGAACATTAAATAATGATAAGGCTTCAAGACTCCAAAAAAAATAACAATCTTAAATAACTATGCACCTAAAAACAAAATTTCAAAATACATAAAGCAGGAGCTGACAGATGAAAAAGGAGAAATAAAAAAATACAGAATTATAGCTGGAGACTTCAACAGTTATATATCAGGAATTGATGAAACAAGTTGGGGCAAAATCAGTAAGGACATAGAATACCCAAACAACATTATCAACAAAATTTACCTAATTGGCATTTATAGAACACTCCATTCAACAACAGAATACACATTGTTGTAGAGCACATGGAACATTCACAGAAATAGATCTGATTGGCAAGTTTGCAAGATACATGATCAATATTCAAAAGACAATTATATTTCTACCAACAGTGAACAACTGCAATTTGAAATTTAAAAATATAACTTAAAATTGCTCAAAAATAAAATGTTTATTAGGTATAAATCAAACAAAAATGTGCAGATTTTCAAGGCTAAATACTACAAAACCCTGGTGAAAGAAATAGAAGAATATCTAAATAAATGAAGAAATATACCATGTGTTCCAGGATTAGAAGACTCGATGTCATTAAGACACCAATTATTCCCAATTTGATCTAGATTTAATGCAATTCCAATCAAAACTCCAGAAAACTTTTTAAAAGCTATCAATAGGCTAATTCTGAAACTTACGTGGAAAATCAAAGGAATTAGAAGAGCTAAACAAATATTGAAAAAGGAGGATTAATTTAGAAGGCATACTATCTGATTCAAGACTTACTATAAAGCAACAGTAACAATTCAGTATTGTATTGGTGAAAACAAAGATATATATCAATTAAACCTGATTGAGAGTACAGAAGTTGGCCCACACAATTATAGACCACTATATTAGTCAACTGGTTTTAACAAAGATGCAAAGGAAACCAAATAGAGAAAGGGTAGTCCTCTCAACTAATGAAGCTGGAACATTAGAAAAGTCATATGCAAAACAACAATAACAACAAAATCTTCAACACATATCTTTTACAAACAATAACTAAAACTATAAAACTTGTAGAAGATGGGAGCTAATCTTCATAAACTTGGGTTTGGCAATGAGTGTTTACATACAATACCAAAAATATGAACTGTATTAGTCCATTTTCATGTTGCTGATAAAGACATATCTGAGACTGGGCAATTTACAAAAGAAAGAGGTTTAATGAACTTACAGTTCCACATGGTTGGGGAGGCCTCACAATCATGGTGAAAGGTAAGGAGGAGTGAGTGTTGTCTTATATGGATGGTAGCAAGCAAAGAAAGAGATCTTGTGGAGGGGGGGGCACCTCTTTTTAAAACCATCAGATCTCATGAGACTTATCAGCTATCACGAGAACAGCACGAGAAAGATCAGCTTCCATGATTCAATTACCTTCCACCAGGTCCCTCCCATAACATGTGAGAATTCAAGAGATGTGTGTGGGGACACAGCCAAACCATATAATTCCACACCTGGCCCCTCCCAAATCTCATGTCCTCACATTTCAAAACAATCATGCCTTCCCAACAGTCCCCCAAAGTCTTAACTCATTTCAGCATTAACTCAAAAGTCCACAGCCCAACATCTCATCTGAGACAAGGCAAGTCTCTTCTGCCTATGAGCCTGTAGAATCAGAAGCAAGCTAATAATTTCCTAGATACAATGGGGGCCAGGTATAGGGTAAATACAGCCATTTCAAATGGGAGAAATTAGCCAAAACGAAGGAGCTATAGGCCCCATATGAGTCAGAAATCCAGCAGGGCAGTCAAATCTTAAAGCTCCAAAATGATCTTCTTTGACTCCATGTCTCACATCCAAATCATGATGATGCAAGAGATTGGTTCCTATGGTATCGGGCAGTTCCATCCCTGTGGCTTTGCAGAATACAGACTCCCTCCTGGCTGCTTTCACAAGCTGGTGTTGACTGTGGCTTTTCCAGGAACATGGTGCAAGCTGTTGGTGTATCTACCATTCTGGGATCTGGAGGACTGTGGCTTTCCTCTCTCAGCTTCACTAGGCAGTGCCACAGTGGGGACTCAGTGTGGGGGCTCTGATCCCACATTTCCCTTCCACACTGCCTTAGCAGAAGTTCATCATGAGGGCCCTGCCCCTGCAGCAAACTTCTGCCTGGACATCCAGGTGTTTCCATACATACTCTGATATCTAGGCAGAGGTTCCCAAACCTCAATTCTTGACTTCTGTGCACCTGCAGGCTCAACACCACTTGGGAGCTGCCAAGGCTTGGGTCTTGTACCCTCTGAAGTGAGCTGTACCGTGGCCCCTTTTAGCTATGGCTACAGTGGCTGGGACACAAGGCACCTCGTCCCTAGGCCACACACAAGAGGGGAGCCCTAGGCCCTTCCCACAAAATTATTTTTTTCTTAGGCCTCTAGGCCTGTGATGGGAGGGGCTCTGATATGCCCTGAAGACATTTTCCCCATTGTCTTAGTGATTAATATTTGGCTTCTCATTACTTATGCAAATTTCTGCAGCTGGCTTGAATTTCTCCTCAGAACATGGGTTTTTCTTTTCTGTCCCATCGTCAGGCTGCAGATTTTCTGAACTTTTATGCTCTGTTTCCCTTTTAAAATTGAATGCTTTTGATAGCACCCAAGTCACCTCTTGAATGCTTTGCTGCTTGGAAATTTCTTCTGCCATATACCCTAAGTATCTCTCTGAAGCTCAAAGTTCCACAGATCTCTAGGACAGGGACAAAATTCCATCAGTCTCTTTGCTAAAACCTACCAAGGGTCATCTTTACTCTAGTTCCCAATAAGTTCCTCATCTCCATCTGAGACCTCAGCCTGGACCTTGTTGTCCATATTGCTATTAGCCTTTTGGTCAAAGCCATTCAACACGTCTCTAAGGAGTTCCAAACTTTTTCACATTTTCCTGTCTTCTTCTGAGCCCTCCAAACTGTTCCAACCTCTGCCTGTTACCCAGTTCCAAAGTTGCATCCACTTTTTGGGTATCTTTTCAGCAGTGCCCCACTCTGCTGGTACCAATTTACTGTACTAGTCCATTTTCATGCTGCTGATAAAGACATACCCATGAGTGGGTAATTTATAAAGAAAATGAGGTTTAATGGACTCACAGTCCCATGTTGCTGAGGAGGCCTCACAATCATCGTGGAAGGTGAAAGGCATGTCTTATATGGTGGCAGGCAAGATAGAATGAGAGCCAAGTGAAAGGGGAAACCTCTTATAAAACCATCAGATCTTGTGAGACTCATTCACTACCACGTGTACAGTATGAGGGAACTGCCCCCATGATTCAACTATCCCCTACCAGGTTCCTCCTACAACACTTGGGAATTATGGGAGCTACAATTCAAGATGAGATTTTGGTGGGGATACAGCTAAACTGTATTATGAACCATAACAGAAAAATTGATGTGTTACTCTTTATTAAAATTAAAATTTTGCTCTGCAAATGCTGTTAAGAAAATGAATTGACAAGCCACAGGCTGAAAGGAAAATTTACAAACCATATGTCTAATAAATGGCTTATTTCCATAATATATAAAGAATTATTAAAATTTCATAAGAACAATTAAATAGGGAAAGAATTTTAACAGGCACTTCAGCAAAGAAGATATACAAATGGCAAATAAGCATACAGGAAGGTGTTCAATATCACTATTTATTAGGGAAATGAAAATGAAAACCACAATGTAATATCACTGCCTATTAGAATGAGTAACATCAAAAAAGCTGACAATATCAAGTGCTGATGACAGCACGGAGCAGTGAGAACTCTTCATTGCTGGTGGAAATGGAAAATAGTGCAGTCACTTTGGAAAACAAAGTATCTTACAGAGTTAAACACACAGCTACCAGAGAACCTGGTGATTTTATGCATAGATCTTTACCCAAGAGTATTGAAAACATGTTCATACAAAAAACTTTCTGTGAATATTTATAATCCCCCAAATTTGGAAACAATCCAGGTATTTTTCCACAGATAAGCAGATAAAACTGTAGTACATCCATCCAAGGAAATATTGCTCACAATAAAAAGGAATGAGCCATTGATTCATGCAACAACGAGAATGAATGACTCTTAAATGCCTTTTGCCTAATGAAAGAAAACACACTCAAAAGACCACATAATATATGATTTTATTTATTTGGTATTCTGTTAAAGCATAGGGGTGATTGCCAGGGATTGAAGATGAGAGTAAGGGTTGACACAAAGGGGTTGCATAAAAGAATTTTTAGGGTGGTTGATCTGTTTTGTAGGGTACTGTGGTAACGGTTACAAGATTCCATTTATTTGTCAAAAGCCATAGAATAGTAAACAACTAAGGGTGCTTTAACAGTAAATGACAAAGTACAACTTTCATTATATGCAAATTTTAAAATTAACTAAAATTTGGGGAAGTCTAGAATAAAATGTAGACTTGAAAAAATAAATCCTAAGTGTGTAATATAACATATGATATATCCTCACTGAAGGTGATGGGGAGAAAATAACTTACTTAAATTTTTTTGGTTTCATCTAAATACTATAAATCCAAAAATTAAAAATTGTGCACAAAAATCTGTATTCTAGTGGATCAATTTGTTTTTCATAATGGTATGTTTTTGTTACCCTTAAACTGCTTTATGAATGTAAACTAGGATTGAACACATAAGTAAATATACTGTGGATGATAACAGCCAGGTTTCTCACTGTCAAAGAAAGAAGTTACTAATAAGCAAGGCAGGGGAGGCTAGAATAAAACTTGTGGTGCCAGATTAGAATTGGTAATATCAATATGAATTCCTGTTTCTTTTAATATACATTCAAAGAGATATAAACAGAAATAAATACTATAGTGGCTAGATTTAGCAACAGAAAATACAGGACAATCAGGTAATGTGAATTTCAGATAAATAAAAGGTTAAGTTTTTTTTTCTTTTGAGACCGAGTCTCACTCTGTCACCCAGACTGGAGTACAGTGGTGTGAGCTCAGCTCACTGCAAGCTCCACCTCCCAATTTCATGCCATTCTCCTGCCTCAGCCTCCTAAGTAGCTGGGACTGCAGGCGCCTGCCACCATGCCCGGCTAATTTTTTGTATTTTTAGTAGAGATGGGGTTTCACCGTGTTAGCCAGGATGGTCTCGATCTCCTGACCTCGTGATCCACCTGCCTCAGCCTCCCAAAGTGCTGGGATTACAGGTGTGAGCCACTGTGCCTGGCCAAAATGTAAATTTTTAGTATAAGCATGCCCCATACAATATTTGGGACACACATATACCAAAAAAAAAAAAAAAAAAACCAACCAACCAAACAAACAAACAAACAAAAAAACATTGTTTATTTGAAAGTCACATTTAACTAGCAATCTTATATTTTATTTGGCAATCCTAAATTATAGATATATGTGTATGTAAATAGGTAAATATACATATTTAAATGTCCTAGCTCTCTTTGCTAAGATGGCCTGAAAGTATGAAACCCCAGTAGCAACGAGAACAAACACCCAGATCTTGGTCTGTGAATGTTATTCTCCAGGAAAATGAACAAGGGTTCCTTGAGGGAATAGCTGATTCAAGATTTGGGACAGAAAAATAAAGATGAGCCTTGGGTGCTTTCTAATTCCAGAAAGTTAGGAAGTGCTTACATCAAAACAAATAAAAAAAAAAGTAATAGAAAGATGAGGATATGTCAAAATACATTGGAGCTCTCCTGAAAGAGCTCCCAGCAGCCAAAATACAAAATTTAATCAACAAAATCAATAACATTAATATTGGATTGTAAAACAAAGAATAAAATAAATATCTAAAGGTGCACACTGGTATAAATAATGACTGAATAAATGAATGAATGAATGCACAAGTAAATAAAGAGACAAATGACATTTTTTACAGAAGAATTCAAATTAATAAATGTAGAAGAAATGAAGGAAATAGAAAATAATTACTAGAACATTGTTGTAGTAATTATTATAGACAAGACACTGATGCTTGCTAAAATCAGTGGATGAAATATTAAGTAGTAACAGGATGTTGGCAGAGCCTTACAGTATCTCCACCAAAATATTTATTGATTACTGTGATGTTATAGCATATGTCCACAAATTCTTTGATAGTTTTCCTACCAGGAGGTGGAGCTTAGTTCCCCTCTCCTTGAGGGCACTGGACTTATAGATTTGCTTCTATCAGAGTTTAGAAAGGAAAAAACAATTTCTACACTGGAAAAAACGTCAAATACTACCTTAACCAAATGATGATAGATATTTAATATCACCAGAATAAGTCATGCTGAAATTATGCACACCAGATATGATGCTATAAGGAATAAATATCACTTCTTTGATAGTCTTTCAAAAAATTCATAACCTCCATATAGTCATCCAACAGCAGAAGTCAAAGCTAAATTGAGGGATATTCTACAGAATGTCTGGCCAGTACTCTTCTCAAGTGTGAAGTTCATGAAAGATAAGAAAAGACTAAAAAACTGTTACAGATTGAAGGACACCAAGGAGATATGACTATACAGTAAGCTGAATTGAATTCTGAAACAGAAAAAAAGACATCAGTGCCAAAATTGGTAATATCTGAATAAAGCTTACAGTTTAGAGTAAGGATTGGCAAACTATAACCCATGGGCCAAATTTAGCCCATCACGGGTTGTTGTACAGTTTTAGTAGAACAGAGCTGTGCCTGTGCTACATATTGTCTATGACTGCTTTCACACTACAATGTCAGAGTTGAGTAATTGCAACTGAGGCCATCTGGCCTGCAAAGCTTAAAATATTTACTGTCTGACCCCTTTACAGAAAAAAACTTGCAAACCCTTGGTATGTGGGAACATCTGTGTACTATTTTTTGTCAGTCTTCCATAAGTCTAAAATAATTTCGCTATAAGAAATTTAAAAATATCATTTGAGTTACATCACCAGTACATTTTTAGTTACCATTGTTTGAGAGCTTTCTATTTTTGAAACACTTTTTGCCAAGTGCTTTTTAGGCCCTACCCTAATTAATTCTCTCAGCAGCACTTTATAGCTCATCTTGTTATTAGCCTCATTTTACACCTAAAGAAACTAATGTTAATTAAGTCAAGTGACTTGCTGAAGGGTATAGCGTTTACATGGTTAAAATGCGGAACCAGGGTTTAAACAAGAGTCAGCCTGAGACTAAAGTTCATATAACCCTTTTCTATCAGTTTTATTCCTGGGTCAACTGCAGAGACCCAGTGTCACCTTCAGAGAAGGCTCAGAAGTCATTTATCCAATGTATTGAAAACCTACTAGTGCTAGCTACTGTATATGTATGAGATCAACATGCCCAACACAATTTTCTGAGATCCATGGAATGATAATTCTACTACTCACAGCTCCTCCTGAGCTTGTTCTTACTCTTTCAAAGCTCTAATTAGATGTACAATTATGTATATCTCTTACCTTCCCAGTTACACTGCCTATATAAGCATAAATTATATGCCAAAGAGTACATTTACATGCCTTTCCCTTCCCCTTGTATTTTAGTCTGTTTTCTGCTGCTACGACAGAATACCACAGCCTGTATAATTTATAAAGAATAGAAAATTATTGGGCTTATGTTTCTGGAGGTTGGGAAGTCCAAGAGCATGGCACTGACATCTTGTGAGGGTCATTCCATGATGGAAGTTGGAAAGCAGAAACAAGTGTGAGAAACAGAGTAAGGCACTGGGGCCAGACTTGCTTTGTAACAACATACTCTCATTGTAAATAAACCACTTCTACAATAATGATGTTAATCCATTCATGAGGGTTCTGCCCAAATTAACTAATCACATCTTATTAGGCCCCATCTCCCCCACATTGTTGCATTGGGGATTAGATTTTCAACAGATTAACTTTTGAGGGACACATTCAAACTAAAATTGTTAACGATTGTGAAACATTGTTACCTACTTTATCAGTCCTTAGTGGCCTCTGTGTCTGTTGTTTGCCACCTGTGGTATCATCTGCAGCATTTGTGCTTGATTATTTTTTAACTTTGTATTAAAAATCAGACACATTCCAGACTTTACTTGAATCTTATCTATAGTCCAATTTTCTCAAAAACTCTTGAAGTGACAAGTTAGGTTTTTTCAGGCCATTAAAAATGATCTATCATGCTTGTAATCCCAGCACTTTGGGAGGCTGAGTTGGGTGGATCACAAGGTGAAGAGATCAAGACCATCCTGGCCAACATCGTGAAAACCCTTCTCTACTAAAAATACAACAATTAGCTGAGCATGGCGTGGCACACCTGTAGTCCTAGCTACTCAGGAGGCTGAGGCAGGAGAATCACTTGAACCCGGGAGGCAGAGATTGCAGTGAGCTGAGATCATGCCACTGCACTCCAGCCTGGTGACAGAGCAAGACTCCGTCTCAAAAAAAAGATCTTAAACACCAGTTTCTTAAGTTTGTTGGTTACATGCATTCCCAATAAATTCAAGTTCGCTATACTTATTGCTTCTAATTATGAAATATTACTAATAATTTATAAGTACATCCTTTGAAAACTACTTTTGGAAAAACAAATCTCTTTGGTATGTGCTAATACCGAAGAGTATTTCTGGATACTGCAGTTTCCATTAGTTAAAAGGGATAAAGAAAACAAACAATCTCTTTGTTCTCTGTGGATACTTTATGGTTGGGTAAGGGGGGATCTTTTCCTTTGAAGACTTATAATGCATTTTAGTAGAAGTTTACCTCTGGTTGACAGTATATTTTTAATGTGAAGGTAAATGACTGACAAAACATTAAGCCCCATTGAACACAGTTAAGAATTCTTGTTATCTGAGCCCTGGTTTGACATGAGCAGAGAATGATTTTATTTGAGCCATACTTAGTATTCATGACAGGTTCACTTTTAAACACCAGATCTCTGATGGCTTTGCTGCCTTTACATGATGCTTCAAGTCCCTTGTAAGAAGATTCAATACCTGTCTGGGTTTGACAAGTAAAGCTTAAGTTTTAATAACTCCAAAGGTGTGCCACAGCTGGAAAGGAACTGATGAGATGTTTAAAAGAATTTTTTGAAAAAAGCCTTATTACTTTCGTATTAGAACACACTTAAATAAAAAGCAGCTAGTGTTATTACTGTCAAGAAGCACATTTTCTAACTATACATTTCTATGGCAACATCTCTATCTATAGCAACACTTCACTGTTTAATTTGAGATGTAGACTATGTGAGGGACATGTTTCATTAGTCTATTCTGCAGGCAACTCCTAAACCTGCTTAGGAGTGATAACAGCATAGAGACACGATTAAGAAACCTAACATGACATTTTGTTGAGTGGAGGATAAATAATTGTAGCTGCTAAAGTGATTCCTTAGTTACTACTAAGGAATAAACCCAGATTTGGTATTTGAAGTCCTCCTCAGAAAGTATCCACATATAAATGATTTCCCCAAATTCCTTGGGGTAACTTGCTGTCAGTATCTCTATAATACTCAACATCCTCTTTCTCTACCTTTGAAGTGTACTGAATCTTTATTGAGATTTTTGTGACTTCCTAGGGGCCATATACTTTCATTTTTTAACTTTTATTTTAGGTTTGGGGGTACATGTGAACGTGTGTTACACAGGTAAACTTGTGTCACAGGAATTTGTTGTACAGATTATTTCATCACCCAGATATTAAGCTCAGTGCCCAATAATTATCTTTTCTGCTCCTCTCCCTTCTCCCACCCTCAAGCAGACCCAGCGTCTGTTTCCTTCTTTGTGTTTATAAATAGTTCTCATCACTTAGCTCCCAGTTATAAGTGAGAACATGCATTATTTGGTTTTCTGTTTGTATGTTGGTTTGCTAAAGATAAAAGCCTCCAGCTCCCTCCATATTCTTGTAAAAGACATAATCTCATACTTCTTAGTGGCTGCATAGTATTCAATGGTGTATATGTAATGAATTTTATTTATCCAATCTGTCATTCATGGGCATTTAGGCTGATTACATGTCTTTGCTATTGTGAATAGTGTTGCAATGAGCATTCACGTGCATGTGTCTTTATGGTAGAATGATTGATATTCCTCTGGGTACATACCCAGTAATGGGGTTACTGGGTTGAATGGTAGTTCTGCTTTTAGCTCTTTGAGGAATCACTTTCCACAATGGTCAGACTAATTTACACTCCCTCCAACAGTGTATAAGTGTTCCCTTTTCTCCACAAACTCACCAGCATCTGTATTTTATTTTTTATTTTTTAATAATAACCATTCTGACTGGTGTGAGAAGGTATTCAGTGTGGTTTTCATTTGCATTTCTGTAATGATCAGTGATATTGAGCTTTTATCATATGCTTGTTGGCCGCCTGTATGTCTTGTTTTGTAAAGTGTCTATTCATGCCTTTTGCCCACTTTTTAATGGGGTTGTCTGTTTTTCTCTTGTAAATTCAAGTTCCTTATGAATATTAGACCTTTGTCAGACATAGTTTGCAAAAATTTCCTCCCATTCTGTAGGTTTTCTATTTACTCTGTTGATAGCTTCTTTTGCTGTGCAGAAGCTCTTTAGTTTTATTTGATCCCACTTGTCAATTTTTGCTTTTCTTGCAATTGCTTTTGATGTCTTTGTCATGAAATCTTTGCCTGTTCCTATGTCCTGAATGGTATTGCCTAGGTTGTCTTCTAGGGCTTTTATAGTTTTGGGTTTTAAGTCTTTAATTCATGTTGAGTTGATTTTTGTATATGGTGTAAGGAAGGGGTCCAGCTTCAGTTTTCTGCATATGGCTAGCCAGTTATCCCATCACCATTTATTAAATAGAAAATCTTTTCCATATTGCTTGTTTTTGTCAGGTTTGTCAAAGATCAGATGTTTGTAGGTGTGCAGTTTTATTTCTGCATTCTCTATTCTGTTCCATTGATCTGTATCTGTTCTTGTACCAGTACTGTGCTGTTTTGGTTACTGTAGCCCTGTAGTATAGCTGGAGTCAGGTAACGTGACACCTCCAACTTTGTTCTTTTTGCTTAAGATTGCCTTGGCTATTCAGTCCCTTTTTTGGTTCCAGTTTACTGCTTTTGTCCTTTAAAATATTTTTTTCTGTCATGTTTGTGTTATACCTGGTGCATGACATGATCTGAATGTGAAATTTAACACCTTTCCTTAAATTTTCTGAATAAACAACTCATAGAAAGATATTTGAGTAGGTGAATTTGGTCAAGGTGTGGTATGATGAAGCAATGTGACAGCAGTGTAAGAGAGTAGATCCTAAGCGTTCTCACCAGAAAAAGTAAAGAAAAAAGGTAACCATGTGAGGTAATGGATATATTAATTAGCTTTATTTTGCCAATCATTTCACACTGTATGTGTATATAAAATCATCAAGTTGTACACATTAAATATATACAATTAAAATAAAAAAACAAAAGTAAATTAATCCTGTTTTTAGAAGTCCCTTGGCTATTTCAGTAATGAGGCTCCATTTGCCAGTTACACTACTTTACCTTCTCTTTTCCTTCATCACTCTTTTCCAAATTCTGTACCTTCCTCTTGACTACCCACCCCCTGCCCCAAGCCCACTTCATCTGAGTTTCAGATATCTGTAAGCAAATACAGGCCCCTTAGTAGAAACAATTTTGGTGATAGCTTTTAAGATATTTACTCCATTATACTTGGATATCAGAACAGTTTCATTTAAAGGGAGAGTAGTCATCAATATATTTTGCTTCATCATGATAAACCCATTGGCAGTCTGACTCAAATTCTAGCTCACCAAATTATTACATGTGCCATTTCTGATCTGCCTTGAATGGAAAGATTACCTCCCTCATATTCTGACTGTATAATTAAAAGATAAGTGCTTCATACATGCTAAGTTCATTTCCACCCTTTCCCTACACATTTCATGGGCTCAAAATTTGATCATTAATCAGGAAAGTTATCTTCTCTAAGACAATACCATCTCCTCTTGGCTTCCATAATGTTGATGATCGTCTTTCTGTCTACACTGGCACACCTGACAGGGGCAATTTTTCTACTTAGTTTTCCCATTCTCAAACTTGGTTTTGCCACTTTCTCTGGCATTAGGTTTGGATTGAATACCTTACCTGTCTGTAGTGAATTATTTCTCTGTGACTGTTTCTTTCTTAGCATTGGTATAATGTCAGATTCTGTAGAAGTGTGAGTTAAGCTGCATTGCTATATGCCAGGTGGTGTCTCAGTGGCTAATGCTGGGATAGGACAGACCTACAACGTTAAGTTGGCCCTTGGGACTCTGCTGAATGTAGATTCTTGACTGCTGTAGACGCTGCTTTTCTGCTTTCTTGAGTCTACTACTCTTTTGTCCCTAGCTAGTATCTCTAGCAGTCATTCCTGAAATAGGTTTACTAATTATAGTTTTTGATTATATATTGTCAAAGTGTCTCCTTTTTATTCACTCTTTTACTTTTATCTCATGGTGTCACAAAGTCTCCTAACAAAATAATATAGTAAAATTATGGTGTACTTGAGCACAATTTCAAAATCTACATAGGCTCCAGAAATGTGCCAGCAGGTTATTTACCTTGGGGTGGACTACTTAAATTGCAGATATTAGCATGGTGTAAACTTGTTACATTGTTGAAGTTAAGAAAAAGACGAAGTTCAGTGTTACAGATTGCCACTTTGGTTTTTAGTGCCTTGTATTGGGAGGGAAAAGGTTTAGTATGTAGAAAGGGATTTACAGCTACTTGTATTAAAATCTACAATTTTAATAAATTGAATTTAAAAACAACTCTTTAAGCCCAACTTAATAAATCTTATTTTTTTAAAAAATATTAATGTTTTGCTTAAATTAAAATACTAATCTTATTTTTCTTCTATTAATGTTCGATTTGCTTACAGATTTACCTGACTAAATTTTCTAGATTTTATTACAATTTTAAAAGTTGATTAATGAATACCTTTAACTATTTCACATGAAAATCTTAAATCTATTTTTCTTAAGAGCACTAAATATAGAACAAGACAGATTTATGATGAATAAAAAGTACTTTATAAACACTTAAATATATGTTATGATTCTAAAAATATATACATGTGGACTAAATAAATTATATTTTATTTAGCTTTTAAATACTGTTTTAAATAAAAACTACATATTTTATATAAATATCATAACTATAAACAACTCAAATTATCTTAAAATATTTAAAATATAAAAGGTAAACCTAATATGATAATAGTCAAGATTCAGTTTAGAATCTAGAGCTACTCTGGGTATTTTTACGCAAAAAAGGATCAAATATAGGGAAAATCTTTGAAAGGGCTGAGTAGCGTGTCACTGGAATTACTGAGTTTAAAAACAAACCACAGTCAGCTAAGAGCCAGAGGTTCTCATACTATCCCAACCTTGCCTCAACACCTAAGAAATGGATGACTAGAAGGAATGTGAGTTTAGCTGCCGCTGTTTCTTTCTACCCTTGTTTCTACGATACTTCTTGTCAGGAGAATACAGTGACAGAAGTGTTTTCTACCTCATTTTTACCTTCCAAATCTCCTGAGTTTATATCTAACTAGTAGAAATTATTTCATATTTAGAGTCCTAGCTACAAGGGCACCTGAGAGATGTGATTTTTATCTCTTGTGTCTACACAGAAAGGTAGAATGCAGCCTAGTGAACCAAATCAATCATGTCCACTAGAAGCCCATCAAATTCCCTAAATGCTAAAGTTACAAATTCAGGTTGTGGGTTCTGGCCATTGGTTCAGAATTCTAGACCACAATTCCAGGAAGATTATGCTCAACAATACTTATTTATTACTTGGATACATTTTTGTAGTTTGGCTTTATCTGCTGTATCAACAAGGGACCTCAAACCCAAGACTTTCTTCTAAGATTTAATGTAAGTTTTAAACCGAGACAATAAGGATCCCCAACCCAATTTTATAATAACCTTATAGTAATTGCTTTCCCAAGTTCTATCATCTGACATTATGTATTTGAACTCTCACCCTTCCCACAGATCGCAATACATTTTTTATGGCCCAATACAAAAGACATAATTTTGCCAGCAGTAAAACGTAATCTCTGTTACAGTGAAAGACTTTATAACATGATTTTACTGAATAGTGTTCCTTTTGCTTATGAGATAAGAATTCTCTTTAGGAATATGAGATTTAATTCTTGAAAACTATTCTGTTTCAATTATGATAATAGACTACTGGTTCATAACTGTAATGTCCATATTATCCTGGAAAATTGAATTTGAATTGTATAGTCATTATGGTAAGATATTGACTTAAGCAGTAATTGCTTCTTTGCAATTGGGTTTGATCTTTTGCTAATATAACTGATCACTTTCAGTTGTTTATTGGCTGTTTGTTAATGTGCTTACAACTCAACTTGACTTTAAGTGTCTTCAGGACAAACTCTCATCTTTTGCCCTTACAGCATCCAACAGAAATGCTATGTACATTGTATATTAGTCCTTTCTAAACTTTTTTGTAATTTTTTAATTTTATTGATATAAAAATTTCACTTATTGAATATTATTTAAAATTCCAAATAAACTAAATGTATGGCTCATAATTAATTTTAAAAAATGGTCAATTCTGAAGAAAAACACTTTAATCTTAAAGGCTATGTACAGTTGGCCATTCATATCTGCCAGTTCTGCATCTGTGGGTTGAACAACTACATCAAAAATATTCAGAAAAATATAAAAATAATGATTTAAAAATAAAATAAAAATAATACAAATAAAAATGATACACTATAACGAGTTTTTACATAGCATTTACATTGTATTAAGTATAAGTAATCTAGAAACGATTAAAGTATATGAGAGGAGATGTAGATTATATGCAAATACTATGACATTTTATATAAGGTACTTAAGCATCCACAAATTTTGGTATCCTTGTTGGTGGGGAGGGGATTCCTGGAACCAATTTCCTCCTGATACTGAGGGTCAACTGTAGATCCTTTTATGTTAATTTTGCACTTGCCGCCAATATATAGATCCTCTATCAACTGAGGATATATTAATTTCATCAAAAATAAGTTTACTGTATTTGAGTGAGTCTATTTCTGGGCTCTCTATTCTGTTCTATTGATTTATTTGTTTATTTTTCACCAAACCATGCTATCCTGTTTACTGTAGCTTTATAATAATTCTTGACATTGTGAAGTTTGAGTCCTCCAACTTTGTTCTTTTCTTCCTTATTGTGTTGGCTATTCTAGGTTCTTTGTCATTTTATACACATTTTTAAATAAGATTGTTGATATCTAAGAAATACCTTGCTGGCCTTTTGATTGGAGTTCTGATAAGTCTATAAATACTTTTATGAATAATTTACATCTTAACAATATTTAGTCTTCCAATTTATGAGCATGGAATAGCTCTCAATTAATTTTTGTAAATATATATTTTATCAGTATTTTGTAGTTTTCCACATAAAGACCCTGTCCATATTTTATTAGATTTTTACTTAAATATTCCATTTTGGGGGGTGCTATTGTAAATGATATGTGTGTGTGTATTTAAATTTCAAATTCAAATTTCTTATTGTTAGTATATAGAAAAGCAGTTGAGATTTGTATGTTGACCTGGTATACTGTGACCTAGCTATACTTGTTTATTACTTCTAGGAGGTTTTTTGTTTTGTTTTTTTTTTTTTTTGCATATTGTTTGGTGTTTTCTACATAGACAATATGTCATCTGTGAGCAAAGACAGTTTTATTTCTTCTTTTTGAATCTCTATATATTTTTTATATATTTTTGTTTTATTAGAGTGGCTAAGATTTTCTAAGTATGATGTTGAAAAGGAGTGGTGAGAAAGAACATTCTTGTCTCAGTCATAATATTTAAGGGAGAGATGTGTCCATTCGGTTTTATGTTAGCTGTGAATTTTTTCTAGATGTTCTTTATCATGTTGAGGAAGCTTCTCTGATTCCTACTGTGCTAAGAGTTTTCATCATGAGTGGATGTTGGATTTTGTCAGATGCTTTTTCCTAAGTCAGTTAATATGATTGTATCATTTTTTTCTTTAGGGTGTTGATGTGGTGGACCACATTGACTGATTTTTTTTAAAAAAACATAACCACCATTCCATTATCATAACTGAAACAAATAATAATTTCTTAATATGATTACATATATTGTGTTCAAATTTCTCCGATAGTCCCAATTTCTTTTTAAACATTTAGTTAGTCTGAATGAGAACCCAGACAAGGTCCACACATTACATTTGTTGATACATACATTGACTTAGAGGATATTAACGTCTTCTAAGTAAATTAGTCACCCCAGCTTTCAAAAGTACTGCTGTTAAGAAACTGCCATGGTGTCATTTAATGATTTTTTTATCCTTCTATTTTCTGTAAACAGATAGACAGCAGTGCTTGATCAGATTCAGGTTCAGTTTTTTGGCAAGAATATCTTATGAGTGTTTCTGTACTCTTCCTACTGCAGCAAACCAGGAAGCACATTATATCACCAAAAGCTTTTCTCTCTTTTGTGATGTTAAGGTGGGTCTGTGGTTTTAAGTATTGAAAGTCTGATCCATCTATTTTAAAGTTCCCCATCAGCTAATAGTTTTAGCAACTGTTAATTATCATTAGGTAGAGCAATGATTTTATATAGATTCTATTATTATATCTATGTTTGTTAGATGTAATTCTCTAAAGAAGGATTTTTCTTCAATTTTTGCCAAGATACAGTGCATACAAGATGCTTTTTTAAAAAGCCATCATTGGTTATTTTTTAATGTTGAACCAGCCTTGCATAGTGGGAATATATCTGTCAGTTGAAGTGTACATATTTTTTTTTACATTGTTGGATTGTTTGCTATTCTTTTGTGGATTACAATGGGAAATACATGAAGATTCTTTGTACTATCTGGATCAAAGAAATTTTTGAAAATGCAGATTTCCTGACATAGAGCAAATGCTTGCGAGGGCCATCAGAATTTGAGAATTATAGAAAATGTGATTTATTTTATATCACTGACTCGCAAAACCTGTAGATTTGATTTCATCTTACTTCAATCTGATGAGATTGGTAAATGTTTGTCATTTCTCAGTTTAGGATGCTGACTACAGCTGAGGAAGAATATAAGCAAATTTCTTAACTCTGTTTTGAACCCAGGTTTTCCATGCCTTAAAATCTGTGCTCTTTTTGTCACCACAATAGCTAGCTTTGCTAAGAGTAGAGGAGGTGGAAGGTTGATACATTAAAAGCCACAAAGCAAGTCAGTAGTAAAATTTCAAAATGAAATATGTATTTTTGATATCTGCATTCAAACTATCAGTCTAAGGTATTTAATCAAGGTAATATATGTATTTGTGTATATACATACAGAGACACACAAAGGACTGAAAATAAACTTTCTAAGCCATTTTCTTGTGACACTGAATTCTGTGCTTTTGTTTAGGTGATACATTCAGAGTAGAGAAAATGGGGATTGGCACATGCTTGTTTACTATGAGAAGCTGATATGCAGTCTATACAACTCCTCAATACTCACTATGTTTCCTTTAAAATTATGAAAAAGTGTTTTGTTTCCCTAAACCTCAAACTTCATTTTCTCTGACACAGTGTTCTGTCATTTAACAGTGTCTTTTGAGAAAATTATCAATGTAACACTATTAATCATTTAGCAGCTGGTACAACAAAGAGCTTTTAGGAGACTTCAGTTGCAGGAATAATTATTTGCTCACTATGCAGCATGAGATGTGCTTCATGCAATGAACCAGATTCATTCTCTTTTTTTTCTTGCCCTTATGATTTCAGAAATTGGAATGTTCAGTGTATGTTTTAAAATAGACTTTATCATATTTATAATTTAGTACAGTGAGAAAAATATGCGGCATTTTCTGATGAAAAAGGAAAGAGAATGTAAAGAAAAGATTACCTTTGAATTTTTAAGTATTGAAAGTCTGATCCATCTATTTTAAAGTTCCCCATCAGCTAATGGTTTTAGCAACTGTTAATTATCATTAGGTAGAGCAATGATTTTATATGGATTCTGTTATTATTTCTATGTTTGTTAGATGTAATTCTCTAAAGAAGGATTTCTCTTGAGTTGGTTCATGTTTTACAAATTAATTTTACAATGTAGCAGTGAAATATTGAACTGAATTTTACAAAAAAAGTGGGTGTTTTATAAATTTTCTATAAAAAGTTTCAGAATGTGTATGATGTTAAGTCCTATCACTGAATTTGTGAGCACGGAATTGACATAGTTAAATTTTATTTTGCTATCATTAGGTACTGAGTTTTATTGTGTGATCAAAGCTTATTAGACAATTAACTGAATGGCTCTTAAGAATTTTTGTAAGAGTTGCCTTTTTAATTATAGTATATATTCATTTTAGAAATTTTATATAATAAAGATAAGCATGTAGTAACAATTAAGTTACATAAGAATATACCATCTATAAATAATTTTTTAGCATTTTGTCATATAATCTTTAATGTTTATGCATTTTGCTATAATTCACATATATGTATATACAGCAAATGCATAATTATAAAATCACTGAAAACATATTGTGAATGTTTTATAATAAACTGTATACTATATATTAAACATTTAAAGTGATGAAATTTTATAAGGCAAAACTCAAAGTGATAACAAAGGATTTAGCCATATGGGCTGACAGCTATAATATGATTTGACTGTATCCCCACCCAAATCTCATCTTGTTTTCATGATAGTGAATAAGTCTCATGAGATCTGATTATTTTAAAAAGAAGAGAGTTCCCCTGCACAAGCTTTCTCTCTTTGCCTGCTGCCATCCACGTAAGATGTGACTTACTCCTACTTGCCTTCCACCATGATTTTGAGGCCTTTCTAACCATGTGGACCTGTAAGTCCATTAAACCTCTTTCTTTTGTAAATTGCCCAGTCTTGGGCATGTCTTTATCAGCAGAATGAAAATGGACTAATAAAGTAAATTGGTACCAGTAGAGTGGATCATTGCTGAAAAGATACCTGAAAATGTGAAAACAACTTTACAACTGGGTAACAAACAGAGGTTGGAACAGTTTGGAGGGCTCAGAAGAAGACAGGAAAATGTGGAAAAGTTTGGAACTTCCTAGAAACTTATTGGATGGCTTAGACCAAAATGTTGATAATGATATGGACAATGAAATCCAGGCTGAGGTGGTCTCAAATGGAGATAAGGAACTTGTTGCGAACTTGAGCAAAGGTGACTTTCCTTATGTTTTAGAAAAGAGACTGGTGGTATTTTGACCCTGGTCTGGAGATTTGTGAAACTTTGAACTTGAGAGAGATAGTTTAGTGTGTCTGGCAGAAGAAATTTCTCAGCAGCAAAGCATTCAAGAGGTGACTTGGGTGCTGCTAATGGAATTCAGCTTTATAAGGGAAGCAGTCTAAAACTTCAGAAAATTTGCAGCCTGACAATGTGATAGAAAAGAAAATCCCATTTTCTGAGGAGAATATCAAGTTGGTTGCCAATATTTGCATAAATAATGAGGAGACAGATGTTAATCACCAAGACAATAGGGAAAATATCTCCAGGGAATGTCAGAGACCTTAGTGGCAGCCCCTCCCGTCATAGGCTTTGAGACCTAGGAGGAAAAAATGGTTTTATATGCTGGGCTCAGAGTCTCTTTGCTGTATGCAGTCTAGGGACTTGGTGCCCTGCATCCCAGCTGCTCCAGTCATGACTAAAAGGAGCCAAGATACAGCTTAGGCCAAGGCTTCAGAGGGTTCAAGCCCCAAACTTTGGCAGCTACCACATGATGTTGAGCCTGTGGGTGCTTGGAAGTTAAGAATTGAGGTTTGGGAACCTCTGCCTAAGTTTCAGAGAATGTATGGAAATGCCTGAATGTCCTGGCAAAGGTTTCCTGCAGGTGCAGGGTGCTCATGGAGAACCTCTGCTAGGGCAATATGGAAGGGAAATGTGGGGCTGAAGCCCCTACACAGAGTGCGCATTGGGGCACTGCCTAGTGGAGCTGTGAGAAGAGGGCCACTGTCTTCCAGACCGCAGAATGGTAGATCCGCAATAGCTTGCACTGTGCACCCAGAAAAGCCATAGACACTCAACACCAGCCTGTGAAAGCAGTCGGGAGGGAGGCTGTACCCTGCAAAGCCACAGGGGCAGAGCTTCCCAAGACTTTGGGAATCCACTTCTTGCATCAATGTGACCTGATGTGAGACATGGAGTGAAAGGAGATCATTTTGGATCTTTAAGATTTGCTTGCTCTGTGGGATATTGGACTTGCATGGGGCCTGTAGCCCCTTTATTTTGGCCAATTTATCCCATTTGGAATGGCTGTATTTACCTGGTGCCTATACCCATGTTGTATCTAGGAAGTAACTAATCTGCTTTTGATTTTATAGGCTCATAGGCAGAAGGGACTTGCCTTGTATCAGATGAGATGTTGGACTGTGGATTTTTGAGTTAATGCTGAAATGAGTTAAGACTTTGGGGGACTGTTGGGAAGGCATGATTAGTTTTGAAATTTGAAGACATGAGATTTGGGAGGGGCTAGGGGTGAAATAATATGGTTTGGCTGTGTCCCCACCCACATCTCCTCTTGAATTCTCATGTGTCGTGGGAGGGACCTGGTGGAGGGTAATCGAATCATGGAAGCTTGTCTTTCTCATGCTGTTCTTGTGATAGTTGATAAGTCTCATGAGATCTGATGGTTTTAAAAAGAGGCGTTGCCCTCCACAAGCTCTCTTTCTTTGCCTGCTACCATCCATGTAAGATGTGACTCATTCCTCCTTGCCTTCCATCATGATTGTGAGGCCTCCCCAACCATGTGGAACTGTAAGTCCATTAAACCTCTTTTTTTTGTAAATTGCCCAGTCTCAGGTATGTCTTTATCAGCAGTGTGAAAACAGACTAATACAAACTGAATGCTAGGAGGGATGCAAAGAAAATGAAGCAGAGAAAGGAGGACAAAAAGATGTTCAAAAGAAATGCTATCTAAGACAGAAATAGAGGGTAGCAGAAGGCAAAGATATGTCCATTTGTTTCAGCGGTCAGTCCTCTGGCCAGCCCCTGTAGATCCCGCATCATGTCTTAGTGACGGAAGAGTAGCAAGAAAAACTGTGAGGATTATTTACACACAAAATCTTTGTGAGATTTTGGTGGTCAAAGAAGCTTCTTTGAGGACAATCCTGACAATGTGTATGTGTATGTGTATGTAGAAATGTGGACAGTGGATCCAACTTAATTTTTAATTATTCTTTTAAAATGTGAAACATGGAGGTTGATATTTGCAGAGACAGAATTGGGGAACATTTCATAAGGAGCTTGGTTTCTTTTGGAGACACGAAGGATAGAAATCATAAACTTTCCTGAGATTAAAAGTTATTAAAACTCATTGAATGGACAGAGCCAGGCTTGACCAAGGCTCATAAACAGAAAAGACCAAAGAAGCCCTTGATATTCCCATCACTAGGTGTTTGAAAGTAGATAGGAGCAGTGGACTGGACTTGGCACATGAATAGCAGTCCTGGAGTAAGTATGAGCTGACAGCAAAATTAATTCATGTCTAGCCCTTTTAAACCAGAGGAGGATAAGACATTAGTGAATCTAAAGTGTTATACTTCTGGGAGCTTAAAAGAGTTACTTTGGCTGAGCATGGTTATGCAGAGGAAGGCAGACCTGCAGGGGAAACATTCTCCCATGAAACTTGAAGAATGACAGTATCCAAGACAGGCAGCTGTGGCCTAAAACTGGGGCAGGGAGTCTTGACTTTAGCCACATAGCCTTAGACAGGGCTGGAGGAGTGTGCCAGCCTTTTTTGTGAACCAAGGATTGCTTGCATGTTTTGGATGTTACACTGATGTCTGATTGCCCACAGGGGCTGGGTTGGAAGCAAACTGAATGTATGCTGTTTTGATTGTGTATCTCCCAGTTTAAGGAGTTAAATGAAGTCTGTAAAGCAAAAACAAGTAGGTCTGACTAATTGGAAATGAGAAAGCACTCTGGAGGTTCTAAGGATTATCATGGGAATGGGGAACCTGTGGAAGAAGCATTAAAGAACATTAAAAATTGATGCAATAGTAGCCAAATTCCATACAAATAAGTGAGAGCCCTTATGCATGGAGAAGAAAGGAATTCTCTCTATTTTAGCCCAGAAGCCTCAACATGTTTCGTCTTTTATGTGGTGTAGCATGGTATGGTCATCAACAGAGAGTGCCTTTGTTTCCTGTTGCTGCTGTAACAAATTACCACAAACTTAGCAGCTGAAAACAACACAAATTCATTATCTTATGTTCTGAAGGAAAGACTTCTAAAATGTACAAGTAGGGCTACATTCCCCCTGAATGTTTCAGAAGAGTATCCATCTCCTTGCCTTTTCTAATTTACAGCCCCCATTCCCTGGCTCATTGCCCTGCATTACTCTGACCTCTCCTTCCATCGTCACATCTGTTTCTCTGATTGTCCTCTCCTTGCCTCCTTCTTCACATATAAGCATACTTGTGATTACGTTGGGCATGCTTGGATATCCAGGATAATCTCTGCATCAAGACCCTTAAATTTAATCACATCTGCAAAGTACTTTTTGCCATGTAAAGTAACATATTCACAGCTTCTGTGAATAATGACATATTTGGCGGGCCCATCATTCCGCCTACCCCAGTGAGCAATGCCAAGACTGGTCACTGACACCCACATCTGTGGCAGGGGCTGGTCGTCTCGACTCAAGAATTTTGCATTAGATAAGTTGCTATTTACTAAAATGCCATGGTTAGGTTATGTAGAGTTCTCCAAAAAATATTGCATGTTTACCCTTGACAATTTTATTGAAGCCATGTATTAGTCAAGTGGGAGATAAAGTTGAAAACACAGTAATACCTCATTAAATGAAAACAAAACCAGGTTGTGGACATCAAAAACAGTATTTCAGGTCAATCTAAATTATTATTGTAGATGTTGTTTGTTAAACTAAATACAATCAATATTTTCAAAAGAAATGGTGTATTAGCCAGTTTTGTGTTTCTCTAAAGGAATACCTGAGACTGGGTAATTTATAAAGAGAAGAAGTTTATTTGGCTCATGGTTCTGCAGGCTGTACAAGCATGACACCAGCACCTGCTCGGCTTCTGGTGAAGCCTCAGAAAGCTTTTACTCACAGTGGAAGGCAAATAGGGAGCAGGCGTGTCATATGGTGAGAGAGGGAGTAAGTGGGAGGCCAGGCTTTTGTAAACAACACTCCGGCATGAGTGACACTGGGAGTTTCACAGTTCCATCATTACCTCCTGGTTCTCAAGACTTTGGACTCAGACTAGAATTAAATCACTGGTTTTCCTGGGTCTCTATATTGTAGATGCCATATTATAGAACTTTTCAGCCTCTATAATTGCATGAGTTAATTTTTCATAATAAATCTTTATATATATTCATGTGTGTGTGCATATGTATATGTGTGTGTGTGTATATATGCATATATGCATATGTCTGTATCTATATCTGTATCTATATCTGTATCTCTACAAATGAAATTGTTCTGTTTCTCTGGAGAACCTTGACTAATACAATTAGAGAAATAAATAGAAACAGAAACATTTACAACTACCTCTTCAAGAAAATAAAACATAAAACAAACTGACAGAAGTAAGGAAAAGCATGCCAATTTTGTCAACAAATATAAAGCATTCTATTGAACTGAATACTGGCAATTTGGTTGTAATGAGCAAAACAATCTAATTATCTAAATGTACATGAATCAGAATTATTGAAAAGAAATGGATGGACAGCATTTCTCAAATTTGAAAAAGAAAGCTTCAGTTGCAATTTTAGTTTCAGACAAAGTTGAGAATTCATTGCAAGAATAATTAAATGGGCTAAAACCTGTTATTTATATTTAAATGAAAATATAATATTCATGGACTATTTTGGCAGTGCTTAACAATGTATCAATATATATAATTCAAAGACAAATGCTTAAAAAAGAAATGGCTGGGTTCTGTAGCTCACCCCCCAAACTTTGGGAGGCTGAGGTGGGAGGATTGCTTGAGTCCAGGAGTTCGAGACCAGCCTGGGCAATGTAGTGAGACCTCATCTCTACAGAAAATAAAGAGAAAATTAGTCAGCCATGGTGGTTCATGTGTGTAGTTCCAGCCGCTTGGGAGGCTGTGGTGGGAGAATCGCTTGAGCCCAGGAGGTAGAGGCTGCAGTGAGCCATGATTACACTGCTGCACTCCAGCCTGAGTGAGACCTTGTCTCAAAAAAAGAAAGAAAGGAAGAAAGAAAAAGAAAATAAATGGAAAGATAAATGGTCTAAGATAACTATTTTTGCCTTTGACAGGTTGAGTACAAACATTTAAATAAGACATAAAAAGTTAGAATAACATAACTTATAAAAATTAACTATTAATTTATATGTAAAGCTTGTTATCCTAAAAGAGATATCAAAATCTACTTTTTAATTTTTATGAAATCTTCCCCCACTCCATTACATATTAGGCTAAAAAGTAAATTTGGAACAGCCTAAATGACAAAAATGATTCAAGATAGATTTTTTTTCTGGCCAAACTGCAGTAAAATATGAAATTTATAATTAAAAATTATAAGTAAACAAATTATCCACACATTTGTTCATTAATGCAAGTCTCCCTGGTTACAAGAGAGTTAAAGAAGATCCCTGTAAGACAAAGTTTTGGGGATGTCTAAAGTGGTGACAAAATCAAATCATAGTCATATGTTTCTATTATTAAATACTTACTTAAAATAAAAATCTATTTGTAGCTAATAAAAAATTATACTTTAATAAGCATATCTACACATAGTATCTTCAAAAGGGTTCCTAGACATGGAATTATTGTGTTAAATGATATACATTTGATTTGTATTATCACTGTATATTCTGGAAATGTTGAAAAAGTAAAAATATCATCTCTTGTATCTACGAAGTGTGACCCCAAAAGTCCCCACTGATACAGGCTCAGTTCTCTGCCAAGCTGTTCCTTAAAGGTGGCAGCCAGCCCTTTCCTTCCCCTGCCCCTTCCCTTTACCTTTCGTGGCTGGCTTATGGCCCATTTCTGAAGAACAGACATGCAACCTTGCACTTTTGTGAAAATCTTTAAGCATTCCCTCATACCCTTTCAATTGTATCACTATATGTGTGCTGTGTTTTAGATATGTGGGTGTGTTACATGCATATTGCTAGTTGCTCATTCGAGTTTATTTTTCCGTTGCACAAGTTGGCCGAGCATCAGTTGCCATGAGAGATTCAGATGAGAAATTCTCACCATCTTCAAGTCACAAACTGCAAGAGAAATTCTTCCGGGGATGGGGACTATCAGGACTGAGGAACATGTCATTTTCCCCAGAAACAGCTCTCATCCTCCTAAGAGATTTGCCTCTTTTTCTTTCTGTTTTTATTTATGAACTCACTTCTGGTAGTTGGAGGAGACTTAACCAGCTCTTTTAGTTTCTTCATCGTTATATTCTTACATCTGCAAGATATTATAGAGTTCAGCTATATGTAATTTGGGGATTGTCCTCTGCAAATAAAGGTGGGGATAGTTGCAAAAGAAGAAAAGATGTTCTAGAACTGGTAGTTGATATGTGGAGATACTGTAATGAAATAATCTCATGTTACTCTATCAGAGTTCTAACAGTTTATAGGGTGGTACTGACAAAATAATGTGCAGAAAAATGGAATGGAATATGCATTGATGTATCTCTGAATTAAGTATATGCTAATAGAAGAATTGCAAACTGACACTGAAGGGATATCTTTACTTAATAAATGGCATGGGGAGAAAGTTATTTCTAGATGAAATCAAGGCTTAAATGAAAAAAATACTGAAGGTGAAGAATTTTGGGTGTAGAATTTTTCAAATAGACTAATATTTAGCTATGAAAGTGAAATATCTTTATTTTCTGATGCTCAGCTCAATGAACCTCAGAAAATTTGCCACACATAAATGACTTTTGAAATTACTCTTGGAGAAAAAATTCTAGCAAAAAAGAGAAATAAATCTAAGAAGAAGTAACATTGTGGAGTTATAGCTTAGCAGTACTATTGTCTTAATAAACAAAAATGATAAACAAAAAGATACAAACAAATTAAACAAATGAACCCCATAACATTCTAGAATTAAAATTCCTGGTGATTCTAAAATAATGGGGATAAAAGGAGTGCTGGAGACCAGTGTGGGCTGAGAGTAATTGTCTGGTTCAAGGAAAATATGTACATAGTAATAAATTTAAGAAATTTATAGTTACAAATAAAATCAATTTTAAATTTTAATTAGACAAAAGTGAAAATAGTATGTCTGCTGTTTTACATAGGGTTTAAGATGCCATCAATTGTAAAATGTGCCATCATTTCATTTACCACTATGAAGGACGGATGCCAAACACGACACTATGTGCTTTCTTATCAGTTAGAATATTTATATTCAAAGATTTTTTTAGACCTCATCATTTTATGAAAACACAGGAAGAAGAAATAAAGTAAAACCAGATATTATTAAAACTTCTTTACAAGAGTCCAACTCTTCTAAGCTACTTCTTAACTTAGCATCATTGATATTTGTATTTTCCTGCACAAAATAATTCACTGTACCATACAGAGTGATGATGTAGTATTTTTAAAAGAATTTGTAGAAGAAGTAAAACTACTCTGTTTTGCAGGTAGAGGAGGTCTACTTTAGGCTTCGTTTAGGGATGTTGCTACACTTCTCCAGTTCACCACCTCTGTCAACTTCTTTCCCCATATCATTTCATTTCTAGGGGTTAAATTTTCTTCTTTAATATTTTCTCCAGGATTTTCTTCAAACTGCTGACACCAATTCTGTGGGTTTTGATGCTCAAATATTTGATATTTCTACATGTTCAGGAAATGGCAACTGTGTCACAATTACCACCCTGGCCAGTAACGATCATAGAATGCCATAGACTTTAAATCATTCTGATTTTCAAGACAGTAAACTATAAAACACATACATTTCAGAAGGCATAAATTTTAACTTTCAGTCAGCTGAAAACAGTAACCTTCCTAATATGTAAAGTAGGAATGGAAAAAATGAAAAAAAATTAAGATACGGTAATATAGAACACTAAGCATTACACACAAGAAAACCTAAATTATAAGAGTAATATTAATAACTGTGAGTTAAAATATAGAGACACAGGTTGAATTAAAAATAAGATTTAGTGATATGTTGTTTTATTAGTCAAGATTCCCATCAAGGAAAAAACTCAAGATATTTAAAGGAAATTGAATAAAGGTAATTGGTCACACAGATGTTGAATGAGCAAAATGCAGAAGATCATCAGCAGAAGCAAAACAACAACAACAACAACAACAACAACAAAAGATAGGGTGATACCCAAAGAACAGAAACTTGCTGACAATTCTGGGCTGAAGTCCAGGTTTCTATACCTGCCAATAAATTGATGGAACTGCTGTGACATCCTATTCAGGGTGCACCAAAGAGTTTCCTTTTTGGCCAGGGATAGACCCATAAACTACATTGGTAACAAATACCAATGCTGTCCTCTGTGGCTATGCTGTAGCTCTGTTGCTCTGTCACTGCTGCTGCTGCCCCTGAAGACTGTCACAAACTGAAAACAGGTAAGAGGTATTTCTGCTCTCCTGCACCTTATGAATTCCTATTAGGATTCCCATTAGCAGAACTTGACAGGAAGCCAATTGGCATGAGATCCTAGGAAACGTCACTTGCAGGCTTTCAGTCCCCTCAACACATAGCAGAATACAGAAACATGGGAATAGGTGCTTAAAACAAACGTGCAAATAACTGAAATCACTGTCTACAAGACATACATGTAAAACAGAAGGATATGGAAGTGTTCGTTCATTCAACAAATATTTATGGAAAGCCTTCTAGGTGTTGAGCTCCTCTTCCAGCTGTGATGATACAGCAGACAGCAAAACAGATGAAACATCTGTTTAGTGTATTTTTTTGACCTTTTAACTCAGGGAAGAGAGACAACAAACTACATGAGTAGTTAAATTCAGTCTTTGTTAACACTCGACAAATGCTATGGTGAAAAGTAAAGCAGGGAGAGGGGTAAGGACGGTAGGGTGTTGCAATTTGATAAAACAGAGGCCTGGAAGTTATCTGAGTAAATCCACACGGAGGGAATTTAGCCAGCACACAGGGAGACAGGAAAAAGCATGGTAGGAGAAGGCAACAAATATATGATGAGGTGACATCATTTGGTCTGAGCAGTGCTGAAAGCTGTCTTTTACTATTTATATAATATTCATACTTTTAAGAACTTTCGTAAGGCACCCCCAGTCTAGTCTTCAGATTAGAACAGATTTCAAGATCACATTGATTTAATGACTTTAGCCTCAGGTTTTTTTTAACCTTCTAAGGACTTCCTAATAATTATAAATAAGTTAGCATCCACTGTAAGTGATTTGTCCTCAAGGACCCTCAAATGGAAATATATCTGACTACCCACACTCTGTGTAGAAACTGCAAGAAACTTTCTATGACACCTGAAAGATTAAACTGTCCCCAGAGTCAATTCACTTCTGAATCTTTCTAGTCATGGAGAGAAGACGTCAGAATGCTTGGCTGCTGTTGCTTAGTGGAAGAGAGAATTAAAGCAATGTCCCCATCAAAACCAAGACATAACACAAGAAAACAAAAATCTCTCTCATTTGGGAATGTGATCATATAATCCCTACTTAGTAAAAATATATGGTTGGCTATAGAACAAAATGAACTATCTGAATTCAAGCCATTGCCTCTTCATGCTTTAATTAGCCTAAGTCCTTCAGAAGGAAGCCCCACTTATTGTTACTGAAGGAAATCAAGAACAAACACAAACTTAGGTAACTACTCACACACATGTGCATGCATACATGACTGAATGTGTTCACATGAATATGAATAAGCATTCATGGGCAGAAAACAAACAAATAAACCAGAGACCTGGAAAGGTCTTGTTGAAAGTGTGACATTTAAACAACCATATGAAGGAGGAAAAGTAAATCTGGGTGAAATCTGTGATAATTATTCTAATAATGCACCAAGTAGATATTAAGGTAATAGTATAGTAGGAATAATGAAATAGATAATTTATTGATAAAAGAAATATTAGCTCAAGAAGGTATGATGATCATGCACATAATTTGCAGAATATTAATGCAGCTGAAATGGGCCCAGTTGTCCCATAGAAATTAAGCTATGTTTTCTTTTGAATAAACATAGAAATTGCCCCTCCCAGTCTCAAAGCTTGAGAATGTTACATTTGTCTTATATGAGTTCCTTTCTCAGAACACCAACCATCAGTCTTCCCAAATAATGTCAAGGGACTGAAACTTACCAGGCGATTGCATCTGAACAATAAGACACCAGAGCTGTCATCCCTCATGATTGCCTATTCAACCACCTGCTTCCTTTTCACCAACTCCTCTTCCTCACTATTCCCTAATGCTTGTTTTCTCACACATAGTTACATTTCTTCCCCATTATATAAACTCCTAATTTTAATCAGTTGAGGAGATCGATTTGAGACTGATCTCCTATCTTCTGGACTATAACACCCAAATAAAGCCTTCTTCCCTGGCAATGCTTGTTGCCTCAGTGATTGGCTTTCTGTGTGGTGAGGACCAGGATCTAGACCAAAACTCTGGTGTTTCAGTAACACAGCCCTAAAACATGTAACACAACAATGCTCAGGAAAAATAAGTATATCAAAAATTGTGGTTTAAGCTGAGAGATCTAGAAGACAAACCTACTAATATATTAGATTTAGGTAACACATTAAAAAACATGTTAACTGTATGTAGAAATATATACCCAACAACGATAAATATTCTTTTAGTCAATTCATGGGAGATACAATAGACAAGGCCACAACAGAAGCATTAATAAATCCTAAAGAATTGGCGTTGCATTATGACTATGTTCTTTGGCCGTAATTCAATGCAGTGAGAAATTCATAACAAAAGGACAGCTTTAAAAAAATCCCTTATATTTGGAACCTATGATAAATATTTCTTTTATTATAGAGGAACTCTTAGGAAATTATGAAGTACTGAATGTAGTAAAAACACTACATATTGATATTTGTAAGACTCAATCAAGGTGTTACAGGTAATTAGACAGGCATGAGTGGGGCAGGCATTCCCCTACCCACTAGGAATGTCAGGTGGTGGTTTGGCAATTATCACATTGCCTCCCTAAAAGTTATAAATTGGCAGCTAGCATGAGGGAGAGGCCATTCAGTTGCACTGAAGTGTTAATTGAATGCAGAAGCCAGGGAGATGCAACTTCCTGAATATGTGCATGAAGAGACAAAATGGCAGAATATGACCTTCTGGGGGCACACTGCTAGAAACGGGAAGAAAGCCTCAGGTGGGCATGCATACAGCTTCCTAAACACATTAAGCATGCTTACTTCCTAAGGACAAGGAATCCTGACCACATCTAAAGGCCATCAATAAGAGGTTACAATGGTATTGGTTAAGGAAAATTTTGCTTTTACCTCTCTCCATCTACCTTCTTTCCCTCATCACTGGAAGAGCCAGTGGTAAAAGTTAAAGAAAAAGGTTCTGAAGAAGAGAAGAAACTAAGTCAGACCTTAGCTAGGTGAGGCAGCAAGTTTCAAATGAAACGAGAGACTTGGACTTGACTTTAACTCTTAATATGTGAGTGTGACAAGAAAGAAAATGCAAAACTTCATTTAGAACAGTGACAAAATATTCAGAAGATTGCATAAAGGCAATGGTCAAGAAAAAATCAAGTTTCATTTTTGTGCCTTGCCAGGTGCAACTTACTCAATAAACCAAATATAACTACATGAAATGAATATATTTACTAAAAAAAATCTTACATGTTGTAGTATGTGTCAGAATTTCAACCCATTTTAAGGCTGAATAATACATTGTATACATATACTATATTTTGTTTAACCATTTCTTCTCTGATGGACATTTGGGTTGCTTCCCCCTCTTGGATATTGTGAATAATGCTGTGAGCAAATGGATGCACAAATATCTCTTCACGACCCTGCTTTCAATTCTTTTGAATATATAACCAGAAATGAAATTACTGGATCATGTGGTAATCCTATTTTTAATTTTTGAGAAACTGTCATACTGCTTTCTATAGCAGCCGTACTGTTTTACATTCTTACCAACAGTATAGAGGGTTTCCAATTTCTCCACATTCTTCCTAACACTTGTTATTTTCTATTTTATTTTTAATAGTAGTCATCCTAAAAGATGTGAGTTTATAGTTAATTGTGGTTTTGATTTGCATTTCCCTAATGATTAGTGATGTTGAGCATCTTTCCATATGCTCCTTGGCCATAAAATGTTTCTGATTATCAAAGTCCTTAAGAACAAATATTTCTCCCTATATATCATTTAAAAAAGAAGATGTCTTATTGTTGCTATAAAATATATTACACAACAATAAGGATAACATTAGCATCTCAAAATAAACAGAATTCACATAAAAAGAACTCAAGATAGTCATTAAAAAGACTTCAGGCCAGGTGTGGTGGCTCACACCTGTAATCCTAGCACTTTGGGATGCCAAGGCGGGTGAATTACAAGGTGGGGAGTTCGAGACCAGCCTGGCCAATATGGTGAAACCCTGTCTCTACTAAAAATACAAAGATTACCCAGGCGTGGTGGTGTGTGCCTGTAGTCCCAGCTACTCAGAGACTGAGGCAGGAGAATGGCTTGAACCCGGGAGGCGGAGGTTGCAGTGAGCCGAGATCATGCCACTGCGCTCCAGCCTGGGTGACGGAGAGAGACTCTGGCTCAAACAAACAAACAAAAAAAACCAGTTATTTTAATATAAATGTAAATATAATTTAAAACATCAAGTCTTTAAAAATATCAAATTCACAAAAATTAAAAAAATATTAATATTTAATATAACTGAGGGCTTATTGAGACATTCATATTCTTAAAATGATGCCATTGTTTTGATCCTTCTGGAATGAAGTTATCTGTCTATTCATCTGTCTGTCTGTCTCTCCTGCATATATCACATCTATCTTAAATTTATAAAAATAAAATATTTTTTGACCCTTTAACAAAGTCATGATAAAATACAAATCATGAAGAAAAAATGCATAAATTTAACTCTATCAAAATAGAAAATTCTAAAGACCGTCAGAAAAATTAAGACAAGAAATAGACCAGTAGAAGGTTTTTGTAACAGAGATAACAAATGATAAATGTCTAAGATAAATAATATCCATACAATAATATGAAAAAGACAAATAAACCCATAGAATATAAGTCAAGTCATTGAATGGCTAATAAATATGTGTATAAGATCTCTAGATTTATTAATAATAACTTACAAAGTAAATTACAGTGTAATATCTTTCTGTTGCATCAGCTTGATAAAAATATTATGACTATACCTAGCATTGGCAAGGAGAAAAGAAAACTATTGTTCATTGATGATGAGAGTATTAATGAGAACAACTGTTAAAACTACTGTGGCAGTATGTATTACATTTGCATATTCGCATATATTAGTTCCAAAAATTCAATTTTAGGTGTGTAATATTATGGAACAAGGCTGCAGATTAAAAATTCCACTTTAAAAAATAATAATTGAAATCCAGGGAGGAGAGTGACTCATAGCTTGAGCTAGTGATGACCATAACCCGTTTTTTTTGCACATCAAAATTAGAAGCTTTATACAAAATGACTGAGTAAATTCAAGGTATTTCTTCCTTCTCCCTACATGCACATACATGAATTCAGGAAGTCCTTGGTAGTCAGCAGGATAGGGAAGGTATATACTGGAAACAAACTTTGAAAGAGAAAGTTGAAGATACACATTTGAAAAGGTCAATCATATAGATGTGTAAACAAGGTGACTCACAATATTTATTCAGAACGAAAGTGAATGTGATATTGAGAAACTGTGAAGAGGTTAGAGGTAGTTGTTTACCAGAGCAAAACATTACTGTTAGCTGAGTAGTTAACTGAATAACTGACACACATTTCTTTTGATTGTGTTGTGGCTGACTTTGCCATGATGCCCTTCTGGTACTCTACACAGGATGACAAAACAATCGTTTTCAACGTGGTAAAATGTGTACTAGTAATAAGAAAAAAATAAAAACAATCCCAAATATCCATCAACAAGTGAACAGAGAAATAAATTTTAGACAATTCATATAATGGAATATTATACAATATATAGAATAAACTAGAGCTTAGCAAATAGAGACCAATGCTTGAGTGTGGAATGGAAGTTTTTGTTACCAGACAGGGCCCAATCCAGCACAGCATCTAAATATTGATGAATGAGGCGTCAGGGAAGAAAAATGTGGTAGGTCTCTTAAAGCTGAGAAACAAATCAAACCATCTCTGCCCCATATTACGTAAGCGCAGCCTCAGACTGCAGTTGATCAGCGGGGAATAACTATGATGGTTCGGAAGGTTTCAGGTGGCAAATATCACTTCAGTTCTTTCTTCAGGATTTCAGCATCTGGCTATCTTTGTTGTGCAGGTAAGTTTCTTAGTTTGGAATTATAATACCCAGATATCTTTTAGTAAAGTTGGTGTGCCCTGCTGTCAGCATACTGGACAACGAGGTTAAGAGCAAGTAGCAACGTGGGCAGATCTCAGAGATGATAGTAAAAAAGCATATTGCTGAACCATTGAGCAGTCAGAATTATTTATGTAAATTATGTACATTTTAAAACACACTAAGGGGTTTATATTTTGTTATTTTGAGCATATTTAAGAAGAATATTCTTGGGATGATTATTAGCTGCTTATAGATTGTGTTTGCTTGATTATCCTAGACACTGAAATTGGAAAAGAAAATGCCGAGCACATTTGGCTAAATGGGTTTACTTACCATTCCATCAAAACTAAAATAAATGATATCTGGCTATAAAAATAAAAATAGCTACTTTTCTCTTACAGCAGCTATGAGCTGGAACCACCAGGCATAGCTCCTTGGATAATGTGTGGAGTCAGGGGTTTGGAATTTTAGAGTAGTAAAATATTGTCCTTATATGCCTTACCAATACCTTCTGAATTGACAGTGTAGAATTGGTAGCTCTCACCTTCCTTTCAGTGTTTTCACAGACTACAGAGTAGTCAGTGCAGACTAATAAAGACATGAAGCTCTATGTGAGAGCCAGGCAAACTTCTCTAGAGGAGCCATTGTCTTTCAGGGATTTCTTGGGCAAGCTCTAGACATCAATATTTCCTTTTCATCTAATGGCAGTAATTCAAAGACCAGGGAAATCACTTAAATATTTATAGGAGCTACCTGCCCATGCTCATGCCTGGGCTGTCATCAGACTTAAGGAAAGGCACGAGCCCTATCATCAAAGGCAGGTACTTCCAAAGAAAAAACAGCACACACTCTGATATATCTTTAACGGAAAAACAAATCATACTTCTACGGAAAGTGTTGGCGTTGATGTGACGGAATGTTGAAATTTATTCATAGATGTGAAAATTCTTCCATGTCAGAAAAAAATGACACTGAGCTTGGCCAAGCTTCACATTAAATATGTACCCTTGACTTCCCTCACTAATTAGTCTTTCCACCTAGAAAGCCACTGGAACAAGGTCCTCAGATCGACATCGCTGTAGCTGCTTGAGCCTCACCAGGTGGTCAGATCATAGGCAGCTATTTTCCTCGCTGTAACCAAACCTACAAACCTCTGGCACAGCAATTCAACTTCAGAAAATGTGCCCCGTTGCTGTTTTGAAAGATTCTTCTCTTTGTCTTCTAATAACGCAGGCTCTATTTTCCCGTTATTTATTTTGTCTTTAGATTTAATCAGGATTGTCAAAGGTTTTTATTTTTACAGCCAGACATCATACATTCTGTGACAAGCTGTTCAATGGACCATTTGAGCTTATGTGACCTGCTTTCTGTTTCTTTTTCATCCTTCTAACTTTTATAACTCATGTCCGACTTTCAGCTACTTTAGCAGTGCTATTTAGAACAGGATTCAACACATTTCCACATTGTTTGCCAGTAGGCTTTTAAACTGGGCCTTTTAAAATATGCTTTTGAGTCAGAGTTTTACTAGAATGCAATAATTATTCTTTCATCCTTGCTGCATTTTTATATTGGTGAGTAAATAAAGCAATAACCATACAGAATGTTTATTAGTGATATAATTACCTATTGCCAATAGCCAAACACCTGGTGAAAGCCACAAATTCCCCAAATGTATGTTAATTTACTTAATAGATGTGCCAGTTCATAGATGTATTAAATAAACACTAGCTTTTTGATTGGTTGATTCAGGCTATATTTGTTTGCACATATGTTTGTCCGAAAACTTTCTTAGTCAATTTAGTCAGCCAACCAATTAGGTCAGTTCGCAAAACTACCAACTGATATGATTGCATATTTTGACTCATTGTATTGTCAAATTCATGCTATTAAAACAATAGGCTTTTTACTTATATTTGTCTTCCCCACCATACTAATAGCTCCATACTTAATTCGATCATGGCTAGATGTCTTTGGAGCTATTCAGTCCTCCTCCAACTTGATTCTGAGCAATTGAAAACCAATCATTATAATTAATTCTAAATCTTCTTGTCATTTCACCATCTCATACTTCATATTATCTCTTTCTTAGTGCAATTGTTTCTGTATCTATTTTATGGAGTTTAACATTTCCACCTTCAGATTCAGGTCCTAATCAATCTCCTGCAGAAGACTTAAAAACTTTTGCCTTCATTTATAATGATCTATGCGCTTTAGACTTACTCATTCACAGATTAAAACCTTTTTTTTTTTTGTGGTCAGATTTTCATATTTCTAACACCTTGATTTCTGCATTTAGCGTTCTTTTGTCCTTTCTTTCATTTAATTAACTGAGTTAATTAATTCGATTTTAATAGTTACTTCTTCCATGTGTCCAATATTATGTTAAATAAGTGAAAGAAATGAAAAAGACAATTCTTTTCCTTGTGGAGTTTGTGCTCTGGTTAGAAAGAGATGTGGGAAAAAAACAAAACAAAACAAAACAGCCACCCACACAGATAATTCCAACACAGAGAAGTAAAAACTATCAAAGCAGAATCCCAGAGGGCAGGCAGAGGGGCAATGTGCCAGGATGGTCAAGAACAATGGCTCTCACATCCGACTGTCTGCTCCTGTAATGACGTCACCACTTGGAAATCATGTGACTGTGAAGGAAATTCCTTTCCTTTTTCAGGCCTCAGGTTCCTTTTATTTTAATTTAGGATACCTATAGGATTTCCTTCATTGACTTGTCGTGAGAAGGTAATGAAATGATACATATTCAATACTTAGGCTAATTCCTGACACATAAAACACAGTCAATACATGGTGGTGTTATTAAAATATGATTATTGTTACTAGCTGCCCCAACTTCAGAAGGTAGAGAAAAAAGAGGATTTGGCATAACTGGCAGACTTCCATTTGGGTAAATGAGAATAAGGCTGTGAGCTATGAGATGTGGTTTGTTTTCTGGATCTGCCACTAAAAACCCGTAGTCCCTCCACCTTTCAAAACTCAAAATTGTTTTAAGTGACATCGTTACTGACCACAGGTTCTTGGGCTCTCCATTCAACAGAAATTGACACAGGCCAAAAGAGTTTTCCAAATAAGACTTAATTGGAGTTTATGCCCAGACATAAGGGAGGCAGTGAGAGAGAGAGAGAGAGAGAGAGAGAGACAGAGACAGAGACAGAGACAGAGAATTCCTTGACTGAGTCCCTAAAAAGAGCTGGAGGTAGGGTTTTTTTTTTTTTCCAAAGCGTGGGAATTGACATCAGGGGTAGGGTGTGCACGTTGAGCTGGTCAAAGCATGTGAGGGGTGAGGTATGTGGGTCAGCATTATTTGGTTGTGATGGTTATCTTGAGTAATGGGCCACCTGATGGTCTAGTCTGTGGGCAAAAAGGCTATAAATCAATTGTTCAGCATTCCTGCCTGAAGTGGGACACTCTGCAACCTTGGTTATCTCTTGAGGCCACTTCCTGGAATTCTTCGAGTAAAAGGCATGGTTAAACATTATGGCATTAGTGAGGTAGTGGTGTGAGTTTTGTGATCAGCGGGAAAGCATGAAAGAATGCTCCAGTGGGGATGAGTTGCAACCAAGTCCTCTTCCTACTCTGTCTCAAAATGAACAGATTTAAATAGTTTTTCTCCCCTACCAAATTCAGGTTAGGTTAGACCTTTAAAACCATGCTCTCACAGATTTCAGTATTTATTATTATTATTATTTGAGACACAGTCTCGTTCTGTCACTCAGGCTGGAGTGCGGTGGTGTGATCTCTGCTCACTGCAACCTCTGCTTCCCGGGTTCAAGCAATTCTCCTGCCTCAGCCACCCGAGTAGCTGGGATTACAGATGCCTGCCACCATGTCTGGCTAATGTTTATATTTTTATTAGAGATGGAGTTTTGCCATGTTGCCCAGGCTAGCCTTGAACTCCTGGCCTCAAGTGATCCACCTGCCTCAGCCTCCCAAAGTGCTAGGATTACAAGTGTGAGCCACTGCATCTGACTGTATTATTTGTATTATAATGTTACTAATATTATTTAGATAAGTATAATCATTAAGCAATATAAATCTTTAATACTTATAAAACTATAAAATGAAAATCAAAGCAAATATCCCTATTTGGGGCCTGATTTGTTTTGATTTGCCTTGATTTAATTTTATTTGAGTCTACAGAGTGCAAATAGATGGCTTCATTCTATTTTTTCTGTTGCCTTTATTATAAACAGACCACGTGGGATTTTTTTGCTCACTCCTTTGATGGCATAGTGGGCCTAATTTTTTCAGTCACTTTCAGGTGTTGAAATAATTTCATTTTTTAGCTACTAGAAAATCCATTGTGACCTTAATCAAATAACCAAAGATAACATCACAGTAACGGGACAAAATGAAATCATGTGCCACAGTTACAGTAGGTAGCTAGTCAGACATGAGCAGAGCTGGAGAGGGCTCCCCTACCCTCTGCCACCAGGAATGTTAGGCAACCATCAGGTGATGGGCAGGCGGTTGTTACACTGTTTCTGTAAAATAATGATTGGTCACAGCCTGCACCAGGGAAAGGAAATCTCCCAATAGATAGAAAAAACCTGAAAGTGGTGATCAGCAGTTTCCCAATAAGATCTCATGATCTGGGCAAGTGGGCTCAAACATGTGATTAAGAGGCGAAATGGCAGAGTTTAACTGGTATATGACCTTCTAGGGACATTTGACTGGTAAGGAAAGACACCTCAAGTGAGCATGTGTACAACTCCAGTAAACACACTGTGCTTGCGGCCCCTTCCAAGTGCTGGCAGGCCACTGTGCATGCAGACAGTCCACTCCACAAGGGAAGAATCAAGGAAGAAGGAGCACAAGACCTGGAAGCATGCCAGCATATAAAACCCCAAGTCAAAAAGTCAAGCCATGCACTTGATCTCTCAAGTTACCCACTTGATCCTCTTCCAGGTGTATTTTACTTCCTTTCATTCCTGCTATAAAGTTTTCATTAATCTTTCACTTCTGCTCTAACACTTGCCTCTGTCTCTCCTTATGCCTTATGCCATTCAGTTGAATTCTTTCTTCTGAGGAGGCAAGTATTGAGGTTGCTGCAGACCCATATAGATTCATCTCTGGTAACACCACCTTAGGCAAACTGAGAAAAACATAGTGTGTCTTCCATGATATTCTTGCCAAAGATACAGAACTTGAATCATATCACCAGGAAGCATGAGACAAATCCAAATTGTCGGACAATCTATAGAACAACTGACCTATAATTTTGAAAAGAATTAGGATGTGGGAGTCAAGGTAGACTAAGAAACTCTTCCAGGTTGAAGGGAATTAGAGAAACATGACAGCTAAATGCAATTTGTATTCCTGGATTAAATCTTTTTGCTATAAAGGATGTTATCAGGACAACTGCAAAAATTAAGTGGAATGTGAGGATTTGATGCTAGCAATGTGTCAGTATTAGTTTTCTGATTTTGATGGCTGCCTTATAGTTATGTATAAAAAGTCCTTGTTTCTAAAAATAGCATGCTGAAGTATTAAAAGGTGATGACATTGCATTAACACTTTACTTTCAAATAATTTAGGAAAAAAATGACTTGTACTTGCAACTTTTCTGTAATTTTGAAATTAAACTATTTAAAATTATTTAATATGTTTTTCAATGGGTCTGAAAGGAAATATACGTACCTATGTATAAATCCAATTCACAGCTAAATAAAAACTCCAGTGTCTTACTTAATATTTTCTTCCTTCTCTAGTTTAATCCTGAACTGTAATACTGTAAACCCCATAGAGAAGGCAATGCATTCTGTGCTATCTTTCCCTGCTTCATAGCCTGATCCTCACCTCCGCTGCTCCTATTTCTTCTGGGTCTGGGACATCGGAAAAAGTATTTAGGAGGAAAGGACAGCCTTACCTGACTGGTTCTCTTGAAATCTGATCATAGACGCCATCTGTTATGGCAGAAACCACATTTTAAAAATTTCCCCTGTGGGTCACTTTATAAACCTTTGGGGATATACCACAGAGACCTACACAGTAGCATTCCCTGATGCTGATAATGTGTGTTCCAAAGAAGCCCAAACCACACTTTTAGGAACTACACCTCTGGAGTGGTTTTTAGCAGGATTTATTCAATGTCATCCTAATTTCTAAGTCTCCACTGAATCCTGGGAAAATTCACCACCTTTACTCTGTCAAATGCGGACCACTGTAATCCCAGCTACTCTGGAGACTGAGACATGAGAATCACTTGAACCGGGGAGGCAGAGGTGGTGGTGAGCCGAGATCATGCCACTGTACTCCAGCCTGGATGACACAGACAGACTCTGTCTCAAAAAAAAAAAAAAAAAAAGTTAGGGGAAAAGTGGACAGGGAACAGGGAGGATATGGTAATTCACATATTGCAAGAGAAAAGGAGCAGGTAGGGAACAGTCAATTATGTATTTGTCTCATACTTTACATAAGATCTGGAAATATTTAACTTTTATCTGTAGCTATTTAACTTGTGGAAATATTTAACCTTTTATCTATAGCTATCTGCTTAGGAACAAAAGGAAAGGCAGCTTCTTTCATGACTCAGCTTTCACCTTAATATTTTTATTTTGGCATAGTGAATTGGGGTCCCAAGTTTTTATTTTACTTTCACAAGGTCAATATTGCATTCTGGAAAATATTGCTACCATTATCACAATGAAACTCTATCACTCTCCTGTTATTTTTTAACTCTATGATTCCATTTATTTGACAATATTATGCAGGCAAAACAACAAAGACAGAAAACAGATCAGTGGTTGTCAGAGTGTAGGGATTAGAGGAGAGGTTGACCACGAAGAAGCAGGGAGAAGTTTTTGGGACTGATGGGACTATTCTGGTTACACAACTGTGTATGTTAATAAAACTCACAGAACTGTATACTAAAAGGAAAAATTTTATTATATATAATTGAACCTTAGTTTGTAAAATGAAAAAGAAAATCAACCAATTCAAAAAAGGGGGAGATTTAGAATGTATAATGAGTAATTAATTTAAATACCAAATGCTGGGCAATACAAACTTCCACCTGTGTTTCCCCTAGAAAATATCAAATGAATTCTATGTTGAACATTATGGTTTTTAAAATGGTTCTCTTTAAAGGGGACCTGCAAATAAATTTTGAGTGCTATCTTTAGTCTGGTGCAAGGAAAAAGAGAGGCTGACCATAGGGGACAGCCAATATATAGACAATGTAGTTCATTTTAAAATGCAAATTAAAATGTATTGTCATTTCTCCACTAGCATACTGGCAATTTCAATATTATCTGTACAGTAAGACTGAGCCAAAAGACAATGGATTGATATTTTCAAAATTTAGAGGAAATTGTTTTCCACCTAAAATTTTTAAATAGTATGTTTTTATTTCAATAGCTTTTGGGGTACAAGTGGTTTTTGCATACATGGATGAATTGTTTAGTGGTGAAGTCTGAGATTTTAGTGTACCTGTCACCAAAATAATGTACATTCTGCCCACTATGTAGTGTTTTATCCCTCACTGCCCCTCACAGTCTCCCTCTTCTGAGTCTCCATAGCCCATTATATCACTCTGTATGCCTTCGTGTTTCCACAGGTTAGCTCCCACTTGTAAGTGAGAACATATGGTATTAGCTTTCCATTCCTGGGTTACTTCACTTAGAATAATGGCCTCCAGCTCCATCCATCCAAGTTGCTGCAAAATACACTATTTCATTCTTTTTTAATGGCTGAGTAGTATTCCATGGTGTATATATACCACATTGTCTTTAACCACTCTTTGGTCAATGGTCATTTAGGTTGGTTCTATATGTTTGCTACTATGAATTGTGCTGCAGTAAACATACATGTGCAGATGCCTTTTTGGTGTAATGCCTTTTCCTCTGGGTAGATACCCAACAGTGGGATTGTTGCATTGGATAGTAGATTTACTTTTAGTTCTTTAAGAAATCTCTATACTGTTTTCCATGGAGGTTGTACTAACTTATATTCCCACCAGCAGTGTATAAGTGTTCCCTTTTCACCACACCATGCCAATGTCTATTGTTTTTTGACTTTGTAACAATGGCCAGTCCTGAAGGAGTAAGGTGGTATTGCATTGTCATTTTAATTTGCATTTCCCTAATGATTAGTGATGTTGAGCATTTTTCATATGTTTGTTGGACATTTGTGTATCTTGTTTTGAGACATGTCTCTTCATGTCCTTTGCCCACTTTTTGATGGGATTTTTTTTCTTGCTGATTTGTTTGAGTTACTTGTACATTCTGGATATTAGTCCTTTGTTGGATTCATAGTTTGCAAATTTTTTTCTTCTTACTGTGCTTTGTCTGTTTACTCTGAGATTATTTGTTTTGCTGTACAGAATTTTTTAGTTTTATTAGGTCCTATTTATTTATTTGTGTTATTGTTGCATTTGCTTTTGGAGGTCTTAATCATTAATTATTTGCCTATGCCAATGTCCAGAAGATTTTTTTTCTAGGTTATCTTCTAGAGTTTGTATGGTTTCAGGTCACAGATTTAAGTCTTTGATCCATCTTGAGTTTATCTTTGTGTAAGGTGAGAGACAAGGATCCAGTTTCATTCTTCTACATGTGGCTAGCCAATTTTCCCAGCACAATTTATTAAATAAAGTGTCCTGTCCCCACTTTTTTTGTTTGCTTTGTTGGGGATCAGTTGGTTATAAGTATTTGGATTTATTTCTGAGTTCCCTATTTTGTTCCATTGATCGGTGTGTTTACTTTCATACCATTACCATGCTGCTTTGGTAACTATAGCCTTGTAGTATAATTTGAAGTCCAGCAATGTGATGCCTCTGAATTTGTTCCTCTTGTGTAGGGTTGCTTTGGCTATTTGGGTGTTTTTTTTTTTTGGTTCTATATGAATTTTATAATTGTTTTCTCTAATTCTGTGAAATATGATACTGGTATTTTGAAAGGAATGGCATTAAATCTGTGGATTGCTTTGGGCAATATGGTCATTTTCACAATATTGATTCTTCCAATCCCTGAATGTGGGATGTGTTTCCATTTGTTTGTGTCAGCTATGATTTATTTTAGCAGTGTTTTGTAGTTCTTCTTGTATAGATTTTTCATCTCCTTGTAAAAGGGTATTTTATTCTTTTGCAGCTGTTGTAAAAGGGATTGAGTTCTTAAATTTGATTCTCATCTTTGTCATTGTTGGTGTTTAGCAGTGGTACTGATTTGTGTATATCAATTCTGTAATCTGAGACTTTACTAAATTTGTTTATCAAATCTAGGAGTCTTTTGGATGAGTCTTTAGGGTTTTCCAGGTATATAATCATATCACTGGTGAACAGTGCTGATTTTTGACTCCCCCTTTTTCAATTTAAATGTACTTTCTTGCTTTACCTAAGACTTTCAGTACTATGCTGAATAGAAGTGGTGAAAGTGGGCATCTTTGTCTTGTTCCAGTTCTCAGGGGAAATGCTTTCAACTTTTCCCTACTCAGTATAACGTAGGCTGTGGGTTTGCCATATGTAGATTTTATTATTTTGAGGTAAGTGCCTTCTATGCCTAGTTTGTTGAGTGTTTGTATCATAAAGAAATGCTGAATTTTATAGAATGCCTTTCTGCATAGATTGAAATTATCATATGGTTTTTGTTTTTAATTCTTTTTATGTGATGTGCTACATTTATTGACTTACATATGTCAGACCATCCCTACATTCCTGGGATGGAACCTACTTGATCATGGTATATTATCTTTTTGAGGCACTGTTGAATTCAGTTAGCTAGTATTTTATTGAGCATTTTTGTATATATGTTCATCAGGGATGTTGGTCTGTCATTTTCTTTTGTTGTTATGTGCTTTTCTGGTTTTGGTATCAGGTTGATAACGACTTCATAGAATGAGTTATGGAGGACTCCCTCTTTCTCCATCATTTGGAATAGTTTCAGTAGAATTGGCACCAATTATTCTTTGGGTGTCTGGAAGAATTCAGCTTTGAATCTAGCTGGCCCTGGGCTTTGTTTTGTTGTTGGTAATTTTTAAATTACTGATTCAATCTCACTGCTTGTTATTGTTCTGTTCAGAGTTTCTATTTATTCCTGATTTAATCTAGGTGGGTTGTATATTTCCAGGAATTTATCCATTTCCTCTAAATTTTCTAGTTTGTGTGCATA
Organism: Pan paniscus; assembly: GCF_029289425.2. Classification (NCBI taxonomy): domain Eukaryota; kingdom Metazoa; phylum Chordata; class Mammalia; order Primates; family Hominidae; genus Pan; species Pan paniscus. The sequence goes on along the minus strand of NC_073254.2, from coordinate 116,342,606 downwards.
GAGGTGTTGATAGTAGTCTCAAATGATGTTTTGTGTTTGTGTGTTGTTGCTTGTAATGTCTCCATTTGCATTTCCAATTGAGATTACTTGAATCTTCTATCTTTTCTTGGTTAACCTTGGCTAATGGTCTATCAAATTTGTTCATCTTTTCAAAGAACCAGCTTTTTGTTTAATTTATCATCTGATCTTCTGTATTTTTCTTTGTTTCAATTTTATTTAGTTCTGCTCTGATCTTTTTTTTTCTTCTTCTGCTAGCTTTGGGTCCAGTTTATTGTTGTTCCTCTAGTTCCTTGAAGAGTGGCATTAGGTTGTTTACTTGTGACCTTTCAGACTTTTTAAAACTTTCAATAGTTTTTTGAGAACAGTGGGTTTTTGATTACATGAATAAGTTCTTTAGTGGTGATTTCTGAGGTTTTGGTATACCCATCACCCATACAGTGTACACTGTATCCAATATATAGTCTTTTATCCCTCATCCCCCTCCCAAATTCTCTCTGAGTCCCCAAAGTCAATTTTATCATTCTTATGCCTTTGTATCCTCATAGCTTAACTCCCACTTATGAGTGAGAACATATACCATTGCTATTTGGTTTTTCATTCCTGAGTTACTTAACTTAGAATGATCATCTCCAAATCCATCCAAGTTGCTGCAATTGCTGTTACTTCATTCCTTATTATGGCTGAGTAGTATTCCATGGTGTGTATATACCACATTTTCTTTATTCATTCATTGGCTGATGGACATTTACGCTGCTTTCATGTTTTTGCAATTGCAAATTGTGCTGCTATAAACATGTGTATGCAAGAGTCTTTTTCATATAATGACTTCTTTTTTTGTGGGGTAGATACCCAGTAGTGGGACTGCTGGATTAAAAGGTGGTTCTACTTTTAGTTCTTTAAGGAATCTGCATACTGTTTCCCATAGTGGTTGTACTAGTTTGCATTCCCACCAGCAGTGTAAAATTGTTTCTTTTCTTACCACATCCACACTGACATCTATTTTTTTTTAAATTATGGCCATTTTTGCAAGAATAAGTTGGTATCTCATTGTGGTTTTAATTTGCATTTCCCTGATAATTAGTGATGTTGAGCAGTTTTTCATATGTTTGTTGGCCATTTGTATATCTTCTTTTGAGAATTATCTATTCATATCTTTTGTCCACTTTTTGATTGGATTTTTTTCCTTGATTGTCTTTTCCTTGATTTTCCTGATTTGTCTGAATTACTTATAGATACAGGATATTAGTCCTTTGTCAGATGCATAGTTTCTAAATATTTTCTCCCAGTCTGTGGGTTGTCTGTTTACTCTGCTGATTATTTCTTTTACTGTGCAGAAGATTTTTAGTTTAATTTGGTCTCATCTATTTAGTTTTGTTTTTGTTGCATTTCCTTTTGGGCTCTTGGCCATGAACTCTTTGCCTAAGCTGAAGTCTAGAAGAGTTTTTCTAATGTTATTTTCTAGAGTTGTTATGGTTTCAGGTGTTAGATGTAAGTCTGTGATCCATCTGAAGTTGATTTTTGTGTAAGGTGAGAGATGAGGATCCAGTTTCATTCTTCTACATGTGGCTTGCCAATTATCCTAACATCATTTATTGAATAGGGTACCCTTTCTCCAATTTCTAATTTTGTTTGCTTTGTCAAAGATCAGTTGGCTGTATTTGGCTTTATTTATAGGTTCTCAAATCTGTTCCATTTGTCTATGTGCCTATTGTTATACCAGTGCCATCCCATTTTGATAACTATAGTCTTGTAGTATAGTTTGAAGTCAGGCAATGTGATGCCTCCAGATTTGTTCTTTTTGATTATTCTTGCTTTGGCTATGCAGGCTCTTTATTGGTTTCATATAAATTTTAGGACTGTTTTATCTAATTCTGTGAAGAATGGTGATAACATTTTGATGGGAATTGCATTGAATCTGTAGGTTGCTCTGGGCAATATGCTCATTTTCACAATATTGATTCTACCCATCCATGAGCATGGAATATGTTTCCCTTTGTTTGTTTCATCAGTCATTTCTTTCAGCAGTGTGTTGTAGTTTTCCTTGTAGAAATTTTTAATCTCCTTGGTTATGTTATTCCTATGTATTTTATTTTATTTTTTGCTGCTGTTGTAAAAGAGATTGAGTTCTTGATTCAACTCCGAGCTTCATTATCGTTGGTATAGAGCAATGCTACTGACTTGCGTATATTGATTTTGCATACTGAGACTTCATTAAATTTGTTTATCAGATCCAGGAGCTTTCTGGGTGAGTCTTTTGGGTTTTCTAAGCCTATGATTGTATCATTGGTGAACAACAATGGTTTGACTTCCTCTTTACCAATTTGGATGCCCTTCATTTCTTTCTCATGTCTGATAGCTCTGGCTAGGACTTTCAGTATTATGTTGAATAGAAGTCATGAAGGTGGGCATCCTTGCCTTATTCCAGTTCTTGGGGGGAATGATTTCAACTTTTCCCCATCCAGTATAATTTTGGCTGTGGGTTTGTCATAGATAGCTTTTATTACCTTGAGGTGTTTCACTTCTATGCCAGTTTTGTGAGGGTTTTAATCTTAAAGGGATGCTGGATTTTGTCAAATGCTTTTCTGCGTCTACTGACATGATAATATAATTGTTATTTTTAATTTTGTTTATGTGATGTATCATATTTATTGATGAGTATGTTAAATCATCCCTGCCTCCCTGGTATGAAACCCACTTGGTCCTGATGTATAATTTTTTTTGATATGCTATTGGATTTGGTTAGCTATTATTTTGTTGAGAATTTTTGCATCTATGTTCATCAGGGTATTGGTCTGTGGTTTCCTTTTTTATTATGTTCTTTCCTGGTTTTGATATTAGGATGATACTGGGTTCACAGAATGATTCAGATAGGATTCCCTCTTTTTCTATCTTTTGAAATAGTAACAGTAGGACTGGTACCACTTCTTCTTTGAATGAATGTTTGATAAAATTGAGCTGTGTATTCATCTGGACTTTTTATGTTGGCAATTTTTTTTATTACTGTTTCAGTCATGCTACTTGTTATTGCTCTGTTCAGAGTTTCTATTTCTTTCTAATTTAATCTAGGAGGGTTGTATATTTCCAGAAATTTATCCATGTCCTTTAGATTTTCTAGTTTGTATGCATAAAGGTGTTCATAGTAGCCTTGAATGATCTTTTGTATTTCTGTGGTATTGATTGTAATATCTCCCATTTCATTTCTAATTGAGCTTATTTGGATTTTCTCTCTCCTTTTTTTTGGTTAATCTCACTAACGGTCTATCAGTTTTGTTTATCTTTTCAAAGAGCCTGCTTTATGTTTCATTTATCTTTTTTAAAAAAATTATTTAGTTTTGCTCTGATTTTTAAATTCCTTTTCTTCTTCCGGGTTTGGGTTGTTCTTCTTTCTCTAGTTCCTTGAGGTGTGACATTAGATTGTCTATTTGTGCTCTTTTAGGTGTTTTAGTGCAGGCATTTAATGCTACGAACTTTCGTCTTAGCACTGCTTTTGCTGTATCTCAGAGGTTTTGATAACTTTTGTTGCTATATTTTTCAGTTCAAATAATTTTTGAATTTCCATTTTGATTTAATATTGACCCAGACATCACTCAAGAGCAGATTATTTCATGTTCATGTATTTGTGTAATTGTGAGAGTTCTTTTTCAGTCAATTTCCAGTTTTAGTTCATTGTGATCTTAGAGGATGCTTGATATGATTTTGATTTTTTAAAATTTATTGAGACCTGTTTTGTGGCCTGTTACATGCTCTATCTTGGAAAATGTTTCATGTGCTAATGAGAAGAATGTGTTTTCTGAAGTTCTTGCATAGAATATTCTGTAAATATCTGTTAGGTCCGTTTGTTCTAGAGCATAGTTGAAGTCATTATTTCTTTGCTGACTTTCTGTCTCAATAACTTTCTAGTGCTGTCAGTGGAGAGCTGAATCACTGGCTATTATTGTGTTACTTTCTATCTCATTTATTAGGGCTCATAGCAATTGTTTTATAAATTTGGGAGCTCCAGTGTTAGGAGCATATAAATTCAAGATGGTAATATCTTCTTAGTGGATTGATTCTTTTATCATTATACAGAGGCCTTCTTTGCCTTTTTTTTCTGCTGTTGCTTTAAAGTGCATTTTATCTGATACGAGAATATCTACACCTGCTAGCTTATGGTTTCCATTTGCATGGAATATCTTTTCATATCACTTTACTTTTAGTTTATATGAATCTTTACATGTTAGGTGAGTCTCTTGAAGACAACAGATATTTGTTATGTGTTTTTAAAAATCCATTCGGCTAATCTGTATCTTTTAAGTGGGGCATTTAGGCCATTTACATTCAATTTTCATACTGAGAAGTGAGTTACTGTTTCAGTCATTATCTTAATCATTACCTAGACACTTTGTTTTCTTTATTGTGTTATTGTTTATAGGCCCTGTGAGTTTATGCTTTCAAGAGTTTCTATTCAGGTGAATATCTTAAGCTTCAGGATTTAGAACTCCTTTTTAGCATTTTCTTAGGGCTGGTCTAGTAGTGGCAAATACCCCCCCAGCATTTATTTGTCTGAAAAGTGGGTTTATTGCTTCTTCATTTAGGAGAATTAGTTTTGCTGGACCCAAAATTCTTGGCTGACACTAATTCTGTTTAAGGAGGCTAAAGATATGACCACAATTCCTACTGGCTTATACGGTTTCTTGTGAGAAATCCACCATTAGTCTGATAAGTTTTCCTTTAATGGTTACCTGGTGCTTTTGTCTCACTGCTCTCAGAATTCTTTCCTTTACATTGACTTTAGATATCCTGACGACTATATTCATTGGTGAAGTCTTTTTTGTGATGAATCTCCCAGGAGTTCTTTGAGCTTCTTGTATTTGCATATCTAAATCTCTAGCAAGGCCAGTGAAGATTTCCTCAATTATTCCCTCAAATAAATTTTACCAAATTTCGCTTTCTCTTCTCCCCTCAGGAACCACCACTTATTCTTAGGTATGAAAGTTTTACATAATCCCATATTTCTTGGAGACTTTGTTTAATTCTTTTTATTCTTTTTTCTTTATTTTTGTCTGACTGAGTTAATTCAAAAGCCATGTCTTAAAGCTCTGAATTTTTTCTTCTACATGTTCTAGTCTATTGTTGAAACTTTTCACTGCATTTTGTAATTCCCTAAATGTGTCTTTTATTTTCAAAAGTTCTACTTGGTTTTTCTTTAAAATATCTAATTAGAAAATTTTTCATTCATATCTTGAATTTTTTAAAATTTCTTTATGTTGGTTTCCTCTTTTCTCTGGTACCTCCTTGAGTAGTTTCATAATCAACCTTTTGAATTCTTTATCTTGTGTCAAAGGTTTCATCCATTGCTGGAAAGCTAGTGTGATCTTTTTGGGGTAGCATAGAACTCTGTTTTGTCAGATTAGCAGAATTATTTTTCTGGGTCCTAATCACTTGGGTAAACTATTTCTTCCAATTATTCTTGAATTTATTTTTTATTTGACTGTGTTTTTTTCCCCTTTAAGGATGTAAATTTAATTTTTAGTTTATTGTAGCTTAATTCAGTTTTTGATGTTTTTGGGGTGATGACTGTATGAATTTCTTGATTATAGAGAGTCTTTGTTTGATGGCTTTCTCAGATACTGGTTGTAGTAGCAATATGTTCAGTGTGTGAGCAAGTTCACTGTCTCCTATGCGGTTGAAATGACAGATGTCTCCTGAAGCTTACCTCATTCCCCTGTGGTTTGCACTGTATTTATTTATTTATTTATTTATTTTCCCCCAGTATTTTATTTACTGGGTTGAATAGTTCAGGCTTCAGGAAAGTAAGGGAGGTATCTCTGGGTAGAAACCATTTGTGGCTAATATAGGTGGATAAATGCAATATCCCATATTGGGCAGAGATCCCAGCCTTAACAGAGGTGGATGAAGGAGCTCTCAGTGAAATGCACTGAAGTCTTATCAGGGTTGAGGATGACAGCTACCTCAGCTACTCTGCCAGGCCAGTGGAAAAGTGATCCACTGCTCAGACAGACTCCTACCCCAGTGTTCTGGCTATTCAGATCAGACAGGCACCACTTTTCATATGCAGGAATATTGATGTTCCAAGTAGGGAGGAATTATGATTCTACTCTTTATGCAAACCTGAACCTGGAGAGTGCTTCATCTTTGGGGTTGAAGTCACCCTGAAGTGTTCCAAAATGGCTGTCTATAGGTACCTCCACCCCAAGTTCCTGTGGGAGATGCCCCAGTTGTTTCTGCAGTGGTGAAAAAGGGGGACAAGAATTTCCATTCTCCAAGACCCTTCACAAGCGCCAGGGCTACCTGTCTGTTGATGCAGAGCTGCAGACTTTCCCAACTGAGCCCAGAACAGCAAATGTGCCTCTGCTGAAAGAAACATCCCACCAGTGGAATAATCTGAGATCCAAGAGTTGCCATCTGGATTCTTTTGTCCCATGGCATGTTCTCTTGATATGGTGTTCTCCTTTCCCTAAGAGTAAGAGACCCTGAGAGCCAGACTACTGTGAATGCTGTTGCTTCTCTGGTTCTAGCTGCCCAGCGGAGCTGCCACACTCCAGGCTGTTGCTGGGGAATGTCTGCAAGGGATCCCGTGATGTGACCTGTCCTCAAGTCTCCCAGCAGGACCTATTTTGATAAGGGTGGCAGGGTAGTGATGTAGACTCTGAGATTCCTTGGTTATAAATAGCCTTAATGTGTTGGGCTTTCTCAAATGCCAGTTGTAGTAGTAATAAACTGGTCAGGACCTCCTGGTTACCCAAGGTAGTGCAGGCAATGGTGATAGCTGAGGTTTTCCACAAGTTTTCTCATTCCTGGATGCAGATTATTCTACCTGTAGATGCTGTGATGAACTGTGTCAGTTCTCCTTCAGTCAGGAGGTGGGACTTGCAAAAGAGTACTAGCTGCAGTAGTAGTGGTGGGATTCATGTTTGCCTTATGTTACCCATGGGAGATACTCCAGTTTCTCAAGTGATGGGTGGGGCCATTGGGCTCCCAAAAGTTTCTGTCCTTTGTGTTAAGCTACCAGGGTAGGTTGAAAGGCAAAGCCAGGTGGGGGCTGAGCCAGTCAGGTCTGAGTTCTGGTTCTCTACATGCAGGGCAAGCAGAGGCCCCTGTGGGAATTGAGGGATAGTTCTCTGGCCTCTAGGGTAACGTTCTAGGAAGGGGTGTAGCTGCCTCTGCAGCAAAGAACAGTTTGTGCAGGGAGTGGGAAATAGCAGGTGGCAGTAAGCCTCACCCATATCCCATGCACTTGGCAAGGCAGGTTTCTCATGAAAGTGTTACAGTGTTTGCTAGGAGCAGCTAGCTAAATTCCAGGTAGTCTACATTCAGAACTCAGGATGACCCCAGGCCATATGCTTTCTCCATAGAGACAGGAACCATTGCTTTCAGGTCATGCCCCTCCCTGTCTGCCCAGACAGCCAGGGTTCCCAGCTCCTGTGCCCACGGTTGCAGCAACTTCCCACTCACCCCCTGGTTCTGACTAAGGGAGTTCATTCCTACTCAAGATTATATTATGAATTTCAGTTGGGAGCTTCTTTTCACCTACCATCATTCCCTGAGGTAGTTGGCTAACTTCTGCGAGGTGCCTTGTGATGTAGAATCAGGAATGGCTTCCCTCAATCTGCACTGGAGACTGGGAATGCATGCAAGGCTCTTCCTGCTGTCCCTCCTACTTTTTGATTCCCCACCACTTCCTATATCAGTTTCAGCACTGAGTAGGGTTAAGACCTTCCCCCATGGGCTGAATTGTTATGTTCCCCAGTAGGAGGCAGTCTCCCCATTTCTCACATGCTAGGGACTTACAATTTTTTGCCTGGCTCATGGTGTAGGCTGCACCCTGTTGCTTCTTTCAAAGGGTCTGTGTTTTCTTTCAATTTTCCTGTTAAGTTCCTTCATTGCTTCTTGGAAAAAAGTTCACAGTGTGAATTTCTGGTCACTATTTTGTCTTTCCAAGTTGGAGAGGCATGTTAACATTGCCTCCAATTTGCCATCTTGGAAAACACACACACACACACACACACACACACACACACACACACACACACACAGTGAGACTCTTCTAGTGTACACACACACACACACACACACACAAACAGTGAGACTCTCTTAATACCCTTTTTACCTGGTCTAGAGGAATGTCATAAAATGAAGAAACACTAAAGCAGTCTCTAAACCTGCCTATTTCCTTCAAAGATCTTCTCTTATCAATAAATTCTCAGATGTGTGATGGGTGATTCTCTAAAGGTTTCTTGGGTTTTTGACACCTCAGATTTATATTATTATTTATATAATTTCATATTATAAGAAGTCATATAATTTTGCTGAAACTAAGTTGCTGTAAGCAACATAAATATGGTACTGATGATTAATGCAATAATTGTTTTGATTTTTACTTTATCTATATTGTATACCTATTCAATTCTCCCATTTCTTTTCTCTATATAAACTGCTAGGTATCCTGATGTTTTTGGCCATTAAATAAACTGACATGGTTCTCTTATTATTGGCTCCAAAAATTAAAATAATAGTTTTTGGCCTTTACATGATTGAAAACACAACTGTAATTTAAGATTTTTCAATTCCAAGGCCATTATAATGTGCTCATTCATATGGTTAAGAATATTTTTATTTTCAAATTATCATTGAATTATAGATGTGTAATATGTAGATAAACCCTAATTTTAGAAGCATTGATATAAACCAAGTAATTTTATGTTATTTCAAATATATAGTCACAATGATTCTAGGAGTATAAAAGATTTCCTTGTGATTGGTCTTTTATGTGGTTGAGGATGATCTGATGTTGTCAAAATCAAATTGGACCTTTAAAAGTACTAGATCTATATGTTTTTTATAGGAAGCTATCATTTACCAACACTTTTTCTTAAAAATGGTATAGAAAACTTGCCGGTAGATATATGTGATATGTGCTATTTTTGTCTGCTAGACATATTTATAAAAGGAACATGTTGGAGTTCAGAAACCAATATCCCAAAATATGGCATTTTAACATGCTGAACAGAAGAAGAAATCTCAAGGTCTCTTTGATCTTCCCCTCCTCCCCACCGTCTTTCCCAAAGAAGCTGAAGTTTCTTTATTTTCTTAAAATCCAGACCTATTGAAGAAAAAATACTTTTCTTATCTTCCCTATAAGATCAAAGTGGTAGCCACACCTCAACAGATCTTTTTTCAAAATAATGATCATCTCCAAATATCAACTGTTTAAATTCCAAAGAGAACTATTTACAAGTTCCCTGATCTAATCATTTTCACCAATAATCACTTATTGCCCCTCAATAGAATTCTTCTTCTTTCTCTGTCAATAGAACTCCTATTTTCCCCCTCCCATAACCTGTTTTACCAGAATCCAAGACCCCATTCTTTCTGTAACTGCAAGATGGTATTATTATATAAGCTTCAGTAACCTTATCAGAAAGTTGGGTATTCATTTTGAAGACTCCTGTGTATACAAGTTGAATGAATTTTTATGTTTTTTCTCATGTTAATCAGTCTGCCACATGTCACTGATTTTCAGTGAAGATTTAGGGGTCTAAGAGCCTATGTTTCCCACATAAATCTTCAAACTCCATACTTGGGTTAGAAACAGAAGGTGAGCTTAGTTATCACTGGGTATCTTATCACAGTGTCCAGAAGTTTTTAAAAATGTTCTTGAAATATTTTCATATATTGTTAAAGTCAATAAAGTGGCTGACCTTAGAGTGTGTCTTTCCAACTCCCACATACTTGTAGAAGTATGTGGAAGAAAAGAAAAGAAAAAGAGGTAAAAACAACCTCCATGTCTCCTGGCTGTTGCTACTTTATCAGTTGTTGCTCTCAAATGCTCTGGCACCAGATGAAGATTTAACTGAGTATATCAAGGTTTCCTGGGACCATATTTTCCATTTCACTGTATTCTTCACAGTTTCACACATTGATGCATATGTAGAAGTCTAGTAGACTCATGATGTTCAGATAAATGCTAAATATGGCTCATCAAGTTACTGAGAGAATAAGAAGGGAATTTTCTGTGAAATCCTGGTTCAAATTTTGGGGAGTGTAATAAATAAACAATGAAAAGAATACTGAATAATCTCAATTGAATTTATTATTTGTTTTTCTGAACCTTACATGGAGAAGTTTGTCCAGAAGAGATAATTTTATAATTTATTCAAACCAATAGGTAATCACAGGTTTCTCTCTCAGTGACATAACTCAGGGTATAGGATCTTTTGATTTAAATCTCTTGGGCTATACACCAAGGTGCCATAGCGTTTTAGTTGCAATCTGCAATCTTGATTTTGACAGTCTGTGATTTGTAACCATGCTGTGCAGGATGCAATAACATTGTCTACCTCTTATCTTCAAGGGTGCAAAGAGAGAAAATGACTGTTTACTAGTATGTTGACCTCAAGAACTTGTAAATATTTTAATAATATCATCACTATCAAAATTTCCAGGAAATACCTTGTGTATTTGCTGTAGTGTATTTCCTGTTTTTCCTAGCTGGAAATTTAGAAATAAGCTCTACCAGGAATAAGAGTTTAGCTCTTTTAAAAATTTTAATCTGCTTATTACTACTTAAAAATAAATTGCATTTGTACTATTTTCAGATAGGAAATTTTAGTAAGAAAATTGTTTTAAATAGTTCCTTATTAAGGTTAGCATTTGCAAATTTCCCCTGATTTATATTTGCACTTGAAAATGATCATGAAGAAATATTTAGATACATCTGGCAATAAAAAATTTATGTAATAGCAGGCCAATGAAACTCATTAGCTTCCAAAATGATGTATATGTTATTTATATAAAAGCTAGGAATTATGTTTGATTTTTAAATCTTCATTTAGATCAATAATTAGGCAGTTTTAGGAATTAACTGATTCATGGAATAAGGCATCATTACTTTGCAGTTTCGAACAGGAGGTGTAATTCAATTACTATAAGGCAAATGTTTGGCTAATCTGAGCTTGCTTTTTTATATAAAATCAATACTCACTATCGTATCAATTTTCCAAATAAACTATCAAGATATATATTGCATGCTATGTCTATACTATGCACTGTAAACATAAAGGAAAACTATCATTGAAATGAGAATTATGTAAGTAAAACGAGTATTGTTAAGCCAGTAGATAAAAATAACTGAATCACATAAAGCCGCTAATCAAAATCAAAGGAGAAAAACATTCTTAGCATTATTCTGATTTTTTTCTTGGTAATTGGTTTTCTTTCTTCATACCTTTGGAATTAGAGGAGACCTTTTAATGGAAGAAAAAAGACACACTGTGGAAATGAAAACTTGACAGACTCACAGGATTAACACCCGGTTTCCTTTCCAGATTTGTTAATGATAGACTTGCTCACAATGCCCCTAACTCTAGGAAATATTATTAGTTGGCAACCCACATTTAGTGTTCATTGTATTTGCATCAGATCATGTATATCTATCTGACTTGTTTCTCTTTTTTGCATTTTCCTTTTTATGTCAGTTTGAAATATTACCATTGGATGGCAAATGCTGAAATAAAAGTTATTTTTCCTTAGCCTTTTAAAAGCTAGAAAAACGTTCTTTATTTACTTATTAGTATTTTATTTTTTTCAGAGACTTGGTTAACTATGTTGCCCAGGCTGGAGTGCAGTGGCTATTCACAGGCACAATCCTACTACTGATCAGCAATGAAGTTTTGACCTACTCCATTTCTGACTAGGGCTGGTTCACCCCTCTTTAGGCAACCTGGTGGTTCCCTGCTGCCAGGAGGTCACCATATTGATGCCAAACTTAGTGTAGACACCCGATCAGCATAGCTCACTACAGCTCAGAACACCTAGGCTTGAGCAATCCTCCTGCCTCAGCCTCCTGAGTAGCTGGGACTAAAGGCATACACCACTGCACTGGTGCTAGAGAAACTTTAAAATAAGGGTAGGAAAAGTTCAGATATTCAGAAAAGTGGAACAGAAATGTCTTTTTACAAGTAATCTGGTTAACTCCTTTGGCTCTAGTATAAAACTTTTCCTCAATTATTCCTGAAAGATAACAGTGAACCCTTCATGTATGAGTCCAGGAGGAAATACCACAATTCTCTCAAGTATTAGAATGCCTTTTATTTCACTTCTCAAATTAAATCTCTTATTATTGGCTGGGCATGGTGGCTCACACCTGTAATCCCAGCACTTTGGGAGGCCAAGGTGGGAGGATCACAAGGTCAGGAGTTCAAGACCAGCCTGGCCAATATGGTGGAACCCCGTCTCAACTAAAGATACAAAAAAAAATTATCTGGGTGTGGTGGTGGGCGCCTGTAGTCCCAGCTACTCAGGAGGCTGAGGGAGGAGAATCACTTGAACCCGGGAGGTGGAGATCTTGCCACTGCACTTCAGCGTGGGTGACAGACTGAGACTCCGTCTCAAAAAAAAAAACCGTATTATTATTGTATCGCTACTGTAAGGTGTGATACTTTTCCTCACTCACCATAAGAGGCATGGTTGACACTCCTGTAACAAAAAATAGGTTAACAAGAAAAAAGCATAACAAATGTATTTTTGAAGGTTTTATGTAATATGGGAGCCTTCAGACATGAAGAATGAAAGACTCAGGAAAAACAGTCAATTTTTATGCTTGGGTTTGTTGAAGAATGGACAGCCTTGCAGAAATGTGATTGGACTAAAAGGTAAAAGCTAATGGTAATAAACTGAGAGGGGGAAACCCAGCAAGGTCTATCTATTCAGATTTCTCTTGTCCTCTCTGGGTACCACTCATTCCTCCCAGGTTTGGGGAAGGACCCTTCTGGAGAGAGAGTCTTCAAGGGAGAAAAGAGAAAGAAGAGGGTGACTTTTGTGTGCGTGTGTGTGTGTTGTTTTATGGTTTGCTTTGGGGCAAATGGATTCAAGTTTCTATGACCAAACTTGGGGAAGAGAAATTCTGCTTTCTATGACTTGGTTGAGGGCATAGATCATTTTGGTACTGCCTAACCATGTTAAAGTTTTTTTTTTTTTTTAAATAGCCACTATATTTGTCTCATATATCTACCAAATATTGCTACCAGCTTATAGTTTGCACATTAATTTTATAAATGGTGTCTTTGAGATAATTTTACTTCTTGTAGTGAAACTATCATTTTTTCTCTTTTTTAATTATTATTTGATTTTTATAACTTTTTTGTATCATGGCTATGCATCTTTAGAGTGTGATTTGGGAACCATGCACATTTTTTATTCTCTAATAATTTGCAAAGTAGGGAAATGATCTCTTCCAAGGAAGTTTGAACTAATGGCCATTTGGAATTGCTTGTTTATGACAACTTTCTTGGAATTTAGCTTCAGACAATTTTTTCAAAATCACCCAATACTATTATTGTTAGGATTAGGATTCATCTACTTTGAGTAGTTTTCTTTTCCAGAATATCATCTACTTTATTGAAATTTTATAATTTACTAACATAAAATTGTGCCTATTATTTTAATTTCCTTTGGTATCCTCCTTTTTATTTCTTAACAAGTTTTTCCATCTTCTCTCTTTTTTTTTTAACTCTAATAGCTTGTGGTTTACTTAGTTCATAAAATTCTTCAAGTTTTTTGTTTTATTACATAATGTGAAAGTCTTCATTTCTTAGGTTCTCTGATTGTCAGGAACACCTTGTATACCAGGGAAGGCATGTTTCCTTGTCCTTTAGAGAATTTAACATTTTATCTTCAATGTATAGAGGAGTATAGTAGATTCTCAATAAATGCTCCTGAATAGGTTTTTAGAAAGTGGAGATCAAGGTGGGGGCACAGAGGGGAAGAAAATAGAGTAAACATGAAAAGCATACATTTAAGGAAAATGAATACAGAGAGAATTGAGAAAATATTATTATATTCATAAGAATTTATTCTCTGCTTTATATCGTAAATTATACCACTTTTAGCTTAGGGATTATAGATACTGCAGATTCTCAAGTGTGTGTCTGTTTATTCACTGCTATAAAGAACTACCTGAGACTGAGTAATGTATGAAAAAAGAGGTTTAATTGATTCACAGTTCTTCATGCTTAACAGGAACGTGACTGGGAGGCCTTAGGAAAATTACAATCATGGCAGAAGGGCAAAGGGGATGCAAGCATGTCTTACAATGGTAGAGCAAGAGAGAGAGAGCACAAAGGGAAAGTGCCATACACTTTCAAACAACTCTTGTGAGAACTCACTAACACAGAAACAGCAAGGGGGAAGTGTGCCCCTATGATTCAATCACCTCCTGCACGCCCCTCCAGTGACATGTGGCGATTACAATTCAAGATGAGATTTGGTTGGGGACACAGAGCCAAATCATATCAATCTGTATTCGTCTGTTCTCACACTGCTATTAAGTACTGTCTGAGACTGGGTAATTTATGAAGGAAAAGAGGTTTAATTGACTCACAGCTCTACAGGCTGTACAGCAGGCATGGCTAGGGAGGCCTCAGGGAACATACAATCATGGAGGAAGGTGGAGGGGAAGCAAGAAGCTTCTTCCCATGGTGACAGGAAAGAGAGAGCAAAGGAGGAAGTGCCATACACTTTTAAAACATCAGACCTCATGAAAGCTCACCCAGTATTATGAGAACAGCAGAAGGTGTATTCACCCCATGATCCAATCACCTCCCACCAGGTCCCTCCCCCAACACTGGGAATAACAATTCAACATGAGATTTGGGTGAGGAGACAGAGCCAAACCATATCAGGGTCTGAGGCCTAATTGCTGGAAATGGAGGAAAGTATGCTAAAGTCATCTGACCAGAAGCTGTCTTAATTTCTTTGCACTGTGATTATTTTGTTTGGGATTGAAACATTCCCTGTCCCTGCATGCATCATATGTATGTTATCTTGTCATCCTGCACTATGAGCATCTGATTTGAAGGTATATGGTGTTGCTTCATACAATTCCATCACTTTGTGGAACAACAGCAAGATGTCTGGCAATAGTTTTTGGACAATTAGATATGGTCAACTTGAGATATTGTAAGAGGCTGAAGTTTGATTTAGTTTTGTGAAGGAAAACATGTATATCTTGTAAAGGATTTCTTAAATTTACTCTCAAGAGATTAATCTCATTTCATATTCTTCCTTGAGCCACTTAAATTTATTCTATATACCACAGGACCTTTACCAGAAGCATTGGTAACCATGGCTTTCCTTTTTCTGGTGGCCATATGTTTTCTTATCTTGTAAGTTATTAGCTCTCTCCAGTGAATCAGGGAGAACACAGAAGTGCATTCAATTAATTTCTTAGCTCAAAGGCATCAATCTGCAGTTTCTTACTTCCATTACATATGTCGGCAGTGCCTTTTATGAAGGCTGACTGCTATTTCTGAGACAGCACAAATTTAACCTGAACTCTTGGACAGGTTTTCTTGATGACATGGTTGATTTCCAAAAGGATTTTATTTTGATCAAGAACATGATTTTGAGGAATGGTAGAAGAGGTATTTTGGAGTAGATTTACTTTACAAACTCTTTCAAAATCTATTTTTATTTCAGTCTAAATTTCAAAGCAAATGCCACTTTACATAGTAACAGAACTCTTCCAGTGTGTAAAACATTTTTGTGATTAACGTTCTTAAATTATGATTAATTCAACATACATTGTTGATTACATACTATATGCCAGATACTACACTAGACATTGAAGTTCCAAAATAAAATATGTGCTCTTGCTTCAGAGATGAGAGTGTGTATAGTAGGGTGGTTGATTATCAAACCAGCATAATAAAATAAGGTACACGTTATGTGTTGCTATGAGACTGTGTTCAAAGGGCACTGAGAAAAGAACGAATGGCATACATCTTAAATGTTATGTTCTTTTTTTATGGAAGAAGATAAAAATAAGCAATGGTTAGGATTGGTGACAAGATAGCAATTGTGAAATAAAATAGGTGTCACAGTTACACTGGAAGCAGAATGATAATTTAGTACTCAATTGATAAAATGATTGCACTTTCACAATGGATTATCTACTATCAACAAAACCCAGGTCTCTTACATTGGGGGGAAAAAGTCTCCATCAAAATAAAGTTCACTCCTACTATTTGGCTGCTTTTAGTATTAACTATGTTTATTTGTGATAGCTGATAAATATCTGTGTTTTGAATATATTGCTCTTGATTCACAGGGGATATATATATATATATATATTTTTTACACACACACACACACACACACACTCTGAATAATTTCCTTAACTCTTCTTCCAGATCTTTCAGTAGATCTTTTTCAGACATATGCTTCCTTTAAGTCTCCAAATGCTTATTCTTCTACTTTACTATGCAGTATTTTTTTCTTTCATGTTCCATGGCATTGAATATTATGATATTTATTAAAACACAGATTTTGTTAGAATATGAGACAGGAGGATCACTTGAGCCCAGGAGTTTGAGATGAGCCTTGGCAATAAAGTAAATCCCCATCTCTCAAAAAAAAAAAAAAAAAACAGCCAGTGTGGTGGTGTGCATCTGTAGTTCAGCTCTACTCAGGAGGATGAGACGGGAGGATAACTTGAGCCCAGGAGTTTGAGGCTGCAGTGAGCTATGATTGTGCCACTGCACTCCAGCCTGTGCAACAGAATGAGACCCTGTTTCCAAAAAAAGAAAAAGAAAAAGAATACTGGATGAATGATTGCTCTTGATCTTTCTCCTTTTCATGAGTGGGGGTTAATTCTTTTTTCCTTAGGTTCACAAGGAGCAGGTTAATTCAGTTCATTCTTTTCAGTTCATATTTCAAAATCTGTTAAGTTTTTTCAGGAACACCTCTGCAGTATTGCAGGTTTATCTTCCTTCTACCTGTGTCTATTGGTTGTCTGTTCCTCTCAGCAGTCACTAATATGTGAAAAACTGCACTTTTCAATATGCATGATTACCAGCATTCTTCCCATCTCTACTTCCACTATCTGGGGCTCTATTCTACTCTGGCTAAGCTGGCACCCAGGCCACAAGGCAAAGTTTTTCCCACTCTTCCTCCTCCCCTCTTTGTAGTGGCAGAAGAACCTTTCCCCATCACTGCTTCAGGGTTACATCAAGTACTGCTTGACTACTACTGGTGTTCCCTCAAGGCCCAAGGCCTCTTCAGTCAGCTTGTGGTAAATGCCGCCAGGCCTAGGATTCTCCTTTCAGGGCAGTGGGCTCCTCTCTGTCCCACAGAAGTTCCAGAAATGCTGTCCAAGAGCTCAGACCTGAAATCAGGTACCCAAAAAGCCTGTTTGGTGCTCTACCCCACTGTGGCTGAGCTGGATCCTAAGCTGAAAGACAAAATCCTCTTTACTCTTCCCTCTCTTTTTCTCAAGCAGAAGGGGTCTCTCCCTGTAGCCACTTGAGCTGGGAATTTGCTGGTTCACATCTGAAGCTAGCACATCTGTGAGTCTCACTCAATGTCCCTGGTGAGCACCACTTGGCTGCTACTGCTGATTATTAGAAGCCCAAGGGATCTTTATTCAGCAGATAATGAATCCTGCCAGAACTGGGTCCTTCCCTTCAAGGAAGTGGGTTACCTCCCTGCTAAGGATGTGTATAGAAATGTCATCCAGAAGCTAGGGCCTGGAGTGGGGGGTCTCAGGATGCTGCCTATCCTACTGATTGCCCTATCCTACTGTGGCTGAGCTGGTATCCAAGTTGTAAAGCAAAGTCCTCTTAACTCTCCCCTCACCTCTCTTTAGGCAGAGGGAAGAATCTGTCTCAGAGCTGCAAGCTGTGTTTTCTAGGGTTGGAGGAGGGATGAAAAAAGCACTCCATTTGCCACCCCACCTGGTGTCTCACTGGATCGTATACATCTTAAATCCACTGGCTCCAAGCCCAGCACAGTACTAGGACTTGTCCAGGAATTGCAGTCCTTGTGGCCTAGACTGCCTTTCCTTATTTAGAACCCCAGAGCACTTTAGCCTGCAGTGGTAGGGCTTGCTGTAACTCAGGTTCCAACCACTGGGATCGGCAATTTTCCTCTGGCTAAGGCTGATCTAAATGCCCTGCATGTGAGTTCCAACAAGTTCTGCCTGATGTTGCTTTCAGCTGTGACAGGCAGCACTGAGTTCCAATGCAAAGTCTCACAATCACTGTGTTTTCCTCCCTCAAATGCACAGATTACTTCTTTGCATGTGGTTGCCACTAGAGAACTGGGAAGGGGTGGCATGGGCAATTCAAGACTGTCTTTCCTACCCTCTTTAGTGCATTTTTCAGTAATATAAAGTTAAAACCAGGTACTGTGTGCACACACCTGATTTTTGTTTTTTATGAAGGTGCATTTTTTGTGAGGATAGTTGTTCAATTTGATGTTCCTTTGGGGAGGACAATTAGTGGAGGATTCTATTCAGCCATCTTGCTCTGCCTCCTCCATCACTGCACTTCTTATCTTCTTTACCCAGCTTTACTTTTCTCCCTAGAGCATATTACCACCTAACATATTGTGTACTTGCTTGTTTATAGTCTCTCTTTCCCCAGTGGACTGCATACTCTATGAGGATAAGGACTTTGATTTTATTTATCCACCTCTATATCCCCAGGGCTTAAAAGAGAGCTCTTCATGAAGTAGATGCTCAATATATTTGTAGAATACATGGCATGAAGTGATACACGCAAAGCGAATGGGTAGAATATAGCAGTTTCATTTTAAATAAGCAATTAAGGAAAGGCTTTCTCAGGATGAGACACTTGAGCAGAGGCTAGGGAAGTAATGGGCCCTGTGAACGTCTGGGGGAATGTCATAGGCAAGAAAGAGAAAGGGAATGTGTTCTGGGAAAGAAATATGCTTGGAGACCAGTGATTTCTCTTGGTGATGATAATGAGTAATAACAAATCTTCTATTTTAATTAATTTTATCCTCTTGTTATTTATTTTAATATAGAATTCTAAGTCAGAAGTTGAAAGTGAGTGACCATTGAGCCAAATCCAGCCAAAAGACACATTTCATTTGGCACACATAATTTTTTATAGGATAAAATTATTTGCTAGCATTTAAAATGGAGAGACTTCACTTCTGGTTCTTCTAGACTTTTTGGTTTCTCCTGAACATCAGAATATTAAAAAGCCAGTGCCAGCAATCAGTTGGAACTGAGCAGTGGTGATCTCTATAAATGAGACTCAGTCTATTTACTTTCATTTCTCATCTTGCTCTACTGTCCTCAGTCTACTTGCTGCATTCACTAATGTTATCTGCCCCAACCAGAAGGCATTTGTTGTAGTCATACTCCTGGGTGCACTTAAAAAATATAATTTTTATACATTTAAAGAGTATAAGTAAAATTTTCTTACATGAATATATTGTGTAGTGCTGAAGTCTGGGCTTTTAATATACCCATCACTTGAATAGTGAACATTGTACCGAACAACCAGTTTTTTCAATCCTCATCCCACTCCCTCTCTCCCACCTTTCAAAGTCTCCAATGTCTATTTTTCCAATTTCTATGTCCATGTAGGATGACATGAATATTCTTTCTAAAAGTGTCTGTGAAAGTTCACCTGAAAATGGCATGTGCACTTTTCTAAGTAAAGCTTAATGACTATTTAGAGGCTTTTATAATACATTAGATGTTCCTGATCAAAATAATATTAAGAAAAGATTATTTTTTAAATTGCTCTTTGTTCACAAACTTTTCAACTGAAAGATAGAAATGCATAATTTACTGAAAATAATATGACTTTTAGCTGTCAAAAATTTTAAGTTATGTCGCAGTTAATATTTTATTAGATATATTTTATCAAAGGCAGACAACCTGTCATGCTGTAACTTAATTTTTCTTTTACAGAGATCATAGGGAGAAGTTGTTCAGAAATCTCCTCTTGTCTTGCACTGAGAGAGAGGATCATAGAAAGGGCACTCATTGACTTCTAATTATCTAACATCTAAGATGCCCACTTCCTCAGCCTTGCCAATATTTGATTGAACTTAAGCTTGTCTTCATTCAGCCTTTTTAAAGGCTATTTGGCTATAGGGGCTCAAGAACAGGCAATGTGAGTCTGCCGTATATCTTGATCTCTATGAATTTATTCTAATTGGATATAACTGTAATGTTGTGAGATGCCTGGATATCTTTGAATAAAATGTAAAGACTAAAATGTGTGAAGTAAATTGTTTTAGTTATGCTGCACACACAGGTGATCAATATGATAGTGTGATTGAATGAATGAGTCATTAGGCTTTTAGTTTTCAGTAAGCGCTATTTAAAAGTAAAAAGATTCCTAGCTGTCTGAACTTAAGTTAGCAGAAACACCTGTGCAAATCTGGGAGCCTGTACTTTAACTGAGCTTGAAGCTTTATTATAGGCACAATTAAACTAATTATACAATCAGATTTTCTAGACATGATAAACTTCTCTGTAGCATCATGTAAGAGCTTTTTGCAATTTTGCATTTTCTAGTTGTACACATCAATTTGCTAGGAGAGGCATGCAAATTTTAATACATTTTAGAAATATTTTCATACTATAACTGAAATAGCAAATGAAATATAGGTCTGTAGAAGAAAGTGTTGCACTTAAAACTCTTTAAGTGTACAAAAAATAATGTACACATTGGCAGCTACCGTAACACAATTTCTATTAGTCCATTTGGGCTGCTATAACCCAGTCCCTTAAAGTGAGTAATTTATATCTCTGGAACACAGCTAAAGCAGTGTTTAGATGGAAATTTATAGCACTAAATGCCCACAGGAGAAAGCAGGAAAGATCTAAAATCGACACCGTAACATCACAATTTAAAAAACTAGAGAAGCAAGAGCAAAAGCTAGCTGAAGACAAGAAATAACTGAGATCAGAGCAGAACTGAAGGAGGTAGAGACACAAAAAACCCTTCAGAAAATCAATGAATTCAGGAGCTGGTTTTTGGAAAAGATTAACAAAATAGATAAACCACTAGCCAGATTAATAAAGAAGAAAAGAGAGAAGAATCAAATAGACACAATAAAAAAATTATAAAGGGGATATCACCACTGATCCCACAGAAATACAAACTACCATCAGAGAATACCATAAATACCTCTATGCAAATAAACTAGAAAATCTAGAAGAAATAGATAAATTGCTGGACACATACACCCTCCCAAGACTAAACCAGGAAAAAGTCAAATCCCTGAATAGATCAATAACAAGTTCTGAAATTGAGGCAGTAATTAATAGGCTACCAACCAATCCAAGCCCAGGACCAGATGGATTCACAGCCAAATTCTACCAGAGGTACAAAGAGGAGCTGGTACTATTCCTTCTGAAACTATTCCAAACAATAGAATAAGAGGGATTCCTCCCTAACTCATTTTATAAGGCCAGCATCATCCTGATACCAAAACCTGGCAGAGACAAAACAAAAAAAAGAAAATTTCAGGCCAATATCCCTCATGAACATCAATGTGAAAATCCCCAATAAAATACTGGCAAACCGAATCCAGCAGCACATCAAAAAGCTTATCCATCACGATCAAGGTGGCTTCATCCCTGGAATGCAAGGCTGGTTCAACATATACAAATCAATAAATGTAATCCATCACATAAACCGAACCAATTACAAAACCCACATGATTATCTCAATAGATGCAGAAAAGGCCTTTGACAAAATTCAACACCCCTTTATGCTAAAAACTCTCAACAAACTAGATATTGATGGAATGTATCTCAAAATAATAAGAGCTATTTATGACAAACCCACAGCCAATATCATACTGAATGGGCAAAAGCTGGAAGCATTCCCTTTGAAAACCAGCATAAGACAAGAATGCCCTCTCTCACCACTCGTATTCAACACAGTATTGGAAGTTCTAGCCAGAGCAATCAGACGAGAGAAAGAAAGAAAGGGTATTCAAATAGGAAGAGAGGAAGTCAAATTGTCTCTATCTGCAGATGACATGACTGTATATTTAGAAAAGCCCATTGTCTCAGTCCAAAATCTCCTTAAGATGATAAGCAACTTCAGCAAAGTCTCAGGATACAAATCAATGTGCAATTGATACAGCACTACTATACACTAATAATAGACAAACAGAGAGCCAAATCGTGACTGAATTACCATTCACAATTGCTAAAAAGATAATAAAATACCTAGGAATACAACTTTCAAGGGATGTGAAGGACCTGTTCAAGGAGAACTACAAACCATTGCTCAAAGAAGTAAAAGAGAACACAAACAAATAGAAAAACATTCTATGCTCATGGATAGGAAGAATCAATATTGTATAAATTGCCATACTGCTCAAGTAATTTATAGATTCGATGCTATCCCCATGAAGCTACCATTGATTTTCTTCAAAAAATTAGAAAAAAAGACTTTAAATTTCATATGGAACCAAAAAAGAGCCCCTATACCCAAGACAATCCTAAGCAAAAAGAACAAAGCAGGAGGCATCACACTACCTGACTTCAAACTATACTACAAGGCTACAGTAATCAAAACAGCATGGTACTGGTACCAAAACAGATATATAGAGCAATGGAACAAAGCAGAGGCCTCAGAAATAACACTGCATCTACAACCATTGGATCTTTGTCAAACCTGACAAAAACAAGAAATAAGGAAAGGATTCTCTGTTTAATAAATGGTGTTGGGAAAACTGGCCAGCCATATGGAGAAAACTGAAACTGGACCCCTTCTTTACACCTTATACAAAAATTAACTTGAGATGGATTAAAGACTCAAACATAAGACCTAAAACTATAAGAACCCTAGAAGAAAATCTGGGCAATACCATTCAGGGCATAGGCATGGGCAAAGACTTCATGACTAAAACACCAAAAGTAATCGCAACAAAAGCCAAAACTCACAAATGGGATCTAATTAAATTAAAGAGCTTCTGCACAGCAAAAGAAACTATCATCAGAGCAAACAGGCAACCTAGAGAATGGGAGAAAATTATTGCAATCTATCCATCTGACAAGGGGCTAATATCCAGAAGCTATAAGTAACTTAAATTTACAAGAAAAAAACAAACAACCCCAACAAAAAGTGGGCAAAGGATATGAACAGATGTTTCTCAAAAGAAGACATTTATGCAGCCAACAAACATATGAAAGAAAGCTCATCATCACTGGTCATTAGAGAAATGCAAATCAAAACCACAATGAGATACCATCTCACACCAGTTAGAATGGTGGTCATTAAAAAGTCAGAAAACAACAGATGCTGGAGAGGATGTGGAGAAATAGAAATGCTTTTACACTGTTGGTAGGAGTGTAAATTAGTTCAACCATTGTGGAAGACAGTGTGGCGATTCCTCAAGGATCTAGAACCAGAAATACCATTTGACCCGGCAATCCCATTACTGAGTTTATACCCAAAGGATTATAAATAATTCTACTATAAAGACACAGCACACGTATGTTTATTGCAGCACTATTCACAATAGCAAAAACTTGGAACCAACCCAAATTCCTATCAATGATAGACTGGATAAAGAAAATGTGGCACATATATACCATGGAATAGTATGCAGGATGAGTAAAAAAGGGTGAGTTCATGTCCTTTGGAGGGACATGGATGAAGCTGGAAACCATCATTCTCAACAAACTAACATAGGAACAGAAAACCAAACACTGCATGTTCTCACTCATAAGTGGGAGTTGGACAATGAGAACACGTGGACACAGGGAGGGGAATATCACACACCAGGGCCTATTGTGGGGTAGGGGGCTAGGGGAGGGATAGCATTAGGAGAAATACCTAATCTAGATGATGGGTTGATGGGTGCAGCAAACCACCATGGCATGTGTATACCTATGTAACAAACCTGCACATTCTGCACATGTATCCCAAAACTTAAAATAATAATAATAAAAGAATTCTCATTCATTGCTTGTGGGAATGTAACATGGCAAAAAAATGAGTAATTTATAAACAATAGAAATTTATTGTTAACAGCTCTGGACATCAACCCACTGGCAGATTTGGTGTCTGGTAAGGGCTTGCTCTCTACTTCAAAGATGGAGCCGTCTTGTCATGTCCTCATACGGCAGAAGAGGTGGAAAAGGGGCAAACAGGCTCCCCCAAGCCCTTTTATAAGGGCACTAATCCCATTCATTAGGGCAGGGCCCTCAAGATCTAATCACCTCCCAAAGGCCCCACCTTTTAATGGTTTGACATATGAATTTTGGAGGGACACAAACATTCAGACCATAGCACAGTTACATGTATTAAAGTAAATTAAGAGAACAAGCCTAAAGAATCACTGAGCAAACAAGGCCAGTCAGGCCTCATAAGTGACCTTAACCTTGCTTGATTTACAAGCAGAAACAAAACTTAATTTGAGCTATTTCTTGTGAATGCCTGTATCAAAGAAAAACAGAGCTTAAGCTCAACCAGTCAGAAATAGTCAACTGACATATAATTATATAACTGGGGACTTTCTAACAGGATAGACCAAATAAAGCAACTGTGAAACTGTAATCAATCAAATATTGTCTTTGCTTTGCCTCCATGTTTTTCCTATAAATCTCCCTCTTTGCTTTCCCTTAGTGGAGCTCCTGAATCACTAATGGTTTGAAGCTGCCCAAAACATAAATTGCTGTTTGCTCAAATAAACTCTTTAAAATTTTATCGTGCCCCAATTTACTCTTTAAAATGGCTTCTACTTGTAAATGAGTATTTTTTATTTGAATTACAGCCTGTCACTTTAAATAAAGAAATGGTCAGCTATTTCATACAATCATTAAAGGTATTTCCTAATGATAAAGAAAATGGAAGATAGAGTATAATAAAAAAGATATTAATTATGGAAATGATTTGCTTACCAAAATATGTGAGTCTTACATAATTCCCCCAAAGTTTGGGTGTGACTCTCTTGCAGGAAAATATCTTATTAAAAATCAGAATATAATTTGCATATCTGTTAAAAATACTGGATTTATGTTTATGTACACACATAATTTTAATTTGGCTTATTGCAGCTTGTTTAGTGACTAATTCAAAAATACTAGTGATTAGTTTTCAAAAGTCCCTAGGTTTCTGTGAATCTTTACTGAAAGTGAACCATCTTAACATCTTTACAAATGTAGTCACCATAATGAGATAGAATTCAAAAGGTCATTTTACCAGTGGTGCCAAAAGTGGGATTACTGAGGCAATCCATTAGGATTTGCTAATATTTAATTAAACACTTGACACTGGCACCCTCAGCAGGCACGTATGTCATATGGTAGCCTATGGGGAGTTATCGTAAGGGAGGCGTAGATGTCCTAAAACAAAGATGTTTACATAGCCCTTTGTGTATTCATTTGATTTCAACATATTGTGATTATTGAAATTTATTTCTGCCTAATTAGGTAAATTTACAGATTATATTAATCAGTTTTGATGAAACTAGACCTCTCAAAGTGAGCAAATTGTTTAAAAAATATTTCTGCGAATAAATCCTAGCTTGAAGATATTACTGATAATGCAAGCGTAAATAATCAACAAGTAAATGGCAGAATTAACACTTTGGAAGCTAGCATTTGCTCTTCTGCCACATGGTGAACTCAAATCAATAACCTAATAAAATTTGAGATATTGGTTAAAAAAATATAAAATTATGAGGGTGAGGCTTTTTGAAATTTGAATTGCATCCAGCATCATTAAGGACAAATCTTGTCCTAAGTGTTTATTTAGCCCTGAGATGTTAGCTAATCACAGTATAAAACCATTATGAGAACAAGACATTGAAAGCACTGGGAAGCAAAGGACTATTCTTTCAATACTACTTAGAATTATATGATAATCCATTACTTTGTAAAAACTTAATCAAATATAATAATTGTTTAGATGATAAATTTGAGGTTTCTTAATTGTAAAAGATGAAATGCCATGTACTGTTAGGGAAACATTTGTTCTTGCTCTGGTTAAAAAGTAGCTGTAAGCAACCAAAGTAAGATGTCCCATAAAGAATATATTCTCAATACAAATGATTTCATTAAACAAAAAGTATTTTATTGACTAAGTCTATATGTGTAACCACTGATAAAGCTGCTGATTGGTTTGTAATCATTAATAAAAATGTTCCTGGTCATGATTATAGAGATATCTTCACAATGGAAATGTATTCATTGTATTATTTGTAGAAAAAATTTGAAAATGAAATCACATCATTTTCAAATGTTATGAATATAGCTAATTTTGTAAAAAGAAGACTATTCAATAGAAGAACTCTTTGTATGTTATTTTTAACACAATACGAGTGACCATAAAACTCTTTTTTATGCACTGCAATTTTCTGGTTGTATTATAACAAGTCCTTAAAGGAGTTGGCAACTTAAAAAAAGATATAATTTTTCTTTTAAAAAAGACAAGTTTCCTAAATTTGCTGACATTTCCAGGAATGAAGAGATGTACTACCTGGAATATATATATATTTCAAAATAAGACATAACCTGTTTCTTCAAGTTAAAATTGAGATGTTAACAAAGAGTGAGAAAATGAATACTTATTCAAAGAAACTTATGTTATGACAAGAGAATATTGAGAATAGATACTTGGAAATATTCCCATAGTAATGTGGTTTTGTTGACAAAAACAATTCTAAGCATTTCACCTATAAAATCTAGTCTGCATATCTGAAATTAGAATTTTCTAGTCTGTAAAATCTCCCAAATGAAGAGCTTTATTAGGTTTTAAATCTATGTTTTAAATATAAAAATATACTTGTTTTGTAAGACTTGATTGCCATCAGAAAAGGTAAAATTTTACTAGCAGCTTCATAATTATTTAGACAGATAGACGGGACTGAAAAAATGTGTCATGATTTAGTAGGAGCTGCAATGACTCACTTTTTCTATTTGGACCTATATAATTTTGTAGGGCATCCTTTTTAGATATTTATGGCCACTCAGACAAATATGAAAATAATTTATAAACCAGACATTAAAATTAGCATCTCACAGAATGTTATACAAATATTAATAAAATAAATTCTAAATATTATACACTTGGGGTATGTATTCACATTTTCCTTTTTTCTGTTTGAGTTTAGGATGAAAATATCCAGGTACTACTGATGTAAGCACGCCTGCTGCTACAAGATGCCCCAGACTTGAGCTGCCCAGTTACATGAGCCTTAGTCCTAGTATAAAGTCCTTACCATCAGAAGTGTCCACAATAGCTCATTTTAAGACAGAATGTGAAACATTTCTTTATAATATTATGTTTTTTTTCATTTAGTCTAGAAAAAAGCCTTATTCTGCACTTTTTTTTTAATTGAAGTGTCACATAGTGACGTTTGACAGTGTTTTCTTCTCATTCAAGTTAAAGCCTTGGATCCCTTGCCTGGATCCCATCTCCACTGTTACCACCACTCCCCACCATCTCCTCTTCATTTTCTTTCTTTCTATCTTCAAACATTATTAATTCTTTCCTGTTTTGAAAACAAAACAAACAAAAAACAAAGTTTCACTTTTACTCTAGTAATCTATTTTGTGTTTCCTTATTGCCAAAGCATAAACAAATAGGGAATCTATCCTCTGCTCCAATTTCATCTTCACTCACTCCTTTTTCATACCTTGGAAAAGGTTGGAAAGACTCCATTGTTTATATTTGAAAATTTTCTCTTTTCTTTTTAAAGTCACTAATGACTAATTGATAATTGAATGCCCCTTTTCTATTCTTCTCTGTGGTTTCTCTGAAGCATTTCACACCACTGTCTAAAATCCTCATCACACCTCTTTTTTGTCACTTCTCTGATGTTATACTATCATACCCTCTTCTCTAGGATAGCTGTTTACTCTTTGTTCATGTCCCTGAATTACCAATTTTCTATATTCATCACTATTTAATCCCTGACACTCTGGATCAAAGAGGAATATATTCTTTATATAGGAACCTTTTTGTATTTTCCCCAGGTAATTTTTTCCCATCATCTAATTCAGTCATGATACTGTCAGGAAACTAAATCTACCCCCAGATTATTCAAATGAAGAGACTTAAATAAAAGGATTACACAGTTGCGGGCCGAGTGAAGGGCTGAAAAAAAAAATAGAAGGATGGAGAGGTGCTTAGAAAAGAATAATATTGGGAAATTATCTCCACCTTGAGGGCTAAAGCAAAACAGAGACTCAAACTTACAAGAGCCCAGCGAGGCCTGAAACCTGGCAGGAGGAGACTGTTAAGGTGGAGCTGTAATGGTGGAGGGACACAGTTACCGTCAGAAATCAGACTTGAAGCCAGGAGGGAACAGAGAAGAAACACCCTGACTGCTTTCTCCTCCTACCAACCCCTCCAATTCCCTGTCCCTGCCTCCTATGGGCCAAACCCAACCTGAAGCCAGCTGATGAGTGAGGCTGGATAGGCAGTCTGTGGAGATCAGCCTCCTGAGGAACAGAGTGGGCAGAGGGTGAAGACAGCCAGCCAGTACATCACCTCTTTGCAAATAACTACATTTTTTTTTTGCAGTTGGACCTCTCACATAAACCTAATTTCTAAGTCAACCGTCTATTAGCTATTTCCACATGATTTTCTTTCTATTCCTTCAAATACGCTATGTCTAAAGGCAAGTACCATCTCCTTTTTCCAAACCTGACCCTCAACTAGCCTCACATTTCAACTCATGCCATGCTTGCTTTGTGATTTTCTCTGACCTGTATCCTAGTTCCACTATGTAATTCTGGGACCATATTTGACTTTACCTGAATCTTGAGACTCATTCTCTACTTTGAATCACACTGACAGAAATTTAATGTCTTATTTGTTTCCAGTGTCTATCTCATCTTGCTCTTCCTACTATCCCATATCCTTGGGGAATGAAGTTTTGTCCTAGTGGCTGAAATCTGGCAGTTTACAGATGGTCTTCTGAGCAACTGTGGTGCATCTGATCTGCCTGGTTCTCTGAAGAGACCCTATTCTTAAAGCCTCAGCTGTCTTGCTCTGCCTATCTTTTAGAGCACCTATTGGGTGAGATATTCCCCATGCTGACTCCCTGTCGGGGTGCCTTCTGGATTAGCATTAATCTTCTGGTTTAGTGTTGTGTTTGCTAGACTAGATTTTCTTTTTAAAACTTATATGCAAATCTGTGATCCCTAGTGCCTGCCTCCTCTGGCAGGCACGTAGAGTTCTAGGTGCTAGTCCTTCCCAAGTGGAGAAACTACTGGATTGTTCTGAGTTATGGAGCTACTGTGATCTGCACTCTAGTTGAATAAGTCAGAAACTTTTTTTTTTTTTTTTTTTTGAGACAGGGTTTCACTCTTGCTGCCCAGGCTGGAGTGCAATGGCATGATCTCAGCTCACCGCAACCTCCACCTTCCAGGTTCAAGCAATTTTCCCGCCTTAGCCTCCGGAGTAGCTGGGATTACAGGCACCCATCACCATGCCTGGCTAATTTTTATATTTTTAGTAGAGTCAGTGTTTCACCATGTTAGCCAGGCTGGTCTCGAACTCCTGAACTCAGGTGATCCACCAGCCTTGACCACCCAAAGTGCTAAGATTACAGGCATGAGCCACCACTCCCAGCCCTTTTAACCTTTATTTTTCTGATCTAAAAAACATGCAGCCAAATTATTAAAATACAAGAAAATACAAAAAAGCATTGAAAGCAAATAAAATCCACCTATGTTTCTAATGTCAACATCCTGAAATAAAAACTAATAATATTGGGGGGTATTTCTAACTATTTCAAATATATATGGATACATATGTGCATGTGTGTGTGTGGTAATAAATACATACTTTAAAATACATATATAGATAATGTTCATATAATGTTTCACATATCTTTTACTTTTATTTATTTATTTGTTTTTAGACAAGTTCTTACTCTGTCGCCCAGACGGGAGTGCAGCGGTGCAATCAAAACTCACTGCAGCCTCAACCTCCTGGGCTCAAGTGACCCTCCCACCTCAGCCTCCTAAGTAGCTAGGACCACAGGCATGTGCCACCACACCCAACTAATTTTTTAATTTTTTTGTAGAGTGGGGGCCTCCCTATGTTGACTAGGCTGGTCTTGAACTCCTGGACTCCCACTTCAGCCTCCCACAGTACTGAGATTACAGGCATGAGCAACTGCATCTGGCTCATATCTCTTTCAAAAATAATATATGTATATACACAACATATTCATGAATAAACATATGAATAAAATATGTATGAAAATATATGTATAGATATGTGTACATAGTTTTATAGGACATCTTTTTAGCTTAATATTTTTCATGAAAAAATAAGTTCCTAAATACTTTTGGAAAACATTTTACTGGCTAAATAATATTGCGTGTAAGGATGCGCCATGAGGCACTCTGTCACCCACTTTGTTGAATCCTTTTATTTGCTTCCAGCTTGTATCTTTGTAGAGCATCAGATTTTTTTTCCTTTAGGACAGAGTCTGCAAAGTGGAATTACTGAGTCGAAGGGAATTAGATGTATTAAATAAAGGCTCTTGAAACACACTGTGAAGTTGCTGTCGAAACAAAATAAAGCAATATGTGCTTCTACCAGAAGTGTTTGTGCACACATGTACCAATGTCCCTTTCTTGCCACGTTCTTCTTACAGGGAATATTTTTATTAAATACTATTTTAAATTTTTGTGGGTACATAGTGTGTGTGCGTGTGTGTGTGTGTATATATAGTGCATGAGATGTTTTATACAGGCATGCAATTTGAAATAACTACATCATGGAGAATGGGGTATGTATCCCCTCAGACCTTTTTTCTTTGAGTTACAAACAATACAGTTACATTCTTTTAGTTATTTTAAAATGTACAATTAAGTTATTGTTGACTGTATTCACTCTGTTGTGCTATCAAATAGTAGGTCTTATTCATTCCTTCTGTTGTTTCTAACCCATTAACTATCTCTCCGTGCCCCACAGCCCCTACTACCTGTCCAAGCCTTTAGTAACCATCATTTTACTCTCTATCTCCATGAGTTCAATTGTTTTGATTATTAGATCCCACAAATAAGTGAGAACAAGCAAAATTTGTCTTTCTGTGCCTGGCTTATTTCACTGAACATAATGATTTCCATTTCCATCCATGTTTTTGCAAATGACAGGATCTCGTTCTTTTTATGGCTGAATAGTACTCCATTGTGTATATGTACTACATTTTCTGTATCCATTCATCTATTGACGAACATTTAGATTGCTTCCAAATCTTAGCTACTGTGAACAGTGCTGCAACAAACATGAATGTGTGGGTATTTCTTTGATAAACTGATTTCCTTATTTTGGGTATATACCCAGCAGTGGGACTGCTGGATCATATGGTAGCTCAATTTTTAGTTTTTTGAGGAGCCTCCAGACTGCTCTTCACAGGGGCTGTGCTAATTTACATTCCCACCAACAGTGTACAAGGATTCCCTTTCCTCCACATTCTCACCAGCATTTGTTACTGTCTGTCTTTTGGATAAAAGCCATTTAACTGGGGTGAGATGATATCTCATTGTACTTTTGATTTGCATTCCTCTGATGATCCATGATGTTGAGCACTTTTTTATAGCCTGTTTCATTTATATGTCTTCTTTTGAGAAATTCCTATTCAAATCTTTTGCCCATTTTCTAATCAGATTATTATATTTTTTCCCTATAGAGTTTTTTGAGTTCCTTATGTATTCTGGCTCTTAATCCCTTGTCATATGGGTAGTTTGCAAACATTTTCTGCCATTGTGTGGGTTGTCTCTCACTTTGTTGATTGTTTCCTTTGGTGTGCAGAAGCTTTTTAACTTGATGTGATTCTATTTGTCCATTTTTGCTTTGGTTGCCTGTTGTGGGGCATTGCTGTGGGGTATTGCAATATCTGTTTGTGGGGTATTGCTCAAGAAATTTTTGCCCAGACCTATGTCCTAGAGATTTCCCCTGATGTTTCCTGGTAGTAGTTTCATAACTTGAGGTGCTAGATTTAAGTCTTTAATCCATTTTGATTTGATTTTTTTGTATATGTTGAGAGATTGTATATGTTTAGTTTCATTATTCTGCATATAGATATCCAGCTTTCCCAGCACTATTTATTGAAGAGGCTGTTTTTTTCCCAGTGTATGTTCTTGGCACCTTTGTCGAAAATGAGTTCACTATAGGTGTCTGGATTTATTTCTGGGTTCTCTATTCTATTCCATTGGTTTATGTCAGTACACGTCATTTTGGTTACTATAGCTGAGCAGTATAATTTGAAGTCTGGTAATGTGATTACTTTATTTTTTTTTTCCTTAGGATACCTTTAGCTCTTCTGGGTCTTTTGTGATCCCATATAAATTTTAGGATTTTTTTTCTATTTCTGTGAAAAATGTTATTGGTATTTTGATAGGGATTGGATTGAAATGTAGATTGCTTTGGGTAGTGTGGACACTCAGACCACAAGATGCAGTCTTTCCAGCTCTTCTCCCCTCTTTCCAAAAGCAAAGGAGTTTTGCATGGTACCACTGCCTCCACAGACCATGTCCCTTAAGGCCCAAGTGCTGCCTAGCCTAGGACTCACACTTCAGGGCAGCGGGCTCCCCTCTGACTCAGGGCAGGCCTAGAGATTGCTGTCCAAGAGTCAAGTCATGAAATCAGGGACCCCAAGAACATACTTGCTGCTGTGATTATGCTGGTACCTGAAGCCAGAAAGTCTCAGAAACTCACCCAAGGCCCTGGACGTAGTACCTGGGTATTACTGCTGGTTATTCAGGGCCCAGTGACTCTTCCATTAGCAGGTGATAAATGCTGCCAGGACTGGGTCTTCCTTTTCAAGGCAGTGGGTTCATTTCTGGCCAGGTTGTGTCTAGAAATGTCGTTTGGAGCTAGGGCCTGGAATGGGGTCCTCACGACTCTGACCAGTGCTTTATCCTGCTGTGGCTTAGCTGGTACCCAAGATGTAAGACAAAGTCCTCCCTGCTCTTCCCTCTCCTCTCCTCAAGTGGAAGGAAACGGTCACTTCTGCAGCCATGAAATGTGCAGCCTGGGGTTTGGGGAGGGGTGATGCCAGCACTCCCTTAGCTGCCCTAGCTGGTGTCTCACTAGATCATGTTTCCCCCCACAGTGCACTGTCTCTGGGCCTACTTCTGCACTAGGACTTGCCTAAGAGTTACAGTGAGAGGTGACAGCGTGCTGGCAGTCCTCACAGCCCTCGCGCGCTCTCGGCGCCTCTTCTGCCTGGGCTCCTACTTTGGCGGCACTTGAGGAGCCCTTCAGCCCACCGCTGCACTGTGGGAGCTCCTTTCTGGGCTGGCCAAGGCCGGAGCAGGCTCCGTCAGCTTGCAGGGAGGTGTGGAGGGAGAGGCGCAAGCGGGAACCGGGGCTGCACGCTGCGCTTGCGGGCCAGCTGGAGTTCTGGGTGGGCGTGGGCTTGGCGGGCCCCGCACTCGGAGCAGCCGGCAGGCCCTGCTGGCCCCGGTCAATGAGGGACTTAGCACCCAGGCCAGCAGCTGCCGAGAGTATACCGGGTCCCCCAGCAGTGCGAGCCCACCGGCGCCGCGCTCGATTTCTCACCGGGCCTTAGCTGCCTTCCCTCAGGGCAGGGCTCGGGACCTGCAGCCCGCCAAGCCTGAGCCTCCCACCCGCTCCATGGGCTCTGTGCGGCCGCAGCCTCCCCGACAAGCGCCGCCCCCTGCTCCAGGGCGCCCAGTCCCATCGACCGCCCAAGGGCTGAGGAGTGCGAGCCCATGGTGCAGCACTGGCAGGCAGCTCCACCTGCGGCCCCTGTGTGGGATCCACTGGGTGAAGCCAGCTGGGCTCCTGAGTCTGGTGGGGATGTGGAGAGTCTTTATGTCTAGCTCAGGGATTGTAAACACACCAATCAGCACCCTGTGTCTAGCTCAGGGTTTGTGAGTGCACCAATGGACACTCTGTATCTAGCTGCTCTGGTGGGGCCTTGGAGAACCTTTATGTCTAGCTCAGGGATTGTAAATACACCAATCGGCACTCTGTATCTAGCTCAAGGTTTGTAAACACACCAATCAGCACCCTGTGTTTAGCTCAAGGTTTGTGAGTGCACCAGTGGACACTCTGTATCTAGCTGCTCCGGTGGGGCCTTGGAGAACCTTTGTGTGGATACTCTGTATCTAACTAATCTGAAGGGGAGGAGGAGAACCTTTGTATCTAGCTCAGGGATTGTAAACGCACCAATCAGCGCCCTGTCAAAACAGGCCGCTGGGCTCTACCAATCAGCAGAATGTGGATGGGGCCAGAAAAGAGAATAAAAAAAGCAGGCTGACACAGCCGGCAGTGGCAACCCGCTGGGGTCACCTTCCACATCTTGGAAGCTTTGTTCTTTCACTCTTTGCAATAAATCTTGCTGCTGCTCACTATTTGGGTCCACCCTGCTTTTATGAGCTGTAACACTCACCGCAGAAGTCTGCAGCTTCACTCCTGAAGCCAGCGAGACCATGAGCCCACCAGGAGGAGCGAACAACTCCAGACGCCCCGCCTTAAGAGCTGTAACACTCACCGCGAAGGTCTGCAGCTTCACTCCTGAGCCAGCGAGACCATGAACCCACCAGAAGGAAGAAACTCCGAACACATCCGAACATCAGAAGGAACAAACTCCAGACACGCCACCTTAAGAGCTATAACACTCACCGCGAGGGTCCGCGGCTTCATTCTTGAAGTTAGTGAGACCAAGAACCCACCAATTCCGGACACAATAGTACTTACGGCCTAGACTGCTTCTCACGTTTACTTAAGAGACACAGAGTACTGTAGCTCTTCCTGGAGAGGTTTACAGAAAGCCATGTTCAGACCACTGGGATTTGTGATTCTCCTCTGGCTAGGGCTGGTTTACATGCTCCCTCCATGGTGGGGAGTGGGGTGTCAGCTAAGTTTGGTCCAGTGTTCCTTTCTGCTCTAACAGGACGGTGCTGAGTTTAATGCCTCACAATTGCTGTGGTCTCTCTCTCTCCCCCAGCATCCAGAGATGCTTTCCACACCACGCTGCCATGTGGGGAAGGGGAGAGAATCCTCCACAATTCAGGACTGTTTTTTTTCTGTCTCTTCAGTGCATTTTTCAGCGATATGAAGCTAAAGACAGATACTACGAGTGCTCACCTGATAACTGGTTCTTATGAAGGTGTTTTTTCTGTGTAGATAGTTGTTAATTGGTGTCCTTGTTGAAGGGATGATGGGTGAAGCATTTTATTCCTCCGTCTTGCTGTGCCTCCTCCCTCTCAAGTGAGTATTTTTACATTAGAAAAATTCTCGACTTACGTGGCTCAAATTTCCTTAGTGTTTAAATGATGTTTCTTTTACTGCATCATGATAAACAGAGAACATTTTGAAGAAACTGGGCTCCTTATTGTCTCACAGTAAAAACAAAATGGAGGACACCTTCCCTTATCTTTGTGTCCTTCCCAGCTTATTTTCCATTGGATGTGTTCTATCTGTTTACTTGTCTCTCAAGGAGCCAGGGAAATTTGTACTTACCTGTAAGAAGGATAGTAAATGAAAACTACCCAGGAATCCCTTCCTGGATGAGTGTACAGGGCACTCAGAAGTTAACGGTGCATTCCAAGGTTAGAGGTCTCGATTGGAGGCTATATCGGATGAAAATTTGACTCACAGAGTGTGACAATAGCAAAAGAAACTCTGTTAACCTTCTTCTTTTCTGTGATAAGACATGTAGAGAAACAGAAAAGACAGTTTCAATTTATTTTCGTGGCCTTTAAAAAACTATGTTGTTCCTCCCTTCCTGCTCCCACTTCTTTTTGATAAGTGTGATACTTGTTGATGAAAATGTAAAGAAAATGCACCATATGAGGTTCTGTGGTACTTTTCTTAATTTCGAGAACGGAAGTGTGAAATTCTCTGAAGTATGGTGCTAAAGGTATATAAATGCTGTCTTATTTTGAGAATTAGCTCAGTAAACCTATCTCTAATTTTGCCCATAAAAAAGAGAAGCCATTCTCTTCAGTTTGTTCTACGAGGCTTTACTTCCATTTATCAGCCATTCCCTCTACAAGCAGAAGAGGATCTTGAAGATATATATGTGTGTGTGTGTGTGTGAGTGTGTGTGGGTGTGTAGATTGTTATTTCACTATATTAAAAACCATGAATCTTTCATGTGAGAGTTTGTAAGATAAGCTACATTGTCTCCATGACAAATGAAAGGTAAGACAAAGCAGTAAATATTTATCTTAGTCAAAATAAGAGCTCAAAAATATTCTTGTGTTGTTAATTTCCATTTTTCCCTGTCATTAGCTTTGTACTACTTCTTGTCAATTTCCCAAAGGGAAATAGAGCAAAACAAATGGAAAAGAGTTTCTGGCTTCCTCTCTCTTTTAAAAAAATTTAAAAAAAAGAAAGAAAAAGAAAAAGAGAAATCCCAACTGAAAACAACATTTAAATCAAGCTTACAGTCACACATTTTGATATCAAAAAATGTTTTACCAGTTGGAGACTGAAAACATGGATCTAATCAAAAGCTTCTTTTCTCATTAATATCAATTTTCTTTTAGAGGCATTTATTTGCTAATTTTCAAAGGTGAGTTAATAATTTCTCTTAAGTCTGAGAACTCGTCTTGAACAAAAATATCATAGAAAGAATCTATACATAGCATTTAAATCTTTTTTATCAGTCTTTTATACCATGTGTAGTGAATTATGTCCTTCTTGAATTCATAATTAGAGGAGGGAGCAGATGGCTGGGACTTATTGTAAAATTTTGTGCCTATTAAACAGTAAGTTATGCATTCTCAGTAACTATTCTTTGTAGTGAGATAAGCCAAATATTTAAATTATTTTAAAGGATGAAACAAAATACATTTTATCCTGTAGATTAATGCGCTCTATACATCAGAATCACTTGGCAGTTGTTTTGAATTACTATATGCTAACTGCATGGAATCTTTCTAAATCCTTTTCATAGATACTGCGATACAGACACTTTTGGAACAAGAGTTCTTATAATGCAACCAGCAATTTTATCCCTTTCCACTGTATTTTCAAACCCTTCCTTTATGATGACTATTTTCAAAGGTATTTGATCTACATCAAAGCTATCTTACTTTTTCTTTTTATAAAGATACTTTTGAGCATGGGGGCTATGGGTAGAGACAGATGATTGAGCCCATCATTTTCTGATTTTGTTCTAATTGTACCCAGAAGAGGTGCTGAGAGTAGGCAGCTGCCAGAGGTGTGCCTATATATCCTAGTAGTACCCACACATTCACAACCCCAGTTCAGTGATGCATGCACTCATTCTTTCTTACAAGTACACGCACATCACACACACTACTTGAACACCTGTGCTTACCAAGAACTTTCTACTTTGTCTTTATGTACATTTTGATTACCTCCTGCTAGCTGTAGCTGAAAAAAGCATTTTAATTTTATGAGAAATAAAACATGAGGATAGTCAAGTACAATGCTTTTGAGGACAACATCATTATACCTTAAACATTCAACTGTCAATTGGCACAATTTTTAAACTTATAGTACGGCAGTGGCATTAGAGAGGCTATATTGTTGGAAGAAGGTTTTTGGAGTGACTTCTATTCTGTCTAAACAGATTTTTATAGGTATTTTAGCTCTCCTGTTTCTCTGCTTAAAATAGTCTTTCAGACAAACTATAGGACCACACTTGCTGACTGAGTAGGGCAGGAATTAAACAAATGAATTCATTTTTTCATGTCTGCTCTGTGTTTCATGTTTTTTAATGAATAATTGTTGTATTTTTTGTCTAAAATTACATGAAATTCTGGAAATCTCTGCCTTGGCATTTAGTAAAATGAATATACAGGCACATAATCTTATGTCGAAAGTCATGTTAACAAAAAGGGGTTGCTCAAAATGCGGGCATAATTAATGTTTTGTTGAGCAAGAAACCACACATTGTTTGCAAAGATTTTAAAAAATATACTACATGTGTTTTGTTGAGAGAAAGGTGTTTCCAGATCTTTTATGCAGATGATGAAAGCAATACAAAGAAAGGACTGATATTATGTTTGCAATAAAACCTGGCTGGGCCTCACTTGTATTCTTAGTTGTAACAATTCTCGTATTTTTAGGATCAACTCTTTAATGGATCAGCTCTGAAAACACATATACCTGGATGACCTCCAAACTGGTCTCAATCCAGACCTCATTGGCCTGTCTTATTCTAGAGCTTTTTCATTATCTTTGAGGATTCCAGTGTTTAAAGAACAACCAAAAATCTAGGAGCTATGGACACTGGTAGGATTAGGATCCTGCTATATATTTAATTCAGGTTCAGAATCTTAAACTTTGACCAGTTTCAAATATCTGGGTTGACCATACCATTCACCTAGGATTTGGGTTGCTCCTAGGGAGCATTTTAGGATTTTAGATCGGGAGTCTCTGCTCCCAGACTTCTGAGGGTCTCCTTTAAAATAAAGTATGCAACAGGACATTTTGGTAGAAATGGGACATCTTTTTGTTGCTTATTCCAATTGGTTACTCTTCTATGGGAAGTATACACCTCATAATGATACAGTTTTTGTATTTGATACATAGGATTTGGTCCATGAATTAAAAGGATCCTCGAATGCCATGAAGAATGAGGGTGGCACCCTACAGACCAGCAACAATGACTGGTGTCCATGTGGACATGTGAATAAGTTAAAAAAGTCAACAGTGATTGATGTTGTGTTGGCTTTGTGCAGGCAGAGACTTTTCATTAATTATTGCAGTATGTGAGAGTGTTACATATATATGTGTGTGTATATATGTATGCACCAATATGATAGATAATATAGACTCTTCAATTCTAATCACCTTTGCACTCATGCATTGTAATCAGAATATTGTATGCCTTACAATAGTGAAGTAGTATTTTGAACTTTTAAATTCAACTCACTACCCTTCCTTAAGATTCTGTGATTTTCTCTTTCTTTGGTTTTTATATGCACATATATGTGTATATATACATAGATACACACACACACACACGCACACACATAGGAACTCCAGATAATTCATAAAGAAATGGAATTAAAATATATAAGTAAAAAATATAAGCTTTATTGCTCAACATAAGTTCCATCAAGTTTAAGACACTTTTGTAAGCAGTGACACCAGTTATTTAGTCTATTCCTAAAGAACTGAAGGTCTTGTGAATTTCACCGTGTTGATGCAGTGTTTTTAATTTTTAACATTATTAACTGAAGAAAAATAGGTGCCCTTTACAGATTTTTTTTTTTTTTAAGAATAGTGATAGGCTTGGCTGTGTCCCGCCCAAATCTCATCTTGAATTGTAGTTCCCATAATCCCCACACGTCTTGGGAGGAACCCAGTGAAAAGTGATTGAAGCATGGGGGTGGTTTCCCCCATGCTGCTCTCATGATAGTGAGTGAGTACTCACGAGATCTGATGCTTTTATAAGTGTCTGGCATTTCCGCTGCTGGCACTTCACCTTCCTGCTGCCCTGTGAAGAAGATGCCTTTCTTCCCCTTCATCTTCCACCACGATTGTTTCCTGAGGCCTTCCCAGCCATGAAGAACTGTGAGTCAATTAAACCTATTTTCTTTATAAATTACCCAATCTCAGGTATTTCTTCATAGCATTGTGAAAATGGACTAATACAATTAGGAAACAAAAAGGAGTCAGAAGGAGCCAATTCAGGACCAAAAGTGGATGCCTAATAAGTTTCCATTGAAACTAACAGAATTACCCTTGTTTAATGAAAGAAATGACCAGGAGCATCATGGTGGAGAAAGACTCCCTGTTAAAGCTTTCTGGGGTATTTTTATGCTACAGCTTTGGCTTTCTTAGAAACAAACAAACAGACCAACAAAATTCTCTCATAATAAGAAGATGTCACTGTTCTTTGGCTCCCCAGAAAGACAACAAGCAAAATATCTTACCTTGAGCACCCCAAAAAACTGTTGCCATATTCTTTGCTCTTGACTGGTCTGCTTTTTCTTTGACTGGACCACTTTCATCTCTTGATAGACATTGCTTTGATTGTGTTTTGTTTTCAGGATCATACTAGTAAAGCCATGTTTTATCTCTTGTTACAATTACTTGAAGAAATGCTTCAAGATCTTGATCCCAATTGTATAAAATTTCCACTGAAAGCTCTGCTCTTTTCTGCATCTGATCTAGGCACAATAGTTTTGGCACCCATCAAGTGGAAAGTTTGCTCAACCTTAACTTTTCAGTCAGAATTGTGTAAGTTGAACCAACTGAGATGTCTATAGTGTTGGCTATTGTTTCTGCAGTTAATCATTGGTCCTCCTAAATTAGGGCATGGGCAAGATTAATTTTTTCCTCACAAATTGATGTGGATAACCTGCCACTGCAGGCTTCATCTTCAATATACTCTTGTCCCTTCTTAAAGTGAGTTATCTCTTTGTAAACTGCTGATTTCTTATGGGGCATTTTTCCCATAAACTTTTCATAAAGCATCAGTGATCTCACTATTCCTTACCTAAGCTTCACCATAAATTTGATGTTTTGCTTCAATGTTAGCAGAATTTATGTTGCTCTGATAGGGACTCTTTTCAAACTGATGTCTTATCCTTCGTAGTGCCTCAAACTAGATCCTGTCCAGACATGTTATAAGAAGTTAGGAAGCTTTTATTTTGGCAGAAAACATTTTTGAAATTCATGGATTATTTAATAATATACACTTTCCATGATTTTTTTTATGAGACAGGGTCTTGTTCTGTGGCCCAGGCTGGAGTGCAGTGGCGTGATCATAACTCCTTGCAGTTTCCAACTCTTGGGCTCAAATGATCCTCCTGAGTATCTGGGACTATAGGTGCACATCACCATACCTGGCTAATTATTTTAATTTTATTTTGTAGGACAGGATATTGCTATGTTGCCCAGGCTGGTCTTGAACTCCTGGCCTCAAGTGATTCTTCCAAAGAGCTGAGATTACAGGCATAACCTATGATGCCAGGCCTCCATGAGCATTTTTAAAACCTCTTCTGTATCTCCAAAAATATCGCCTCAATCACTCAGAAATTGATACTATTTCCTCATTTCTATTGCCTCTAAATCAACTACAACTATTACAGTAAATTAGCCAATATATAACTAGATTTTATCTTCCCTTTTTTTGTATGATTTCCATTTATTTCAGAAAGTTTGTATATAACAATTACCTGAGAGTCATTTTTTTAAATTATACTTTAAGTTCTAGGGTACATGTGCACAACGTGCAGGTTTGTTACATGTGTATACATGTGCCATGTTGGTGTGCTGCACCCATTAACTCATCATTTACATTAGGTATATCTCCCAATGCTATCCCTCCCCCCTCCCTCCACCCCACGACAGGCCCAGTGTGTGATGTTCCCCTTCTTGTGTCCAAGAGTTCTCATTGTTCAATTTCCACCTATGAGTGAGAACATGCAGTGTTTGGTTTTTTGTCCTTGTGATAGTCTGCTGAGAATGATGGTTTCCAGCTTCATCCATGTCCCTACAAAGGGCATGAACTCATCCTCTTTTATGGCTGCATAGTATTCCATGGTGTATATGTGCTATCTTCCCTTTTTAATTCTTTTGAAATTGCTCTGGGAATTCATGAAAATTCTAATCTAGGATAAATAGTATACAATAAAAACATTCAGTGTGAATTATGTTACTGAGGAGTTTTTCTCTCCCGATAGCTGAAACATTAAATTTGTCTGAAATATTGTTGAATACTGGGGAGGGTAATTTGATACTAGTCTCACAAGAAGTAACCTGGAATTTAGACATCATTTAAATCACCTTCCATCAGAAGCAAATTAGAATGTTCAGCTAAAACAAAAAAAAGAACTTTATCTAGAGATTGATTTTTAAAATAGGAGCATATGCATTATCATTTGTCAGTGCTATGTCCTCAGTTGTTGTATTCATCATATAATACCTGTTTCTGTTAAATCTGTCATTAGTGCATGAGACTACAGATTTTCTAGTACACACCTGACTTTATATAGATTAAGGTAAGAGATTATCCACTTCTATCGTGCTAGAAAATATGGATTTCTAGAAAACGTTTATTAAAAAAATTAAGTCTCTATTAGATACAAACTATTAAAAATAACTACCTAAACTAAGATTTTGCTTTCTCCCTGGGAATTCCTGACTTCTGGATTTCTCAGGATTCAGCAGAAATCCCATTTCTGGGTTTTCTTCTTGTGCTGGATTTCAGAAAAATCAGAAGTATGTCTTAGATTTCCCCACTTGATGTCCAGATCCAAAAGTGTGAGGTTCAAAGCCTGTCTTATCAGTCTTGGTTTCAGTTTCAGAACTTATGTATTCTTTGGAACATGTTTATTCAAGTATTAAAGAGTATCAAGTTACATGGCACTTTTGATTTTTTTTTTTTTTTTTTTTTGAGACAGAGTCTCCTCTGTCACCCAGGCTGAAGTGCAGTGGCGCGATCTTAGCTCACTGCAAGCTCCACCTCCCGGGTTCACGCCATTCTCCTGCCTCAGCCTCCCAAGTAGCTGGGACCACAGGCGCCCGCCACCAATACAAATTTTTTATATTTTTAGTAGAGACGGGGTTTCACCATGTTGGCCAGTCTGGTCATGAACTCTTGACCTCATGTGGTCCACCCGCCTCGGCCTCCCAAAGTCCTGGGATTACAGGTGTGAGCCACTGCACCCGGCCTTTTTAAAAAAATATAGATGAAATCCAGAGGATATTTACAAAATGCATGCAAAATTTAAAAAATAATGTACAGTAACATAAACAGACCACACAACTTACAAAAAAATTTACCCTCATGCAATCACCTGTGCCCCTCTCTGAGTCCCTGTCCTACTTCATTCACCCTCAGCTGTAACCATCATAATGAGTTTTGGATTTATTATTCTTTTGCTTTTCTATACAGCTTAATTTTATGTTTGTATTCTGAATAATATATCATTAGATTAACAAATTATTGAAATGTATGTGATTGAATTTGAATTATATTGTAAGTGTTCTTCTACAAATTTTTGCCACTCAAAATTATTTTCTTAAGATCCATTCATGTTGTTGTATCTAGCTGTAATTCATCTATTTTCTCTGCAGTATCAGATTTTATTTACAACCATTTGCAACCATTTATTTACAAATTCAACTGTTGATAGATGCATGGGATTTTGATGAGGTAATTTTGATGTCCAGTTTTCTATATAGGAAATATTTTCATTTTCATTTATTTCATATCTCCAAACACAAAGTGATTGACTTTTGAACATTTAAAAAAATTTCAATTTAACTGCCCTCTCTAACATCACACCTTCCCTGATTCCCTTCTGTCCTGAGACTTTTTCATTCCAGACAAACACTTTATCTCACCTCTCTGTATGTTGCTGTGAGCAATGATGTAAAAGAAGATTGAGTTTAAAGGAAAGATTACTAGTCAGGAATGAGTTTGGACAGTCAGTTGATAATAACTTTTAAGAGAGTAAAATTTCATACTTATCTAAATGTTCTGCTTTATTAGTTTCATCACATCTTGTTTTTAAATAAATAAAATGCCTTGGTGATAAACAATTACAACTCACTTAGGCTGATGTGTCCTTTTCATATATAAACACACAAAGCTTAGAGATTACCATACGATTTACTATATAATTTCCTGCTGGTTGATATGCCTGGCTGGGAGTATCTGAATTTTGTTCTTTGTATCACTCCTATTTAATGGAGAAAAAATTGCTATTGTCACCAAAAGAGGAGGACAATCAGCAGCCTTTTCCTTCACTATTTTCAATGGTTTTCTGAAAAGGGAGCTAATTCCTCTAGAATAATACTTTATAAAATGTGTAAGAGCTTATTATGGTTCAGGGAAATGCAGTGCTGTCTCGGGAAGAAAGCGAAGGAAATTTATATGGGAGATTAGAAGAGTGGCTGTAGAGGGGCTGAGATTGTAGCCAAAAATTAATTAACTTCACAGGAGAGATAGCATGGCTCATATCTTAAGGCCTTATTGGGAATTTGTTATTTTTCCTCATTGATTGATTTAGTGCATTTTGTATGTCAGAAATAAATACAACAAAGCTTAAAATGAAAATTTCTTACATTGCATGTTGAGTAATTTTAATTAACACTTTTATACTACTTATACTTTAAAAGCAAAAGTTAAAGCTTATGTTAGGGAATCAAAGGCTATCAAACCACACTCTATGAATCTATACCATATAGGCTTTACTTCTGCAGTCATTCACATTTCACTGTAAGAAAATGAACAAGGGAACATTTTGATGATTTTCAGGAGAAACACTAGTCTGTTTTC
Organism: Pan paniscus; assembly: GCF_029289425.2. Lineage (NCBI taxonomy): Eukaryota > Metazoa > Chordata > Mammalia > Primates > Hominidae > Pan > Pan paniscus. The sequence continues at coordinate 116,298,605 of NC_073254.2, read as the reverse complement.
TCCATCCACTTCTGTTATCTTCCTTTTATGGCATTACATCTGTTAAAATGTAATACCTTATGATAATAAAAAAATACTTCTAGCCTTCTTTCTGACATACTGGCAAATTTCCCTCTCTTTGAAATTTAGAATGTGGTATTGGAAAGTATAGACTTGAAAATATAGTTAATATATTACCTTCTCATAAATGAAGAACTTACAATTAATAAATATTCAAACTGAAGTACAATCCATGTGAGTTTGCTAAATTTATACACAAGTAGGCAATGGGGCTCATTCACATTCTCAGGAGAGAACTAAGGCTGAAATAGGAAGGAGGCATTTATCATTGGCGAAAATGCCTTTGATTGGACAACAGGCCTGAGCAACGTGCAGAGGGACAGTATTGTGCAAACCAGATTGATAAGACATGTGGTTATGGAAATGCCCTGGCCCTACAGCTATGCCACTCTACCAACTAGGTTATGTTGATCTTGGATTAATAATAAGCTCTTTCTTTTATTTCCTCATCTGAAAAATGCTGAAAGCTGTACCTAACCTATCTACTTCACAGTATTATTATAATAATGAAATAGAAAAAAATATATGAAAGATGTATGAATTTTTAAGTATTATACTCATTTAAAAAATAATAACATTGTTTGTGTTCACTTGCTCCTCACAGTGGTAGAAAGTATGGCTCACACGTTTCTTAGATGGAGGTGCAGCTTAGAAAGTCTCTAACTTGTCAAATGCCACATGTAATAATACTATTAATATATTTGGGATTTCATTACAGGGTAATTCCTATGGCCTCCATTTTAAAGATGTTTAAGAATAGAGCAGGTTTTTTGTTTTCTTTTATTTTTATATAAAGGACTTCGATGGTGGTGCTATTTTAGGTTAAACTTGATTTTGGCTGCCAGTTACAGAATGCAAAACATAGTAGTTTACGAGATAAAATAAAAAGGATTGTATACATGTTTATACAACTGCAGCAGTCAACTTCAAATGATTATCCCAATGCCCCCCTGGCCCTGGCATTTAAAGCTTTGCATACTCCCCTCCCAAATTGTGTCAGGATTGATCTGTGTGACCAATAGATTACAGCAGAAGTGATGGTATGTGACTTCTGAGGCTAAGTTATGAAGGACATTGTAGCTTTCTCCTTGCTTTTTCTTGAATTGTTCAGTCTAGGCTGAGTGAGCTCCCTGCTGTGTCTTGAGGACACTCAAGCAGCTCTACAGAGAAATCCACATGATGAGGAACTGCACACTCTTGGTAAAAGTCACTGGGAAACTGAGGCCTCTGGCCAATAGCCATGTGAGTGAGCCACCATGGAAAGTGTCCTTCATCCCCAGTTAAGCCTTCGGATGATGGACTCCCCAGCTGACATCTTTTCTTCAGTCTCATGAGAAACATTAAGTCAGAGCTGCCCATCAGATCTATTCTTGTATTCCTGACTCTCAAAAACTATGAGAGTTAATACATGTTTGTTGTTTCAAGCTGCAATGTTTGGGCTAATTTGTCATAAAGAAATAAATACTTGATACAACAATGGAGGAATCCCATAAGAGAAATTTTTGAGGCACATATGGATTGAAAACTGTGGTCAGAGCTATATTCTACTTTATCTCATGGCTGTACATTTCTCTGTGTCTTTTTTATTTTCAGACTCTTTCTATGTCATAGAAATGATGACCACCAGGAGATTCTGGCTCACATTAAATTTACAGCTTTTAATTTTCAATGAAAAGTAAAATCTTATTTTTCTTTCCACATTGATAAATATACCCTTATAGGGACTCTGAATAGTGCAACTTGAGACACATGTCACCTTTTAGACCAATCATTTTGGGCAGCCAGGCTACTCCATGTGGCCTTTATATTACTATGTACACCATAGTTGGCCAGACACATGTCATGGGGCATATTCACTACCATTGAGGAAAAGAAGTATGTTACAGGCAGTCCCATAGAAATCATAGAAATCATATTGAATATGAGTAGGGATCTTCTGCACAGAATAGGGTATTGGCTAGTGAAACAACACACATTCATCATAGGATAGGTAGGTGTCACTCCACAGGAAAGAAAGAGTAGTTTATTCTGCTTCCCTTTACACTTTCACTAGGGTAAGGAAAACCAGATGGAACACCTATTTGTCAGATTGCAGGGTTACTATTATTTTCTCTAAAGGTTGGCCTACTATGTGCTACAGATAAGAAAAAGGCAAAGTAATTTTTATTTTAATGGAGACATCTGAAATATGTTCTTTGTTAGAATATCAAAACTCATTTGAAAAACAAAATTTTATAAGTTGGTAGACAATTGAATCAATGTTATGTTGGGAAAGAAATGGTGGAATACATTTGGATATAAGGGTGGCCCAAGGAACTCTCTAAGCCTCTTTCCTACTCCCCTCCCTTTGGCCTCAAAATAATCCACAGTGGAGTTATCACAGGTCCTGGAGCCTTGTGCACTCTGGCTAACACCAGGTCTCCGTGCTCGTCTCTGCTCTTGTTGAACATTTTCTGAATTATTTTCACATAATTGCTTAAGCAAATAAATCCCTCAAAGAAGAGGCTGTAATTGGAATTGGTTATCCACCTGCTTTTAGAAGATCCTTAGAAATCATTCTATTATACTTGGCATCTCAGTTTACCTCAGTCCCCACCAGAGGTGCAATCCTCCCAGGGATTCAGCTCCTTTGTACGTAGGGCTTGGTACATCCTTGGTTTCATGGCTGCACACCAATCTGTTAGCAAAACCTATTGGCTCTACCTTCAAAATATTGTATATCCTAAATCCAACAGCTTCTCACCACTGCTATTCAACAGTTTAGTCTAAGCCATCATCATCTCTATCCTGGGCTAGGGTGATGGTTACCTAACTGCTTGTCCTCTTACTTCCCTAAAATCAACTCTCCATTTAACAGCTGAGCTGGAATGAACCTTTAAGCATGTAAATCAAATACTTTTATTTCCTTTACCAAAACCCTCCAATTGCTTTATGTTATAATCAGAAAAAATCTAAGGTCCTCACCATGGCCTACAAAGTCCTACATGATCTGCCCATGTGTGTGTCTCTGACTCTACCTGCTACCACTCTCTACCTCCTTACTCTGTTCTCGCTGCAGTGGCCTTTTTGGTGTTTCCTAAACTCACCATGTTAAAAGTTCTCATCTCAGATTCTTTGCATTTGCAGTTTCCCCTTTTTGTAATGCTCTTTTACCTCAGCTGCATGTATCCCAATATCTTACTTTATTCAGGTCTCTGCTCAGATGTCACCTGAGGTGGGATTTGCTTGGTGTTCCTATCTAAAATAGCTCCCATGTCCACCATTCTGCTTATTATCCAAGATGATTTTCTAGGTTTAATATATAGACAAGTAAAGAGAAGTGATTATATATCTCACTATATAAGAAACTGGCATGAGTGGCTAGAGTGGAAAATGTACAGAGCTGAAGTCTATATTAGAATACTCTATAGAGTAAAAATCATAGGCTCAAAGTAGACCATGGACAGCCCCTGGGAGAGCAGCATCTCTAGCCAGAGAATGCATATGAAGAGGCAGTGAGTATCTGCAACATGAAAACTTTCCAGGGCCAGATACAGGAGTCTCCGCTTATTTGCAGTTTCACTTTCTGTGGTTTAAATTGCCTGTGGTGAACTGCAATCCAAAAATAGATAAGTACTGTACAATAAGATATTTTGAGAAAGAGAGACCACATTCATTTAACTTTTATTTCATACATTGTTATAATTGTTTTACCTTATTATTAGTTATTGTTGTTAATCTCTTACTGTGCCTTGTTTATAAATTAAACTTTATCATAGGTATGCATGTATAGGAAAAAATATAGAGTTAAGTACTATCTGTGGTTTCAGGAATCCACCCGGGTCTTGGAACATATCCCCTGTGGATAAGAGGGACTACTATAACAAAGAATTTCATTAGAACTTAAGCAACTGTATTGACATTGTATAAATAGATTAGGGAAATATATATTCAACAGGATGAGCCAGCAGAGTCTCTAAGAACACACACCAGATGGATTTGCTCATGGTATTTCTCCCTCCTCAGTACAAATGTATAAGAATATTGCAGAATGTAAGGAACAATGACTTTGCCAACTTTTGCCTATGACAACAGAATAATATAAAATTCTTTATTTCCATAAGAAGAAAAAATTATTATATGGTGTTGGAGGGAATTTCAGGCCATATAGGGAGACTTTTCTGATGATCACTCTAATAATATAAATAATCATTGCCCTATCGTTGGAAAGTTTGCTTATTTTCTGGTTTTCACTATTAAAATAATTCTGCAATGTAAATGCAATGAAAATGCAATTCTTCTTTAAAGTACTTTTTGTACATTAGTGGGTAAATTTGTAAAAGAAATTTCTAAAAGTGAAAATATTAAATCAAAAGCCATCACAAATTACCTTACAAGAAGTTTTATATCAGTTTACACCAGTATAAAATATATAGGGCAGTGAACGTTCCCCTTCTTTTGATAACACTGGATTTTATCACATAGTTTTTCCCTAAAACCAATTTTGAAAAATAGTATTTCATTCTTCTTTTAATTCACATTTCCCTGATTACTGTTAACAGTGACTGTCTGTTCATATATTTGTCATGTATATTTTTTATTCTGTGGCTTGCCTGCTCATATTCTTTCCCATTTTTTTCTGTTTGCATCTTTTTTCTTTTTATTTAGGATTCTTAAAAGTCTTTATGTATTTTCTACATTACTCTTTTGTCCACCACATGAACAACGATTTTTCCTGTACATTTCTTATATTTTAGTTTTCTTCTACTGCCATCCATCATTCCAGTTTTAAACACTTAAACCATTATCTGGTGCTTCCCCTTTCAGTAAAACAACCATGCATTCAGTTACTAAAACCGAAAACCTTGATGCCATCTTGACGCTCTTTTAAAATATTCTGTTTTACATCAGCAACTCCTGTTAAAACAGCACTCATATATTTCCCTATATTGATCCTTGCTACCACTGTCCCCTCTACCATACCTTCTTCAGCCATCACCATCTTCTGCCTATACAACCGTATGGCCTTTAGACTGGCAGCTCTGTTTGCACTTGTACTCTCTACTCTCCATGTCTCAGCCAGTGACACATTTATTTTTGTTACCTTTTTATTATAAAATAATAAATAAAATACTATAAAAATTATATTTTATTTGTACTATATATACATTTTAAATAACAAAAATGAATTAACGTATACACTCAGGTACCCACCAGCTAGCTTGAGGAATAGAATATTTCCAAAATATCTGAAGGCTCTGTGTGTCCCTTTTGTTTATATCATCATTTTTCCACCACAGAGGCAACTGCTATTCTGAGTTTTATGTTGGACATTGTTTTACTTTTCTTAAATGTTTTTCCATATGTATGTGCATTATTAAACAATATTTTTTTATTTTGTCTGATATTGAACTTGTTTCTATGAAACATATTGTGAAGTTTTTCATTGTTGGTGTTTACAGCTATAATTTATTCATTTAACTGGTATATATTATTCCATTGTAAGAATATGCTACAATCTGTTTATAGAGTATAGCATTTTGGTTCTGTTTATCTGTTTATTGATTGACTTCTCATTAGGAACAATGGTTCTATGGATATCCTTGCACATACTTCCTGATGTACATGTGTAAGAGTTTCTCTAGAATATTTAGGAATGGAAAGGTTGAGTTATCAGGGATATACATCTTCAACTTACACCATATTTTGTGTATGCCATCCTTTCCCCACTGACTTTCAATGTCATCTGCATCATTTAACAATTTATATGTGCACATATCTGTCTCCAGTTTCCCCCCTCTGTTTTTTTGTTTCATTGTATTTTTCTGTGCCAATGACAATGCATCTTAGCTATTAAAGATTCTTAATAAATTTTGAAAATCTCTACATAGTGTAGAGTATGTCTCCTCTTCTGGTTTTACTTTTGAGGGTCTTAGTTATTCTTGGCCCTTCGTTTGTTGGCATAAATTTTAGAAACAGCTTGTCACGTAACATGAAAAATTCTATTTGCTTTTTTGTTAAAATGTCATTGAATGTTTTCTTACTAATCATGAATGATCCATTTTTCCTTTCTTAGGTCTTTTCTCATTTTAGTAAACTTTATGATTTTCTTCCTAAAACCTTATATATATTTGGGTAGATGTATTCCTAGTAAATTTCACCTTATGATTATTTTTTAATAAAATGCCACTGCATTTTGTATCTGATCTTATATTCAGCAAACTTTACATATTATATTATTTAACCTAATAATTATCTTTTAAATATTGTGAAGGATTTCTATATAAGTAAAAATGTCATCTGCAAATAATTATAGATCTTTCTTTGTTTCCAATCCTTATGTCTTTTTAAAATAGTTGCACTAGTTAGCTTTTTAAATACATATTAAATGAAATTTGTAATGGTAAGAGCTCTAATTTAAAAGGAAATGATTTTGGTTATTAATTTTGAAATATGGTAGATGTACTGTTTTTTATAGATGTCATTTATCAGAATAAGGAAGTTCCTTATAGTTCTATTTCTGAGATTTGGTTTTCTTCTTAAATTATAAATATTTTTGATTTTTAATGATTTTTCTACATTTGTACAGATGATCATTTATTTTCCTCTAATCTGTTAATATGGTGAAATAAATTATTTGACTTCCCATTATTGATCTATTGTTGGGATGAAACAAACTTGTTGATTATATAGTAAATGTACTTTTTTCTTTTTCTTTTTCTTTTTTTTTTTTGAGACAGGGTCTCACTGTTGCCTAGGCTGGAGTGCAGTCGCACAATCTCTGCTCACTGCAACCTCTGCTTCCTGGCTCAGGTGATCCTCCTACTTCAGCCTCCGGAGTAACTGAAAATACAGGCATGCGCCACCACACACAGATGTTATGTATTTCTTGTAGAGATGGGGTTTCACCATGTTGCCCAGGCTGCTCTCCAACTAGTGAGCTCAAGTGATCTGCCTGCCTTGGCCTCTCACAGTGCTGGGATTACAGGCACGAGCCACTTTGCCCAGCTGTAAATGTATTTTGGAATTTAATTTTTTTCATTTTTATTTCTACAGTAATGAAAAATATTGATCTACAGTAGTTCTTTCTCATATCGTTCTTACTTAATTTTAGAATCAAGATTATACCAGCTTTTAAAAATGAGTCCAGGAGTATTGCATCTTCTATTTTCACACAATATCCTATAAATTAGAATAAGCTATTTCTTGAAAAGTTGGTAGAATTTGACTGGAAAAATTTTTAGTCTAGTATTTTCTTTGTGGAAAGTTTTTTTTAAACTGATTCAGTTTCTTTACTAAGACAGTTCAGACTTTCTGTTTATTCTTGAGACAATATTGTTAATTCTATTTAAGATGAATTTCTTTTCATTTAAATTTTCAAATATACTGACCTAAAATTGTCCATAAACCTCTTTTATTATTTATTATGTTTTAATTTTCCCTGAATTTATAATTATGTTCTCTCTCTCTTTTTTTTTTTGGAAACAAAGTTTTACTCTTTTTGCCCAGACTGGAGTGCAATGGTGTGATCTCAGCTCACTGCAACCTTCTCGTCCCGATTTCAAGTGATTCTCCTGCCTCAGCCTCCCAAGTAGCTGAAATTACAGGTGTGCACCACCATACCAGTCTAATTTTGCTTTTTTTTTTTTTTTTTTAAGTAGAGACAGGGTTTCACCATGATGGCCAGGCTGGTCTCAAACTCCTGACCTCAGGTGATCTGCGCACCTTGGCTTCCCAAGGTGTTGGGATTATAGGAGTGAGCCACTGCACCTGGCCCATGTTCTCTTTTCTATTTTAATGTTTTCATCAGTTTTGCAAAATATTAAGCAATTTTATTAGTCTTAATATTAGCCAAATTTTGCTTGCCTATCATCTCCATTGTAGCTTTAAAATTTTATATTTCTTTAATTTTTTCTCATGTATATTAATTCTATATTTTCTTTTCAAATGTCTTATGTGCCTCATTAATTTTCAGCTTTATTTCTTTTCCAATATTAGTTTACTTAAGAATAAAATTTTCCTAAGTATTGATTTAGTGGTATCCTAAAAAGTTAAAAGAAGTTTTATTATCATATAGTTCTAATTATTTTCTAGTTTCAATTACAATTTCATCTTTAACCCATAAATTATTAAGAAAAAAATTTTACTAAATATGTTGTTTTTAACTTATTTTTATTTCTTAACCTAATTGACTTGTAGCCTAAAAATACCAGTTTTATGATATAGATTTTATTAAATGTGTCAAAAAAATTTACATAGTTGATTGTCAGTTTTTTTTAATGTTCTGTATACTTAAAAAAAAATGTTCCCCAGTTGCTGGCTGTCGTGGTTCAATATATGCCAATTAAGTAAAATGAATTGATTGTGATTTAAAAAAATCTTTTCAAATCATTTTTGTTTTCCCTACTTCGTCAATTATTGACAGAAATGTGTACATTTTTCTCATTATCTTGACATATCCATCAATTTCTTCTTGAAGTCTATAAACATTTGCTTTATGTATTTTGCATCAATGTTATTAGGTTCACAAAGATTTAGAATTTTATCATCCTGTGAATTGAAACATTACAATGTAACTCTATCCTTAGGCCTTTTTGCCGTGAAGTCAATTTTGTCTGCACTGATTTAGGAGGTTAATACTTCCAGTATATATGTTTTTTCTTTTTTTTTTTACTTTTTATGTTTATTTTCTATATAGCAATATTATTATAATTTCAATAGTGTAGTCAATACTTGTATAGCTTTATTGCCCAATTTCCTGATTTTCTTTGCTCATCATGCTTTTTTCAATCCTGCACATATTTTCTTGATCATTTTCTTTCCTTCTTAAGTAGATTCCTTGGAAATCATTTTTATAAAGCAGTTGTAATAAAATCCCTTTTTTAACAGGGTCTGAAAATATCTGTATTTCAATCTTGCTATTGAAAGATTGTTTGCCAGTACAGAATTCTACTTTGACAATTATTTTCTCTCATATCTGAAAATAACATTCTTCCATCTGATATTATAGGCATTGATAAATTAGCTATCAGTCTAATTATATTTACTTTGTTTATGATATATTTAAAAATTGATAGCTGCTCATAATACCTTTTTTCTTTTGTGTTTTGCATTTTTGCTATATTTCTTGGTATGGATTTCTTTTTAATTTTTCTCACTTAGGTTTCATTGGAGTTTCTGAATTTGCAAATTGAACTGTTTCTTCATTTCTGAAAAATTCTTAACCATTATCTTTTACTGTTCTTTTCTTCTGGCACTACAGTTAGTCTTATATTAGCCCTTCAGTTAGTCTTATATTAGGCCTTCACATTGTTCTTCCATAATTTCTTTTTTATCTGTTTGTCTTTGTGTTGCCTCATAATTTTGTTAGTTGTGTTTTCTAGTTTACTTCCAGCACTTTCTCATCTGCCCTTAATCCATGATATTGTTTTTGTTCGTATATTTGTGTCCAACAGTTCTGTTTTGTTATGTTTCTTTCAAAACTACCTGCCAATTTTGTTACTCTTCTGGTTTCATCATGCTTTTATTGCTCCCCTTATTTGTTTATACATAGTAAGAATATTTACTTTATTTTAGTACTGGATAATTCCAATATCTTTTTTTTAAATTTGGCACAGATTCTGTAGTTTGGTTTTGTTATTGATGGTTGTAATGTTGGCTTTTTTCCTTACATCATAGTAAATGATCATTGTGAGCTCATATTTTTTGAAACTCTGGAAATTATTTGAATTCTGAGTTCTGTGTGTCTTCATTTATTTGCTTCAGCCTGGTGTATGGAAAAGTTAGAAACATGGTGATAAATTTTCAGCTTGTGCTTTTTTGGGCCCATTTGACTAGTATAAAATCAGAGTCAAACCTGTGTGAATGTGAGCTTGTAATCTCAATGAGTAATTATTTGTTTCTTTTGCCAAATTCAGGTCTTGGTCTTGACTCCATAGTCTCTCTTTTTGAGGGTTTATTTTCTGGCCGAGCCATTGAGTAAGCTACACTCCTGTGCCTCCAATGTTATCAGTGATCTCCAATTAGACTTCTTCAATTTTTTGTCCTGTCCTCAGCACACTCAGCTTGTTAAAGCCCAAACTCTAATCTACCGGAGATGGACAGCCAATTTGAGAGTAAGTGCAGCTCCAAAGCACAGAGTATAGATTTTTATTATTTCTGACATTTGTAAATTTCTTTTACTTTGCACCTAGCTTTCTTTTTAAAAAAGTGTATTGTACCTGAATGTATTTCTCTTTATATCTTTTCTGCCATTATGTTAGAAATGGAAGACACTGGTGATTCTTTAAAACATAAATTAGGTCATGTCACTCCATTATGACCCATCATAGTTAGAATGAAATTTAAAACCTTTCATCTTGTCTGTACAACTTTACATGGTTGGGCCTCTGGTTACTTCTCCTTCTTATTTCTTATGACTGTTACCCTTGTTCTCTGCACTTCAGCCTGTGTTTCTCTTCCACAATAGGACTGCTTGATCTTCCTCCAAAATACTAAACTCACACCAGTCTTGGGGTTTTAATCTGCTTTTCTCTTGAATTTGAATGCTTTCACCCAAACCGTGACTTGCTTCCTTAATTCATTCCGGACAGCTATTTTGTGTGCAAATGTCACCTTACATAATTTTCTCTATCTAATGTAGTATAGCATCCTCTACCACTGTCCCTTTAACCTGGTTGTTATATTTTTATTCATTGTATTCATCACCATTTGCACACAAACACACACAGACGCACATTTCTGTTTCATATTAGAGTATAAATTTTATGGAGCCAATACGGAATGCCTAGCACCAATTCCTGGCACAAAACAGTCATTCAATAATTACTTGCTGAATTAATAAGTGAATGTCTTCAATTATGTTGGTTTTATCTTCTGTGAATTCTTAGTATCTCATGTTAAGTTGGTCTGCTGTATTTTCTCCTTATTTATTTTATACTTTTATTTAGCAAACTTTTATTAAGTTCTTATGCTAAGTTAAACAGGCACATGTATTATCTCATTAATCTGAAAACCAACTCTGCATTGTGGATTGCCATTCTTATTTCACAAATGAGGAATCTGAAGTTCGTGGAAGTCAATACATTCCCTGAAGTCATACACGGCCAGTATGAATTAAAATAAAAATTAATGCCAGTCCAAATTATACTTGTCTAACTCTATAGCTACACTCTTTACCAAATCAGTGCTTTGTATTTTTCTTCCCAATTGACCACTATGGTGGTGATCAGCTGATTTTAATGGAAAACTTGTGAAATTCAAATAAAGCCTGAAGTTTTGCTAATTTTTAAAAAATGAACTACTAATATAAGCAATGGCATAGATAAATCTCACAAAAAATGTTCTACGTGAAAAAAGTCAGACAAAGTACGTTCAAATGATTCCATTTACATGAAAGTCGGAAACAAGCAAAAACTACTTTAAAATGACAGAAGGCTGATGAGTGGTCACTTAGACTCAGAAAGTGGAGTGGTATTGACTGAAAATGGGCCTTTGATGAAATGTTTTGGTGAGAGTAGAATGCTCTCTAAAAGTGAGTGGCTTTCATTTTCAAAACTTTTAGACATGTATAATTAAATTAGATGTAAGTTATATCACATAAATTATACCTTAATAAAGTTGTTTTTTTTCCCCAGAAAAATAAATATGGGCTGAGTGTAGTGGCTCATGCCTGTAATTCCAGCACGTTGGGAAGCTGAAACAGGCAGCTCCCTTGAGTCCAGGAGTTGAGGCCAGCCTAGGCAACATGGTGAAACCCCACCTCTACTAAAAATACAAAAAATTAGCCTGGCGTGCTGGCACAGGCCTGTAGCCCCAGCTACTTGGGAGTTTGTGGCCCCAGTGATGATTGTGCCACTGCACTCCAGCCTGGGCTATAGAGTGAGACTCTGTCCTCAAAAAAAGAAAAAAATACGTGTGTGTGTGTGTGTGTGTATATATATACTTAAACCAAATGTTTCTGAATTATGGAACTATTTTCTTGAGTTATTATAGTCAACATGTTATATTTTACAAATATCAGACCTTTTAGGGCAGCAGACTGGAAGTCAGGACTCCTGATTTCATCACTGAATAACAGGTACTTCTCTGTGTTCTGGCTTTGGTTTTATCATCTATAAAGCTAAGAGGCTCTCCCACAGTCACCAAGGTTCCTATCAGCTCTGAAGTATTTGAATACAGTGTTGTAAAGATTATTTTGTTTTGTGTTTCAAGTACTTTTAGAGAATTGTTGGGTTTCTAATCTCTATTCCACAGTTAATCAAACAACTTAGTCAACAATCCAGAGAGACAGACAGAAGTATGAACATGTGAGGGTGCCTATAATCTAGAGAGCAGTCTAGCTTGACTAGAGTTTAATGTTTTAAATGTTTTTTGAGGTGTGTGTGCATGTGTGTGTGTGTCTGTGTGTATATATATTCAGAATTTAGAGTAGCTTAAATGCACTTTTTTAGGTACTATGGGCAGACAAAGAATTTAGCTATCCTCAAGATAACGATATGATAATTTTCATCATGATAGATTGTATCTCCAAAGTCATATACATAAGACATACAATTATACACAAGAAAGCAAATGTGTGGCTGTGTAGAATTAGATAATTAAGATAGAAGAGTCTACAAGTCAACAAATATAGTCTTAGTACACTAAGTGCAGTTAATACACTTCCCTGTGTTGAGGGAAGGTGGGAAAGTACCTTCTGTGACCTTCAGGAATTTTTTATACAGTGAATAGAGGAGATAGGACACATTTCTAATACATCACTCCGGAATAAGTGTAATAGTAAAGACAGAAAAAAGTCTCATGGGAGTGTAGGGAAGAAAAATAATTCGTAGGACATCTGGGAAGCTTCCTAAAATATTAATTATTTACACTGGACCTTAAGGAATGAGGAAACCTTTCAGAAATAACGGTAAGAAACAGGGTCATTTCAGTGCAAGTATTAATCTGGAGACTGAGAGGTCAGTAGGAGAGTCTCCAGTGGGGTTCAAACAATGAGTCTGAAGCAGCTTAGGTCATGATCCCAGCACTCCTGTGATGTGCCTTAGAAGACATTTTGCACAACAAAGCACAAGATTTCTTACAAGGAATTTTTATACAAGTGCAGGATATGGGTCTTGTATAAACACTTTTATGTTAGTTTTGTGAGATATTAGAAATCTCCATATAAATAAGCCACATTTCCTAGATCAAACTTACTTCTATTGCAAGGAGAAATGAATGTATTCCAGCAGATGCAAAGTTGCACTATCTCACTTGGAAATATTTGCAGCTACATCTACTCTTACTGACATAGTTACTTGGCATTTGTTTGGATTCCTAGTCTGCAACAATTTGAGAGAATTCCAATGAAACGTCAGCATTCCCTGGAACTGAGGTGATTTGAACGAATCTTTCAAAGATGTGCATTGAGTTGAAGTTTAGAAAGAAAAAAGAGGAGGCAAGGATTTGTATGTTTATCAAATTCACATCCAAGTGTTACTTCACATCAGCGATACTTTTGAAAAATGATTTGCACTTTTAATAGATCCCTCATCCTTTTGCTCTTGTCATTTCAAGAGATTTTTCAGTGGAGACTTGTCACAAAGTTCTTAATCAGTTTTGAAAAGTTTTAGCTGATGGTCACCTGTGTGTGTTTGTCTAAAACAGCTTGCCTAAAAGGCAAATTCTGAGGCAGCGTAGCGTGGTGACAACATGCCTACTTTCAGATGAAGCAGTCTCCAAATCAACTCAGCCTTTCTGCTTCCTGGCTCCGGGACTCGATAGTCATTGTAATTTCCATCTCCACCTGGGTAAGAGGAGGTCAATAATTTATCCTCTAAACACAATCATGAGAGTTAATGATGTGAGTTAATGTTAGCAGCCTGAGTTTCTGATTTATAGCAGAGCTCCTTTTGCTCCCGTGGCATGGCCTTCTCTATTCCTGACCACATACATGCTTTTGCTCTGCCTCATCTTGTCCCAGCCTAGCTTTGGTCACTGAGCCTTTTCCATTCATTGAAAATACATTTCACCCAACTGCTCCAGAGATATTGCAAATACCTATCTTCCTGAAAAATACATACTCTTTCTTCATAGCACTGTCACAGCTGTCAATTTGTATTTATTTGTGTGATTATGGGTTGGTAAACTTCACTAGGGTAGGAATCAGGTCTGTTTTTCTCTTCATTGCTCCACCTGTCTCTACTTCTTGCCTGGCACTTAGGAATCTCAGAAAATACTTTAATTTATAACTGAATGAAGTGGAGAAACAGAGCTCTTAAATCCTAATATAAGATACTTCAAAACTTTTGTGGACAGAGTCAGCATTGCTGAATAGATAGGATGCTGTCTTTGGAGTCAGATGAATCTGGGTTCTGTTCTGCCAGTCAATGAACCAATTATCTTTAGACAACCTCTCTGAAACTCAGTTTCTACCTCTGAAAAATGGGGCTAAAATATTCAGCATAGGGTTTTGTCTTTTGAGTATTAAGTAGGATAATGTAAATGAAAGACCTACTCTAGTACATGTTTGTGGTATTCAGATAATAAATGATAGTGTTAAATACAGATAATAACAATTATAACAATAATACCAGACATTAAATAAATAATTTTCCATATCATGTATAAAATCCTCATTCTATGTTAAATGAAGTCTGCTTATAATCATTAAAATTTAATATGGGGCAATGGCATTTTTTTCCTGTAGAGCAGCTAAAAAGAATGGCAGCAGCATTTTTATCTGAATAATTCAAGAGAATGCAGCCTAGGAGTATGCTTTGAACAAGTTACCAGTAGAGCCAACGAGTAAAACACCTTAGTAGTTGACAGAGCATGATGTCTTAAGGATTTTTGGAGTAAAGAGTATTTGAAGAAAATAACTGAGTTATTAATTTATGGTGAAAGACACAAGTATTAACTCCATTTTACTAAAGATGCTTCTGATAAATGGAAAGGCAGATTGGAAATGCATTTGAGAGCTGAAGACAGACCTGTTCCTTCTCCATATGATCCTGCTTTATGTAGGTTTATGAAGCTTCAAGTGCTTAGAACGGATTAATCTATTTGATACTTTTGTCCCTATATCAGAGTCTCTTGTGCAAGAAGGAGCTGTTGATCAATTTTCTCCTTCTGCTGACTTGCATCATCACAGGTGGAGTGCTGTGGCTGAAAAAGGGGGCCTTTGAAATTTATAAATAAGTCCAAGAGAATTTTTAATAACAGAAAGGCTGTGGGCTGGGCAGGATATCACTAGCAGAAAGCATCACTTAAAAGCTACATGGGAAATCTTTGGTCATGTTGTGGCTTTGGGCTACCCATACAAGAGGTGGAACATGCATGGAACACGAGTTGGTGACTAACTCCCTAATGAGGAAAAACACTCATTGTGGAAAAGCTGCAGGCCAGAGAACCCTTTAATACTACTTGGTATGCAGCATGCTTTGCAGTCTTCCAATGGCAGAGGAGCCACTTTAGAATTTATTATATACATTAATTTGATTGTACAGTGATGTATTTGTTAGACAAATTACCACAGGTCTAATTAAAGGCGGTCCTAAAGCCACCTGATTACTGATTTACATTACATTTATTTGATTCCAATGTATTTGTGGAGATAAATTAGATGTAATTTCCAGGTAATAAAACTTACGTGGTGTAAAATCTCAAGGTTACTAGATAAAAAATGAATTGAGAACCTCAGCCACATCAGTGAATAACGTGAGCCACTGAATGAGGTATTGTGTATCAGTATTATCATATGCAATGTAGGGGAGTCAGAAGACTGTTTCTTTTTTCCTTCTATTTTTAGTCGACACATAATAATTGTACACATTTTTGGGATTTATTGTATGTTTTCAAAGGCTAGAAAAGAGGATTTTGAATGTCCACAACACAAAGAAGATTCTTTTAAATTTAATTATGTTGTTGATTTGTGGGGCCCTCCAGGTAGAGGCCACAGTTTCTTCATCAGAAAATCAGTTGTTTGGATTTACTCACCATGGTTGCTTTTAGGAAAACTAGTAAGATGGGAAGACATTCAGTTTTCAATGATGTGCAGTGAATGATAGATGATGGAAACTATTTCTCGTGATGATGTTGTGTCCTGTAGGCTATCCTGAGCCCAAGAAGAAACAATCCATGACATCAGAATGTGGGTGTTTCTGTGTTGTTTATCCTGTAACCTGCATGTGAAGACAATATGTATGTATATGAATTATAATTTGTCATAGTACCAGTGAACATCTGGCCAAAATATGTTATTAACTCCAAGCCAATGATTATACTTAGTAGGAAAAAAACCCTACTACTTATATATCTGAAAACAGATTCATTTCCAGTTATTCCAGATTTAATAATCCTTAGATTCTGATACTAAATACTCTTTATTTGAAGTTAGAAAGCTGGCTTTGGTGGACAGATGGATATCTCTCAATATTTGCTGTCTTTTTTTCATTTTGGCCCATTAGTGAAGTTTACCTCTTCACTTCTTTTAATTCTGTGACACTAATAGTTTTAAACTAATCTACTAGAACAGGACAGATTTTTAGAATCCTAACCCACTGGTCCGTGAAGGGGTGCATGGAAATGGAATCAGGAAGAGGCCTGGATTAGAAGAAGGTAGACGGTGACAGTTAGGAGCTCTAGAAACAGGAGCCCATCCTGGGGAACTGATTCACTGTTGGGAATGGGATTGTGTGCAATGTCCCTGTCCATGGCCCTTTTCCTTCTCTCAAATTGTGTATGTGTGTGTGTGTGTTTGTGGGGGTGGGGGGGTGCGTGTGTGCACGTGTGCATGTGTGTGTGCATGTGTGCGTAAGTTACTAACCCAAGGTTCTTATGGAGGACTTTTTTCCTCATTTTATTTTACCTATGGTGGTGGGAGCCCTAGGTGTATGGGAAGTCCTATGCTTGCTGATTTTGCCATCTGACATTTGAGCAAAAAATGACTTTCCTTTTTTTCTTATTAAAGATGTCTTTTTATTCTTATATCTCTTTCCCATCAGAACCTCCAGGCTAATTATATGCATGAAAGAAGATTCTTCCTGTGTCAGTTGTTAAATATACCTTTGTTTTTTGTTTCTAGTAAATTATGCTTCTTGAGCTTCTTTTTAATCCATTATAAACACCCACCTTCATAATATATTTATTCCTTCTCAAAAATGGCACTTCTATTTTTCGCACATTAAGCTTCTTTTAAAAGAATTATTTTTTCATATCCTCCCGTTTTTATCATTGATTTCTGTTTCATTTCAATCATTGGCTTTGTTCTTTCTTCTTGGATGGGACCTGGCTTGTGACATATAAAGCAAATTCAGTAAATGCAGTTTAAGGTGGAAAGCTGAGATAAGCTTGACTGCAAGTGTCTAAGATCCTATTTGATTTATTACACTTTCTAAAGGTAGATTAGAATTGAAAACATTATCATTAGAATCATTCTGGGCTTATAGTCATACAGTTATCAACTTGAGAACCCAATCCTGGGGCTTTAAATTTTTAGATACATAACTTAAGGTATATTCGACCATCTCAGGAAAGAATGAGAAAACATAAGAAGTGTATTTCTGTTCTTGCCGTCATATCCCTACAGCTGTGCATAATCTCTGTGTTACAGTTTCTTCAATAATAAAGACACTGAAACTCAATAATTCATATAATCTCTTCTAGTTCTAAAAAAAGATAGTTGGATTAATGCTTTGAGCTTATCACTTTATTTTTCAGTTTCTACTGAAGATATTTTTGCAATGAAGAATTAAATAAATATTTCCTAATTAAATAAGGGTATATGTTTTACCCATACTTCCAAATGTAATACAAATGTAAGACCTCTTGCTAATTAATAACCAAAACATGGAAGATGAGTGAAGATGAATTGAAACATTGTGTTGATTGAAATGGCAAATGTTTAAAAATAATTGCTATAGTTTGGATATTTGCCCCCACACAAATCTCATGTTGCATTGTAATCCCCAGTGCTAGAGGTGGGGCCTGGTGGGAGGTGTTTGGCTCATGGAGGCAGATCCCTCATGACTTGGTGCCATCTTCGCAATAGTGAGTGAGTTCTCATGAGATCTGGCTCTTTAAAAGTGTGTGGCCACCACTCCTTTGCTTGCTCCTGCATTCACCATGTGATGTGCCTGTTCCCCTTTTGGCTTCTGCCATGATTGGAAGCTTCCTGAGGCTTCTACAGAAGTGGATGCTGCTATGCTTCCTGTACAGCCTGCAGAACAATGAGGCAACTAAATCTCATTTTGTATAAATTACCCAGTCTCAGGCATTTCTTTATAGAAATGCAAGAATAGTCTAATACAATAGTTATTTACAGTGTTATTTTCTTGTTACAAATACATTCATGTGGAAATTTTGGCTGAATCTTGGCTTGACAAGCAAGAAGAATAGTGGTGGTCAACATGTAATAAATAAGATATTTTAATTTGCTACTGGCTACTTATGAGTAATTGCTGTCCTAACTAATGAAGAGGAGAAAAACTTTTAAAATACCTTTTGTGCTTTGGTTTATAAGCAACATTTTAGTCTTGATCATTGCATATATGTTTGTAGCATGCTTCATTGAGTGCTTTTTCTTATTAGACATGATATAGAAGCATGATATCACAGATGGATGGACACAACATTCGGAATTAAGACCTTGCCTACCATGAGCTATGTAAACTTGAGAAAGTCATTTGACTTCTCTGAACTCCAATTTATTTATAAAATAAAGGAATTTGATTAGATGGCTGAAATTATTTATTGCTTTATGAAGAAGTTAAGTCTATTTCTCCTTTAATGTAACCATTTGATATTATTTATTCACTTTGTCTCTGCTTGCATTTTTGTTTCATGATAACTTTTGAAGGAGATGAGTTAGTGAACATTGAAGTATTCCTTAAGTGTGCCAAGAATTTCCCTAGATTCCATTGTAGTATAGACTCTATTCTTGACTCTAAATTAAAATTGAGTAGTTTTTTCTAAGATTTTTTTGTATTCTTAAATTGGCTTTTAATCTATTTGAATAATAATTTTTGAATCATAACTTTGTGTCAGGCGGTAAAAAATAAGCAGTCATGTTAGCATTAGTTTAGACTCAACACATTCCCCTCAAAAGTAAACTTCTTTCAAATACTGGAAAAAATGATTTGGGGTTAAATATTATATTTCATACAAGGGCAAATTTAATAATGTTGATAATCAAAACATAAATTCATGATATAATGTTTTCCATCTTGTTTCCATATGCAACATGTGTTTAAAATAGCTACTTAGATGTGATAGGTTTGGCTTACCTAGAAATCTATCTTTCCATTACAGAAGCTAATGATAATGATCACAAATATTTTACTAAATTGATCATAAACATCTGTACTCATTTAATTCTCATAGCAATCCTCTTAGGTAAGTTCTAAAAGTTTTCTAAATTTACAAATGGAGAGATTTAAGAAACTCATATGCAGTCTGCAAAAAGAACCATGGACTTATAATGAGGTATATAGTATAGGGTGTTGAGATAAATAACCTAACAAATAGCTGAAGGGATTTAAATATGTATTTCTATTATGCAAGTTAGGTTATAAGTGACGAGAAAATAGGGAAATTATGTCAAAATAAAAATAGGAAAGTACGGTTGGCTCCTAAGTGCTTTTGCCTAGTGTAGAAACATGTTTGAAACATGCAGAAACAAGCTTTTATAAAGAGAAAATGTTAGCAATATGCAGAGGTGATGGGTATTTTGTGGTTTCCAGATCTGCCAAGTTTTCTCCAAAGTTAAGCTGTTTGGTGAAGCTGCTTTGAGTGAAGCTCATAGAAACTCCAAAGAGGGAGAGAGAGGGAGAGAGAAATGAAAAATAAAAGCTGCAACTTGAGGCCAGTTTTCACTTTTATCCAAACAAGATTGTATTTGAAGCAAATACATTCAAGGATCTGTATCTCCAAGAAGGATCAACTGACCAAGATGCAGGATGCAAATTTCTGTGGATATTTGTGCAAATCTTTTTTTGGTATTGTTATTGCTTTTGTTAGTTTTATCATAAGCCTTATTAGTTTTAGTGCACAATACAGAATACAACCATCACAGTAGAAATGTCCTCACTCAGTCTCTCTGTTGCATTCGTATTCATGATCGCTTAGCTCAGCTATAAATGTCATGTTAATGAGGTTATGAACTACTTTAGGGCTTCACACTATTCCATGACTGTGGTCCGTACTTCAGTTCTCTGATAAAATTAGGAGGAAAAAGAAGAATATAGACAAATTAGTACAAATTAGTTATCACTAATAGAAAACTATTTTAAGAATTAGTAACTTGAAAGAGAATTTACATTGTAAGAAACATTTAGATCAAGTGAAGTGCCTTTTTTAAATTAAAACTAATGTAACAACATCAATTTTTTAAAAAAGTCATCAATATTGTCCCCACCATAACAAAACTATTTTTATTTTGAAGTATTACATCCAGACTTTGTTGTCTCACTCATTCAAAAACATAAACTTAAAACTAGTTGTAGTTATGACATATGCATAATATCGACATCTGTGTTTTCACTTGTTTGATCATTTACTCTTTTTTTTGACTTACAAAGAGTCTCACAATGTATCAGCAACATGATTTATAAAGCCTCTTCTACTCTTTAGTATTTGAAATGTTTCAATTTTTTAAATATTCTATATAATGAAGTAAACATCTTGATCCAGTTAAAATCATTTTCTTACAATATGATAAAAGCAAGTTTATTGGAAACATAAGTATCAAATTATTTATGACAGCTGATACATACACACACACGCACACATATATCTCACACATTACTACAATATAGTAAGTCCTCACTTTGTTGATAGGTTCTTGAATACTACTGCTTTAAGCAAAAGGACATGTAGCTTGTCGTGGAATAGGGTTGTTTCATTCAATGCAATTTTTTTGTAATGTAGATGAGAAAACAAATGTTTTTGTTATATGTCATTCTGATTAAAGTTGCAATTTCCAAGAAACTACTGAACATATATTTTCATATTACTTTCCATATGGGTAAGAAAGCTTATTCCACCAGCAGTATCTAAATATACCATTCTTATCACAATTTTCTGAGCATTTATTTGATCTTTTAAAATTTGGTGAGAGGTATAAAATAATTTTTCAATATTATTTTATTTGCATTTTCTTAATAAATGTTGGACATATTCCTGTGGGAATTGTCCATTGCTTATTTACTGGAAACATACTTTTTAAAACCTTTTTAAACAGATTATTGAGGTATAACTGACGTATATTTACAGTATATAATTTCATAAGATTTGATATATGTATACACTTGTGAAGCCATCATTGCACTAAAGACAATAAACATACCCTCTTGAATTTCTGAAAATGTTTGTTTAGTTTGCCAGTAATTCATCAGGCCGGGATATGTCTTTGTGGGAAGATTTTAAACTACAAACTTAAAATTTGAAAACAGATATTGGGTTATTCAGATAATTTTTTTATTTTGAATGAGCCTTGGTAGTTTGTGTCTTTGAAAATTTTTTCCATTTCATCTAAGTTGTCAAATTTATTGGGTTAGAGTTGTCCATAATATTCCCTCATTAGTGTTTTAATACCTCTAGAATATATAGTCCTATAACTTCTCTCACTTCTGGTGTTGGTAATTTATGTCTTCTTTCTTTTTTCCATGGCCAGTCTAGCCAAAAATCGATCAATTTTATTAATCATTTCTAAGAATCAGTTTTTGGTTTCATTGATTTTCTCTATACATTTTCCATTTTCTCTTTCTTTAGTGTCTGTCCTCATTTTTATTATTTACTTTCTCCTACTTAATTTGAATTTAATTTTTGACTTGATGCCAGACATTAAATATTTTATCTTGTTGAATAATATATACATTTTAAGTCTGTAAATATTTTTGAACTTTGGTTTGGACACAGTCAAAGTACTTGGAAATGGTTTTGTTCTGTTAAGAATTGCTTTTAAGCTTTGTCAGGCAGAATCAGAGCAGCCTGTACTCAAGGGCTAATATTTCCTCCTACCGAGGCAATATATTTTGAATCCTTTACTGAAAGTCCTGTTAATTTCAAGGTTTTTCTTTACTCACTGGTAGGAACACAAACTAGTCCCAGCTTTGTATTATTCCCAAGGATTGTACCCATGAATCCTTTGAGGTTGTTCTTTCCCTGGCCTCAGGTAATTTCCCCACATACATGTTTTAAAAAGCATCAACTGATTAGTGAGCTGAATACGGGAACCCTCTGCAGACCTTCAGATCTCAGTATCTCTCTCTCTCTCTCTTTCTTTCTCTTTCTCTCTCTCTGTCTCCAGCTCTGTCTCTGTCTCTCCTGCTATTTGTTATTGTGCTTTACAAATATGACTGGCTGCCTTTGCCTCTCCAGACTACCAACTCTGTGTCCTCAACTCAGGGATCTTTTGAATCTATTTCTGTTGACTTTTCAGAAGTGATTTTACCTGCTTTTCTACCATAATTAGTTTCCTCATTTACCTATTTATTTTTGCATAATAGACAATGTTTCAAGAAGATAATTTATAGAAAATAATCAGGAGCTCAGGATGACTTATCATCCTTTAAAGATTTTTATTGCTTCTACTGGGTACCTGAGGTCACTATTAGACCACATAACTTGAAACTGTGCTTTGAGCATGAGGTTTCCTGTTCTACTCAGATGATCTGACTGCAGTCTGTACAAGAGCAGTTCCTTCTTTCCTCCTCATACTGCTGTGTGGCTCTTTGGACCCGACCTCAAACCAGACAGTGAAGTGTAGCAGGATTACATTGTTTATTGGTCCTGAATGCTGACTTTTGCCACCCAAGACTTGCGATGATGTTAAAAATCCCTGAAATAAAAAGCAGCTCAGCTTTTAGTGGTGAGCAATTATGATTAGATAATATCCCAGGGCAAAATATTCCCAATTGTCATGTTAAAATCACTGGATTCACATTCTTCCCAGTGCGTTGGCCTTTTAATTCTTTCTCATCGAGCTATTTGTTTTCAGAAGATGATCGTTACAGTTCATTCAGTGTCGTAATGTTCAACAGAAAAGTTTTTCTGAAACATTTAGTCCGTTGATTTCAGAAATGAAAGTCATGATATTTTTTCCTTTAAATGTCAGTAAGCAGTGTGTTGTAGCTATAATGTCACTGTCTTAAATGTTAAATGTAGTATTACTTTGAATCTTCTAAATTACCACAATATTAAATATTAAGTAGTACATTAAACAGTTATGACAACTAAAAATGTCTCCAGAATTTGCCAAATATCCCATGGGGAGCAAAATTACTCCTAGTGAGAACCATTGCTACTGGAAGCAGGAAGGCATTTTCCAGGCTTTGCAGTCCATGCTCATAACCATGATACTGCACTGTCTACTTGGTACTTTCTGCCCTAGGGAATACACTCGTTTCCACTCTCTATCTCCCTGCTTATTTCTCAGACAAAAATTATTTTACAGACAAAAAGCTATAATTAAACTGAATTATTTCTTTTTCTTCTCTGTATTTTACCCTTCTTTCCTTCCTTCCTTTCTTTTCTTTCTCTTTCTTTCTTTTTTTTCTGAGAGAGTCCCGCTCTGTCACCAGGCTGGAATGCAGTGGCACAATCTCAGCTCACTGCATCCTCTGCCTCCAGCGTTCAAGCGATTCTCCTGCCTCAGACTCCCAAGTAGCTGGGACTACAGGTGCGCACCACCACACCCAGCTAATTTTTGTATTTTTAGTAGAGATGGGGTTTCACCATACTGGACAGGATGGTCTCGATCTCTTGACTTCGTGATCTGCCCGCATCAGCTTTCCAAAGGGCTGAGATTACAGGTGTGAGCCACTGTGCCTGGCCCTGTATTTTACCTTTTCTACATGTCATTGTGTTCCCTTTCCTTACAATTCACTTATTTCTTGTCCTAATACCTGCCCTGTCCATCCTGTCCAGTTTAAGTGCCATGTACTTTCTAAAGCCTTTCCTCATCATCTCATGTGCATTTCTCTGTCCTTTGAATGCGGTTTCTCCCGAGTGTGTGAGTTATATATATATAAAGATATATCATGAGAGATGTGAGGACAAAATAATTCATTGTATTCAGGTATTGTCTTCTAAAAATACAGGAGAGTTCCCTGCGTCCAGTACGGACTAAGTAAATGTTTGTTACATGAGTTAATTGTTGTTTTGTGAGAGGAGAAACTTATTGTCTTTCCTAAACTTCTTCTAGAAAGGAATTGCTTCTTAGATTCCATTGTGGATTCGTTATAAATTTATCATCCAAGAATTTAACTGAATTATACCCTTCCTAAGTTACTATTGCTGTGAACTACAAATTCTTGAAGCATTATGTCCCATAGATGGACTAGTTAACATTTTGCTTCCAGTTATTTGTCTGAAAAATGAGCTGCTTTCTTTCTTTACTCTTGATTTTTTTGAATAATTTTAGGAGTTGGGTTGTTTGCACAAAATTTGATTTTGTCTGCCAGTGTTGACATATTCATTAATTTTAGAATCTATGAGAATTCTATAACTAATTAAAATTAAACCTGAAAATAAATATACTTAATTTTTGTTCCATTTTCCTTATGACACAATTGTTTTTTATGTATTATTTTATTAACTCAGAAATAAAAGCAAATTATAGCCATATTTCAGAAGGAATCATCTACTAGTGCCTTACAGTAGTCCATAAAAATAAAAATGATTGAAAAAATGATTATATAAGTTTTGGAAACTTTATGGTATATCCTGCTCTTGTAAAGTCATAATTTACTATAACATATTAAAGGTTGTAAGAAATCCTACAGCAAAAATTAATTAATTAATGAGATATTGGTTCAACCTCATTTAATCCAGTGTTTCCAAACAGTAGAGTTAAGTGGTTGAGCATTGAGGTCCTGGAGCCAGATGACCTGCTCTCACATTCCAGCTCTCACACTTTGTAGCTGTGTAAAGTTGGGTGAATTTCCCAACTTTTTGGTTGGGAAAAAAAGAGGTAATGCTGGAACTGTAGTGTTATGAGGATTAAATGAAATAATACTTGTACTTAGAATACAACCTTGCCCTCTGAAAACCCTCAGTCTATATTTACTATTATAATCATTTATGTATGACCAGGATTTATTTATTTATTTTGGAGAAAGAACTATTGGTATCACTGTGGTATACAAACTTTGGAAGGACTGTTACAGAGATTTTGATGCAGTAGCCAATAGAAAGAAGTCGGCCCAGATAAATTACTTCCTGTCTCTGAGTACTTACCTGGGGGAAAGATAACTAACCTAAGCAGGAAACAGTTAATGCCCATATGTGACTGGAAGCAAGTTGTAAACTCAGAATTGCGGAACTGAGTTTTCATCTACCCCTATGTACACTGAGAAACATAACAATTCTATGTCCAGAGAGAAGAATAAGGCATGAAGATGAGAAAAAGTAAAGACGTTAACACCCCTCACCCACACAAAACACAGATACACACAATTACACATGAGCATGTGCATGTGCACACACACACACACACACACACCAACCCACACGTTAAAACAGATGTGCAGAAATCCACACTTGTTCACATTAAGTCATACCCACAACCGTAGAGCACTGTGGAGATTCCTGCAGGCTTCCCTATTCCAAGTCCAGGACTCTCAGAAGGCCTGGCACCTTGAGTTCTCTAAGCCACTTAAGAATACTTTGATTAAGCCCCCTTTTGGCTTATTTTAGCTCATCTTGGTTTATCTTATTAGCATTTTTTTCAGAAATACCTCAATCACAAATTTTATTGCAACAGAAGAACTTGGTAAAACCTCACATTCTTCTCAAATTTCAAAAGTAGAGATCAATAAATCAATATAAACTTGAGATTTCTTATAACTGGATTAAACAAATGGTTTTAGTTTAAAAAAACTTATCTTTACCCCACAAGCACAGGCAACCAGCGCAAAAATGGACAAATAGAATCACATTAAGTTAAAAGTTTCTTCACAGTGAATGAAACAAAGTGAAGAGACAGTCCACAGAATGGGGGAAAATATTTGCAAACCACCCATCTGACAACGGATTAAAAACCAGAATATATTAGAAATTCAAACAACTCTGTAGGAGTTGTAACTCCTACAGAGCAGCAATAACAAATGCTGATGAGGATATGGAGAAAAGGAAACCCTCATGCACTGTTGGTGGGAATGTAAATTAGTACAACCACTATGGGGAACACTTTGGAGGTTCCTCAAAAAACTGAAAATAGAGCTACTCTGTGATTCCCTTTGCTAGGTATATACCCAAAAGAAAGGAAATCAGTATACTGGAGAGATATCTACACCCCCTTGTTTATTAGAGCACTATCACAATAGCCAAGATTTGTTTGTTTTTTCTTTATCTATTATTTTTTTAGACAGGGTCACATTCTGTCACCCAGGTTGGAGTGCTGTGGCATGATCACACCCCACTGCAGCCTCGACCTCTGAAATTGATCCACTCACCTCAGCCTCTGGAGTAGCTGGGACTACAGGCATTCACCACTATGCCTGGCTAATTTTTTTTATTTTATTATTTATTTATTTATTTTATTATTATTATTATTATTATTATTTTCTTTGGTAGAGATGGGGTTTGTCATGTTGCCCAGGCTGGCCTCAAGTTTCTGAGCTCAAGTAGTCCATCTGCCTTGGCCTCTCAAAGTGCTGGGATTATAGGCATGAGCCACTATGCCAGGCCCACAATAGCCAAGATTTGGAAGCAACCTAAGCATTCATCAACAGATGAATGGATAAAGAAAATGGGGTACATATACACAATGAAGTACTATTCAACCATAAGACAGAAGGAGATCTTGTTATTTGCAAAAACATGGGTGGAACTGGAGACCATTATGTTAAATGAAATAAGCCAGGCACAGAAGACAAACTTTGCATTTTCTCATTTATTTGTGGGAGCTAAAAATTAAAATAATTGAACTCATGGATGGTTACCAGAGGCTAGGAAGAGTGGAGGGGTCTGGGGAGGGCAAGTGGGGATGGTTAATGGGTACAAAATACAGAAAGAATAAGAATTAGTATTTGCTAGCACAACAGAGTGACTATAGTAAAAATAATTTAATTGTACAATTAAAAATAACTAAAAGATTACACAATTGGCTGGGTGCGGTGGCTCACGCCTGTAATCCCAGCACTTTGGGAGGCCGAGGCGGGCGGATCACGAAGTCAGGAGATCGAGACCATCCTGGCTAACACGGTGAAACACCGTCTCTACTAAAAATGCAAAAAAATTAGCCGGGCGTCGTGGCGGGCGCCTGTAGTCCCAGCTACTCTGGAGGCTGAGGCAGGAGAATGGCGTGAACCCGGGAGGCGGAGCTTGCAGTGAGCTGAGATCGCGCCACTGCACTCCAGCCTGGGTGACAGAGCGAGACTCCGTCTCAAAAAAAAAAAAAAAAAAAAAAAAGATTACACAATTGGATTGTTTGTAACACAAAAGATAAATACTTGAGGTGATGAATACCCTATTTACCTTGATGTGATTATTACACATTGCATACCTCTATCAAAATATCTCATGTATTCCGTAAATACATACACTTACTACGGACCCACAGAAATTAAAAGTTTTAAAAATCCTTTATTTAGAGGTGTAGATAGAAACATGACACACTTATGTATCATGTATAAAAGTTGGAAATAAGAAAATAACTTTAGTAACAAAACTAAAGATAGTGTCAACAGAGATTATTAATGTGCTTGCTTAACTATTTTAATGAAATCGTGAATTTTTTATTTTACTTTAAAATTTTATAAATAAATTAATGATTTGGCTCATAAGGACATAATTAGAAAATTTTGACTGATTGATACAAATTAAATAAGAAGATTCTGAGGTGAATTTTGTGAGTTAGAAAACACATGAAATCACATTTTCAGCAAAACTGGAAATATTTTGCCATCAAATTAAGTGACTATAAATAAAGCATCTCTTATGAAATAATCCAAACATGAATCCATAGGTGATTAATTGCAAAAAGCTGTATAAAGTTTTCTGAATAATTCAGGTGAAATAAATGTTGTATCATAAAATCAATGTATTCTCCTACTTTTAGGTAGAATAAAGATTTTCATTTGCATATTTCCTGTTATTAAGTAACTATTGAGGGTCTAGGGTGCCAATATTGGAGAATTTTAGGTTTCAGACTTGTTGAAAATTATCTTATTGTGTCTTAATTCATTGGGAACTCTAAACAATGATTCTACGGTTTTTC
Source organism: Pan paniscus (assembly GCF_029289425.2). Classification (NCBI taxonomy): domain Eukaryota; kingdom Metazoa; phylum Chordata; class Mammalia; order Primates; family Hominidae; genus Pan; species Pan paniscus. The sequence continues at coordinate 116,270,365 of NC_073254.2, read as the reverse complement.
TAAGACACCTGGTGGGAAGTACGTTAACATTTTTATTTCTAGATCTGATTGAAGATATAACATTTGCTGATTGACCATTTTAGAAAGTAGACTTAAATGAGACCAGGCATGGTCCTATACTCCTGTAGTCCCAGCTATTCATTAGGCTGAGATTGGAAGATCCCTTGAGCCCAGATTTTAAGGTCCGCCTGGGCAAAATAGCAAGACCTCACCTATAATAAATAAATAAATAAATAAATAAATAAATAAATAAATAAGTAGATTTGAATGACTACTTTACAAGCTGTAAAGTTGTAAAATTCCTTACAATTGAAATGTGGATCCTCTTCAGCGTCTGTGGTTTCCTGACTTTTTAAAGATCGCCATTCTAACTGGCGTGAGATAGTATCTCATTGTGGTTTTGATTTGCATTTCTGTAATGACCAGTGATGATGAGCTTTTTTTCATATGTTTGTTAGCTGCATAAATGTCTTCTTTTGGTGTGTGTTCATATCCTTCACCCACTTTTTGATGGGGTTGTTTGTTTTTTTTTTTTTCTTTTAAATTTGTTAAAGTTCCTTGTAGATTCTGGATATTAGCCCTTTGTCAGATGGATAGATTGCAAAATTTTTCTCCCATGCTGTAAGTTGCCTGTTCACTCTGATGATAGTTTCTTTTGCTGTGCAGAAGCTAAATAGGAGCGCTTTTACACTGTTGGTGGCAGTGTAAATTAGTTCAACCATTGTGGAAGACAATATGGCGATTCCTCAAGGATCTAGAACCAGAAATACCGTTTAACCCAGCAATGTCATTACTGGGTATATACCCAAAGGATTATAAATTATTCTACTCTAAAGACATATGCACATGTATGTTTATTGCAGCAGTATTAACAATAGCAAAGACTTGGAACAAACCCAAATGCCCATCAATGATAGACTGGGTAAAGAAAATGTGGCACATATACACCATGGAATACTATGCACCTACAAAAAAGAATGAGTTCATGTCCTTTGCAGGGACATGGATGAAACTTGAAATCATCATTCTCAACAAACTAACACATGCACAGAAAACCAAACACCGCATGTTCTCACTCATAAGTGGGAGTTGAACAATGAGAACACATGGACACAGGGAGGGGAACATCACACACTGGGGCCTGTTGGGGGGTGGAGGGCAAGGCGAGGGATAGCATTAGGAGAAATACCTAATCCATGCAGGGCTTTAAAACCTAGATGATGGGTTGATGAGTGCAGCAAACCACCATGGCACAAGTATACCTATGTAACAAACCTGCACGTTCTGCACATGTATCCCAGAACTTAAAGTACAATTTAAAAAAAGAAAAAATGTAATATTCTACAAAATAACTTGCTAGTACTCTTCTAAAGTATCAGTCATAAAAGACAAAGGACTGTGGAAATGTCTCAGAATGGAAGAAATTAAGGAGACATGACAACTAAATTCAATGTGTGAACTTGGATTAGATCCTGATCCCGATAAAGGCCATTTGTGGGGCAATTGGTAAAATTCAGGTTATGTCTATAGATTAGTTAATGATATTGTACGAAAGTTTTGTTTTTGATCTTTATACTATGTTAACATTTGACAAGATGTTAATAGTTAAGGAAACTTGGATGAGGGTTATAGCAGAACCCTGCAAAAATTTTTAATTTTTTTTTACAATTCTTAAGTTCTCATAAAATGGGAAGTTAAAACATTAAAAAATGTGGAAATGCAATTCTTAAAGACTGAATTAAGAAACTAGCACTATCTTGTGTCATTTTAGTTCTAAACTGACACATACACACATTCACACATACACACAGACATGCACACAGAAGAGCTATAGTTTGATTTTATGGTTACAGTTCATTTCTACACTAAAATGATCATTGCTATTTTGATCCTAGTAAGGATCAAAAGAGTACTTTTTCCTACTCATAAAGTAAGGAAAACAGTTATCTTCTTAATTTTTTTTCTTGCTTAGTCAGGCTATCTTTTTTTTTTAATTTTGTTTATTTCTTTACATATTTTGAGACAGAGTCTCACTCTGTTGCCCAGGATGGAGTGCAGTGGCACAATCTCGGCTCACTGCAAGCTCCAGCTCCTGGGTTCAAAGGATTCTCCTACCTCAGCCTCCCAAGTAGCTGGGATTACAGGCACCTTCCACCATGCCCAGCTAATTTTTCTATTTTTAGTAGAGATGGGGTCTCACCATGTTGGCCAGGCTGGTCTTGAACTCCTGACCTCAAATGATACACCCGACTCAGCCTCCCAAAGTGCTGGGACTATAGGCGTGAGCCACCGCACCCAGCCTGAGGTGATCTTTTAAAAATAGACATCCCAAAGTGTACTTAGCACAGAATATAAAACGTATATGTCTGTAGCATCCACATCTGTACTTGGTGAGCCTTCTCTCAGATTAATGGGATCCCAGCCACTCCCTCTCCCCTCCTTCTCTTCTTCCTGACATCTCCTCCTACCTTCTATGCCATGTTCTGCTACCCTTTTTTTGCTACTGCATTTCACATATATATATGCATTTGTTTCTCTTTTCTACCTTATTCTACCTTGTCTGTAGAATCACTTGTCTGTCCCTGGAATATCATTTGTTGCCTGTTTCCCTAACTTGTGAAATCACATTAATACTTAACTTTCTAGAATAAACTTTCTTTTAGCACCTACAGCTTGGGTCTACCTTTCTAGTACCTGCCCTGCTTCACTTGGCAAAAGTAATTCTAGGCCACAAGTTCTAGTTTGTCCTGTTTCACTATGCTCAACTATGCCATGTTGTAAAGGCATTTGAGCCTGGAGATGATTAGGTTGAGGGCAAGGAGAAATAAGTAAGATCAAAAACGTTGGCACTAGCATAATTTGGAACATAGACTTAAGGGACACCATTTGATGCAGTGTTCAGTCTGAGTGATCATTTGCAAACATGGTCATTTACTAAACTAAATACCATGTGTTGACAAATTTAATAAATGGCTAAATGGCCATACAAATATTTTCTTGTAATTCTAAACTCATATACTCTAAAATTAGAATTTTGGCTTGACATAATTTGGCTTTGAATAAATAAAATCCTGAGTTTTAGGTCTGCCTCTAGCTTTTGGGCATAATATTTAACATTTTGACAGAATCTGGCAATCCCAAATGGACACTGGACCTTAAAGAATAATCTATTTGGTCTCTTTTACCAGATTGTATATTCTAGGTATTTGTGTCCTTGCTGGTTTTTGGTAATTGGGCATATTTTCCTCCCGAATTATGGCAACCTATCTGTTGATAAAGGTATTCCAATTTTAAAAAAATCCTTTTTACAGTATAAGATAGAGTGAAAACAAAAGACAAGGAGGGCAAAACTCCATCATCCATTTGGAAAGGAGTTTCAGTTTCTCTCAAGCCAGTTCTATGCTCAGAAAAGGTTGTCGGACCACTTACAATATGAGTTATTACTATTGCCAGCTTACTTCAGATGTAATTCCCAAATCAGAATCTGTTCTGTGTGGAATTTTTTTTTCAGAGTACCTAACTACTGAGCGTAGACTATCAAAAATTTATATTCCTCCTGTTTGTAGGAAGCATCCAGTCATGTTCTAGGACTCTTCTCTGTGAGGAAAACCACCTTCTGGCCAGGCACGGTGGCTCATGCCTGTAATCCCAGCACTTTGGGAGGCCGAGGTGGGTGGATCACGAGGTCAGGAGATCGAGACCATCCTGCCTAACACAGTGAAACCCCGTTTCTACTAAAAATACAAAAAATTAGCCGGGCGTCTTGGTGGGTGCCTATAGTCCCAGCTACTCGGGAGGCTGAGGCAGGAGAATGGCGTGAACCCGGAAAGCAGAGCTTGTAGTGAGCCGAGATTGCACCACTACACTCCAGCCTGGGCAACAGGGCGAGACTCCGTCTTTAAAAAAAAAAAAAAAGAAAAGAAAACCATCTTCTATCTAGAATAGACAGAATAGAGCAGTAACTTGAAGATCTATGTTTTGTTTTGTTTTGTTTTGACAAACAAAGTGACAGAGTGACTTGATCTCTATCACTAAGGCTGGAGTGCAGTGGCACAATAATCACAGCTTAGTGCAACCTCGAACTCCTGGACTCAAGCGATCCTCCTGCCTAAGCCTTCTGAGTAGTTAGTACCGCAGGTACATGCCACCACGCTAGGCCTGAAGATCTATGTTTTTAACAACAACAACAAAAATGTTAAAAGACAATGATTTAATAGTGACTGGGGGAACTGAAGAAAAGATGTATTATAAAAATGTTTGTGTTCCTTTTAAAATAATAGCTGAGATATTGAGTGCTTGCGGTGTCAGATAATGTTCTAAATAATGTATGTGCATTAACTCATTTATCTTTACAATTTAGGAGAAAGTGTCATTATTCCTTCTTTTCATACAAGAAAATTAAGGTGAAGAAGGGTGAAATAACTTCCCCAAGGCCACACCACTGGAAGTGGAAGAGCTGTAGAATGTGAGCAGTCCAGCCTCAGAACCCAAACACTTAGAGCCACGATATCACATGGTTTCTCTCAGCCAAAGGGAGACATTGTCCACTGAAACACCTTGGAATAGGCCATGAGGGTGGATAAGATGTTATGATGCTAGTTTACATTTTGTAATGATTTAGAGTTTTAAAAAGATACATTTCGTGGCTTTGCACACACCCATACATCTGCCCATAATTATTCGGTGACTTTAAATCATGCAGCAGTATGAATCAAATCAAACTAACTCAATTCAAATCAACCAACCTAGTTTACATTTATCAGTTTGAATGTCAAGCTCCCTATATTCTGACCTTTTCATTTTTAAATCACTAATGCCTTATCTAACACTATTCTTCTTCATGAACATACAACTAAAATGAGCCATATTTATTCAATGTATGCTGTTCCCAAGACCTTGGTCTTGTTTCATTGGAAGGTCTATCCACATGTTCTGCTTGTTTAACTAAATTATTCTTTCAAGGACTGTCTCACAACTCATTTCTTCCAGGATATTGCTAATAACCTTACTTGCCTCTTGGCCTTTGAACACATCTGAAATATATTTTACATCTGAAATGTATTTTGCATCATAATGAATATGACCCTTGACTATAATCTTAAGGATGCTGAGAATTCACTGGGCAGAAAAGCTTTCTGAGCTCTGGGTGGTATGAGAGGTATCAAAGATGAGGAAACGTTATAGGGTAATAAAAGGGAGCAAAAAAGAGCTTAGAAAATGTAATAGAAGTCAAATGTTAAAGGACAGTATATGATCTGCTCCCAGATAAAGAATTCATCCTAAGAAATATGAGGAACCAATGAAAAATCCTAATAACTATGTGACTTTGGGGAAAAACTACTGGTTAATCAACACTCTAAGCTGAGTTCTCTCTGTATCACCTTTCCTCTGTGTTTTTTTTTTTTCCAGTGGTGGCAATGTTGAGTGTAGATTTTTGAGACTTTAAGAAGATATTGCTTTACTCCAGGTAAGAAATATTGAAGGCTCTATTGACTAAATGAAGCCATGCAGTGGATCAGAAGAAAAGTGACATATTTAAGAGAAATATCATAGTCAATTCAATGTGGGGAAAAGGAAAAAGAAGAATTAAGGATAATTCTAAGTTTTTGACTTAGGCAACATAACTTTTATGTTGAACTTTTTATATATGAACACTGACTGTCCCTTTTGATGCAATATTTGTAATGAGTGTATAATCTGGAAAATATATTTATGTAGTTTTAACATTTTAATTCAATATATATAGAATGCAGATTTGCATCGAAGTAAAAATGAATCTTCTCAAGTGAATAATTTTGAATGTAAGAATTATAAATAACCAGCACTAGCTAGTATACATTTAAATTGAATTCTTTTATTTTAAATATTCACATTACAGGAATTCATTAGGTCAGAATAGAACATCATTATTTACACATTCAAGGAATAACTCCAGTGCTAAATCAGCGAGGTACTTACACTGAATTTAGGAAATATGACTGAAGAGAGAGTTTCTTCTTACACATACAGGCTCAAATCCTTTATACATTTATTTCTGCCTTGGAATCTTAGTACATATTGCTGAAATCACTATTAATTGCTGAACAAAATTTCACAAAATTATAGCGATCACACCATATATTTATAAGCCTAGAAAGACATCCATGAGAAGGAATCCATGTTGTGACAGCATGTTTAAGGGAAGAAAATTTCAAATGACATCTCCAGTTTAATTTGTGGAAAACACGAGTTCTCCAAATAGCTGAATATACAGATTTTCTCTGGCATATTGCCTTTCATGGCTTATTAAAATATTTGCTTAGCTGCCTTAAAGTGTTATGTTATTTACAGTTTCAATCAATGAAGGGAACAATGTGGTAGCAAACTAAGTGCCTAGATCAATGTTAGCTGAATGTCACACACATACAATATCTTGGTTGGTAAAGTCGGCCTCTACAGTGCTAGGACTGACTACTCCTCATTTGAATTAATGCTTTGCTCCCAGGATGCAGCAGGACTCAGCTGCATGATTTTCACTTGGAATAATAGCTAGAGTCAATTTTTCTTATCATTATACTAACTTCACTGAAGCTGTTAAATTGAACTGGAAGGAACCAATCTTCTGTAAATAAATAAATAAATAAATGTATAAATAGGATTCCCATCTTTTTAATAACATAGCAATGAAATTACCTTCCAACAGTGTAAATGCTTACTGTCATGTTTTAAGTCACTAAGAGCTACATTCTAGCCTTAATATATTACCATGAATGATTAATTTCATGGGAGGAGAGATGATTGATCCACACATATTACCTGTTTGGGATTAAGCCCTTTCAAAAGCACAGGTATGTTTTCTGAATAAAAGAGAAAAGCTGAACAAAACAAAGCCTTCATTAAATGGAATAATTTTTGTTATTTTCAAAGACTGCTGCAAATTATCTGCATGTAAAGGCTCCTCTGCAGCCAACATTCATATTTTTATACAATTTTTATTACTTAAGTTAATAAGTAAAAGGGTAGGCCTACTTTTTCTTCCCCTAGTGATTACACTGGTTGACTGTCAAGACTGCCTAGACATTCTATGTTATTGCCCAATTTAGTGTTGTGCAGACCTGACCTCAGGTGACTGGCAGTAGTACTGATTTTGGCAGTGTATAAAAAGATATACCATTCTCAGTTATAGAAAAAGCTGCCAGAATATTATGTTCATAGAATGAAACTGGTTAAGATGATATTTTCACATCTTCATGCTTTGTACTATTAAGTTGTTATACAGTAAATTGTATCACTTGCCAACAAATAATTTGTTGTATTTATTGCCAACAATAACTCCAAAAATAAAGTTTTGGGAGAAAATTTACCACAATATGCTGCACAGTTAGAAAAAAGAAACGCAGCATTGTTTATTGGGTCATTAGCACTATGAATAACATTTTCACTTTACCAAATGTTGAAAAGGGACTTTTGAAAGGACGTGAATCATGCGTACGGATTGAGACACAGCCTGTGTGTGAGTGGCAGTGTAAATGTCCCCAAAGCTGCATGATTCATCAATTGCATGCAATTTTTCACCTAATATAAACATAACCTTAATATAGTCATATAATTTCTAACACATCTTATTTCAAACATGCATTAGCTACTAAAATAAGATTTAAAGAAAAGTTGATGTTTGATATAAAATAATCATGTTTTTTTCAAGTGTGGAAAAATACTCTACAAAAAAATAAGTAGAAAAATGATTTCTGATCAACGTGTGATTTTATCTATAAAAATCCAGATGACTAATTAGTGTGCTTAAAATAACCCTATTGGGTCTGCATCGCAATAATACATACACAGAAAGTTAATAGCAATAAACAACTATTAGCACAATGCAATTAAATTCTTATCAGAAATAACATGAACCTATAAACTGTACATTTGGCATTACGTTTCAGGGTATTTTTAAGAGTTTGATTAAATATGACAATACAATAGTGCAAAATTACATCACATTAATAAAACATACAATTACCATCCAAATAGTTTATGGATTACTGACCCTTACAATTCACATAATGGCTAGAATTGTCACATTTTGTTTCAGAATAATAGTTTTGACCTTCCTTGAATGTAAGTCATTTTATTCAAAGTTATACTTGAACTACATAAAAAAGATATTGGCATATGTGTGTCTATATGTGCATTCTTGAGGGAATGAGGCAAGAGAAATCATGTAAAGTCCTAACTCTTCATTTTCAGAACTTCATTGCAGTATTTTGCTTCAGCAACCTTTTAATCAGAGCTCCTGAAGCAATTACACATTAACTTCTTCCCCACCCCTTGTAGTGACATGGCCACATGGAAAGGAGCAGTAAGAAAAGAAGAAAACATCTGCACGAATATATGGCAGTTTGTGCACTGTGCCAGGCTAATTAAATTAGAATTTCTAACCAATTCATCAAGATTTATTAAGAGCTTCTCAGGTACTTCTAATGTACAGTCCATCACACTCCTTTTACAGATTAAAAATCTATGGCTCAGAAATGTTAGTGAATTATACAGCAGATTGTGAAAACTGGAACTTGGGCTTTGATCCTTAGTTTACTACTCCTCTTCTTGTTTCTTGTTGACACTTTTCTCCTTTTTGTCGCTTTGTGAACTTGAATCTAGGTACAGACTTGTTAGCTCTTTACTTTTTCCATTTAAAAATCTCTTCTCTACATTTGTATTGTCTTGGAATCAGAATAAGACATATTATTATAATGAAGATGTTTAACCTCAACAATTTCATTCAAGTAATTTTGACCAGTTGCATTTCTGCAAGCATACATTACTTCCTACCTTCATCTCATACATTATTTACCTTTTAGGGATTCTATAACAATGCCATTTTATATTGTCACAATTACTCCCTTAACCCCGATTAAGCTGAAAGTTCTTTTTTTTCCCTTCTAAGTAAAATCTTGTTCTCAAATATGATAGTCTTTGTTTTTTGATTAATTATTTTAAAATCACATATGAAATATTCAAGATAGATTATCTTTTATCTAAAAAGTAGACTACTTCCAGGTTTACGTAGACAATCAGATAATCTTCATTTGCTTAAGGACTCTTGAGGCAGAAAACCAGTAAGTGAAAAGCCTGATCTCATTACAGTCCCTGGAGACATGTATTCCACCCTAGATGAGCTCATATCCTCTGGCAATCTCACCTTGGACAAGGATGGCATCTTCAGGATTATCTCATTTAAGGAACTGAAGGTGGCTAATGAGGCCAATCTGAGACTGGAGATGTGATATTGTAACTCTGGCCCATATTTCTCACATAATGAGTGGTAGTCCTGGGTTGTTAATTTAGTCTTTGGATACTGCTTCTGCAGAGCCTGCCTTTCTATTTCCTGAACCCTCATTAATCAAAATGGAATGCAGCCACGTGTGGAAAGTTAGCATGTTAGCATAACTTTCTGTAGAATTGGCCCTTAAAATTTTTCAGATAAAATCTATATTTGTTTTCCACAATAAAATTCCAGCAAGCTATAACTTAACTTACTTTACTTACACAACTAATTCAAAATTGTTTGGTTTCCAGAGAACTCAGAAAAATAAATCAGTTTTTGAAGTTTTCTAATGTTACTGACATAACAGACATTTCTAATACTCTTTAAAGGAACACAATTAGAAACTACTTAAAAATACTATTTTGAATATCATTCTCTTTTTCATATAGAAAAATAGAAATTTTCCTTGAGCCTACTTTTTTATTCTAACACAGTACAGCTTTAAAATTGTACACTTGAACAACTGAGATTATTCACGTCAAAGCTATTTATTATGCAATTATGGTAGCCTTAATCACAGGCTGACTAACAATTATTTTATTTCTGAACCACTAGATAAATACTCCTGTTTATTGAAGTTATACCCTAACATATTAAAAGCAACTTTTAGCTTTTTTTTTTTTTTTTTTTTTTTTTGAGACGGAGTCTCGCTCTGTCGCCCAGGCTGGAGTGCAGTGGCGCGATCTCGGCTCACTGCAAGCTCCGCCTCCCGGGTTCATGCCATTCTCCTGCCTCAGCCTCCCGAGTAGCTGGGACTACAGGCGCCCGCTACCACGCCCGGCTAATTTTTTGTATTTTTAGTAGAGACGGGGTTTCACCGTGTTAGCCAGGATGGTCTCGATCTCCTGACCTCGTGATCCGCCCGCCTCGGCCTCCCAAAGTGCTGGGATTACAGGCGTGAGCCACCGCACCCGGCCACTTTTTTAAAAATTAGTTTAAAAGTAGATGGAGACTTCCTAACAAATCATTAACTAGTCCTGTGTCAAAACTAGTGGACCAGCTGAAGTGATGGATTAAGTCAAACTGTTAAATATTGCTAGGCCTTTTTCTTTACCAGAAAATGATCTCTGAGAATCTTCTTGCTATCCTATTCTGTGACATGTGCTATACCAACTGATAATAAGTTAAATTGACTACTAATTTACTGATGGCTCATAACAGGGAGAGAAAATTAGGACTGCTTGAGTTCCAATTATCTTAAGAAATGGTATATATATTTAGTAACGCAAACAGTATCTATTCACCACCACTGCCAGCTCCTCACACCCCTTCCGTAACTTAGTAATTATGGGAAACATGAATATATGCTTCCATGCTGTATTTATTTGTTTCCGTTTTGCTGAATGTTGTTCCTTCGGCTTGTATAAAATTTCAGTGATTCCTACAAACTGCCTGTTTAATGTCTTCAGAGTTTTTGAATTAAAATTGTGAAAATAGCACTGGATTCCTCACAATTATCTTTTATAAGAATAAAAGATAACACTTGAACACATATCTAGTCACCTGAATATAATTTCTCAGAAATATGCTACCTCTGCTTTACAGCTGCAAAATCTGAGGATAAGAGAAGTTGAGTAACTTGCACATAGCTAGTGAATGGCAGACCTTGGATTCAATTCTAAATCTGTAGTTGTCAAAAATTTGGATGCTACAATTCTTTGCCATATCTCAATTGCAAATTACCTATCAGGCAAGGAGACTTTGGAACCCAAGAATGTGGTCTCTTAAACACATACAATAGAAAAGCAGATCACAGAAGCATATATCCTAGTAATTGTCTAGACCAGTCTTTCCTGTTGCAAAATATAAACATGCAGTTAGAACCTAGAAAGCAAATTAGAGATTTTTTTCAAGATATATAATCTTTTATTTTCCTAATAGTTCCTCCAAGACAAGAACTGGTGATTTCTTGAGGTATGCCTGCATTAGTATTACCTGTGGAACATTTACACCTGTTAGACTTCTGGGCTCTTCCTCAAACTAAATAGATCAGCTCTCTGGAGGTGGGGTTTGGACATCTGCAATTTTAAAGCCTCTCCAGATGGTTCTAATGTGCATTCAGGTTCGCGAACTACTATAAGCAACTCGCAACTGGAAAAAGTGTCTGGAAACTATAAATAACCTGCCCCAAGTCACAAGACTGGTGAGTTCCACGCTCTTGTGTGAAATAATTAGGCATACAAAATGTCTTGGATTTTGAAGTAGAATACTTTACCGATATATTTAAGAAGATTCCAGGTGAACTAAAGAAAGGTAATACCTCATATTTAATAGAATACTACCCATCTAAACAGGTGGGATGCAAACCTCAAAACTAGCAGGACACCAGAACCATCTGGGGAGATTTTTAAAATAAGATTCCTGGTCCCATCTCACACCCAGAGATTCAGAAGCTGTGTATTATTAACAGTATTTCAAATGATTTTTATGTAGATGATCTAGGAAGTTTCAAAGGCATATGCATGTTTGAGAACTGCTAGTTTAGGACAGGATGGTTCACCAGTTATAGCAGAAACAGGATAATTTTGGAAATGTATTAAAAGCATGCTCTTTTTTTGGGTGACGGCGGGGGGGGCATGGATTATTTGAAGAAATTCTAATTTCATGGCTCAAAGCCCAGAAATCGGTATTGTTAACACTTCTGGTGATTCTAGGTCAGGTGACCTAGGAAGCATGCTTTGAGTAAAACTGACAGAAAGCAACTGGTGTTTGAGAGGTTATTTTTAAATAAAATATTTTTAAAGTTAATCAAATGCATGGACATATGTTAACTATGAGCTAAAAAATAACTGAATGTTCTAAATGAACTCAATCTAGCTTACTTAAAATTATGCTATTTTATTGTTAGCCTGGGATTGCCTTAGGCATTTCCAATGACTCCCTAAATTTTTTGCATCAATAAATATCTTTAGATTTTTGTAATAAGAGTTTGAATAGTACAAAAAACTCTAAAATATTTCAGAATAATGCCTAAAATATGATTGATTTTTCTGCAGGCAATTAAGGTGTCAGTGAGCAGTGAGTTCAAAAGTCATAGACAACTAAGGGGAGGGAGGAAATACAGGAGGAATGTCAGTTAATTGAGCACTTTCTATATTCCAAACTCTGGATTAGGTTCTTTCCACATGTTAGTTTAAATAATCAATCTCATACTTTAAATATCTACACAGAGAAATGAGAAGGAAATCTGTATGGAATATCCTAAAAAATTACTTTGAGATGGACACTGAAATTCCATTAGGAATTTCATGCATATATCAATTTCGATCTTAGATAAGAGTAATAGTGCTAGAAGAAAGCTTACAAACAAGGTCCAGAGAGGTTAAGTGGCTGTCTCAAAATTAGTTTGTTGAACTAATAACCTAGGGTAGCACTCACATTCCAGATTTAGCCGGCTATATCTTATTTAGATTCTATTAACTGTTTTATAAAATGCATATGAATATGGATATATTCAATATGAATTACTAAAGGGGAGAACACTTTGGATAGTAGTGAAGCATACCCATTTGCAAAATGCTACAAAATCTCTAGATGAGACATCCAGAAAAAAAAAAAATCACCTTAATTGACTGATTGCAATACAATGGAATGAAGTTAGGAGAGAGACTATATTTCTCTCCATGTGGTTTGGTAATAGATATCTGCCCTTCACAGTGCTCGCACTTTATACTCTCCTTAAATACTAATTTTCTTTCCTTTTAGAAACAGTTGATATGTTACTAATATTTGCATAGAATGTTAACGTGATCCAAATCCTTTCTAATCTTTCTTGAGATGTTACTTCTTTTGATACTTTACAATGTGGTAAGATAGAAAGGAGTTAAAATGCCTTCCTTTTGCATCCAGGTGACAAACTAATAAAATAAATATAAAATATCATCTCCAATTGGTACCAATAAACATTGTCACTACTCTTAAAAAATATTTTACAGGACCACTTATCACATTCATTTATTTATTCAACAAGTATTTGATATGACCCTCCTGTACATTAGGCACTGTGCTTATCCTTTAGATTCTGATGTTTGTTATATTTAACAGCTCGATTGTAATTGTTAAGAAGTTTCTCAAAATGAGATCAGAGTTCAAGGGAACTCAAAGATATGATCAAACACAGTCATAAGGTAAGGACCTGAAATTTGTGGTAACTTTAATTCACGCAAAAAAAAAATTCTAGGATATTACCTTAAGACTCATGGAATCCAGTTTAAAAATAGGCTGACAAAAAAATATCAGAGGCATAGTTTCCTATTCTTTTAATATTTAACCTCCAATTGGAGGTAAGAATTTAAAGCCTCCGCAAATAATTCCTAAATATTCTGTTGCTTTACACATCAAATGCTCTCAGCCTTCTAAGCCCCTCAAAATAAGAAACATTTCTGCACAATCTAAGATTATCAGGAGTTTTACAGTAAATATAACAATTTTAAGCATGTATTTGTTTCCCACTAAGATGATTTTTTTTTTAGTTTCTACTTCATATTGTCAGATATACAGCTGTCATAATATATATGACTGTCAGGCTCTCATGTCTTTCTTGTTCAGGGTGTAATACTCTGGATGTGGACAATTCAGTATATATTCTTATTAGTAAGGTCTATAATGATTAACATTTATTTATTCTTACTGATGTCTACAATAATTAATATTTAAATATTTAGAGTATTGAAGGCAATAGCTTTTCGATATTTTGAGATAAAACATTTTAAATGGTCTGTTCCCTTTTTTGTGTCCACAATTTAATTCCAGGCATAATTATTGGTTTGCATAATCAACAGCAAACCAATTTTGTTGAATCAATATATCTTTTTCATGAGTTTCTTACAAAGAATTGCAATCCACAGGATTTATTAAAGGAGTGGCTGTGAACCATACACTTTCTTGAAGGTTGTATTTCACTTAAATGTAGTGATAGCCCATTTCCTTCTGCTGAACTCAACTCCTAAAATATTTAAACCAGAACGAATGCTAACGAGTTTGATGTTTTAGTTATTGTATACCTTCAAAAGTCGAAGTTCTTCTACATGAGGTATACCATTCTATAGGCCCTAAAAATACCAATAAGACATTCACATTTGTAAAAATTGAGACATAATTCTATAATGTTAGGAATGCGATTGAAAAGAAAGTGGGATAAAGAAAGATAGGATCCTTAAATCCAAATCTTAACTATTGTCACTAGCTATGGGGTGTGTGTGTGTGTGTGTGTATGTGTGTGTGAATGTGTGTCTTGAATAAATATCTCTGGATCTAGTTAACTCATAAGTAGAAAGAAAAGCAATTATAATTTCTATATTATAGCAATTATAAACAACAAAATTATAATTCCTTCTAGCCCTAAAACTCACACATCAATGGACCCAGAGCTAAAGGGTTCCATTGAGTCATTTAATTCTTCCACTTCAAATTTAGGAAACAGTCTTCTGGGACTTAGTAATGGGGTTTCAAAGCACCCGCTAGATACTTAGTAGTACTGCCTCTGCTTGCGTCGTATTATCAGTGTGTGATTATAGTCATAGTCCAACAAAGAGCCTACATTTGTAGTCAACAATAGAGACACTGCCTTTAGGTCTTTCAGTTCTTTCAAATCATGAACATTCATTAGAGCCAAGGCAGGTTGAAATAATGTTGAATGCTTTTAATATTGAATGTTTTTCTGCCTTCAAAAAAAAACAGGTGGGCCAGACACAGTGGCTCATACCCATAATCCCAGCACTTTGGGAGGCTGAGGCAGGTGGATCATTTGAGGTCAGGAGTTCAAGACCAGCCTGGCCAACACAGTGAAACCCATCTCTACTAAAAATACAAAAACTAGCCAGGCATAATGGTACACGCCTGTAATCCTAGCTACTCGGGAGGCTGATACAGGAGAATCACTTGAACCTGGGAGGCCGAGGTTGCAGTGAGCTGAGACTGCACCACTGCACTCCGGCCTGGGCGACAGAGCAAGACTCCATCACAAAAATAATAATAATAAAAAAAAGCAGATGCTTTCTAAACTTGTTAGCAGTGTATCCTCTTTAGATCTCTATGCTTTTTATAGACCAAAAAATTTGACAAAGTAAATGTAAATGTATGAATTTGACTGTCTTACCAATTAATTAAATATGGATGGAGATCTTTACTTATTGAGGAGGACATCCACATAAAAATATTATTTCTTAATGCATTGTGGTTAGAAGAGATAATACAGAGAGAATAATATGTTGGGTCAAAAGAGTTGACAAAGTTTGCAGCTCAGAAACATGTCAAACAGCTAAGCAATTGTTTCCCCATTAAATCAGCATTGACCCATACAAACGTCATTCAGAGTAGCACATGCATATAAACAGTCTCAGGCTGAATTGAAAGGAAGCTTTTATATGTCTATCCACTTAATTGTAAGCTCATTTTAGGCAGTGATAGTACCTTGTTCATCTTATCTCTGTGGGTGTTAAGGCAGTGCCTGACACTGCATTCAATCTTGGCTTAAGAAATATACCTGAGAATCAAACAATCCTCTATTCATTACAGGAATATTCCTCTGCTCAAATCTTTCTGGTGCTGGGGTGAGCTTATTCTCTCACAAGATAGTCTGGATAGCTGGATCTATGCCCTTTTTACTGAATTCTTTTTGAATTTTGCTGATGTCAATTTGTAATAGGAATAAGTCACAAATAGACCCAAATGGATGTCCTCAGAACATTCTAATTTTTGGATGGATTATTGGCCTGAATGGAATAAAGGCACTAAAGATCATTTTGAGGAATGTTTTCCTTGAAGAATCCTTAATGGCCCATCTTTTTTCACCTACGATCTCTGCTTATATCCAGCTCTCCTCTAGCCTTATGGAGGAGAATGCTATAGGCAGCTGCAAGTTCAGGAATATACTCTTCAAAATTTTCATGTAATGGTAGGTTTATTTTGGTTCTATAAAGCCCTGAACATCATGGTCATATGTGCTATGTATGAATAATTACCAAAATGGGATATAAAAGCCATCTCCAATTAGTACTTCTAAAGTAGAACTGTCACTTCCTTGAAACAATCATTTTTCTGTGAATTCAATTGCATTTATTTATTCATCCAACAAATGTGCATTGAGATCTTACTCTGTGCTAACACTGTGTGTTTTCTATATATCCCCACTTTATTGTATTTAACATCTTATATTTAATACCTTGATGATAATTTTATTTAGGCTCTCTTAAATGATAGAACTCAAATCAAATGATAGGGCTCATCATTATGAGCCAAATCTTATATCCATATGGTAAAATAAGACCATTTTAAATATTAGGGCTTCAGAAAAAAATCTTAAATTGATACATAATTAAACATTGTTCATAAATGACACCATTTATAAATCTATAGGTATCATTTTTCTTTGTTATTTGAGGAAATTATTTGTTTTATTATGACAATGAGTGTCATCAGTAGCAGAAAGAACTGTCTTAGATTTTCTAAAGTATTATTGGGACTACTTCCCAGGTGCTGAAAATCACAACAAATTGGATATTTAAAAATACTTGAATAATTTAATTTAAGACCATGAGAATAAGTAGCTGCAAATCAGCTTAATGAAAATAAATGAGAAGTCTAATAGCTTCCTGAATAGAACAGTTCGGCTTCATATCTTTCTTATTCACTCCATGAATAATTTCACCTTCACAAATGTGATAAACAGGTAAAAATAATAGATCAAATAGAGACAGTTATACACTTCATTCAACTTCGGAGTCAAAGAGGTTAGAATTCAATCGCAACATGTTCTTCCTCTGTTATAGTATGCAAAGTTGGAACTAGATATTGTAATATTTAGTGAAAATTTTTCATACTTTAAGATGTGCATCTTCATTTCCCAAATAGATTAAACAGCTGATCAGTGTGGAAACAATAATCAAACCACAAGCTTACATTATGGACAACTACAAAAATGTGAAAAAAACAATGTTTACAAATGATAATGAAGAATAAATTACTCTCCAGTGCACATAATTAGGTATATACAGGATAATTTAAAACCGAATGGAATGATTGCTCATGCTGAGCTTTTAAAAATCTCCACCAAAATATACACGTTACCCTAGAGAGGGTGATAAAAATAAATTGTGACACAAAAGTAGTATGTTGCATCTCTTCTTATCCTCAATACTTGGATGATATCTCATCAAAATATTTATCAAGTGTGCAAGTGATGAAAAATTTTAATTCCAAAACCATTTCTCTAAATTACCAACAGACTTATATTCTTGATGCCTTTTCACATGATCGCAAGCCAAGCATGCATGTGATTCCCAAAATCGTGGAAGATTTACAGTGAAATCCTTCCTCCAGTTAAAGTAACTAAGGTATAACTTATTGTTTTTGTCGACTTCCTTCAGATACTTCGCTAGCTCACTGGGAGAGTTATAATCTTCCACATGAATGAATGAATCTGCTGGAATATAATTCTCATAGTTTTCCCTAGATGGTCCCAGAACAACAGGTACAGAGCCAGCCAGAAAAGCATTGTATAGCTTTTCAGTGATGTAATCCTTGTGGATTGAATTTTCAAAGGAAAGATAAAATTTACAAGTAGATATGGTAGGAATCAAATTTTTATCATTGACATATTCTCCAAATGCTTGCCCATAGGTATGGATTTCAATGCTTTTGCTTAGCTCATTGTAATACTTGACTCTGGCATGCTCAGGGTTCCAGTTACTCACAACCCAGCACACCAATTTCTCTTTGCTTGGCACTTCAAACACGAAGGGATTTGTGCTCACCGTCAAGAAGCCATAAGGCACTTGGATATCTGAATCACGGCGGTAAGTCAGAGTCAGGTTAAACAAGTGCTCAATGCCACTCTTTTGGGGAGTGTGAGTTGGTGATTCCAAATTCATCCAAATCCATTTCTGGAAGGGTGGCCTAGCTTGCTGAGGTAAATTTGTCAGATCCCAACTGATGTCTCGGTGATGGATCAGAACTGCGTGGGATTTGTTGTACAGTGAACGGTCCGTTGTGAGATGGCATCCTTGGATGTTGAACATTGCTTGGCAGGATGTAAGGTCAAAGGTCTGCCCAAATGGCCACACCCACACCAGAATAGTAGTTTCATTAAAATAATCAGTTTTGGTGGAAAAGAAGTTTTTCATTTTCAGCACAGAGCTGGCTGATTCCATTGGACTGAAGATCCAGCTGTTGGTAGGTTTGATGTAAATGAGAAGACATGCCATGAAACAGCCCAGGATAATGCAGACAATTAAAAATGGGCGAAGAATTCCTTTGGATGTTGATGTCATAATTTTTCCTACCAAATAGAGAAAGACAGAAGGGGAGGTGGGGGGGGGAATGAAGAGAAAATCATAAATATATTTGAGATATATTTAAAATCATAAATATGAGATAAACAAGTAGTAATCAACTGCATTTTCCTTTTCAGTGTTATCAAACCATTGAGAGAAACAGAACTTTCCTCAAAGCCAAGAAACAGCTTTCAAAAGGAAGTTTCCCAAAAACTCTTCTGAAAGTACCAGCATATCTTCAAACCAAGTAACATTTTTTTCAATGCTATCCTTAACTGTTCTACTTTTATTTGCTTGTAGAAAAGTGGCACAACCTAGACTGTCATCGCTAAAGCCATGACTAAAATTTTTAGTATTTTGTAACCATATCAGATTTGTGAACATCTCCCAGTTGATATAATCACTTATTTACTCGCATATTGAGACTGTACCATAACTTTGTGGTTCAGATGGAATTCGATAGAAAACTAAACTGTTTTTAAAAACGTTATGTTTTTGTTTTTCTCGTTATAAATTTACCTTCACAGTTTGCAAATGCATTAGTATAATCATCTGGAAAAAAAATGGCAACTCTTGATTTGATACATTTTTAAAAAACAAGTACACTCAGGCAAATTTTATAAATTCAAAACTCAGTGTTTTGTTTTTATTTATATATTTTTCTTACAGTTTTCTTTGTTTATTTTTAATAATTTGTTAGTACATCCAATATCTACCAAGATGTAATAATCAAATATTCTATTTGCATTGGAAAAACGTTCTCACTTACATAGCATAAGGGCTTTAAAAAAAAGTTTTTCTTTGTATTAAGATGATATCGGTATTATAAAAATAAACAAATTCTCAAAAAAGGGCTATATTTCATGAAGAACAACTTTGATCTCATGAATTTTAGCAGATTGTGGCTAAAAAGATGAGTGAAGGCTTTTTTTTTTAAGAAAAAAAGTGTCTTCAAGTTTTTTTCTCTTTGGCATTCATGCCTCTTTATGGCTATGAACACAAAAATATATTTGCAAAAACGGTTTCTTGATAAAATTCTCACGGGTCATTTGAAATTCATGTTGTTTCTCTTACAAAAATAATATGGCCTATAAATTTCAGACTCATTAAAGTATTTTGAAATTTTGACAGAAACTAGCATAGAAACGTTAGATGTTTCCTTCCAAAAAACGGGAGAAATTATCCTCCATTTAATTACCTAAATATATGTGAACATTAAAAAAAGCACATTCTTTTGCTATGTAGTTTTTCTTAAAGCATATGAGACTCTCTGAGTAGCAAAGCTTGACTGTGAGTCCAAAGATTTTGGACACTGCATTCTAGATCACTCCCAGAACTAAGGTATTGGAATCAGAGATTGCAGCTTCCTGTCAAAGTTGGTTTCAGTTCTATAGTCAATAAGAAAATGAAAACAAAAGGTACATATCAAATATGTCTAAGTGCTAAATTATTAATCAATCCTTGGAATACAGAGAAAATCAGGAAAGAATTATGAAGGAAATTTCAGTTATTCAGAATTAAATGACATTAAATGACATTGAAGGTTCTACAAGCCAAATTTTGTTGTATATTTAAACAGAAGGAAATTATAGCTTTGCACACATTTCAGAAAATTAATAAATCGGTCAACTCAAGAAGCTAAACAAAGAAAAGTGGTAAAATGCTAAAAAGATAAGAAGGAAAAATGTAAAGGTAAGGGTCAGAAATTTGAAATGAGTAATAATGTCACAATATTTGAAAATACTCAAACTTTAGGCAAGAATAATGAAGAAAAAAGAAATTCAAATGTAATATCAAAAATAGCAAATAATTGTTGATTTAGCATAGATAAAAATTGAAGTAACTATTTTGAGTAATTTTATGTTGAAAAATTTGAAATATGACTAAAGAGTTGTATTTTTGTACAAATACAGAAATACCAATATTTGTGAAAGAAAAATTCTGATTCAGCAGTTAACAGTTAAAGAATTGGAATTCATAAACAACAACAACTAAAGGCAAATTCTAGGTCTAAATGATTTTCCTATGATATCAACAATTCAATAAATTAGGAATACCATCCACCTTTTTTAAAAAATTATTTTGGAAAATACAAAAATTAAGAAAGAAGCTTAACTCATGAGGTCAATTATAATCTTGTTACCCAAGCAAGATATGACTTTGTTTAAAAAAAAAAGTCATTTGTGCTTATGAACACAGATGCAAAAATACAAAAATTCAGCAATAATAAGTATTAGAAATAGATCATGATGTGATTCAAGAGTAAGTTTATGGAAGTTTAGTTGCATTTGATCCTAAGTATAAATTTAATTGGACAGTCTCTCAATTCCATCTAGACTCCAGAACCTACAGACTGAAAAACCTTACTGGAAGGTTCTCTTTTCTTTGGAAAAACATTAACTTTTAATATGAATGATTTGACTGACTGTTGCAGTGTTTTCTTCCTGTGAGACCAATGTTTAATGTTTTTAGAAATACTCTGATTAAAAGTTTCCTTAAATCCTTTTTGAACTGAAATGCAATGACAAAAACCATTAAATAAATGATGTCAGTTCAATATAATCAGGTTACAACTGAAATAGCCACCATTTAATAAATGCTCACCCTTAGCCAGGCCTTGTGCCAAGCATTTTACACACATCATTTCCTTTAATCCTTCTAGAAACCCTAAAAAGGACACCTTTTCTCATTCCTTCACAGATGAGGAAATTGCAGGCCACAGATACAAGTAACCAGCTTAACCACTGGATTGTGCTCTCTCTTTCCTTCTGTAATCTACTTTGAACAAATAATACAAACATGAATAATCCATTTGCTATTGGTATCTCAAGTTTTGTTGTCTTGATTTCCCTGGTCTCTACCTTTTATTCTGTAATTAAGAACTATTTAACGATGAGTTGAATTTAGATTAATTTCTTTTAACAAGGGTATCTGACACATATATATGGCACTTATTAGTGTCAAACACTGATCTGAGCACTTATATTAACTTATACACACACACGTATTAACTCATTATATCCCCATTTTATTGATAAAGAAATTGAGGCCCAAAATGATTAAGTGACTTGTCCAAAACCACACAGAGAGTTAATGGCACAGAATACTTTTCAAGCCCAGGCCACCTGGCTTTAGAATCTGGGCACTTGATAATTAACATTTTAGATCACTGATTCCCCAGGTTGCAGCCAGAATATGCAATCATTTTAGTGATACCAGAATGTAAGCTTTGTGAGGGGCTTTCTTTTCTTCACTGCTGTATCCTTATCACCAGAATGTAGTAGATGCTTAATAAATGCTGTATGTCTCATATGAATAAATGGGTGAATTGCTGCATCTCAACTATGTACAAGTACTGTGCTTGGTAGGTAACCAGATACACAAAAATGAGCCAAATATGAATGAATGAATATGTACTTTGTTTCTTCCTCTGTGCATTTAGCATGGAGCTCTCTATGGAATTACTCCCATTAAAATTGGCATATGGCTATTCCTACCACTAGAAGAGCAATCTCCCAGTTTTGCCTCTCTGTTTTGTCTCAAAGTTAGCATCTATCCAGAACATTTTAGTTCCATGTCTCAGTCTCTCTCTCTCTCTCATTAGCCAAACGAGGAATTGATCACTAGACAGAAACGATGTTTCTTCTACTGTGTGGTTTCCAATTTTCATGCTTCCTGGATATTTTATATAACTTGAGGTTATCCTTCTTAACTCTCTGCTCACCCCCTCCCCTCAATTTTTCAGTGCTGTCAGGGTCAGTTACTAAATAATAGGGGCACTTACTCAGTAACCTCTACTTTGTACGGAACTGTCAAAAAAGTTTGCCTCTTGGGGCCAAATTGACATCTCCTTGACAGAATCCTTTTCACCTATTCCTCATGACTAAAATTCAGTTGGATACTTAACATGTCTTATACTGATAATCAATACTACCTATTTTAAAAACACCTGCAGCAGTGTTACTATAGCTCACCAGAGATAGCAATAAACATATAGCACAAAACAAATTGTAACAGTAAATAGGATAATTAAACCTTTTCAATTATTTTTAGTAGTTTCAAGTACTATGAGAGAATGTAACTTAAAGACTTTACCATCGAAAATAACAGAATCTGGGTTAAAAGTGCTGCTTAACAAGACTTGGTATGCATGATTCAATTTTCTGTTAAGAGATTATCTCCAGTCGTTCTTTGAGAACACTCTACTGGACATGAACAGACACTTCTCAAAAGAAGACATTTATGCAGCCAAAAAACACATGAAAAAATGCTCACCATCACTGGCCATCAGAGAAATGCAAATCAAAACCACAATGAGATACCATCTCACACCAGTTAGAATGGCAATCATTAAAAAGTCAGGAAACAACAGGTGCTGGAGAGGATGTGGAGAAATAGGAACACTTTTACACTGTTGGTGGGACTGTAAACTAGTTCAACCATTGTGGAAGTCAGTGTGGCGATTCCTCATGGTTCTGGAACTAGAAATACCATTTGACCCAGCCATCCCATTACTGGGTATATACCCAAAGGACTATAAATCATGCTGCTATAAAGACACATGCACACGTATGTTTATTGCGGCATTATTCACAATAGCAAAGACTTGGAACCAACCCAAATGTCCAACAATGATAGACTGGATTAAGAAAATGTGGCACATATACACCATGGAATACTATGCAGCCATAAAAAAGGATGAGTTCATGTCCTTTGTAGGGACATGGATGAAATTGGAAATCATCATTCTCAGTAAACTATTGCAAGAACAAAAAATCAAACACCGCATATTCTCACTCATAGGTGGGAATTGAACAATGAGAACACATGGACACAGGAAGGGGAACATCACACTCTGGGGACTGTTGTGGGGTGGGGGGAGGTGGGAGGGATAGCATTGGGAGATATACCTAATGCTAGATGACGAGTTAGTGGGTGCAGCGCACCAGCATGGCACATGTATACATATGTAACTAACCTGCACGTTGTGCACATGTACCCTAAAACTTAAAGTACAATAATAATAAAAAAAAGGAAAAAAAAAGAACACTCTACTGAATGTTAAAGAATGGAAGATAACTTGAAATAGAAAAAGATTAGAGTTGTAATTCTCAAACCACAGATACATATCAAGGTATTAGGGAGAA
Source organism: Pan paniscus (assembly GCF_029289425.2). Classification (NCBI taxonomy): domain Eukaryota; kingdom Metazoa; phylum Chordata; class Mammalia; order Primates; family Hominidae; genus Pan; species Pan paniscus. The sequence continues at coordinate 116,246,642 of NC_073254.2, read as the reverse complement.
AAATGTGTAACTAAGGAGAACAGGAGGCTCCCTCATGGAGAGGCAGTCCTACTGTAAGTTTTGATTTTTGGTGGAGGTAGGTATTGAATCCTTATTTTAAATGGAAAGAAACAGGAGCATGCTATAGAACAAAGTTCAATACTTGCTTAAAATGTGGAGATGGAACAGGATAGCTGAGCTTGTAATTTGTGACTTGGGGCATTATTCCCAGATTGCAGCCACTACCTACCTCTTCAACCCACCTCCCCTATCCCAACATCATTAGCAGGATGTTGGGGTTGGAAGAGATTTTCCCTTATGCCATTAGGACTTGTTGGATCAGGACATTTGACAGTCACTGTATAGTACATTTACTATTTTTTTTTTGTTTGTGTACTATTAAACCATTCCTAATGAAATTTTTTGATAGCTGGTAAAAATATATGAAATACGTAGACCATTTGAACAGAACTTTAGATCAACCTGAGGATCTTCAAGATAAATTCATACCAACTCCAAAGACAAGAAATGAATCACTGACAAATTGAAGGGTGAATTTGGGAGAAATGCCATTTACTTTTTGGCATGAAGACAGTGGTTGATCTCTGGAATGCTATAAAATTTGTGTTTGTGAACCTTTCTCAAAGATCCTTAGATATAATCTCTGGTATTTCCAAGGGTAAGCCTTTGTTTTATTTCCTCAAGCCCTGAGGAAGTTGCCACCAAATTACACCAATTTTGATCACCAGCACTTTTCCTAAATATTCCTCAGAACTCTCTCTGGTAATAATAAGTCCCTGATTCATTTCTGCAGTGGGTTTGTCTTTAGACAGTCCAACGCATGTCTTTTTAAAATTCTTTTTTCTTCTTTCATTTTTGCCTCAGACGTTTGTTTCTACTGGCAAGAGAGCTACAAGTTAGCAAAGGCCTCAGAAGCAGCCTCAGAAACAAAGTTTCTGTCTGACTTTCTACTGCTCTCCTGTCTTTCACCACTCATTATCTCCTAAAGCAAGCAGTAGAAACTAGAATCCCTCTTTCCCAAGGCATTCATAGAAACAAGAACCCTTTTCCTCTAAGGCCACTAATAAAACCTAAAAATATTACTACAACTTTCACCCATCTTTCCGTGTAAGAACTGGCCATGAAATTTTCTGACCTACCTTATTTGATTATAGGTCATAAGACCTGCATTCCAGAGAAGATCCTGCCTCTTACCAGAAGGAAGGAATGCTAAAGAGAAGCCAAGAAGAATCTTAACAGACTGGTCTTGCTGGATTTCTCCCCTTTGTTATTTTATTTTATTTTATTTTTTTGAGATGGAGTCTCACTCTGTCACCAGGCCGGAGTGCAGTGGTGTGATGTCAGCTCACTGTAACCTCTGCCTCCCAGGTTCAAAGGATTCTCCTGCCTCAGCCTCCCAAGTAGCTGGGATTACAGGTACACACCACCACGACCAGCTAATTTTTGTATTTTTAGTAGAGATGGGGTTTCACCGTGTTGGCTGGGATGATCGCAATCTCCTGACCTCATGATCTGCCTGCCTCAACCTCCCAAAGTGCCAGGGTTACAGGCGTGAGCCACTGCGCCCGTCTCTCCTTTGTTTATTATTATTAGATCAGATCATTTTTGCCCAATCACATTGCCATATGACTGTCCATTCTTCATTAATCCCAAGCATAGAAATGAATAGTTCACCTTAAGTCTTCGAGTCTTAATTCTGAAGGCTCCCATGTAGCATAAAGCTATGATCAAATAAGTGTCCTATGCTGTTGTTAATTTTTAAATTAATCCATCTATTATATTAGACTATTCTTGTATTAGTCTGTCTTTGTTAGAGGGGTGCTGGCCATGACCCTTATGATGGGGAGGAAAGAGAGCACCACCTCTCTATTCCCACACTGGCAATCGCTTCCCCGTCTTCTTCCCCTAATATTCCAGGATCCAAAGTATGTATCTTGAATCCTTCAAAATTTATCCATAATTATCTATATTTTCAAATAAGCCAAAACACCCCACAGCAACACTATATGTAAATTCTCAAAACTACAAAGAAATCTCTTTATTTTATATAAGCCATTGGTGTTATCTGATTCTCAACTATTAGTAATCTGTTTCTGCAGGTTCAAAGAATAATTTGCTCCCCATATAATCATTGTGATCTTCACTATCATAGTATTAGTACAGGATTCTGCAAAAATCTGAATACTACATGAATGCTTATAATTTAAATTGGGTGGCTTATCTTTTCTTTTTAGTTTTTTTTTGTTATTGTTTTATTTTGCTTTTACTCCTGGCTACAATTTTTATGCTAAGAACACGTGCAAGATTAAAAACAAAAGCTTTACGCTTTAGCTATTATACACCAAATTATATTCTGTCTCAAAGTCCTATAAAACTTTATATATTCATCACTGCGCTTTCAAAAATTCCCTTGAAACTTCAAATTCTATTGAACCTCTCTAATGGGCATTCCTCCTCTAAGTTCCCACAATTTTCTCCATTAAATTCTGAGCCAAATGCCTCTTGCCTTTGGGAAAAATGCCCTTTACTTTTTGGCACGAAGACACTAGTTGATCTCCGGAATGCTATAAAATTTGTGTTTGTGAACCTTTCTCAAAGATCCTTAGATATAATCCCTGGTATTTCCAAGGGTAAGCCTTTGTTTTATTTCCTCAAGCCCTGAGGAAGTTGCCACCAAATGACACCAATTTTGATTACCAACATTTTTCCTAAATATTCCTCAGAACTCTCTCTGGTAATAATAAATCCCTGATTCATTTCGGCAGTGGGTTTGTCTTTAGACAGTCCAATGCATGTCTTTTTAAAATTCTTTCTTCTTCCTTCATTTTTGCCTCAGACGTTTGTTTCTACTGGCAAGAGAGCTGCCAACTACCGCTTTTCCCGTACTGCAAATTTCTTTATTTTGGGCACCTACTACCGTCTCTCTCTTCGAAATTTTCTTTACAAATTCAAGGATTAGCCTCTTTTAGTTTGATCTTTCATCTGCTCTCTCTCCTCTCTACTCAATCACTAGTCCTTCATCACTGTCTTTATTAACTTTAGAAGCTCTATTTACTGGCTTCAGCTGTGGCTAGAGCCATGAGATCTGACACTGAGCCCAAGTGTAACCTGGCTCATGCTCCACGTGCCCTTGGGAAATACCACAGATAGGGCCAGGAGGTGCCTTGCTGGCATTTTTTCAGAACAAGCTTTCCAGCACCCTTTGAGGCCAGCAGTCTTTTATAACTTAGCTGTCAGCACCAGCACTTCTGTGATTATTGTCAGGTTTAGTCCCTTGCAGCCAACAGATTAAAAAAAAAAATCCAAAACTCTCATTTTGGGCTGATAGATTACTAGCCTTTTGGACTTTATAAATGAGAATGTCTTCATTCTACATGATAAGGTAGGGCAACTAACCCAGTGACATCTTGACATCGTCTTGTCCTTCATATCCACACCTAACCTAGCATCGACTCCTGCCAATTTTACCTCCTAAATATTCCTTATATTAATAGACTTCTCTCCATTTCCCTAGGTCAAATGTCTATCAATTCTTGTATGGAAGACGGACATTTCTTTCTAAGTGGTCCACCTAGTGCTCCCTTTTGATCCTTTCAATTTGTTCACAGTAGAGTAGATCAGTAGTCCTCAAAGAATGGCTCTAGACCAGCAGCATCAGCAACATCTGGGATCCTGTTAGAGAGGCAAATTCTCCTACCAGAACCCAGATATGAAATCAGAAACTTTGGAAAGAGGCCTAGCAACATGCTTTGGCGAGCCCTCCAAGTGGTTCTGACATACACTAAATTTTTTTTTTTATTATTATACTTTAAGTTCTAGGGTACATGTGCACAACATGCAGGTTTGTTACATATGTACACATGTGCCACGTTGGTGTGCTGCACCCATTAACTTGTCATTTACATTAGGTATATCTCCTAATGCTATCCCTCCCCTCTCCCCTGACACCACTACAGGCCCTGGTGTGTGATGTTCCCCTTCCTGTGTCCAAGTGTTCTCATTGTTCAATTCCCACCTATGAGTGAGAACATGCAGTGTTTGGTTTTTCGTCCTTGCGATAGTTCGCTGAGAATGATGGTTTCCAACTTCATCCATGTCCCTACAAAGGACATGAACTCATCCTTTTTTATGGCTGCATAGTATTCCATGGTGTATATGTGCCACATTCTCTTAATCCAGTCTATCATTGATCGACATTTGGGTTGGTTCCAAGTCTTTGCTATTGTGAATAGTGCCACAATAAACATACACGTGCATGTGTCTTTATAGCAGCATGATTTATAATCCTTTCGGTATAAACCCAGTAACAGGATTGCCAGGTCAAATGGTATTTCCAGTTCTAGATCCTTGAGGAATCGCCACACTATCTTCCACAATGGTTGAACTAGTTTACAGTCCCACCAACAGAGTAAAAGTGTTCCTATTTCTCCACATCCTTGCCAGCACTTGTTGTTTCCTGATTTTTTCATGATTGCCATTCTAACTGGTGTGAGATGGTATCTCATTGTGGTTTTGATTTGCATTTCTCTGATGGCCAGTGATGATGAGCATTTTTTCAGCTGTCTGTTGGCTGTATAAATGTCTTCTTTTGAGAAGTGTCTGTTCACATCCTTCGCCCACTTTCTGATGGGGTTGTTTGTTTATTTCTTGTAAATTTCTTTGAATTCTTTAGAGATTCTGGATATTAGCCTTTTGTCAGATGAGTAGGTTGCAAACATTTTCTCCCATTCTGTAGGTTGCTTGTTCACTCTGATGGTCGTTTCTTTTGCTGTGCAGAAGCTCTTTAGGTTAATTAGATCCCATTTGTCTATTTTGGCTTTTGTTGCCATTGCTTTTGGTGTTTTAGACATGACGTCCTTGCCCATGCCTATGTCCTGAATGGTATTGCCTAGGTTTTCTTCTAGTGTTTTTATGGTTTTAGGTCTAACATTTAAGTCTTTAATCCATCTTGAATTAATTTTTGTATAAGGTGTAAGGAAGGTATCCTGTTTCAGCTTTCTTCATATGGCTAGCCAGTTTTCCCGGCACCATTTATTAAATAGGGAATCCTTTCCCCATTGCTTGTTTTTCTCAGGTTTGTCAAAGATTAGATAGTTGTAGATAAGCGGCGTTATTTCTGAGGGCTCTGTTCTATTCCATTCGTCTATATCTCTGTTTTGGTACCAGTACCATGCTGTTTTGGTTACTGTAGCCTTGTAGTATAGTTTGAAGTCAGGTAGTGTGATGCCTCCAGCTTTGTTCTTTTGGCTTAGGATTGACTTGGTGATGCGGGCTCTTTTTTGGTTCCATATGAACTTTAAGGTAGTTTTTTCCAATTCTGTGAAGAAAGTCATTTGTAGCTTGACGGGGATGGCATTGAATCTATAAATTACCTTGGACAGTATGGCCATTTTCACGATATTGATTCTTCCTGTCCATGAGCATCGAATGTTCTTTCATTTGTTTGTGTCCTCTTTTATTTCGTCGAGCAGTGGTTTGTAGTTGTCCTTGAAGAGGTCCTTCACATCCCTCGTAAGTTGGATTCCTAGGTATTTTATTCTGTTTGAAGCAATCGTGAATGGGAGTTCACTCATGATTTCGCTCTCTGTTTGTCAGTTATTGGTGTATAGGAATGCTTGTGATTTTTGCACATTGATTTTGTATCCTGAGACTTTGCTGAAGTTGCTATCAGCTTAAGGAGATTTTGGGTTGAGATGATGGGGTTTTCTAAATATACAATCATGTCATCTGGAAACAGTGACAATATGACTTCCTCTTTTCCTAATTGAATACCCTTTATTTCTTTCTCCTGCCTGATTGCCCTGACCAGAACTTCTAACACTATATTGAATAGGAGTGGTGAGAGAGGGCATCCCTGTCTTGTGCCAGTTTTCAAAGGGAATGCTTCCAGTTTTTGCCCATTCAGTATGATATTGGCTGTGGGTTTGTCATAAATAGCTCTTATTATTTTGAGATACGTCCATTGAATACCTAGTTTATTGAGAGTTTTTTGCATGAAGGGCTGTTGAATTTTGTCAAAGGCCTTTTCTGCATCTATTAAGATAATCATGTGGTTTTTGTCTTTGGTTCTGTTTATATGCTGGATTATGTTTATTGATTTGTGTATGTTGAACCAGCCTTGCATCCCAGGGATGAAGCCCACTTGGTCATGTTAGATAAGCTTTTTGATGTGCTGCTGGATTCAGTTTGCCAGTATTTTATTGAGGATTTTTGCATCGATGTTCTTTTTTTGTTGTGTCTCTGCCAGGCTTTGGTATCAGGATAACACCAAAATAAAATGAGTTAGGGAGGATTCCCTCTTTTTCTATTGATTGGAATAGTTGCAGAAGGAATGGTACCAGCTCCTGCTTGTACCTCTGATAGAATTCGGCTGTGAATCCTTCTGGTCCTGGACTTTTTTTGGTTGGTAAGCTATTAATTATTGCCTCAATTTCAGAGCCTGTTATTGGTCTATTCAGGTATTCCACTTCTTCCTGGTTTAGTCCTGGGAGGGTGTATGTGTCCAGGAATTTATCCATTTCTTCTAGATTTTCTAGTTTATTTGCATAGAGGTGTTTCTAGTATTCTCTGATGGTAGTTTGTATTTCTGTGGGATCCGTGGTGGTATCCCCTTTAACATTTTTTATTGCATCTATTTGATTCTTCTCTCTTTTCTTCTTTATTAGTCTTGCTAGTGGTCTATCAATTTTGTTGATCTTTTCAAAAAACCAGCTCCTGGATTCATTGATTTTTTGAAGGGTTTTTTGTGTCTCTAGCCCCTTCAGTTCTGCTCTGATCTTAGTTATATCTTGCCTTCTGAGAGCTTCCACTGCTGATACCCAGGCAAAAAGGGTCTAGAGTGGACCTCCAGCAAACTCCAACAGACGTGCAGCTGAGGGTCTTGACTGTTAGAAGGAGAACAGAAAGGACATCCACACCAAAGCCCCATCTGTATGTCACCGTCATCAAAGACCAAAGGTAGAGAAAACCACAAAGATGGGGAAAAAACAGAACAGAAAAGCTGAAAATTCTAAAAATCAGAGTGCCTCTCCCCCTCCAAAGAAACGCAGCTCCTCATCAGCGAGAGAACAAAGCTGGACAAAGAATGACTTTGACAAGTTGAGAGAAGAAGGCTTCAGATGATCAAACTTCTCTGAGCTAAAGGAGAAAGTTTGAACCCATTGCAAAGAAGCTAAAAGCCTTGAAAAAAGATTAGATGAATGGCTAAGTAGAATAACCAGTGTAGAGAAGTCCTTAAAGGACCTGATGGAGCGGAAAACCATGGCACAAGAATTATGTGATGCATGCACAAGCTTCAGTAGCTGATTTGATCAACTGGAAGAAAGGGTATCAGTGATTGAAGATCAAATGAATGAAATGAAGTGAGAAGAGAAGTTTAGAGAAAAAAGAATAAAAAGAAATGAACAAAGCCTCCAAGAAATATGGGACTATGTGGAAAGACCAAATCTACATCTGATTGGTATACGTGAAAGTGACGGGGAGAATGGAACCAAGTTGGAAAACAATCTGCAGGATATTATCCAGGAGAACTTCCCCAACCTAGCAAGGCAGGCCAACATTCAAATTCAGGAAATACAGAGAATGCCACAAAGATACTCCTCAAGAAGAGCAACCCCAAGACACATAATTATCAGATTCACCAAAGTTGAAATGAAGGAAAAAATGTTAAGGGCAGCCAGAGAGAAAGGTCGGGTTACCCACAAAAGGAAGCCGATCTGACTAACAGTTGATCTCTTGGCAGAAACTCTACAAGCCAGAAGAGAGTGGGGGCCAATATTCAACATTCTTAAAGAAAAGAATTTTCAACCCAGAATTTCATATCCAGCCAAACTAAGCTTCATAAGTGAAGGAGAAATAAAATCCTTTATAGACAAGCAAATGCTGAGAGATTTTGTCACCACCAGGCCTGCCCTACAAGAGCTCCTGAAGGAAGCAATAAACATGGAAAGGAACAACCCATACCAACCACTGCAAAAACATGCCATATTGTAAAGACCATTGATGCTAGGAAGAAACTGCATCAACTAATGAGCAAAATAACCAGCTAACATCATAATGACAGGATCAAATTTACACATAACAATATTAACTTTAAATGTAAATGGGCTAAATGCTCCAATTAAAAGACACAGACTGGTAAATCGGATAAAGAGTCAAGACCCATCAGTGTGCTGTATTCCGGAGCCCCATCTCACTTGCAGAGACACACATAGGCTCAAAATAAAGGGATGAAGGAAGATCTACCAAGCAAATGGAAAACAAAAAAAGGCAGGGGTTGCAATCCTAGTCTCTGATAAAACAGACTTTAAATCAACAAAGATCAAAAGAGACAAAGAAGGCGATTACATAATGGTAAAGGGATCAATTCAACAAGAAGAGCTAACTATCCTAAATACATATGCACCCAATACAGGAGCACCCAGATTCATAAAGCAAGTCCTTAGAGACCTACAAAGAGACTTAGACTCCCACACAATAATAATGGGAGACTTTAACACCCCACTGTCAATATTAGATGTACACTAAAATTTGGGGATTCCTCCAATAGCGTGATGTTTCAAACCACAGATCACATATTACCATTCTGTTTTAGGGCTGTTGATGAATTCCAATTGCTTATAAGATAAAAAAAAAATGTTAAAAGTCTTCATGTAGCTTAAGGAGCCCTGGATGATGGGAACACAGCTTTTGTCACCAGCCTCAGCACATGCCAATGTTGCATTCCCTCCATCACCATGCTTGTCCCTCTCACAGAGCTGCTCCACCAGCCCTCACCTCTCCCTGGAGCAGATTCCCTCCTCTCTTTACTGATATATTCCTTTTCACTTTTCAGCTCAGTTCTACTGGCAGTAGCTTGTGAAAAGTTCCTGACAGTCTCCCAACCTTCCCTGAACAGTCTCCCAACCTTCCCCCAACACACTAAATCAAAACCCCAAGTACACATTTTATAGTACCACGTGTCATTTTTGCACAGCATTTGCCACAGTATCAAGTTTACCTAGATTTGTGTGAGTATACGATTAATGTTGTCATCTCTGTTCAATTGTAACCAGGCTCATAAGGCAAAGATTGGGTGTTTTTACTCAGATTCCAGTCCCTAGTGCCTAAATCATACTTGTCATATTCTTGCTCTCAGCGTATGTTTTATGACTGACCAAGGAGCTAACAACCATTCAGCATTTCCAATGTTTAAACCACCAGACTAAGATTTTTATATAAATTTTACAATTTAATTTTCAGGAAAAATATATTTCTTACTGTTCATTTAACAAATATATATATATATCAAATAATATACATTTGTTAAATGAAAAATATATGTGCATGTGTTTAAACACACACACACACACACACACACACACACACACACACACATATATATATATTTCTTTCTATGTGCCAAGCATGGTTCCAAGCATTTTGCAGGTAATAATTCCTTTAAATCTCACAACCAGATGAAATATGGGTTAGAATTACATCAGTTTTTCCAGATGAGGAAACTGGTGTACATCTTTCTGCCTCAGGTCACATGTATTGTTTTAAGAATAAATGTTGACAACTGAGTGCAGTGGCTCATGCCTGTAATCCCAGCACTTTGGAAGGCCAAGGCAGGATTGCTTGCTACTCAGGAGGCTGAGACAGAAAAATTGCTTGAATCCAGGAGTTCGAGGCTGCAGTGAGCTACGATCGTGCCACTGCACTCTAGCCTGGGCAACAAGTCAGGTCCCATCTCTAAAAATTATATATATACATACACACACACACAAAAGAGAGAGAAAATGAAGATTCCAGTTAACAGTTGCAAAGACTTCTATGAATTATATGAATGAAAATTTATTTTATGATATATATTTCCCTGGAGTCATTGTTAATTAGAACAAACTAGATTCACCAACACTTCCCTGTCTGTTCTCTTTCTGGAAGCCAATGGCCAGGAACAGTGGTCACGTGCCATCAGGAGAGTGTAGAAAGGTGAATCAGAACAGTGAAGGAGTCTAGATTTGTTTTATTATTGGGGTGTTTATGAAGAAATTCAAGGAACATCAAGGCTTAATGATGCATTAATTGCTGATCCAAGGCCTCTGTGATAGTTGTATCCCCTCCTAGCCACATTCTCTTTCAGATAAATTCCTTATGTGCTGCTTTGTTGAGTCAGCTTTGAAAATTAACTAACCTCCAAAAACCAAGTTGCCTAAAAACAATAAGGGGAGAGATAAGAAAGAATGTAAGTAAACATTTCACTTATGTCCCAGAGTTTTCCACACAACACCATCAGTTGATATTTTTTAAATATTTATTTTAATCACTTAAAACAAAATAAAGAATTCCCTCTCTGTAAATTTTTATAATCCAAATTCCCTGGATCTCATCAAGCTACTATATAAGGTCAGATATTAACTGACTATATTGTGATAGTTTGATCCTTCATTGATCTTACCACTGGAAATTTCTTTTCTTTTCCCAGTTGTTTCTGTAAAAGACCACAGGAGTTTTATATGGATTCCAAACTTTTCTAGCAATTACAGTCTGCACCCACCCTACTTGCCCTTTATCATTTGGCTGCCACTAGTCTGAGAATCTGTCTGATGCAAGCTCATTTCTGCTCCTCCCTATTGGATGTGTGGGCCCAGAATCCCAAATTCAGTGGTTCCTTGACCTCTAACTCTGCAGTTGCCAGTCTGGCTTTATGTTGCAGTTGGAAAACTGACTATCTGAATCAAACTTTCTTGCTGGTTTCAGTGGCTTTGAATTCAATGAAACACTCACAGCATCTCTTCCAGAACATTTTCCTTAATTTCGGGTCCTCTATCTGCTAATGATAGAGGCTTTAGTCCAGTTTACAGGGCAGGATAGAGAATCCATGGGAAACCAACTGCTTTATCCTCCTTGACTCTTTCCTACACCCTTTTTTCTAACATTAGGCCAGGCTGGTAACCTGGTCTAATCTTTTGCTATTATGTTTACATAAAATTCTTGCTCTTCCAGTTTGTGATGGTTAATTTTATGTGCTAACTTGCTTGGGCCATGGGATGCCTGGATAAATGGTTAAACATTCTTTCTGGGTGTGTCTGTGAGAGTGTTTCTGGAAAAGATTAGCACTTAAATTGGTGGACTGAGTAAAGCAGATAGCCCTCCCTAATATGGGTAGACATCATTCAACCCATTTTAAGGCCTTAATAAAGTAAAAAGGTAGAGAAAGGCTGAACTTGCTGTCTGCCTGACTGGTTGAACTGGAGCATGGATCTTCTGGCCTCAGGTTTCCTGGTTCTCAGCCCTTAGATCTGAAATGGAATTGACACCATTGGTTGTCTGAGTTTCAGGCCTTCAAACCACTCCCAGCTTTTGTGGGGCTCCAGGTTGCAGACAGCAGATTTTTTGTGAAACTTTTTAGCTTTCATAATCATGTGAGCCAATACCTTATAATAAATCTCTTTCTATACAGATAAATTTCTTTTATATGTATTCTATATATATGATAAATCTCTTTCCTGTTGGTTCTGTTTCTCTGAGAACCCTAACACACAGTTACAAAACAAACACCATCGTGCATATCAGGGACGTTAACATACTAAGAAGAAGGCTGCAGGAGTCAAAGAGAGAGTATTACCTTAGATGGGGCATTGCTATGACAACAGTTTCTGCATCAGACCAAATTTTGCAGGCTGATCATCTTTTAAGCTCATGGGAAACTAATTAGCACCAGCTTTGCTGGGATTAAATAAAAATGTATCACTGTGGTTAATTAGGAGCTCTGAAACTTCAAGTTCAATTTACAATAAGAGAACAAACTAGTAAGAACCGAAATAGAAAAAATAAGCCACAAAGATGTCAACAGCCTAAGAAATAATATGATAAAAGTATAGATTATGAGAAAAGTAAAGAGATTTTTAGAAAAAAAGGCAAGTTTAATCAACTTGCATCTGAGTAATCTGAAAATGAACTAATTAACATACTTTTTGGAAAATGATGTTATTAGAAAAAAGGTGGAAAGGCAGAGTTTAGAAGTACATATCCAAGAAAGAGAAATCACTAATCTTAGAGGGACAAATTTCTCGAACCTTGGAGGGGAAGATTTTTCTTATATCGGGAAATTTTTTGGCTCCATTTCTTTCTCCATAGTCTGAAAGGAACATCCTCAAGGGTCATCTTATATTTTGCTCTGATTTCATTCCTAATAAACAATCTTGTGAATATTTAGTTTACCAAGTTGCTAAATACTCAGAAGAAAGTTCCATATTTTGTGAACACAATAGAGAAAATGGAGGCCACTAGAAGAGAATACATCAAAGAGAACATTCTTGCTTTTTTCCCTCCCACCAGAGTGGAAAAGACATCTGTCCTCACATCTAAGGCTGATCCCTCCTCATTAAATTCTGAAATCTAAATGGGTAAAGTTACCTCATTCCGTAGATTATTCTATATTTTTGCTACATCATCCATTTCTATGTTTTCACTGGTTGTTTACTATCAGAGTTTAAATAAAATCGAAGTTCTCTTATCTTCTATTAAAGAACCTCCATCTTCCCACACATTGCTCCTCTGTTTTCTCTGTGGCCACAAATAGCCACATTATTCATATACCTGCCTAAGGCTCTGACTGGAAATCATTATTTATTTCTTCAACTCCCTAAATCCTACATCTAGTTAATTACTATATTGAGTTCATTGAAATGCTGTGGTATTTATTAAATCTCACTCCCTCTCTCCTTCCTATTGTTACTTCATTGTTTAGGCTTATATCATTTTCTGTATTATTATAATGAAGCATTCACTATTATAAATGATGTTGGTCTTGCTTTCCTCCAATTCAAAACAAACACGATGGCTTGAGTGTTTTTCCCCCATCTCATTCCTTCTGTTAAAAAAAAATTCTAAAAGTATTGTTGAGGAGGAAGGAGTTAAAGCAGCTAGCCTGTGACTTCTTTTGATTATCAGGGGATTCCCCTAGGGAGTGGGGAAGGAAGGTTGGTGGCCTGGTCTAATCTCCTTGTAAACATAACAACTGGGTCCCCAGGGCAACAGACTAAGAACGTTTGCTTAAAAAAAAAGCATTTTTATCTATGAGCTACTTTGAGAAAGGTGTTCTTGATTTAGAATTGCTTACTGTAAACAAACCTCAACTTTGATGGATTTATGAGACGTGGCTCGCTAGGGAATGTCACATAAGCTATACAACAATCTTAAGTATAAAATAGAGATGCTTCTCTCTCAGACCACAGCAGAATAAAACTGGAAATCAACTCCAGAAGGAACCTTCAAAACCATGCAAATAAATAGAAATTAAATCACCTGCTCTTGAATAATCATCAGGTCAACAATGAAATCAAGACGGAAATTTAAAAATTATTTGAACTGAACGACAGTAGTGACACAATGTATCAAAACCTCTGGGATACAGCAAAGGCAGCATTAAGAGGAAAGTTCATAGCTCTAAACGCCTACACTGAAAAATCTAAAGAGCACAAACAGTAAATCTAAGGTCACACCTCAAGGAACTAGAGAAACAATAACAAACCAAACCCAAACCCAGAAGAAGAAAGGAAATAACCAAGATCAGAGCAGAACTAAAAGAAATTGAAAGAGACAAACAAACAAACAAAAAAACAAAAGATATATAAAACAAAAAACTGGTTCTTTGAAAAGATAAATAAAATTGATAGACCATTAGCAAGATTAACCAAGAAGAAAGAAAAAATCCAAATGAGCTCAATCAGAAACAAAATGAGAGATGTTACAACTTACACCACAGAAACACAAAAGATCATTCAAAGCTACTAGGAACTTCTTTACATGCATAAACTAGAAAAGCTAGAGGAGATGGATAAATTCCTGTAAAGATACAACCCTTCTAGCTTAAATCAGGAAGAATTAGATACCCTGAACAGACCAAAAACAAGCAGTGAGATTGAAATGGTAATAATAAAAAATTACCAACAACAAAACAAAGTCCAGGACCAGATGGAGTCACAGCTGAAATCTACCAGACATGAAAAGAAGAATTGGCACCAATCCTATTGAGACTATTCCACAAGATAGAGAAAGAGGGAATCCTCCCTAAATCATTCTATGAAGCCAGTATCACCCTAATACCAAAACCAGGAAAGGATATAACAAAAAAAGAAAACTATAGCCCGATATCTCTGAAGAACATAGATGCAAAATTACTTAACAAAATATTAGCTAACCGAATCCAATAACACAGCAAAAAGATAATCCACCATAATCAAGTAGGTTTCATACCAGGGATGCAGGGATGGTTTAACATATGCAAGTTAATAAATGTGATACAACACATAAACAGAATTAAAAACAAAAGTCACATGATCATCTCAATAGACACAGAAAAAGCATTCCACAAAATCTAGCATCCCTTTATGATTAAAACTCTCAACAAAATCAACATAGAGGGGACATACCACAATGTAATAAAAGCCATCTATGACAAACCCACAGCCAATGTAATACTGAATGGGGAAAAATTGAAAGCATTCCCTCTGAGAACTGGAACAAGACAAGGATGCCCACTCTCACTGCTTCTCCTCAACATAGTACTGGAAGTCTCAGAGCAATCAGACAGGAGAAAGAAATAAAGGGCGTCCAAATCGATAAAGAGGAAGTCCAACTGTCACTGTTTGCTGATTATATGATTACGTACCTAGAAAACCCTAAAGACTCCTCCAGAAAACTTCTAAAACTGATAAAAGAATTCAGCAAAGTTTCCAGATGCAAAATTAATGGACACAAATCAGTAGCTCTCCTATACACCAACAACGACCAATCTAAGAATCAAATCATGAACTCAGCACCTTTACAATAGCTGCCAAAAAATAAAAAAATGAAATACTTAGGAATATACCTAACCAAGGAGGTGAAATACCTCTACAAGGAAAACTACAAAACATTGCTGAAAGAAATCATAGACGACACAAACAAATGGAAACACATCCCATGCTCATGGGTGGGTAGAATCAATATTGTGAAAATAACCATACTGCCAAAAGCAATTTAAAAATTCAATGCAATTCCCATTAAAATGCCACCATTATTCTTCACAGAACTAGAAAAAAAAATCCTAAAATTCATATGAATCCAAAAAAGAGTCTGCATAGCGGAAGCAAGACTAAGCAAAAAGAACAAATCTGGAGGCATCACATTACCTGACTTCAATGTATACTATAAGGCAATAGTCACCAAAACAGCCTGGTACTGGTTTAAAAATAGGCACACAGACCAAGGGAACAGAATAGAGAACCCAGAAATAAACCCAAATACTTACAAGCCAACTGATCTTTGACAAAGCAAACAAAAACATAAAGTGAAGAAAGGACACCCTATTCCACAAACGGCGCTGGGATAATTGGCTAGCCACATGTAGGAGAATGAAACTGGATCCTCGTCTGTTGCTATACACAAGATGGATCAAGGGCTTAAACCTGAGTTCAAGATGGATCAAGGACTTAAATCTAAGACCTGAAACTATAAAAATTCAAGAAGATAACATTGGAAAAGACCTCTAGACATTGGCTTAGGCAAGGATTTCATGACCGAGAACCCAAAAGCAAATGCAATAAAACCAAAGATAAATAGCTGGGACTTAATTAAATTAAAGACCTTTTGCATGGGAAAAGGAATAGTCAGCAGAGTAAACAGACAACCCACAGAATGAGCGAACATCTTCACAATCTATACATCTGACAAGGGACAAATATACAGAATCTAAGATGAACTCAAACAAATTAGGAAGAAAAAAACAATTCCATCAAAAAGTGGGCTAAGGACATTACTAGACAATTCTCAAAAGAAGATATACAAATGTCCAATAAACATATGAAAAAATGCTCAACATCACTAATAATCAAGGAAATGCAAATCAAAACCACAAGGTGATACCCTTACTCTTGCAAGAATGTCCATAATCAAAAAATCAAAAACTAATAGATGTTGGTGTGGATGTGGTGAACAGGAAACACTTCTACAGTGCTGGTGGGAATGTAAACTAGTACAACCACTATGGAAAACACTGTGGAGATTCCTTAAAGAACTAAAAGTAGGACTACCATTTGATCCAGCAATCCCACTACTGGGTATCTATCCAGAAAAAAGTAGTTGTTATGCAAAAAAGATACTTGCACATGAATGTTTATAGTAGCACAATTCACAATTGCAAAAATGTGGAACCAGCCTAAATGCCCATTTATCAAGGAGTGGATAAAGAAACTGTGGGTTATATATACGATGGAATACTACTCAGCCCTAAAAAGGAATAAAATAATGGCATCCGCAGAAACCTAGATGAGATTTGAGACTATTATTCTTAGTGAAGTAACTCAGGAGTGGAAAACCAAACATTGTATGTTCTCACTCATAAGTGGGAGCTAAAATATGAGGATGCAAAGGCATATGAATGACACAATGGACTTTGGGTACTCAGGGAGAAAGGGAGGGAAGGGATGAGGGATAAAAGACTACAAATAGGGTGCAGTGTATACTGCTTGGTGATTTGTGCACCAAAATCTCACAAATCATCACTAAATAACTTACTCATGTAACCAAACACCACCTGTTCCCCCAATAACCTATGAAAAAAAAATTAAAAAAAGAACTATGAAGAAAAAAAATAAAATGGAGATGCCTTATAACATAAATGCTTCCTATTGGGTAAGGTGACATTGTAGACTTCTATTATTCTCAACCAGAGATTATGTGTTCTAATGTGAAAAAGAGGGCTGTGGAAGCTAGTAGGATGTTTTAGATCTCTTCTTGCCTCTTCATTGATTGGATCCTTAAACTACAGGTAAAGCTTGATACTGGACACAGTCTTTCATTGAAGTGAGTCTGATATGACAATGTGATTTTTATATTAACTTAATGTTTATTGTATACGATTTTGAAAATACACACATAAGTAAATGAAAGCAGTCTATACTTCAACTCACAGAATTAATAACAATTTCTAGTCTTTACTGTATAGATCTATTTCCTTATCTTAACTATATATTTACCTATCTAGTTTCAATGACTAACTATGTATGTTATTTTTAAAAACAGTAATGAGAACCAGTAGGTAAAGATCTCTTTTCTCCTGCTTTTCTTTTTTTTTTCTTTTACTTAACAGTAAGTTGGGAGCATTTGCTTAAGTCATCAAGAAAAATTTCATTTTTATTTACAATAACCAAGATATAGAATTAACCTAAGTGTCCATCAACAAATGAATGGATAAAGAAAATATACACAATAGAATACTGTTTAGCCATAGAAAAGAACAAATTCTGAGCTTGGAAGACATTAAGTGACATAAGTTGGGCACCAAAAGATAAATACTGTATGTTCTCATTCATATGTAGAAGCTAAGAAAGTTGTTCTTACAGAAGCAGAGAGCAGAATAGTGGTTACTAGAGGTAGGAGAGTGTTGGTGGCAGGGGGATAGCCAAAGGTTGGTGAATTGATACAAAAGTATGCATGTGTTAAAATATCACACTGTACTCCATAAATGTGTACATTATTATATGTTAATTAAAAATAATAATAAAACCAAAAAACCCTTCACTTACATTTAAAAAATGTAAACAGGAAGACCATCCACTGGTTTCTGGACTATGTGGGGCACATGGCACATTATTCTGTCTGACAACACTTACTCTGGACACAGCATGCCTGGTTTCAAATCATGGATCTACATCTGGCTCTCTGTGAAACTTTTGGGCAACATCCCCAACCTTCCATGTCTCAGTTATTCATCTAAAAACTGAGAAAAATACCACTATGCTAGATTTGTGCATGTAAAATGAATTGATACATGTAAATAACCTGGGACAGTCCCTGGACATAGCAAACACTCAGTAAACATGTCCGGGAAAAATTGTTGCACTTACATTTGCATGACTTAAGATGTATACTTGTTTCATTATTGGATATGAAATTGCCACCAAAGCAGTAGCAATAATAATCTTTGCATTTCCTCTGAGAGACAGGATTGCAGAAGATTTTCCATGAAGTAACCTAGTTACTTAACCATTGAGCAATAGGTCACCTCTCACAAAAAGAAAGTGGTATTTTACAGCATGAATGTGTCACTAATTGTCATTGGCCACAATGCAAAAGGCAATTTGCTCCATTTTAACTTGATTTTGTCTCATCTTTTAGAGTAATTACTGCACAATTATTTTGTCATAAGCTGTGTGTTCAGTAGGCAAATCTGGCTGTACGAGATTAAGAAACTCATTTTCTCTGATGTACTTTGCCCCTCTTTGACCTTCAATTTCTGAAAACATATTTTTTTTCAGGTGTTCTCTTTGGGAATAAATGATTTTCACTCATTATCATTTTCTTAATTTTTATTATTCTTATGTATAAGAATTCCATCTTTTCTTTCAGCCAGCAGGGTAACTTAACCAAAACTTTGCATATAACAAATGTTCACTAAATATTTTTAATTTCATGTATTTATGTAACATAGTGTTTTGAATAGTATCCCTCTTAAATAATGCATAAGCAAAAAAAATTGTTAAAGTAACATATAAATCCTGTTGAATAATAAATACCTTTGAAAGATTTTGTCTTAGTAAGAAAGATGTTCCTCCTCTGTGCTCCCATAGCTGCTGTGCATCTCTTTGACATAGCACTTGCATTATAATGACACTATAATTGATTTGCCTGTGTTTCTCCCCTATTAAACCATAAGCTCCATGGAGGCATGAACCAAATTTGTTTTGACTTTCTATTCTTTGTACTTAGCACAATTTCTGGTACACAGGAGACATAAATATCTTCTAAATGAGTAAATATGTATTGAACAAATAAATATAAAAAATGAATGCATGAAAGTTCAATCAAACATTCTAACCTGATAGTTTTTTTCTTGGTTTGTTTGGAATGAAGAAGGACGAATCTTCTATGGTCATATACAATACGGGATGACTATACCTAAGATCCCAATAACTATATATTTACAGCTATAACAATTTCATTGCATTGAGAGAATGAGGTTTCTGCTCCTTGTGGTATAAAATAAGATCCAGATTCTTTCGAAATCCCAAAATGACAGAAACTACAAAAGGTGTTTTTTTTTTGTAGTTGATAACTGTGAAATCAAAGTATTAATGAGATCCTTAAAGCAAAAGGACATTTTTTTTTCACCATGTGATTTTATGGATTGCAAATAGTGAATGCTGATGTGAAGCAAATATTGGCACAGTGCAAAAGGGAGATGGGAAATGGATATCTCTGTGTTTATTATATTAAATGATTAACATAATGATAGGTAAAGAAGACCCTTAGATACTACAGTTCATATTCCTTCCATTTATATTTCAGTTAAAAAGAAAATCAAATGAGGAATTGAAACCCATAAATAATTCTAAAAATGATGGATTATTCAAAGCCTAGAGCTGGTTTCTCTTTAACTAATAATTGTGAGGTGGTTGCCAATGGAAACAATTTCAAGTCTTATGTTGACTAAAGACGAAGAGACTCATTAGCATTTGAGCCGAGGATAATAGAAAATATTCAAAAGACAATTTTTCTCTGGGAGGTATCTTTATGAACATCTAGTCTTATAGCCTTAGTATATAGTTTGATTGTATTTTCAAATAGATACATAAAATTTCGATTAGTGCTAATATCACATATTTAGTGGCACAATAGAAACAACAAACCACATATATTAGCTTCTGGGCCAAGACTTTTTCCATCATACACTGTCTCCCCTTTTCATAAAATGAGGAAATACGTTGTGATATTAAGAATTCAAAATGAATTCAAGTTGAATTCATCAAGTGGGTTAGGATTAAAACTTAAACAAATGTAAATTCAAAAGGGAAAAATCTTGCCTGGATATTGAATTGACCCAGTGGCTTGTCTTGGCCATCCTGGTACACATCCTTTCCTATCTTTTTCCTGTTTCCAACACTGCCATTATGTTCTGGGCCTCTGCACCCAGCAAAGTCTGGCATCATGGGAGCTGAGGAGAATGGCAGTGTAGGTGGACCCCAGAATTTGTTCTTAAGTGTGATGCTCTTTTAGTCCTTTTAAGAATGGGAGTTCCTCACAGTATGAGCAAACAAAGGCTGCCTATCAAAGACTGCTTCTGCTCTGGGGAAAAAGATGTCTGTATAAATATTATTGGTTGGTGTAATTCTAATGGAAGAGTAATAATTTTAAGAATAACTAGTTCTTACTAAGCATTTACTATGTGGCAGACTCTATATTGAGGACCTTAGTAACATTAAGTTAAAAAATGATAATAATTTTAATACCTTATAGGATTGTTTTGAGAATTAAATGAGAGAATATATCTAAATGTTTAGAAACTGCCTGACTTACCCAGGGGCTGGATGAAAGATAGCTGTTACTATATTTACCTCATTTAATCCCAGTGAATCCATGCAAAGGTGGAGAGAAGTTCATTTATTTGGAGGCTTTGGGGCTGGAACACAAAACATGCTCTTTACCAGGAGTTAACTTCCTGTCTTCCAGGAATTGTGGTTGAATGAGAATTAGGAGTGTAGTCAGAAACAGATAGGTTTTCTGCTTTTTTATATAGCAGCTGGTCAAGCTTTATTTAGCAAATTCTGTGAACCTTAAATTTTTCATTTCTAGATGAGTATAACAATACCTATCTATGAGGATTGTTGTAGGGGAAATTTAATATAACATGTAACTACATTATTTTCCTTTCTGAACTTTCTCAATGCATGACCTTTATCCTAGCTGGCCTGTCATCTATTTTACCTTGGGGGTGGGTAGGATAAGTAAATTCAGATTTATTAGAGAAGGTCTAAGAAGAGAAAGAAGACTGTAATTTTCGGCTTCTGACATATAGTAAAAGATACAAACTCAATTGTTTTTAGAGAAAAAAAATTTTAATGCTTTTAAACATATCAAGATTTAGGATTGAGGGAAGTTCTCTGGGCTTTGATCTAAGTGAGGAGTATCACATAATTTAGGGTAATATTTAAAGGAGATAGAAGTGGCCTCTCACAAACCATGGGAACAGCCAACAGTATAGTCAGACACCTGAGATCTTGAGACAGTTCTCCAAATTGCCCTTGTTTTATGTATAGTATGGGTGGGATGTAGATGCAGCTGGAAAGCTTGTCAGAGGGGATTGCCATAATGTGATGAAGTAGCTGTGGGACCTGCAGGGCCTAAGACTAAGCGGCAGTCACAGCCAGACCCCTGAAAAGTCATAGCGCCAAAGGAGCTGAGGAGAACCAAGACAGCCAGGCAGCTCCACATAGTGCCCTTCCTGGAGAGTCCCAGATTACAAATTATCCCGGCCGCAGAACCAAAGCCAGCAGGGCAAGCCAGAAGCAAGGAGCCAGGAAGCATGGCCCTGAGGTTAGCAGATGAGAAGATGCCTCTACTCATTCTCTTGAATTTCAACTGAGCAAGAAAAATAGGTGAAAGGAGAGAATACCTGGGCGAATGAAAAAGCAAAATTTCCCAAAGGAACTGTTTAAATCCACAGTCAGCAAACTATAAGCCTGATGGCCAAATCCAGCTGCTGCCTAATTTTTAAATAATATTTTACTGGAAAACAGCCAGATTTACCCTTTTATGTATTGTCTATGACTGCTTTTGTGCTACAATGACAGAGTTGAGTAGTTGCAACATAGACTGCGTATTAGGGTTTCCCATAGAAACAGAACCAATAGGATATATATAAATATAACTTATATATTATATATCATTATATATTATATGATATAAAATATTTCAAATACATATTTTATAAATGTAGAGAGATATAAATAGGAGGGGATTAACTAGAGGAGTTGGCTTATGTGATTATGGAGGGCTGAAATCCCACAGTATGAGGTCCACAGGCTGGAGAACCAGGGAAACCAATAGTGTGGCTCAGTCCAAGTGCAAAGCCTGAGAACCAGGGAGTGGGCCATGTAATTCTCGGTCCAAGGCTGAAGGTAGAGAGGGAAGTGGTGCAAGCCCTGGAGTCTGAAGGCTGGAGATCCTGGAGTTCTGATGTCCAAGAGCAGGAGAAGCTGAATGTCTCAGCTCCAGAAGGGAGAGAGAGAGAGTGAATTCTTCTTTCCTCTGCTTTTTGTTCTGTCTGGGCCTCAGCAAATTTGTTAGTACCCAGTCACGTTGGTGAGAGCAGATCTTCCCTACTGAATCCACTGATCAAAAGCCAGTCTCTTCTGAAAACACCCTCAAAACAGACATCCCCAGAAACAATGCTTTACCATCTATCTGGGTATCCCTTAATCTCATTAAGTTGACATCTAAAATTAACCATTACAGACTGAATGGCCCACATAGCCTAAAATATTTGCTCTCTGGCCCCCTATAGAAAGTTTGCAATCGCTGGTTTATAGCACCAGGTAAAATTTATTTTAAAGTGTAATGTGCATTCATTTACTTATTTTTTCATAATATTTGAGGCTCAGGTAGAAGGGCAGAGTAGTTTTAAACAAGAAACTCTATATTTTCAATGTACATGCCTGTTAAATCTACATTAAACTAGGTGCGCCATGGCATTTGTATTTACATAAGTATCACGGCTAGCCACAGAATAGGTACAATATTTGGTATTTGATTTATATATTTAGCATCGAGACCATTAATTTTTCTCTGTTTCTTTCAAAGTGACCATATAGCTTACACATTTATTAGCAGACAATGTAGTATTGGGGATGTATTTTGTTGAGATAAAAGATGGAATGAGACAGATAGGAAACAAAAATACAAAGCCTTACCTTTACTCAATAAAGACAGAGCTAAATGTTCTACTGGGAAGGAGAACCAGGTGACGGGGCCATGGACTTGGAGAAGCACTGTTTCTTTCTCTTTAATGAGCTCCAAGATTTCTCTCCTAAACTGTAATGTCTGGTAACTGGGAGCCACAAGATATTCCTTTAGCTTTAAATAGTCCCTGAAAGACACTTGATATCTTGCTGAGGACATTTTCTCAGTCCAGCTCCAGGGAAAAAAAAAAAGTCTTCAATCTAGCTAATGCCTAATTATTAAGGTAAAATCGTGATCGGAATAGCAACACTATTATTTAGTCCACAGCAATGTTTAGTCTAAGATCCTGAAACTTTTTGAAGTCAGCCACCCCTTTGGGATAGATGAATGCTTTAGAATCTGATGATTTTTTCTAAATGCACATATATGAAATGGATTGCATTGAATTTCAAGGAGCTTTGGTTTGTGATGTTTTCTAGATCATCAGTTTAGGACTTCAGAACTGTTATGTACTGAAAAAGTCTTTGAGTTTACTGTTATTTACTTCCTAACTGTGAATTCTTATCTTCCTTCATTTATTTCCATCTTCTTCAACCTTTCTAACCTAGTCACACTTTCTCAGTTCACTTTATTGTTTCTTTTCCTGGTTCCAAATAAAAGCACAATGATGAACTGGGGGCAAACAAGACCATAATGTGTGTATTTTGTTATCGTGGTAATAGTGAGCCTCTTATTTAGAGACCCCTGTGTCTATTTCTGCCAGAAGAAAAATCCTGGTAGGTATTGTTTCTTCATTCTCTGCCTGCAAGTATTGCTATACTTAACTGGTGAAAGATGACTGTGCCAATCTATAATCTTATCCAGTGGGGATGCTTTTTTATTTTTAGGTGTAATTTACTTCTTTCTTATTATAATTTGCCATCATTTAATTTGATTCTGTCCCCATGTAGATGGAAAACATCTGGTCAACCATTTTTACAGCACTTTTTATATGCTCGAAAACAGTTATTAGTAATCCTCAGTTCACATTTCTTTAATAATAATCTAAGTTTCTTTAACATCTCTATAATAATGTGCTGCCCTTAAATACAAAGCTGGAATTGTTAGGACATTAATTTTGAGCCATTTTACAGGAGTGGTGAAAAGTTTGTATTTATTTAATCACATCTCTTTAAAGTGTTGCTTGTGAATTTCTAAAGTAGGGCTTGAAGTGGTCTGTGACTGCAAAACCCATGAAGGAATTACTGGGCCACAGGATTGCATATTTCCTGTCTCAACCAGTGGAGCAAATTCCTCATTTTAGAAGTCCTAAATACTTCTTGTATTTCTCTTAATCTTGATTCATATAATAAAATTTCACATTCCTTTTTATAAAAACTAAACAACAATCAACACAAATAAATTATTAACTATTTTGTTATGCAAAATGGTTTTTTAATAGAAAATTTTAATGACAACAATATGGCTGTCACATTTAATTTAAAATTCAAAACTCTTTTAGCAAAGCTGTAAGAAGATAGCAGCAGATCTTAGGAGATAGACAGTATTAGAGAAAAAAAAGAAAATTTGTGTGATTTTTATTTTAAATGTCCATAATACACTTTGAGTTATCATATTTATCATATTGTAAATATAAAAGACCAGATGTTTCATCTTGCCAAATTCATACCTTTATAAGACAGATGTAAGAGTATTTTATCTGATAAAATAGACACCAGTTTTTTCTTTTTTTTGTTGAATAGAGTTTAAATGAAAAAAAGAATATGAATCAAGGAAACCTCTAGTTAATAGAGAGACTGAGAAAAGAACATACTGAAGGCCCAATTCTTGCCATGGAAGAGGCAAGGTCATATGACGATGTGTGATACATTCTCCAACTTATCCAAGAAATATGATCAGTCATGAACTTTATGTTGAGTACTGTTCAAATTGCTGTTGAACAGCAGGTAAAGAAGATGGAAAAGTTCTCTTCTCTCATGTAGCTAACATTTTAGTGGAGAATGGCAGACAAAATAAACACAAGAAAGTAAACAAGACAATATCAGTTAAGGCAAGTCCTTTGAGGAAAATAAGGCATAATTCTAAAGAGAGACTAGTGTCTACATAAGTAAGATGACACAGGCATTCTTAAGGAAAGACTTAAATGACAAGTGGGAGCCAGCACCTCAAATATCTGAAGAAAAATCAGCAGAGAGGAACTTAGGGAAATGGAAAAATGCCATTGTGACTGGACAGAATAATGTGTGTCTGTGTAATTACTCATATACTATTCCTCACAAGAAATGCATTTTCTGGCCTTTTCCACCAGCCCAAATTCAAACCTCCCATTTTCTACAAGTCTTCCTCTAAATCCATAAAACCATTCACTTTGACTCCAGCCTTATAAAAATGTTTCTGTTTTTAAATTTTTTTCAATGGTACAGGGAACCTTCACACCTAATTCTATGTTATGTAAATGTTTGTACATGGCTGTCTTATGTCCTCAGAGTATAAAGTGCTCCCTTCAAGATTGAGAACCCTATCTCTTTATTTTATCCTCCAAAGTGCCAATCTTTTTGGACAAATGAGAATTTTGTGCATGTTTGTCAATGTATTGTGCAGACAATCTTTTGTTTTGATGAAGAACCTGCTTGTTTGCTGCTACTCGTCAGCCTTAAACTTTTAGTGTTTGTCCAGTTTTTTTTTCAATAACGGGCTTCCTTTCCTCCTTGTCTTGACTTTTGGCAGCAATCTCTAAACACTGGTGGTATGATGTAGAAACCCACACTCTACTAAGACCCTAATTTCCTAGAAAGGGGTAAAAATTTACAGGGGTCAAGTATCTAATAAACTAAACATCTCTCAGTGTGGTAGCAATGATTTCCAAAAAGATGTAACAACAATCATCTGAAATTGTATTCAGACCCATGTAGAATCATTACTAAGCATTTTGGCAAGAATAAAATGATATGAAAAATGTATATGGTTGTAAATGTCAATGTTTCCAACAAAAATGTTAAAAGAAATTTTTCATTCAAGTTAGCTCATGCAGATTACAATGGACTGAATGTTTGTGTCCCGCTCTCCCAAATTTATATGTTGAAATCCTGACCCCCAGTGTTTTGGTATTAGGAGGTTGGGATTTGGGGAATTCATTAGGTCCTGAGAATGAAGCCCCCTCTCCCATAGATAGAATTAGTGCCTTGTGATAAGGATCTCAGGAACTCTTTCCACCATGTGAGGATACAAACAGATCCTTCACCAGAACCTGACCAAGCTCACACCCTGATCTTGAACTTCCAGCCCCTGGAACTCTTAGAAATAAATTTCTGTTGTTTAAGTCCCCCAGTCTATGATAATTTGTTACAGCAGCCTGAACTAAGACACTGGTGTTTGGAGGAAATACATTCTACCATAAGAATTGTAAAACAGTAGTGAACCATAAAAGGTCTTGCATATTAGACAAATTCTTTATTCTGCTAGGTAATTCAAGATGTGGGTAGGATGGTGTTTCTGGACACTTGACTAACTTAAGGGTTAGGGTTAGGATGAATGAAGGGAACCAAGAGTAGAAATCCCATGAGGTGATGGAAAGTCTTGAATAAGGTAGAAGGATTCAAAGTTTTGCTGCATGGGCCCTTTCTAAAGCTGCTGTTTAGAATTTTTACATACTTTAGATTAAAGATATCACTATTTTGTTTTTATCCTGCTCCAGAAAAATAAGAGTCATGCATTGAGATAAAATCACCTTGGTATGCACAGAGCAGCAACAAAAGCAAAATGTTTGTGAGCCATAAGTGGAGGAGCTTGAATGAGTCTCGATTGCAAGAGGAGGAAGAGCGTCTCAGACAACTATTGTGTCCCATTTCACCATTCTCTAAGCCTTACTGGGAACTCCAGCCCCTGTTTATGTGGTGTGATGGCCTCCATTCAGCCCTCCACTAGCTGTGGCAGTTGGAACCCAACAGTGCCTTTTCTTGGGCTACAAGCCAACTGCTTACTGCCTTGAGTGAAGACCATTATTGAGCACCTGCAACGTACTCATGCATGAGCAACCCAGAAGAGCAGGGCAGTTAATGTCTGAGGAGTCAGTCTCATCCAAATGAAGGTTGGAACTGACAGATAAATGCTTTCATCTTTCATCCTCCAGGAAAACAGCTCTGAAGCCTCCTCAGAATGTGCCATGGGCTTGAGTCTCAGTCACCTGTTTGGTTGCCAACTTGAAAATGCATTCTGGAATCAGTTATTGCTCCTTTTCATTTTCACTTGCCCTGTTCTGCACTTCTGTTTCTTAGGATTGTATGCTCCTCCAAATGATTGGCAATCAAGTCTTTGTCTCAGACCCTGCTTTCAAAAGTACTACAGCTGAAACAGTGAGAATGTAGGGAAATAAAGGGGGAAAAAAGCAGAATGAGTGAACTACATGTTGTCCTCAAAAGAGTAGACAGTTACTACATTTATGTACTAAATCACTGTTATGAGTAACTTAGAGAAAGTGGGACAGTTTGTTTTATCACTGGAATTTTCTTTGAATTTCTACTTGACTCAGAGCACAATCCCCAAATGTCCCATTCTCCAGGGTTTAAAATGTGTTGTATGAATGGAGAGTTAGAAAAAGATATTTCTTTCTAATACCAGGACAGTGGTTCTTTTGTCATTATTATATTCTTTATTGATTTGTATTAACTTATGAAGATATCATAGGAAAACCATTGTTTTCAACCTAGAAGGCAATGATTCTAAGTGACAGTAACATTATTTTCTTATTTTATTACTATTCAATTGTGTGTGTGTGTGTGTGTGTGTGTGTGTGTGTGTGTGTGTGTGTGAAAGAGATTTTATTCTGGTTTAACTAGCTCTAACTAGTTCATTGGCTATTCTTTTGGAAGAAAAAAAAAGGACAGTTTGATTTTGATATATTGTTCTACATAATCCTAACTTATTAATATGGGTATTTTTTTCAGTTTATGGTTAGAAAATATCCCTGCTGTTAACATTAAATCTTATTTATAACTTATTTTAAACTTCTGTTAGAGTCAAACTTGGGTTTCTGCATTTATCAAATAAAACATTTAACTCTAAGGATCAAAATATCGATTTGACCTACTGTGCACATTATAAACTACATATACTTAGCAACCTCATGAGATTTGGGTTGAAACTCAATTTTCCTGAATTATTTCACATCACCAACTTATAGATAAGAAAAGTTTCGAATGGCAAAGTGAATTTGAACTTCTTGTTATGCTGTCTATGCACGTTTCCTTCTCTGAAATATTATATTTATAATTTCATTAGACTTTTCAAAACATATCAGAATGCAAGCATTTTTCAGTATCTAATTCAGTTAGAACTGCAAATGAGTCCTATTTGTTTTCAGGGTTGGTTTTATTTCATTAAGTCAGAATTACTTGTTTTATAATTACATGTGAAATAAATAACCTGTTTACAGGCTAATGAAAGAAATCACTCACTCAAGTTTTCTCCAAATTTCTTTGGTTGGCAAAATTAACCTCTCACTCATCTTTGCCATAAGAAATTAATTTACCTTTCTTTTCAAAAGGAGAAAAATTATTTCTTTAAATTTCGCCAAATGAGTCAAAATAATAAACAATTTTAAGGAGCAAAAGAGAGAAATTTGGTAAACACAGAGCATTTAAAAGAGATTTGAATAAGAGAGAAACAAAGGCTTAATTATACTGCCGAAGTACTTTAGAATAGTTCTTTGATTTTAAAAAACCTAAAGAGCGAAAGACTTACATTTAAAATGATTATACACAACACCAATAAATACAACTTTTTCCTGAGAGATAAGTCTAATTCTGATCTTCAGTCGAGACCTCCCCCAATATAAAAACAAAACACTATCAGCAACAAAACCACTCCCTCCACACCTAGCAATAATGAAAAATAAATTGTTACTTTCTGAGAATTATGATTGTTTCATTTAACTTATACCTGAGATTCATTGAGTACTTACTATGTGCCATAACTATGCTGAGTTCTTTATTTGCAAGATTTCACTGAACTCTCAAATAACCTTATCCTCCATGATAATGACATTATTTTACTGTATTTAATTGGGAAATGAATGTAAAATACAACTGAAATCATCAGCCCAGCTTACTTTGAAGTTAGAATTAATATCAGCGTATTTGCTTCATATTCATCAGAATTTCTGTAGGCAATATTAAATTGCCCATCAGCAGATTAGTTACTCACTACTTGGTAAGTCACTGTAGTGGACAGTGTAGGGCATCACCCAGCTCCCTCCTTCAGCGCCTTGGTACTCATTGGTTTCCCCAGTTGCTGGGCATGTTGACTGCTAATGATATATGTAAAGAACAGAACGTCAACCCACTTTTATTCCACATATATGCTTCTACTCCCTTCTGTTCAGACCTAGCAGCATCTGTACCCATATGCCATGCTTTCCTGCCTGTTGCGATAGGTAGGATAAGCTTTATTCCTATGAGAGCCAATTCCTTGATTTGTACAGTAAGTCCCATCACCTCTTGACTATTAAAAAATATTGAGCCCCCTTCTGTTATCATTTATTTTTTTCACTTTCTATGGGATTATTCCCATCACAATACAAAGACATCTCTCATCTTAAAATAAGTCATCAAACTTCTCTTGACTCCACTTCCCTGCCATCTACTGATTTACTCTTGTATTTCACTTTGCAGCAAAACTCTCTGAACTAATTGTCTACATGTTCACTTTCTTCACTTTTTCTACTCTATTCCTATTACATACCTTCTAATCAGCCATTTTCCCTTGCTACTTCATGAAACTCTTCTATTTCCCAAGTTTAATGGTCAATTCTCAGTCTTCATCTTATTCACTCTTCCTTTACTTACGAATGGTGTTTGATGTGATTGCTTTCTTCCCTTGTCCTTCATATACTTTCTGCTCTTAGATCAAGATGCCACCTTCTCTTAGTTTTCTCCCTTTCTGATCACTCTTTCTCTGCTCCGTTCTTGGTAACTCCCATTCTTCTTTATCAGTCAAGGTTCAGGTGTCCCAGAGCTTAGTACCTGGTTCAGACACCCAATTTTGTTCCACATATATGTGCAAAGTTACCAATTATGTATCTCCAGAGCAGATCACTCCTGAACTCTAGACTCATATATCAAGATGCCTACTTGATCCTTCCATTTGGACTTCCCACAGACATCTCAAATTCATGAAAAATCATCAAATAAAGCTCATCAAATCTCAAATTTATTTTCAGATAAAAGAAAAATTGAAATTCAATGTTCTACCCAGTCTTCTCCACTTGTTTCTTTCTCTATCTTACCTGATGGCAATTTCATCCTTTCAGTTGCTCAAGCTATAATCTTGGGATATATGGTGGACTCCACTCCTTCTCTTGCGTGTGTATCCAATTAGCAGGAAATACAGTTGGCTCTATCTTCAACTTATATTTATAGTCTCGCCTTCAGTGACTTCTCTGACCTCTTCTTCATTCTCTTTTCCCCCAATTCCCTGGCCACTCGTTTATGGCCACAGTGGCTTCCATGTAGCATCTTGAGCACAGTAGCACTCTCCACCCTAGGTCACGTACAAGCTATTGTCTCTACCTGGAGCACTCTTCTCTCCCACACTTTTGTTCAAATGTTACCTTCTCAATGAGGCCCACAGATTTCAAGTTGCAACTACTCTCCTCTACTTGGCACCCTCTGAATTCCTTACTCTACTCTTTTTATTATTCTTAGTACTTTTGACATCATTATTTACTTATTTATGTGGCTTCTACTAAAATAGAAACTACAAGAGGACAGAAATCCTTGTCTGCTTTGCTCATCTGAAGTGTCCCACATGTCCAAACATTTTCTGGCACACAGTAAGTGCTTCATAAATATTTGTTGAGTGAATGAATGAATAATTAGTTTGGTGCCTGGTACATGTAAATGATTAATAAACTTTAGCTATATTTGCAGTTTCCATATTACCCCTCCACCTTGTGATGCTGCAAGTGGAGGGAGATCTTATGATATTACTGTTGTTTCCTTCTTTGCATCTTTGCTCATTATTGGCTTTATTGATTTCTACACATATTTGCCATCAGATTGGCCCAGGCATTTGATTTAGACATTTTCAAGATCTTTATTATTATTTTCAATTTTCAATATTTGAAGATACATAGTTGCTTATTAGGGATTAAGGATCACATCCAATAACTTCCAGTCCCAGAAATAGACTTTAAATTATTCTTAATTACATTGCTTCTCTCAAACTGAAAATAACCATTTTACATTTTCAGGAATTTATTTTAGGAAGTCTCAGTAATGAAAGCATTTAATCAGAGAGTAAAAAGTTACAAAGTTAATGTACAGTCAACCCCCTGTATCCATGGTTTTGCATCCATGGATTCAACTGACGGTGGATTGAGAATATTTTTTTAAAAATGCATCTGTACTGAACATCTACAAACTTTTTTCCTTATCATTATTCCCTAAATGATGCAGTATGACAACTATTCACATAGCATTTACATGGTGTTGGGTATGATAAGTAATCTAAAGATGATTTAAAGAGCATGGGAGGATGTGCAGGGGTTATATACAAATAGTACAATGTATACAGTGACAAAAACTACACCATTTTACATCAGACTCTTGAGCATGCATAGATTTTTATATCAATGGGAGATCCTTAAACCAAGCCCCAAGGGATACTGAGGGGCAACTATGTAGTGCGACATACATTTATTGCCTCTTACTAATAAGTATCACATTTTGTCCAAATGTCACATTTTAAAAAAAGTATAGGAAATATTTTATTTTCTTCAACCAATGGCATTCCAGAATTAATGGCGCTTACTTTCTGATAAAAGTAAAAGATCAGAGGCAAAATGATAAAACTCTAATTTTAACCTTCAATTTAAAAAACAGATTGTTCAAAGTAAAAACTTGTGGCTCCTGTGAGGAACTCAGAGCAGCATATCGGCATTTTTAAATACAGTTATATATAACATTATTAAGAAAAAAATAAAAAGATATTTTTAACTGCTGTATTACACTAGTAAGATAATGTTTGAACAACTGACAATGTACAGACTATGCCAACATTACTATGCTTCTCAGGTCTAACATTACGTTATCATATTTAACTGTCCTGGCAGTATAATTACCTGAAAGATTTCAGCCATTAAGCCTGACACTTATATGACGTTCTTTAATATTAAAAGTACAGAAGATCTCATTTTCTTTTTTTTTTTTTATTGTTTCTGAAGCAAGTGAATTGTGTGTGTGCTCTCTCTCTCTCTTTTGTTTTAAAATTTTTTACTTTTATTTTAGATTATATGCTTTTGAAATTAAATAATTCCTGGGGCTGAATCACCATATGTCCTTGGGGGATTTTTTTACACACTCAAAACCACAAGCCGAAGCTAGAATTTTAGTAGCTAATTCTCAGACTTTTGTCTGACAGGAAAAATATACAGAATAATATAAAAACAAGGCCAAGTGTGGTGCCTCACACCTGTAATCCCAGCACTCTGGGAGGTTGAGGCTGGTGGATCACTTGAGGTCAAGAGTCCAAGACCAGCCTGGGCAACATGGCAAAACTCCGTCTCGACTAAAAATACAAAAATTAACCAGGCATGGTGGTGCACACCTGTAATCCCAGCTATTTGGGAGGCTGAGGCACAAGAATCGCTTGAGCCTGGGAGGTGGAGGTTGCAGTGAGCCGAGATCACGCCACTGCATTCCAGCCTGGGTGACAGATGACAGAGCGAGACTCAGTTTTAAATCCACAAGTGACAGTCACTTGCAGAAAATCCAAGTTTGGCTTTAGCTATATTATGAAAATATAAAGGTCTTTGCATTGGGTTGGGTCTTTTTTTTTTTTTAACCTAGGGCTAATTGCTATAATAAAGGAGAGATCACTTTTTATCTTTATAACTGAAGACTATTGTGAATCGACTCTTTTTTTTTTTTTCTTTTTGAGATGGAGTCTCGCTCTGTCACCCAGGCTGGAGTGCAGTGGTGTGATCTTGGCTCACTGCAACTTCCACCTCCCTGGTTCAAGCAATTCCCCTGCCTCAGCCTCCCGAATAGCTGGGATTACAGGTGCCCACTATCACGACCGGCTAATTTTGTATTTTTAGTAGAGACGGGGTTTCTCCATGTTTGTCAGGCTGGTCTCGAACTCCTGACCTCAGGTGATCCGCTGGCCTCAGCCTCCCAAAGTGCTGGGATTATAGGTGTGAACCACAACTCCCGGCCTGTGAGTCAACTCTAGTTATCCTCTATTGTGAATTTTCTCTCATCATTTAGTGAATCTGAGACAAAGACTTACATCACTATAAAAGATCTTACTTTATACTGACCCATTTTGTCTTGTGATTCTAGTTGCCCCATGAGATTTCTTTAGAGAATTCCTCTAGCCCATCTCTGACTAATAGAAATTCCTGTAATGATGGAAATGTTCTACATGGGTGCTGTCTCATACAGAAACCACTAGCCATACATGGCTATTGAACATCTGAAATATGGCTAGTGTGACCAAGAAACAAACTTTTAAATTTTACTTAACTTTACATAGTTTTGGAAACCAAAAATAAAATTCTAAGTGCCCCCAACCAACTGAATGGATCCCTCCTCTTGGACAAGGACATTCTAAAATAAACCGGAAACACTAGTTCAGGCCATGATGGGAATGAGTGGTCAGACATGCCTCATTTTACCTTCCTTTCTTTGGAATTTGGGCATAGCTGACCAACATTAACATTAAAACTGCGATCTTAAGACTGACAGAGCAGACTCTTCAGGTCTGATAAGAAGCTTTTACAGTCTATTCTTTCTGAAGCCTGCTACCTGGAATAATGTGGCTCACGCCTGTAATCCTAGCACTTTGGGAGGCCAAGGTGGGTGGATCACAAGGTCAGGAGATCGAGACCATCCTGGCTAACACGGTGCAACCCCATCTCTACTACAAATATAAAAAATTAGCCGGGAGCAGTGGCAGGCACCTGTAGTCCCAGCTACTCAGGAGGCTAAGGCAGGAGAATGGCGTGAACCCAGGAGGCGGAGGTGGCAGTGAGCTGAGATCGTGCCACTGCACTCCGGCCTGGGCGAAATAGAGCAAGACTCCGTCTCAAAAAAAAAAAAAAGAACCTTGATCTCCAAAACTGTTTATCTTAACCCAGAAACTCCCTTCTATTGATTCCAGGTCTTTAGAGAAACTCTTTCATCCAATTGCTAATCAGAAAATCTTTGAATACACCTAAGACCTGGAGGGCCAACCCCCACCCCCAACATAGAGTTGCACTGCGGTTCTGCATCCTGAACCAATGCACATTTTACATGTATTGATTGATGTCATATGTCTCCCTAAAATGTATAAAGCCAAACTGTAGCCTGACCACCTTGGGCATATGTTGTCAGGATCTCCTGAGGTTGTGTCACAGGCATGTTATTAACCTTGGCAAAATAAACTCCTAAATTGATCGAGATTTGTCTCAGGTACTTTTTGGTTTACAATTTAAATTTAAATAGCCACATATGGAAATTCTGGTTTTAGCTACAAAATGTAAAGTGCTTAGCTGGGCACAGTGGCTTGTGCCTGTAATCCTAGCTACTCAAGAGGCTGAAAAGGGAGGAATACTTGAGGTCTGGTGTTAAAAGAGAAACTTCAGCCAAATTAAATTTAAAGGAGTTTAATTGAGCAATGAATGATTCACAAATCAGGCAGCCCCCAGAATCACAGCAGATTGAGTGAGACTCCAGGGATGCTTCGTGGTCAGAACTAATTTATAGACAAAAAAAGGAAATCGGCGGTGAGGTACAGAAACAGCTGGATTGGTTACAGGTTGGTGTTTGCCTTATTTGAACACAGTTTGAACACTTAGCAGTCTATGAGTGGTTGAGGTATGGCCACTGGGATTGGCCAAGGCTCAGCTCAGCTACTGTTACAGGCACATACTCTTAAGTTAGATTTTCAATCTTGCCTGCCTATTAAGCTAGGTTACAGTTCATCCGCAATAACTCAAATATAGAAGTATGGAGTCCTTCTCAGGCCATATTTAGTTTGCTTTCACACTGGTAAACATAGCAAGACTCTCGTTTTCAAAAAAAAAAAAAAAAAAGAGCTTGGAAGTAGTTACTGCTGTCTTTGAAACAAGGAAACAGAAGAACAACTTGTAATTAATCACTTTTCTTTGAGCCAGAAACTGGTAGGAACATTTAAATTAGTAACTTTCATGAATTGTTGAAGCTGATTGTGAACCAGGATGAGAGTGAGAAACTTGTAAAGGATGCAGTCTTGGAGGACCTCTCACATTTTCTTGGGATTTCCAAATGAATCTCACAATGAAGAGCCAAAATCCTCTCCAGGCTCTGAGAGAGGGAGAGGAAAATAACCTTTGTGAAATACACCTGGAGCAATCTCCATGACAAAAGCCTCCACTGCAAGGGAAAAGACTTTACCTCAGCCTTATCTGGCCTACAGGAAAGGCATTCCCTAACATCTTCTAGCCTTCCTGAATGACCTAATCATAAGATTAAAGAATACCTCTCTACCACGTACACATTAATGGCAGGCCAAAAGGGCTCCAGTATGACAGCAGTGAATTACAACGCAAAGAGTGCCAGATGTAGGCTCTATTTAAGGAAGAATTGTTAAGGAAGCACAAAAACAACAGTGGAGACAAAACGAGGACACTAGTTAACGTTGGTCTCTGACATATACTACTATAACAATCATTAAACATTAATGTGTGGTTTTATGTTAGTCTGGCTAGGAGTTAGATTATTTTTAGGGCCTATTTACTTCAGTTCATATCAACTGATACACTCCTTCTGGCTTTCAACAAAAAATTACAAAGGAGTAGAATAGTAGTTACTAGAGACTGGAAAGGGTAAGGTTACAGTTAGATGGGGAAGTATAAGTGCTGGCATTCATAGTCTGTAGGTTAACTATAGGTAACAATAATTTAGTATATTTTCCAATACCCAGAAGAGAGGATTTTGAATGTTTCCAACACAAGGAAATTATGAGTGTGTATTTGAAGTGATAGATATGCTAATTACCCTGATTTGACACACGACATACCTACTGAAATATTATGCTGTATTTCATAAATATGTACAATGATTACATCTCAAGTAAAAATATCAATAAAATAAGAGGAATGCTAAAAAGCAACAACAAAATAACATGTTTTGAAGAGAAAAAGCACGCATCAGAACTAGACTCAGATATGACACAGGTTTTGGAATTAACAGACAGAATTTAAAATAACAATGATGAATATGTTAAGGGCTCTATGGAAAACATGCAAGAACAGATGAAAAATTTAAGCAGAAAAATGAAAGTGCTAAGAAGGAATAAAGAGGAAATGGTAAAGATCAAAACCACTGTAACAGAAATGCAAAAATGCCTTTGATGAGTTCATCAGTAGACTGGACACAGATAAAGAAAGAATCAATGAGTTTGAAGATACGTCATTAGAAATTTCCCAAACTGAAATACAAAGAGGAAAGAAGTCAAAATCCACTAGTAGAAATTCTTGGAATGGTGATTATCACTTTTTCACATCCCATGGTAAAAGGCAAAGTGAAGTGGATGTATTTTTTTGGATATCTGGCATTCACATATTAATAATGCAGAAGTTATAGGTACTGATTTAAATATCTACATAATGTATAATACAGCTTTTATTGAACAGAAAATGTAAATTCAGAGGATAGTTAAAAGTGTGAAACTGTATTTTAGATCCCGTAAGTATTTGTGTGGTCTGTAGATATTCACATCCACATTCAGGCAGTCACCTCTAACACTGAAACTATTTAAATTCTTCAAAAGATGTCAAAATCAACTTGGTTATCTATCTATCTATCTGTCTCTACCTATATCTATATTTATCTGTATCTATGTTTCTGTCTTAGTCCAGTCAGGCTGTTACAACAACATATAATAAACTGTGTGGCTCATAAACAACAAATATTTATTTCTCACAGCTCTGAAGGCTGGAAAGTCCAAGATTAAGGTGCTGGCAGATTTGGTGTCTGAGGAGCGCCTGTTCCTCAAAGAGGACATCTTCTAACTGTATCGGCTCATGGTGGAAGGGGCCAATGATGCTCCTTGAGCCTATTTTATAAGGGCACTTATCCCATCCAGGAGAGCTCTGTACTCATGATCTAATCACCCACCAATGACCCCACCTCTTAATATCATCACATTTGGGATTAAGTTTTGACATATAAATTTGGGGCAGATATAAACATTCAGATGATAGCAAATTTCTAGCTATAAAGTCTTTTCCTTGAGCTTGGTCTTGTGCCAATTACTGTTTCTACTCTTGTGTTACAAAATGAATCTAGATTTTCCTCTACTAAGGAATATAACCCATCTTAATTTACCCTATAGAAGTAGATGGACATTATCCAGTAATTACAATTCACCTTTTCAAAATCATAGTTTAAAAACAGAATATTGTCTTTCATTATTTCTCTCCGTCACCCATACTCTCTCTCTTAATCATTAGCACCTTCTCATTA
The DNA here is from genome assembly GCF_029289425.2 of Pan paniscus. Classification (NCBI taxonomy): domain Eukaryota; kingdom Metazoa; phylum Chordata; class Mammalia; order Primates; family Hominidae; genus Pan; species Pan paniscus. The sequence goes on along the minus strand of NC_073254.2, from coordinate 116,209,449 downwards.
TTGTTATTTCTACTACTTTAAGTACATAATAAGAAATAGTAGAGAAAAATCCAAATGTGATAATTTTGCTTTGTAAAAAGATTATATTTTAATCAAAATTAATTCATACATAGATCTGCATTTTCATTTTTCCATGTTATCACCAAAGCCTATTTCCACAGATAAGAGCTAGTTATCTTTGATAGCGAATTTGTGAAAGTCATCAATATCTATTATTAGCTTCTCTTTTCCACATTTTTTGACTTATTTGGAACAATTTAATGAATCTTCAAGTTGGATAAGTTTTTTATCATTATATATAACAATTTAATAAATAATTCCTTGAGTCTTTATAGCACTTACTTTTTAAAAAGCGTTCATGCATATTATGTCAACTACACTTACCAATTGTTTCACCAGATTGACCAGAGTGACTATTCTACAAATCAGGTAAAGCAAGTCTTTGTTATTCAAATAGAAACATGGATAGTAATGGAAATCAAAGCTATTTATTCTGCAAACTCGGGCAGCATAACTGTGGTATTTTTCATCAGCACAAATTATGAGGTGTTGAAAGGATTGGGCATTTGAGAACTTTACTCACAATTTCCTCCCCACTCTTTCCCCTGACTCTTCATCAGAGCCACAATACCATCATTGGCACAGATTTCGGAATTCCCAGTTTTTATTCAGTGTGCCAAAAAATTAAATTAGTGGTTTAAGGTTTGAGCCATCTTTAAGTTGGAAACACAGGGAATGGCAGTATTTTTAAAAGCTCAATCAAAATGTCTGTATGGGCAAAAGTCTAAAACGTTTTATCTTAATGTAAATAACAAGTGTCCTGATAATTATTCTATCCTCTGATTTTATCTGTCAGCCTAATTAATTTCTTGTTTCTTTGATAATATAAACTTAAGCTAATGAAAAATTATATTCAAGGTATAATCAATGAATATAAAGTAGAATAGCAGAAAGTAGCTGTGGCCATAACTAAAAGTTGACATGGTTAACTTTATCACTAATAAAGCATGGATCAGTGATGCAGTTTATCAAGACAGTTTATTATGTCTACTGCTAAAATAATCAATGTGTTTAGAATCCTGTTGATATGAGACTTATATATAAAATTATAATGCTTGATTCATTCAATCATTTTTAACAGTTATTAAATACCATTCTAAGGACTAAAATGGGAGCTAAATGAATGGAACTTGGATCCTGGCTCCAGCAGAAACTGTTGAAAGCATGAAGGGGGCTTTGAAACACCATAGGCAGACCTTATGTGAGTGAAAGAAAACAAGTCAAAAAGATTTAGTCAGTGTAATTAGCCTGGTTCTGAAAGCTTATTTGGGGAGATATTTCTACAAATTACACATTTTTAAATCATTTTACAGACATCTAGGTCTACCAATACATTTGGTCTTGTAGAACCCATCTTAATAATTTATGTTCTAATTTCTCATGTCTTATTTCATTCTTTGATTTTTGGAAGGAAGTTATAGAGAAAAGATGCTCTTAATTTTTTGTTCTTTGGCTCAACTTAATAGTATATCATCATTCAGAGGGATCAACATCAATTCCTGCATCCCTGTTGTTGATGGGATCAACATTTTTTTCTCCGTTGATTCAAAAATCACTTGTCTTCAAATCTACTCCTGTCTTTTCTTTAGAGACAGGCTCATTTTTGCTTAAATATATGATGCAAATGAAAGGAATACATTTGTAAAAATATGATTTCTGTAGCTCTTTATTTTCTCTAACTCTAAAATTTTACTTGTAAATATCAATTATATTATCCAGTCTTTAAGAATCACTAATAGAAGAAGCATTATTAGAAAAGATAATTAGATAAGGCCTCAACAGTGATGACTTTTAAACAGCACTTTTGCAATATGATGTTCTGAAGAAAATATGATTAGTGGTTACTATAATGTTTACAATGTCATTTACCTGAACATTGACCTTTACCTTTACATTGATCAACATCAATCCCATCAACAACATGGACACAGCAGAAAATCTGCAAGCAAGTGCTTACAAATAATTTAACAAATGATGTTAAAGTTCTGAGGATTCAAGCCTAAGAGGTTGATTCAGGAAAAAGAAGCAAGAGTTTCAATTTTAGTCATTTATGGTATAGAAGAAAGTCATGGGCAATTTGGGTGATGAAGAAACAAATCTAATATTATGGAAGCGGAAGAGATGGTTGGAGATTCTTTAAGTCTCTCCAGAATACTTGATCATTAAAACAACAGAGCAAGTTTCTTATCTGAGAGCTGATTAATGAGTGTCTGTCCTTAGAATCACCAAAGGAGTGATTAAGAAATTAGGGACTAATCTGTTTTGCCCTGTTGCAAAACGGTTTCCATCTGAAAGAAGTTAATAACTCCCCTTGTCAAATCATAAATTCAAATGGATTAATATTTCACATTTCTAAAATGCTCCTGAAGAATAACTTGTCTTAATAAAATATCTTAGTAAGTCTCAGGAAATACACACACATACACACACACATATCATATATATTATAGAAAATTTAACTTACTTTGTATAGTGTTTATTGGTTTAACATCATACACCTGCACAGTGGGGAAAATCCTTGTCCACCATCTGTCCATTATGATATGAAATGAATTAAAGACCATTAAACCATCACCTTGTTTTAAAAATATAAAAATCAGAAATGGAGTCTTTGAGAGTGTGTCCCTTTATTTATCTACAAAAATGACACAAATGTAAAGTTCAGGTAAATGACATTGTAAACATTATAGTAACCACTAATCATATTTTCTTCAGAACCTCATATTGCAAAAGTGCTAATTAAAAGTCATTATTGTTGAGGCCTTATCTAATTATCTTTTCTAATAATGCTTGTTCTATTAGTGATTCTTTAAGACTGGATAATATAATTGATATTTACAAGTAAAATTATAGAGTTAGAGAAAAAATAAGGAGCTAGAGAAATCACATTTTTACAAATGTATTCCTTTCATTTGCATCATATCTTTAAGCAAAAATGAGCCTGTCTCTAAAGAAAAGACAGGAGTAGATTTGAAGACAAGTGATTTTTGAATCAACAGAGAAAAAAAATGCAAGGCAGTGTTGCTCTATATTAATATGATATTGATTCAAATTATAATTGCAGGACGGAGTAGTTCCTACCGAGGAATGGTTTTATTCCTGTTTTATAAAACATGTCAAATAAGATTTTGAAATCATTAACTGAATTAGTTTTATAGTCTTCATTGGCATTTCTGAGGGTTAGATGTTTAAATTTTCCTACATTGTTTTTGCTTGATTCAGAGAACCATTAAAACCATGGTTGCCTTCAAATGTCATTATTTGTCTAGAATAAATTCTAAACTGGAACTTTCTTTATAACTAAAATAAACACTCCCAAATCCAGGAGTATTGTTCACTCTGACTCAGTGTACATTCCTCAACTCATTTTATTAGGCATTCTCTTCCAAAGGAAAAACACAAAACTAAACTCACCAAAATAATAAAAAGATTATGAAAAGACAGAGAATCTTTACAGTTTACCGCATTTAATACTAATTTAACATATTCTGAGGAGCTCAAGGTCCTCCTTTGTGATGTTTTCAGTGACTTTGGTAACAGACTCTGAGGTATCATGGGCAGAATTGTCACACTCGTTTCATAATTACAAGAGAAAATGAAAGTGAAGGTACTGATCATATTACATAGACTCAAAGAATATAAGAAGAAATCCTAGAAAAACACACATCTTGGTTAGCCTTTTTAGCCAGTCATAGTTTCATGTCTTTCTCTGGAGCTAGGTACAGTTAACTCAATTCCTTTGGGGATAGGCTTTTAGGCAAAAGCATTGCACTTTATTTCTTTCTCTTTCATCTAACAAAGAACCAACCCAAATTTAATAGGAATGGAGGGGAAAAAGAACATTTCAAACTAACATTGTCTGCCCATTATTTTATTTAATGGTAACATGCTTCTGTTCTTTATGTATAGGCAGTCATAATTTGTACATTTGAGTTCCAAACCTCAGCACACATTAAAAAGGAGATATTTCATTTATACCTTGTAAGAACTGGATTTAGGGTGAAATAAAATGAAAAGAGTGCTTAGAAAAATAACAACAAAAACCTTCAAAACCAGTGAAAGGAGTTAGCCAGCTTGCTTTAGGCAGACAGTAAGGGAAGGGTCCCTGGAGAACATCCGACCTAACCCACAAGTGCCTACACCAGATATTTTGTGCAGATAAGGGAACTTGTACAGCGGGCTTGCCTAAACATGCCCGGAGAAGATTAAGGGTCCACATGCACGCTAGGGGGAATGGGGCAGAGCCACCTGGAATTTATGCCTTATACAAATAGGGAACCCAGCTCCATCAGCTTATATATATATAAGCCCTTGTACTGCGAAGGAAAACTGGCAACCTGCTTTCAGGATGCCCCTTTTTGCTGAGAGCTTTCCTTTTCACTTAATACATTCTACTCCACTCACTCTTCGAGTGTCCATGTGCCTGATTTTTCCTGGTCATGAGACAAGACAAGAACCCAGACCTAGATGAGCTAAGGAGATAAAATCCTTCATCACCAGCAATGAATCAAAGGCTCCAAGGGGAAAAGTTGTGTTCATAAACACCAACAAAAAAATTAGAAACAGACCATGGTGATAGTTGCACTGGCTCACAGCTGTCATCCTCAAAGTATTTGCCAGTTGGAAGGAAAATTACAGGGACCAGTGTGAAATTTGAAAACTTTCCTATAGCATTAGACTTCACTGGTGAAGAGAAATGCATCAACCTCACCGAGTACCAGAAGCATCCTTTGAACATCAGCAAAATAACTATTACTTCTATGAAATCAAGTCTCCTACTGCAACAAAACCCTAAATTAAAATGTTGGAAGAAGCAGTTGGTTTTACAACCTCCAAAAGAAAAGTTAACAAAAAGCAAACAAACCACCATTCTGTATTAGTTTGCTAGGGATGCCATAACAAAATACCACAAACTGGGTAGATTAAGCAGCAGAAATTTATTTCCTCACAGTTCTACAGGCTGGTAGTCCAAGATCAAGGGGTCAGGAGGGTTGGGTCCTTCTGAGACTCTTTCTTGGCTTGCAGATGGCTGCCCTATTGCTGCCTCTTCACTTGGTCATTCCTTTGTGTGCTCTCACCTCTAGTAGCTCTTGCTTTTCTTTTCTTTCTTTTCTTTTTCTTTCTTTTTTTCTTTTTAAACGGAGTCTCACTCTGTCGCCCAGGCTGGAGTGCAGTGGCACGATCTCGGCTCACTGCAAGCTCCGCCTCCCAGGTTCACACCATTCTCCTTCCTCAGCCTCCCAAGCAGCTAGGACTACAGGCACCTGCCACCATGCCCAGCTAATTTTTTGTATTTTTAGTAGAGACGGGGTTTCACCATGTTAGCCAGGATAGTCTCGATCTCCAGCTCTTGCTTTTCTTATAGGGACATCAGTCATTTTAGATTAGGGCCAAACACTAAAGGCCTTATTTTAACCTAATCACTTCTTTAAAGACCTTATCTCCAAAAACATACTGGAGATTGGGACTTCGACATGAATTTGAGAACACATTTCAGACCATAACACTCTCTCCCCTCCCAAAAAGACAAGAAAGACCTTTTACAATAAATCTTTTGACACTGAGAGTTTTTTTTACCCCTTCTAACTCCCAATTAGTAACTTTCTGGATTTCAAAGAATCAGATTTTAAAATTGCTATAAAGCTTGCTAAGAGCATTCAAAAAAAGGCAGGCATTATAGGGAAGTAAACCTTGACTGCTGTAGAATTGAGAGAATCTTTGCTCTGCTGATTGGGGGTCATTTTTCTGTGAGCTAGAGAGAATGCTTTTGTGATTTGAGAGCCACCTGAAATGTTAAGAAAGTTTGGGTAACTGCAGGGACTGTCATTGCCTCCTCAGCATGTGCTGTGCCCCTCTCCTATTGCACAGCAGCAAGCACTTTGAAGGACTGACCCCAGTCCATGAAACCTAATCCACTGCCTATGCCTATCTTCCAATCTGCATATACAGGAGTTGTCAGTTACATTGATTGGTTCAGAAGTGTTCACATGAAATACTTTGGTTCAAACAAGATGAAGCCAAAAATTTTTGACTATTGGTAAAAAGGTAGTTATCTTTTTACTTAATCTAAGACATTCTTTTTATAATTGGACAATATTATAGGAAGATGTGATACTTACAAATGCAATCACTGTTTGCAGGCACAAAAAAGTTAAGTCACAGAATGAAGCTTTTCATGGAATATAAAAGAGCCAGTAGAATTGTAAAAAATTGAGTGACTTGATCAGACTATACCCAGAGTCCACTAACCTCTGAACTCTTAAATTAATAAATTTACTTTCCTTGAGAGAGTTTAAGATGTACATTCTGTCTCACACAATCTTACTTTACAAAAAAGTAAGAACATGTTTACTTTTATGCCTTATAATTTTCAACTAACAAGTAAAAAGTAACTAAGTACTGTTTGTTTGCTTTTATATTACTGTTGGAATCTAAGAAAAATCATAATTTTTAAAAATAAAATTAGACCATATAATTTGACTATATAAATGACTAAAGGGAATAAGAAGAACTAAAAACTCAACATTAACAGATCACCATTTGTGAAAATGATTTTGCTACTCTGTGCTCATGTATTTCTATCACTTTTGCTAATATCCAACTTTAAGGAGCACAGTGAATATTATTAATTTGATACTATAAACATGTGTTGAGCTCTTATTTAAAGAGTAATATAAACTACCATCACCCATTATGAGGAAGCAAATGTTGTGTCAAACAGATTAACCATTGGATTGAAAACATCTCTTCTACTTTTTCCTCTCACTCATATTGAAAACTACTGCTAAAATGAGGTTAATGTGGCAGAAACATACAGTCTGATGATCAAATCCAGAAACAAAAGATAAATATAGTAGCTCCCCCTCCAGGAGAATTAAGATTTTAATCATTTCCTCTCCAGATTGAGATTGGCTGCTGGCCATTACTTAGCAAAAGAAATGTCTCTGAAAGGGGCAGGAAATTAAAATGCAAATGGTATAAAGAAATAAAGACATTCTATTTTTTTAAATGACAGCAGTGATTCTAGCATCCATAATTGAAAACTGTAAGGAAACTGGAGAGGTGAGATTCATGACAAAGTGATAAATGAGAGATCTCAGGAGGTTGGTAGTATTTCCCATAGTCTCATTTAACAAATTAATGTTTTTGTCTCGCCTGACTGAAGACCTTTGTAAAGGTCTGAGACTTAATGGTCATTATCTTGATTCAGATACCATTGTAGCAGAAATCATAGGATTTGTATTTTCTAACCAAAATCAGTCTGACTCTGATTTTTCAGGATATTTCTCAATTTCATACTTGGGAAGAGACCTGAAAAGTATTTGTAACTTTTTCTCACATTGTCTACTCAAGAGAATCCTGCACACTTAGAAGAAGTGTTAGTTTTTCCAATACCCCCAAATATAAATTAGTGCAAGGCATCAGTTAATGTGTAATGTCCTTTTGTGATTTTAAGGACAAGAGGATAGGGAAAAATGAAGCAGCTGGCTCAGGGAGGGGCACAGAGCACATCCAGATGAGATGAAGGGAATACAGTCCCAGATGGTCTGATAGGCTCTTCAATTTCTGATGCTCTTCAAAAGTTGTTTATATGTATTTCTTTACCAAATTTGGATTCTTAAAAATTTATCTTGCCAACTACCTATGACAATTAAATACTTTTTGTAAGTACCCCAATTTTATATCTACTTATTAAGCAGGAGAAATGGAAGGATGTTTTTAAAGGCACTTCATTACTTTTACTGATGAGAAGAATTACTGGTTTCTCTATCATACCTAAACATTCTGAGTCCATTTAGGACTGTTCCTAATTGGATTTCTGTAGTTTTCCCAGAAGGTTCCCAGATGCAGTTTGCCTATCCTCTGTGAGGCAAAGCTCAGCTTTAACTGAACCGTGTTCATGGGATTGCAAACGCTTTTTATGTTATGCTTCTCAGGTATTGCTTTGAATATATATGCATTTTTAGCAACTTTCTTCCGAAAAGCAATAATTATCTATTTACAACTTTATCAACTGAATGGTCAATCATATTAAATTATTTGTACTTGGCAGAATATTCATAGGCAAAGTCTTACAACAAATCATAGTCCAAAATGACTACATAAAGAATCAGTGTGCTGTGACCCTAAGTAGACAGGCACTTAAGTAAGTCCTAATGCAGTCCCTTTATCTTAAATGGTAGGGGCTGGAGAGCAGATTGTGTTAAAAGGACATTTTATAAAATTATAATTATCCAGAATTTTCAAGCCCCACTCCAATGATTCATTTATTCAAAAAATATTTATTGAGCAGTTGCTGTGTACCAGGAGCAAGGCTTTTAATCATGAACAAAACAGACCTCACCCTGACCTTCCCAGTACTTTTGGTCCAGTGGAAGAGATAGGCAGTGACATAAGCACTTAGAACTCAATACAAGGAGTGCTATGAGGGGTACTCTAGAAGACAGGGTGGGTGCCAGATGCCTGTGGGAACGATATCCACATATAAATCTAGGTCATTACACAAATCTTCAAATCTGAACCTCAGGGATTATGTCTGGGCTGGATTTTTAGACTTGGATGTTACCAGCATATACAGCGTGTAATAGGTAAAAACTATGACAGAGTAAGATATGAGCCATTAGATAAGCCTATGATCAAAGACAGAATCCTGGGTAGCACCAGACTTTAAAAGACAGGCTCCTTCCCTATGGTTTCTCAAAATATAATACTGATCTCTCCCTATGTAAAAATGGGAACAGTTTCAATGGCTCTAAATATATCTCTAAATTTTTTCTACAAGCCCTGGCATCAGGTGGACCTGTGAATAGATGCATCCTCTGATCCCATTTTGAATGCTTCTCTACTTCATCTCTCTAATGTCCTTGCTGGTATTTCTTCAAGATTGCCATTGTTTTCTATCCCAAATTATGGAGCTTGAGAAATCGTTTTATGGTAAGAAGCAGGCTCTGGTGATTAAAATAGTTTCAAAGCTCACAGTTATGTCTTGATTATATAACTCCTTTTATACTGGATCGTTGCTTCCTGGAGAAAAAGAAAGGGTAAAGTATTCCTTAGGTTCAAAATATCCTAGCTGAAACTCAAAGCTCATGAGAGATATGGATAGTGAATCTGAATATAACAAAACTCAGCTCACAGCTTTGTGGAACTGGTCTCTTGAGAATTTAGGGGAGTTTTGTTCTGCAAAACTTTGGAACAACGATTCCTTCCAGTGAACTAGCATATAGATGTACTCTGAAGCCATTTGCAGTGCCCTGAAGCAAGGAGGAAGGCAGAACTGATGTCTCTACCTGATAAAATCTTTAAAGAAGGCTGGTCCCTTAAAGTATGTCTGCACTTGGCCTGATAACAGGAAAACAATTTCATTTCACTTTAGGCACCAAGGACAAGAAAGGCAAGTATAATTTCTTCATTCTCTTTGACAGATTTTCATTTCTCTCTGTTACAATGTGATTATCTCCTTCAGATATTGTAATGTATTTTGGAAAAAAAATTCTATTATACATAATTATAATGGCCTGGCCCATGGAATGAGGCTCATATTGAAGTAGAAGTTACCCTAAAGATAACCCACTATCAAGTTTAATCAAAGTATTAAAGCCTCAAGCAGGGTTCTCCTCACTTTCCCTTTCAGTTTAAATTTAACGTGTATTTTAGCCTTCAAAATGACTTCAGGTTAAAACATTTTTCTTGCTGTTACCCACTCCGCTAAGTTTGAAAATCATATTTCCAAAGTATCAATTAGCATTCTATTTGGTATCTGCAAATCTAAATTGTGGAATCACACTTTTCCTTGCTGAAGCCACGTTGATAAAGATAATTAGAAAGCTTATATCAGTGATACAGCTCAAATCTCAAGACAAATCAAGTAACTTGCTATTATAAAACTTCAAAAGCTAAAACAGGAACAAAGTAGGAGTGTTAGAGTGTTATATTGCCCTTACCCCCAGTCCTAGGGAATGATATAAACCTTTCATTATAATTATTCCTATCAGGTCAGCTCCACACAGCTCATGTAATAGGTTTTAACTGTTCACAGATCCATGGTATTCTGGAAAGAGGTGAAGAGTCTTCACATTGGTGCTGCAGGTGGAACACAGGGCAATTTTCAGTGGCACGTGGATTAGTCTCTACTGCAACTGTGACTTTTCTCCACTTTAAGGAATTGTTGAGCCTGAGCTGGCATCACCTCCTTCAATCCATCCTACACACTGCTGCCAGAATAAATCTCCAAAAGCACAGCTCTGGTTCTGTCATTCTCCTTCTTAAAACCCTCTGTACCTGGTCCAAGCCTGATGATTAAAGTGCACATCAGGCCTCCAAAGCTTTGCACCATCTAGCCCCTCACAGCCCATTGTTCTCTTTCACACACTAGAGGCTCAGGAAGATCAAGTCCTCTTTTCAGTTGGTGCCTCACACCTCCTTCTCCTTTTCCTTTTTCCTCGGAATGCTGGATTCATCACGCTCTGCACTAATTTCCATATTTTAAAGTCCAGGTCTATCAAAAATGCCGCTTTGTTTACAATGACTTCCCTGATTCCTAATTGCTCCAGCTGGAATCACTCCTTCGTTCTGAATTCTAATGTCATTTTACCTGAAACGGACACCATTTAGTATAGCACACCAGTATAACACCATACTACTGACACCATTTTCTCTTTTTGTATTCTATTCTTGGACATGACTTATCCCTCCTAAGAGAATCAAGACCCAGGTAGGCAGAGTTTATCTTTTGCTCTAGAAGTATAATTATTACAAATTATAGAGAATAGAATGATGGTTACCACAGGCTGGGAAGGGTAACGGAGAAGGGGGGTAAAGAGGGGAGGGTTAATGAGTACGAAAATACAATTAGATAGAGTAAAATCTAGTGTTTGGTGGCACAATAGGGTGACTATAGTTAACAATAACTTATTGTATATTTCAAAATAACTAAAAGAGTGGAATTGAAATGTTCCTAACACAAAGAAATGATAAAAGCTTAAGGTGATGGATACCTCAATTACCCTGATTTGATCATTACACACTGTATACTGTATCCAAACATCACATATACATAAATATGTACAACTATTATATATCTACAATAATTATAAATAAAACAATTTTTAAAAATTCAGGCAAAGAAATGCTTGCTTTTGATGGAATGCACAGATATATTTTTTCTCACAGTGTTCATGCTTCAATAAGGTTTATTCTTAGCTCTGCTGACAATTACAAATAATTGAGTTTTGTTTGATGCTGATAATATACACACTCCTGATCTAAGGCAATGGGAGTTCTGTGATTTAGTGAAATTGCAGTACTTCTCTAGAAGGGTTATACTGAGAAAACATTTGTTTCAGGTTTTAAAATTATTCACTCATTTGGGCTAAAAGGGATGGAGGAATGAATTTTAAGTTAATATTTTCATTTTATCCCCATAATGTTCCATTGTAGTTTCTAATAGAGACTTTTTTTTTGGTCTGCCTTAAACTTGGTTACATGTCATCTAAATTAGTAATCATGTTCTTCATTTAAAAAAAATGCTCTCTGGTGATAGAAGAATTAAATTTAATTCAACAAAATTGCATGGAATACTGACTCTGTACATAATAAAAGCAGTCTATTATTTTCAAGTAGTTCAAAAAAATTTTTTTTTTGGAGTCTCACTGTGTTGCCCAGGCTGCGGTACAGTGGCAGAATCTTGGCTCACGGCTCACTGCAACCTCTACTTCCCGAGTTCAAGCAGTTCTCCTGCCTCAGCCTCCTGAGTAGCTGGGATTACAGGCACATGGCACCACACCTGGCTAATTTTTGTATTTTTAGTTAGAGACAAGGTTTCGCCATATTGGCCAAGCTGGTCTCGAACTCCTGACCTCAGGTGATCTGCCCACCTCTGCCTCCCAAAGTGCTGGGATTGCAGATGTGAACCACTGTGCCTGGCCTCAAGTAGTTAAAAATCTAACAGCCCACATTTTAAGCCAGGGTCACATAAGACTAGTTAGAGAACATTTTGCTGGGATTTCTGCGCATGTACAGACTCAGAATAAAGGCAATACATTTGGTTAAATGTTCATGTATCTACACTACTATAGGAGTGGCCACTTTTTAAAAATTTTACTGTCTTTTCAACCCTATTACAAAATACATACTCTCTGGAGTAATATAAACCTCAGGCAGTACAAAATTGTTACAACTTGGGCTTCTCCAGGGCCACTCCAGGCTTTGGAACATTTAAGTGTTTTGATAGGGTCAACGAAAGTATCAAGAACTCAGGAATCAATAGCCTTCAGAGCCCATTTCCACAGCTCGACTGATTATACCATGTAATTTTTACTGAAAGCGAAACTGTAAATTTGAAAAAGCCAGCAATCTGAATCTGTTTTGATGCATTACAGAGTACTCCCTCATTTTAATTATCCACCTTAATGGAGAAACTTGCTTGATGATTAAATTCCCCAGAGCTACATGGAGCTGTTAGAATCAAATAGTTGTGGAGATAGGAGGGACTTTGGCAATCTTTCTAGACCCAATTTCCTCTTCTGTAGGTTGGAATCTGAGACCCTGAGTGGTAATTACTCAAGATCATTTAATCAGCTAGAACTTAGATTTTTACATTCCAAGCTTAGTGATAAGTCTATTGCACTAAACTGTTGGAAAGACTTTTAGTCACCATCAGCTTTGTGAGATATTTGGTGTGTTAGAAAGCGTTTTTAAGGAAGGACTGGACTTCAATTAATTGCACATGGGCTGCCCAGTTTCAATATTTTTTTTTCTTTCCAACATAAATGTTGCTTTTAAAGTCTTTGCTTTGTAGTGTTTCTAAAACTAATTTTCGCTTCGGTACTCTTTATCCCATGTTCGGTGGTTCTTTTACCTTTATCTCTGATGCAGAACCATATCAAATGCACTTTTTTTCTGAAATATTAACTATATCGTAGTCCCAGATCATCTTTTATCTAGTGTGGCTGTGATATATTCAAAGAACTCCTGCAGATTATTTATGCAAGCCTGAATCCGTCATGGCTGGATGTCATCAAGTGATGTGTTAGCACTCTGTATGAGATTTTTTGAAAAACTCCTGGGGTCTTCATCATTCAATTAGCACGGAAAGGATGAAGAGTTAAGAAATCTTCACTCTAGATCCTACTAGTGGCAAATGTTCACATTGCTTCTAGATATATGAAGAAGGCTTACTTCTCTCTTTGGGTTTAATAATTACAGTTATAAGTATCCTGAAGCTTAAGTTTTCTCAGAAAACACACCAATAGCTTTGGTATTTTTATTTTCCACAGTTGCTCATCTTTTTCTTTTGCTTTAGGACAAACATGAGGATAATGAAAATTTGGGACCAGGCGCAGTGGCTCATGCCTATAATCCCAGCACTTTGGGAGGCTGAGGCAGGCGGATCACCTGAAGTCAGGAGTTCCAGACCAGCCTGGCCAATACGATGAAACCCCACCCTACTCCATCCACTAAAAATGCAAAAATTAGCCGGGTATGGTGGCGTGCGCCTGTAATCCCAGCTACTCGGAAGCTGAGGCAGGAGAATCGCTTGAACCCAGAAGGTGGAGGTTGCAGTGAGCCGAAATCAGGCCACTGCACTCCAGCCTGGGCGACAGAGTGAGACTCCATCTCAAGAAAAAAAAAAAGAAAAAAAAAATTGGACAGGTAGGGAGAAAAGATCGTGCTACTATGATATTGGATGACAAGAAGGGGGAGAGTTGCTTTATCCTGTATGTGAGAAGGTAATTGTGTTTGCACTGATTGTTACTCTTGCCTGTTAAATCTTTGCTTTCTATTTAATTTCTGAAAGAGAAGCATTTGTGTGTAAGGTATTTTATATTTCATTATGATATAATAAAGGAGCTAAAGCAAGCTTGATTAAATTACAGCTATTCAAAGACAGGGAATTTTCAGTTCCAAATTTGGTGTTGTACAATTGGGCTTGTCAATTAGCAGCAATAAAACCTTGGCTTGAGCAGACCCATGAGCATATTCAGCTGGCTCCTGGATTCATCTTTTGAAATAAATTTAACTGCATTTTACCATTTTACAATAAAACAAAACTTTCACCAAGTAGTAATACTGTTTTCTGGTAACATGGAAAAGAATGAGAAGGTACATAAACTAGAAATTTGGAGATATCCCGTTGCCTTCTTTCTGTGACAAAGTGGCACTCCAGAATTAATTTATTTCTCTTTAAATGTAGTTCTAAAAAGGAAAAGCAAATAACATTTACCATATGCATGATGAATAAAAAGTTTTTTTTAACTTACCAAATTATTAAATTCCTGGGAAGTACAAGCATTTAAACTAGACTAAAAAGATATAACCCCTCAGATTTTCCTTTGTCGTTCGAAAATTTTTTATTTTTATGTTTAAATTAGGCCCACATTTTAAATTTTGTGTTTAAAAGGTAACCAGCATCATTAATAAATACTTTCCAGGATTGACTGTGTACTAAATTATAAAGTAGATAGAAATGTTCTTCAGCTATCTGCAGCCCAGTAGATAGAATAGGATATCACTTAGATCATTTTTACAAAGCTGCATGGCCCAGAGTAGCCCCTGCAGTTGAGAAGCTCATGTCTGATAAAATAAGGTAGATCATGTCTCTTCTGTTCAGTGCTACCACTCCTTCCCATCTCACTTTGGAGTCAAAATCTGGCCCAGTGTGGTAGCTCATGCCTATAATCCCAACACTCTGGGAGGTTTAGGTGGGGTCCCTGGAGCCCAGGAGTTCGAGACCAGCCCTGGCAACATAATGAGACTATCTCTACAAATTATTAGTGGGGATGGTGTCATATGCCTGTAGTCCCAGATACTTGGGAAGCTGAGGTAGGAGGATCACTTGAACCTGGGAGGTTGAGGCTGCAGTGAGCAGTGGTCATGCCAGCCTGGGTGACAGAGTGAGACCTTGCCTCAAAAAAATGAAATACAAAGAAATAAAATAAATTAAAATAGAAATCAAAATCCTTACTGAGACCTCGTGACCTACAACCTGTGAAGGCCTTCTCCCCAGCCCCTGCCTAGATGTACTCTGTCAACATCATTTCTTGCTGTTGCCCCAACAAGCCATGCGCAGCCTGCCTCAGGCCTTTGCACATCTGTCTGGAGGCTTTCTTAAGATATCAGCATGGTCAGCTCCTTCACTTCATTCAAATCTTTACTCAAGTTTCCACAATGAGGCCTTCTTTGACCATTCTCTCAAAAATAATCTTACCCTTCCACTTCATATTTATCTTCTTTAGCATTCATTACTATCCAACACACTATACATCGTACTTATTTATCTTTTACTTTACCCCTTTCCAAACAGAATGCAAGATTCTTGATGGTAGGAAATTTTGTCTCCTTCATTCTCTGCTGTATCCTCTGTGCCTGAAACACTGGCTGCTACATAGTAGCTGCTCAGTAATGTCTGTTTAATGGATGAATAAATAATAAGACAAGACTGGGCACAGTGGCTCAATCCTGTAATCCCAGCACTTTGGGAGGCCGAGGCGGGCGGATCACGGTCAGGAGATCGAGACCATCCTAGCTAACATGGTGAAACCCCGTTTCTACTAAAAATACAAAAAAATTATCTGGGATTGGCAGCGGGCACCTGTAGTCCCAGCTACTCAGGAGGCTAAGGCAGGAGAATGGCGTGAACCCAGGAGATGGAGCTTGCAGTGAGCCGAGATCGTGCCACTGCACTCCAGCCTGGGTGACAGAGCAAGACTCCATCTCAAACAAACAAATAAATAAATAAATAATAAAGAATAATAATAATAAGACAAAAAGGATGTGTCTACTAATAGCTATGATATAATACAGAAATTAAATAGTATAAACAGAGAATGAATACAGTTCTTAAGTTATGAGACACTACATATCTGTGTTTGAGGATAGTTTTCAGCAAGTGATATTCTTTCAATTTGTTTTCTTTTCAGTAAAATGGGCTTATGTGGTTAATAAAATACCTCTCCCATAAATACTGATGATACAGTGTTGTTTTTTCTTTAGATTCCTTTCAGTTTAAAATGGAACTAAGAATATATCTATTCTTAGAGCAACTATTGAAGTGCATCTTTAATTGTTATGAATAATTCCACTTAAACTATGCAATGTTTGATAATAGATCTTAAAGATGAAATCAATTTCTTATTTTCTTTTATAATTAGCCTCCTCCCATTTGGAATCTTAATAGCTGAAATCACGGAGATCCACGGTGTTTTTAATCAAATTAGCAAGCAGATTTCCTCCTTTATAGCCCTTCCATAAAAATCTGTTTAGCATAAAATGAAGATGCTGTAGCATTTCCAGGCAATATTTGATTATGTACAGACTTAAATGCTTTCAATTCTATCCAATTATTGTAGGGTGCATCTAATTATATCTTCACTCCTAATTCAGCAATCTGTTTTTCCAGTTGTTTCAATCTAGAATATCACTCTTTTCTCCTACCAGCACAAAGAAGATATAATGGCCCTGCATAGCATTGATCAAGCAATTTCCCTAAATGAATAACTACTCTTCTTTATGGGCAACACTGGAAGCTGCAAACAAATACCATCATTCGTTCAACTAATTGGAAAAAAAATCACTAAGGAAGAAAAAGGATTTAGAAACTAACTTCCCCCAAAAGCAGGAGTCACAGATGATATAATAAACAAGTTTGCATTACTCTATGTATATGAGTGTGTGCAGCTGAAGCCTCCATGTCGAGAAAACATATCCAAGAGAGAGTTCTGAACAAGAGCAGGGTAAACAGGAGAGCCAGTTTGGAGGGGAAGAGCACAGGGATTAAGGGGTACAGTTCACTATTTTATCTGGGAAGACTTATCTCTTCACTTGCTGAATTGGGGCTTTCTAAGTACACAACCAGCATTACCTATTTCCAAGTGGTAAAAATTAAAAGCAGTTGGGTGGTGTGGAATAAGCAAGGTCAATCTGCTTAAATTATTTAAATGGGCATTTATCTATCCTCTGTTATATGACTCCCTCCTAGCTTCTTTCAAGGTAGTACATTCCCACTTACCTCTGTGCAAACAAACAGTGACTCAGCCATCTTATCTAAAATTTCAATCCACCCAACGATTTTATATTTTTATATTTTAAAATAATCTTTTTGGACAAATACTGGTAGTAAACAGTTCCAAATGACCCTGTGCCTAACACACATGTATTGAGGATGTGGTATTTCTAATAATTGGGGGTTGAGATATGGGGAAAGGGTATATTAAAAATAAGAAGAAGGAAAGGAGAAAAGGGAGGGGATGGGAGGAAAGGAGAGAGAGAAAGAAGGAGGAGATGAAAGAAAGGAAGGATGGAAGGAAAAAAGGAAAGAAGGAATGAATGAAGGAAGGAACCATATGAACTATCTGCTATCTAGCCATGACATTGATGAGTTATGCCACTAAGCAAAAAACTCTTGTCTTAGTCCTTTCGGACTGTGTAACAAACACCAAGAACTGAATGTCTTAGAAACAACCAAAATTTATGTCTCATTATTTTGGAAGCAGGGAAGTCCAATATCAAGGTGCCAACAGATTAGGTATCTGGTGAGGGCCATCTTCTCACTGTGTCATCACATGGCAGAAAGGGGTGAGGCAGCTCTTTAGAGCTTCTTTTATAAGAGCTCTAATACCAGTAACAAGGGTTCCACCCTCCTGACCTAATCACCTCTTCTACCTAATTGTATAGTATTGGTGATGAGGTTTTCAACATAGGAATTTTGAGAGGGGTGCAAACATTCAGACCACAGCAACCCTAAAGTTCACTAAGATTTTATTTCTCTTTATTTCTGAAATGTAGACAAAATATCTACCTTATCAAAACCACAGGCTTTTATGAAGATACCCATGACATAATCTACATAAAAATAGTTTTTAAAATTATATGTTCCTATGACTTTATTTTATAATTATAATAAAATCTTGATAATCCTATGTATATTCTCCACTATAACTATGCTCTTTCTTGGGTTAAAAAAATAAGAAACCTATATTAGCATAAAATGCAGTGTCCAAAAGTGTTTGTATATAAATACTACTCCTTATAATTTAAAAAATATTTTTAAGCATAAACAAAATAATATATCATGATCCTTCTATTAGCTATTTCTCTCGGAAAATTTTGTTAACAACCTGCAATACTGACCTCATAATAGATCTGCATACAGAAAAAAATGAACTTCTCAGGTGGGGGTGGAACACACACAAAAGAGAGTGAAGAGACAGCCTCTGATGTAGGATCAGATTCACTTAGTTGTGCTATCTTAGTTAATGATGAACCTTTGAATAGCACTTCATTGAAGTCTGTCCGGATTCTGATCATTTTCTTCTTTTATAGATCTTCTGGTATTTGGCCTCTTGTTCACTTTTGGCAAGATGCACCAGCTTTGTCTCTCCAGTTACCACTTCAGATCTGACACTGACATAGCCCAGACCTCTGCTGGCCCAGACCAGTATTCATAACTGGATTGTGCTTCATTTTTTTTTCCATGTATAGCCAGAAGGAATAAAATTGAGTATTTCTCAAGATATGAGATTACTCTTATCTTTAGTATCACTTATCACTTGTTAATACAAGAAGCAGCTGTACTGATGAACTTCAGGACCTAGAAATTTGCCTTAGGACTAGAAAATTTAAATGGGATTGATTTTCTTTGCCATATTTCTATACCCTGTTCAACCTCTGAAATTATTAGGTTTTAAAAGAATTGTACAGTTTCTTAGCAATATTCATGAGCAAAACATCCCAGTGTGTAAGCTGTTGGTCTTACTCCTGATACTGCCATTAAAATGTATTTTCACCAATATACACGTATTTTATAGGTGTGTTTGGACTAAGTAATCACTTCAGAAGGCTGGGATGTAAAATGGAGAAGAGATAAAATTAGAATTGGAAGATGAGTACACAGCAGACAAGAAGAGAGAAATTATAAACTGTAGTCAAGAAAAGTAGGCAAACCTTAGCTAGGAAAATCTCAAAGGCAACAGCCAGAATCTGGAGAAGTAGTAGTGTGCCAGTGGGATAAGCCCTAGCAAGGACTGGCTTATCACTGTCACATTCCTCAGATCTCCCACAATCCCTGGATTCTCAGCTTGTAACATAATTCTTGAGTTCTCTTTAAAATTTTGAAGTGAGTTAATTCATTATATTTTCTATTCCCACTGTTCTAGCTCATTACACAAAGTGCAAGCGTCTGTGAATATCTGCCTTCTCCTTTCTGTTCAGCCTTAGACTGCTATGCTGCTCCGCCTTCCTCTCTTTTGACCTAAACCCCAGCTTCTCTGATCCCCCCGGACCCCCTCCACTTTCTTGCTTTAATTTCCTCATTCTCCCTTGAGGCTTTTCATTCTCCTGCATCTCACCTGATTCAGAGTCTTTTTTACAGGACTTACCAAAACATTTTGTGTGCTAATAGAAAGATACAGAGAGGACTGTAATAGGAAACATTTCTGAAACTTATTTAATTGTGGAATGCTTTTTCTTTATTCATAGAATAGCTAATAAAAATCTCTGATAACTAGTAGTATTCCAAACTTTGGAAAAATGATACAAAAGCCTATATATTCTGTCTAGATTTTATCATTAAGATTAATATTGTAAAAGTATAAAAACAGTAATAAAAATACATTTCAGAAGAAACTTATCATTAAAGGATAGCTTCCATATTGTGTTATAGATAACTTGTCACAAACATAATGCCTTTGAGATAATTTCAAAAATCTCATTAATTTTAGTCAAAGAAATGAAAACAATCCCATGTCTGGCTATATTTAGCAAAAATTGAATATTCTATCAAGACTCCTCTTTACAACCCAGAAACTGAAGTGTTTGTTTTAATTATTACCTAGTTCTAAGGTCAATATAACATAAAACAAATGTTTATCATTCAAATGTAACTGCATTTCTGTGAAGATTTTAGGTATGTAATGCATGACATACTTTAGATATTTGAACATTATGATTGAAGAATATGAATATTCTCAGTGGTGAGAGTAGATCATAATCTCAGCATGTCATGAGGGGGACGCAGTAGGAGGTAACTGAGGTAATTGAATCATAAGGATGGGTTTTCCTGTGTTGTTCTTGTGACAGCAAATAAGTCTCATGAGATCTGATGGTTTTATAAAGGGCAGTTCTCTTGCATACGTTCTTTTGCCTGCCACCATGTAAGATGTGCCTTTGCTCCTCCTTCACCTTCTGCCATGTTTGTAAGGCCTCCCCAGCCATGTGGAACTGTAAGTCGATTAAACCTCTTTTTCTTTATAAATTGCCCCGTCTCAGGTATTTCTTCATAGCAGTGTGAAAATGGACTAATACAGTAAATTGGTACCAGTTTACTGCTACAGGTGCTGCTATAAAGATACCTGAAAATGTGGAAGCAACTTTGGAACTGGGCAACAGGCAGAGGTTGGAATAGTTTGGAGGTCTCAGAAGAAGACAGGAAGATGTTGGAAAGTTTGTAATGTCCTATAGACTTGGAAGGCTCAGAAGACAGTAAGATGTGGGAAAGTTTGAGACTTCCTAAAGACTTAAATGGCTTTGGCCAAAATGCTGAATAGTGATATGGACAATAAAGTCCAGGCTGCGGTGGTGTCATATGGAGATGAGGAACTCGTTGGGAACTGGAGTAAAGGTCATTCTTGCTATGCAAAGATACTGGTGGTATTTTGCCCCTGCTCTACAGATCTGTAAAACTTTGAACTTAAGAGAGATAATTTAGGGTATCTGGAGGAAGAAACTTCTAGGTGGCAAAGCATGCAAGAGGAAGTAGAGTATAAAAGTTTGAAAAATTTGCAGCCTGATAATGTGATAGAAAAGAAAACTCCATTTTGGGGGTAGAAATTCAAGCTAGCTGTATAAATTTGCATAAGTAATGAGAAGCCAAATATTAATCACCAAGACAATGGACAAAATGTCTTCAGGGCATGTCAGAGACCTTCACAGCAGCCCCCCCCAATCACAGGCATGGAGGCCCCACTCTATGCAGCCTCAGGACATGGTGCCCCCTGCATCTCAGCTGCTTCAGCTCCAGCCATGGTTAAAAGGGGCCACTGTACAACTCAGGCTGTTGCTTCAGAGGGTGCAAGCTCCAAACCTTGGCAGCTTACACGTGGTGTTGAGCCTGTGGGTGCACAGAAGTCAAGAATTGAGGGTTGGGAACCTCCAACTAGATTTCAGAGGATGTATGGAAATGCCTGGATGTCCAGGCAGAAGTTTGCTGCAGGGGCGGAGGGTCATGGAGAACCTCTGCTAGGATGATGCAGAAGGAAAATGTGGGGTGAGAACCCCCACACAGAGTGTCCCCACTGAGGCACTGCCTAGTGGAGCTGTGAGAAGGAGGCCACCGTCCTCCAGACTGTGGAATAATAGATATACGAACAGCTTGTACCATGTGGCTGGAAAAGCTGCAGGCACTCAACACCAGAGCATGAAAACAGCCAGGAGGGATCTGTACCCTGCAAAGACACAGGGGCAGAGCTTCCCAAGACCGTGGGAACTCACCTCTTGCATCAGCATGACCTGGATTTAAGACATGGAGTCAAAGGAGGTCTTTCGAAGCTTTAAGATTTGACTGCCCTGTTGAATTTCAGAATTGCATGGGGCCTGCAGGCCCTTCATTTTGGCTATTTTCTCCCACTTGGAACAGGTATATTTACACAATGCCTGTACCCCCATTTTATCTAGGAAGTAACTAACTTGCTTTCTCCTTATAAATTACCCAGTCTCTGGTGTTTCTTCATAGCAGTATGAAAATGGACCAATATACACCTGTAATGTTAATTTCTATCTGCTGGTCATTTTTTTTAAAACATGGAGATTAAATTGAGATTTGCATTATCTGTATTTAAGGCAATCAATAAGTAGTTGATATATTTTTCCAAAAGGGTGATCTCTGCCTTGCTGGTGTCAAACACTTTTTGTTTGAGAGTTTTACCTGAAAGCTCCATACTAAGTTTAAGTAGAAGTTCAAGAGAAACTTCTATTTTAAAAGAAATAACACATGCTGCAGAAAAGATAAGCTTTTGGGATCAAATTCATTTGCAGATACTTAAAAAAAAATCTGTTATGGTGACAAGTGACATAAGAGTTAGAAAGGAAATGAAAGGATGCCTTATTAATAAAGCCAATTAAGTCCTGGATGCTGCTGCCCAGCTTCGAAGTTGCTGACAGACTATACAATGATATAATTTCAGACTGTTAATTGTGTCCTCAACCTTGTTGCTAACCATCTGTGCTAAGAGCTTTTGCTCTCTTTTTTGCATGAAGAAGTGCCATTTTTAATTTCACTTTCCCTGCAAAATTGAAGTGTCAAAAAAAAAAAAAAAAGCAAGGAACACATAGGTGCTTGTGCTCTTTTATTCAAGAATATTCCTGCACATATCCTTTTTTGGAAAGCCATAATTTTTCTTTGTCAGCGTCCTGATCTATTTTTACAGTAAAACAAAGAAAAAAATAGAAGTGCATAAAAGAAAGAGTAAAAAATAAAAACCAAGCAAAAATTGCCCTTACCTTTGCTAAGATCATCCTGACTCATTCATCCAAAGACTTACAATTCCTCTTTCTTTGTTTACAAAGTCATTTTCTCCAAAGATATAGAAAACCCAGCTCTGTATTGGAAAACCATTGCTGCCCTATTTTTTAATCAAGAGAGGGCATGAGTAACTCAGAACTAGGGTTTATGCCTTTTAGTAGCTTGTCACTGAAAGAAGCAATATGAATATGGGAGAGTATGTACAATGTCCATCAAAATAATAAACACAGAACAATCCAGCAATTCAACAGATGAGCAGTTATAAGCACATAGAGACAGGTTTGCCTACTTTTAGTCATAAGTGGGATGTTCCATATGCCCTCTTAGACTAAACCTTCAGGTATCCCTTAATATGTAACTTTTAAATAAACTCTTAACTTCAGAATAGTTTTAGATGTACAGGAAATTTACAGAGAGAGTAGAGAAAGTTGTTGTATGTTCCAAATCCAGTTCCCTCTATTTTTAACTTCTTATATTACTATGGTTTTTTCATCAAAACTAATGAGTCAATATTAATATATTATTATTCACTAAACCCAATATTTTATTCATATTTTCTTTTTTACTTATTTTCTTGTTTTTTCTTTTTCCCTCTGTTTTATGTTGCTAGAAAAAAAGAGGTGAAATGTCATTCTCATCACATCATATCAAGTTATTATTGGCTGTTAATACAACTTACCACTCTTGATGTTAAGTGTTATCACCTTGCTGAGGCAATGTTTATCAGGTTTCTCCACTGTAAGTTCCTCTTTTTCTCCATTTCTATACTGTACTATTTGGGAGGAGGTTATTATGTGCAGCTCACAATTATGGACTTGGAATTTATGCTTCTACTTGAGGGTGAAGTATCCACGTAACTTGTTGGGAATTCTTCTGTATGACACATCTGCCTTTCTCCCTCATTTATGTATTTAATCATTTATTTATATAACTATGCACTCATGGATATTCATTCTCTACACTGGAGTATAATATAATACTGCAATATTTATTTTGTTTATCAAATTACTCCTTTATGCGTTACTCAAAATTGGCCATTGGGGGCTCTTTTGGTTGGCTCATATTTTTTTCTTTTGGTAAGCTCCCATTCTTTTGCTTTTTAAAACACTTCACTGTTGTGTCTCATGGTTTCCATGCCTTACAGCACCTCATAATATGCCTGGAATTAATAAGTTCTTGATAAATATTTGCTGACAGATCTCAGATAACCATGAATCTAAATTTTTATTTGATATGTATATAGAAGACAAGAAAAGGTAAATGTCAAAGATTTATAAATTCTGTCTAAAGGTTTCCATTTTCTCGTATCCTATTCTATTTGGGGGAATGCAGTCTGCATGCTGTAAATATCAAGTCTGATTCATAAGTCATTAAAAGTTGATATTCTTAAGGGATACTAAAAGTTATATCAAATTTGTTATTTGTGAAATTTGTTTGAGAATGGCATTTGGTTTGAGAGTAGCCTCGCAATTATTTTTTTTCTGCTATTGTTTTAAATCCCACAATGCTGCTACCCTCTCAAACACAGAGCTTTACCACACTTATGACTACATTTCTTTGGAATAAAATTTGCTCTCTTCTGTGCATAAAAAGCATTGTGATAACATACAAATGCTGTGAAGAAGATATTCCTAAGCATGATATAAGTCTTTCTGTATCTGCTGATCACTCAATGGATACATAGTATTCAAAAGGATTGCCAATGTTAGGTACATTAAAATGTTTATTATAACTAAAATATAAAGATAAAATATAATAAACATAAATTAGCTCATAACTGCAAGAAGGATGATGCTGTTTATATCTGACCTAAGCATAATGAGTTCATTTCTTAGTAAAATTGAGTCAAAACTTTTAATTGTATCTGTCAAGATTTTCAGGAAGCATTCAGAACCTCTTAGATAGTTTTGAATACTGAGATATTTCTCATCGAATCTAACTTTTGGTGCCCCATCACATATCAACTTATCATGCTCAAAGCTAAAAGGTTAAATTATTCTACTCACTCAAGTATGAGGAAGTCAAGACAAATGACTTTCTAATTACTCTTGGTGACATTTTCCTCAAATGCATTTCTTAATGATCTAATGCAATATATGGATGTGATTTTAAAATATGCCCACTGATACCCCATCAATATATTTCTCAGGCAAGTAGGAGATAAAGGCAATCATTAAGGATTGGAAAAAGTCAATCTATAAGCCATCAGCTCTTTTACATGATTTCCTTTTGATCTTGCTAAGGAAGTCTATTACCTTCATCTCAGAAAAGTCATTTCTTTGGCAATGGGTAATTGATTCAGGCTATACTAGATATCGAATATATCACTAAGATATGCTGCTTGAGAAAGCCACTTGAAATCACAGAGATGACAGTGTTGGTCTTGGAAAGAAATGTTTGTTTCCCACTTTCTTATTTCAAAAGCACCTTTCCTTCTACTTTACATTTTAAAAAAATTGTGGTAAGAACATGTAATAAGATCTAACCTTTATCAAATTTTTAAGTACACAATACAGTATTTGTTCACTATTAGCACAATGTTGTACACCAAATATTTAGAACTCATTCATCTTCTATAACAGAAACTTTATACCCATTGAACAGCAACTCCCCTCCCACTTCTTTGTCCCCCGGTACCTTTTTTTTCCAGAAACCGGCAGTTTTGCATTTGCTGTGCATGTCTTTATGCAGTATACTTAGCATCCATAATATTATTATATTCCCAATGCTCATTATTTCCTTTTATGTTGAATCATGGTGAAGAATAATTAAATTGGCTGGCCAACTGGTTTCTAGCCTAAAGCAGTTTGAGTATTGGCACTAAGGTGCAAACCTTGCCATTCCTTCTTTAACACCTTTCCCTTGGGCCCAATAAGTGGTGCTCATTTATTTCTAATTCCAATAGGACATTGTCTGAGGCTACAATATTGTTCAAAATAATAATAAGCAGTAACTAAAGAAATATCTCTACTGGCACAAATTTTTGGTGAACCAAATGTCCCTCATGTATGTGTGTGTTTATAGATAAGTATGTACTGTACATATACTAACATTTGATTATACTATACACACCTCAGCTTTTGTAATATTGTATAGAAAAAAATATCATCCATAATACACATGATAATTTATCTTCCACATTGTCTCCCATTCACATTATGTGACATTCGATAAAGTCATTGAAAGAGTAATTTTCTTTCCAAGCAACATGTTACTCCTTAACTTTGCAATGAAGCAATACAGCAACCTGCACCTTTTTGAAATACCAGGTAATTTGAATGTGTCATGCAGCTACTTGACAAGTTTACATATTAGACAATTCATGGGGGAACGAGGACAAATACATTGAAGTTGCACCTGCAAAGTAGAATTTCTATTATTCATCAAAAAATAATTTAAATTATCTGGAAACTAAGTAAGACTAATAAAAAATTAAAATATTCAAACTATACTACACGAGAGAAGTAGTATAGTGTAGTGGTTATACACATGAGTTTTGGAATCAGTTGTTCCTGGTTATAATTCCTGCTTTCTGCAGACTTTTGGCAAATTATTCAACTTTATTAATTTTCAGTTGCACTATCTGGTAAAATGTAGTTAATGATGTGGGATTATTGTAATAATTATTGTAATAATCCCATGAAATAGTGTATATAAAATTTTAACACTATAATTGTCAAATGGCATTCAGTAATTGGTGATTACTTTTATGAACTGAAGGAGAAATTTATCATATTGAAATATTTGGAGAAGGACACAGAGAGTTTTATAAAACAATAGAGCATTGTTTGCAATTTCTAAATATCAGATATTAGATAAATGTTCCTGAATAAGTAATTGGTTAAAAAATTATGATCCAAACAAAGAATGGAATATTATACTGCTCTTAAAAACAGCATTATTGACTTATATGTGTTGACATAGAAAACATCCATGATATAGTCACAGGACAAAAGGAAGTTATAAAATTATGTATGGTATGATTTCATTTTGTGAAAAAAATGTTATTAGCTGTATATGTGCACAGCAAATGCATTTGAAACATATACATCTAAATAGTAATATTATTCTATTTATCTTTGGCTATTACCTAAATTTTTATAATGAACATGTATTAATTCTACAACAGAAAACTATTTTATTAATTTTTTTCTATTTGTTCACGTATCTTCTCTTTATTTTTCTCATTTAACTCATTCCCAAACTCATGTGTCTGAAAACCTTGTCATCATATTTTGTGGGCTTCTATACTTAGGAGTCAAAAAAACAAGTACTTAAGGATATCTCTTTGAAATCATTAAAAAAATTATGCCTACTTACCTTAACTATTAACATCCTATAGTAAAACATTAAACAAAGTGAAACTATCCTCATTCGATAGTTAGAAAAGCATAAGACCTTACAAATAAATAATATATCTTTGAAGATAAAAAGCAAAATTTATTATTTACTTGAGAGTCTACTAATTTAGCAAGTAATTTTAGCAAAGTATACTATACAAACATGCAAAACAAAAACACTTTAGGTTAGTCTGTAAATTAACACTTTGTAATCCCTCCAGGAGAGGTGTTAACCGAATAGTTTACAATTACTGAAAATTTATTCCATGTGTGGCAGTAAGTTCAATGTATGAATTACACACCTTAATTTAATTAACTGCCTGAGGAGACAGAGGGTAGTTTCATCCTCATTTTATAGATGAGAATGTGGAACCTAGTGTGGTTAAATAATTTTGGTCAGGGTTCCCTAACCAACCAGTTGTAGAGCTGAGGTCTGAACCCAATATTTATTAGCTGAATTATAAGATCTGTCTTACTATTCAAAAAATAACCAATTGATTACTCAGATGTTCACAATGATTTCTCTACTGTTTTCCTTTTTTTGGTTTTACTTCATCCCTGTATTCTACTCCTAGCTGCTTTCAGTGATGTAAGTGAAGCACCACAGAAGTGGCTTCTGGTTATGGAAAATTTCTTAAAAGTTCCACCTTTCTAGGGCTATTTTTTTCCTTTTTTGGCAATGACATTTAGTTTAGACCCACAGTAAGAAATACATTTTATATTATTACCCAGTACACACACATACAAATGGTCCATACCTTCCCTAAAAGACAAGAACATTGTGATTATTATTATTTTTTAAAAAGTGCTCTGGGGACTCCAGGGAAAGGGTGGGAGGGGGATGAGGGATAAAAGACTACACATTGGGTACAGTGTACACTACTCAGGTGATGGATGCAACAAGATCTCAGAAACCACCACTAAAGAACATATCCATGTAACCAAACACCATCTGTTCCCCAAAACCTATTGAAATAATAAATAAATAAATAAATAAATAAATGGCTATAGATACATAAAGTCCTCTGAAGTGAACAGAATAATATGCTTTTTGTATATTTGCTTTGAATGTTAGACTAAAAGTCTGCAAATAGTTTTTTTGCTTGGGCAATTATACTTCATAAATGTTTTAGGAAAGCTTATAGGAACTGTTATATGCTTTTTACATTTTAGCACAAATTACATTACAGTATATCAAAACACATTATAAAATATTTTCTCATATAAAGAATGAGTGTGTCTAAATCACCAAAAACAGAACATAACAAAGCATAATAAAGTTGAGTACCTATAAATGTCTGGCAAAATGTATGTAGCTTAGTGCTAACAAGTCCCCCAAAACTGTCGCCCTTTCTCTTTTGGTGTCAGTCCAGGGACAATTTTCAGCTTTTTTGTGAAGAAAAATATTCCTCTATATTATGTACTTACTACAGTCTAATTAACCTTCCTCTATTATCCAAACCCTCATGATTCTGCTGTGGAATGCATGCTTACACACAGTAATGACTAACCTGCAGCTGAAACCAGAGAGGATGCGTTCTACTGGGGGCAGAAACACTGACATT
The DNA here is from genome assembly GCF_029289425.2 of Pan paniscus. Taxonomy (NCBI): domain Eukaryota; kingdom Metazoa; phylum Chordata; class Mammalia; order Primates; family Hominidae; genus Pan; species Pan paniscus. The sequence continues at coordinate 116,180,968 of NC_073254.2, read as the reverse complement.
TTGATCATTTTCAGGAGCAGCTTATAAAGCCTTTTAGAAATGGAACAGCAGACACATATGTTCTTTCAACCTTTGTTTTTCGGTCAGTTTTCTGGAATGATGTTGAGTACTAATAAAAAGTTTCATGGAGTGGAAAAGAATTCCTATCTCCCATAAAGTATTAGCATTTATTAAAAAAACAAATAATATCAAAAACAAATGACTTTTGAATTTGTTCCAATATCTAGTGATGTAAATGTTAGGATGAGAAAACACAATGTATCATGGGTAACGTGGGCATTTTGTAGAGAGACAGGAAGAAATGCAATTGATAAATGGCACCATTTGCATCTTCTGCATTTCATGCTGGGACTCAGGAAAATCTTTAACTTCTCTGAGACTCGTTCATATGAGAAATGAAGACTATAATATCCTCTTCATAGAACTGTTATGATAGGAAAAATAACTCTTGTAATTTACTGACATGTTTTAGGCAATTTAGTAAATTTTAGATCACCTCCCCTTCCCTAATTCCTCTCCACATGTTAGAGAAATGGTTTACTTATTTGAGAAGAGGCAATAAATTTGTTGTATACCAGGTGAAGAAAAAAAGGATACTTCTTTTGGTTTCCATAATGTCTGCAAAGTTATAGGAAATCTTTTCTCAATCTCAATTTCTTTGGGGTACTTATGAGAATGACTCCCAGAAGAATCACTGAATGAACGTGGAAGCTGGGATTCCCTAAAGCATTCTGAGGTTATGGAACAAGCACATATTTCCTCTGAAGGTCTAGAAGCAGTAGAATGCGAATAAGCTGTCTATAAAACTTTCTTCTCAGAGATAGGGATTTGTAGCCTGCCTTCCTCCTTTTGCTTAAACAATTATGATTAAGGTTGACGATTTGAAACAAAGGTGTGTGTTCGTGTGTATGTGTGTGTTTGGAGGAGTATGACAACACTACATTTGTAGTCTGGATAACTGCATTGGTCAGTGCTGGCAACCACTCACAATATAAATATGGAAAGAGAAGGAAAGAAAAAATAAGTTGAAAATGAGAAAAATCAAGCTACTCGTCAAGGTGTTATTTGTACAATGCTAGATAGTTGAATTTTCAGAAATAGTCATTCATAATATGTTCTATTTTTTTTCACTTTTCTTCATCCAGGTAGTTACCATAACATTTATTTTGGAAAATAAATAATGTATAGCCTATTGTGATGATAATTTAGAGTAAAAGAGAAATAGGAACTCATAGAAGAAAAAATAATGCTAGCAGTACTTATTTAGAAAGGGCTCCTCCATACAAGCCAGGTAGTGGGTCCTGCACATAACAAATACACACCATCTTGTGTCATTCTCAAACCAACAGTGTAGGTGGTAATATTATTAACCCTGTCTTATAAGCAGGGACGACCACTATGGTGTACTGATTCCTCAAAAAGGATCAGGAGAAAATGTTAAATTTTGAAGAATTTCTAAAATAACTTGAGTTCAGAAATAGCTGCAGAGTAGCAAGCAATAAGTTTGCACTGCCACAGTAAAGAGAAAAGCAAAGCTCCAAGAGTTTCCTCGCACATTGTAAGAGTTTTAGAATGAGTCAGAAGAATAATGATCACTTTTTCTATTGCCAAACTAAGTTGGAAAACATGTGTATGTAGTTCAATTAAAATTGTGTCAAAGAAAACAAATTTTACTGTATTATCTTGAAGGAGGAAAAAGAATTACTTTTGTATCCTTTAAAAATAATATGTAAAAACAGGTTGGATATTCATAATTATAGCAACGATCAAAGTGCTTGAAAGTTTCACTCAGGCTCATGAATTGCAGTTAATCTACAGAATTTCTTTAATGTCCAAGAACAATGTCTCTGCTTTTTAGAGAGATATTTTCAAAAAAGGATGGGAGTTTATTTAATTTTTAAAGCACTAAATGGAGCCCATGTTATTGTGTCACTGAGACATTCAAGATGATGGTGGGGAGAGAATATAACTAATGGCATTATTAATGTGACATTAGCATTCACACCAGGTTACATTTTTACTCCATCTTATTTAATACATGAAGACAGGTGAAGTTTCTTATAATATTTATAAAATTACATAACAACTATCTCTCATAGCAGAGAAAGTCAAATTTTAACTTATTTTCCTTTCTTAAATTTATTTTTAAAATTAATTTTTCTCATACTGCCTTGTCTAAGATTCTTTTTCTTTTTACTTGTCAAATAAAAAGTACTTTTCAAGTATGAAGTTAAAAAATTTATCTCCCAAAAACCATGCTGAGATTCGTACCCCCTCTCCCACCTCCCAATGTTGTTTTATTGAGGAGGTTCTGATTATTTGTTTCCAACTGACGTCTAATTTATATAAAATTTTGATTCTAGCCAAAGCTAAGCCCTACAACTGTGGTAAAATTAATTTTTTTGAAATTTAATTAAAAAATTCAAGGCATAACAGGAAAAATGTTCAAAAATGCCCACCCTTCAGAACACTATCACTAATTGACTGATAATTCATCAAATCTTTTCTGAAAACATTTACTCACTTCAGTTATACTACCTGTATTTGCATGACTTATAAGAACTATAAAAGTAATAGAAGAATATATTTTTATTATTAAAATGTAAATGATTCAAGTGTATATAAAATAATTAATACCAAATTTTAATACTAAATACCAAATTAATACCAATTGCCACTCTTTCAACCCATTCTCTTCCCCAAGAGGTAACCACTTTTGTTTCAGTGTGTCATATATCCTTTTAGAACTTTTTCAAAGCTTTATACATATTTGTATATATTTAGATATATTTATACATATATATGATTTTTAAGAGAAAATTGAGACTCTTCTGTTTATTTTATTCTGAGACTTGCTTTTTATAGTGAATAGTTTGAAGCTGTTTTATTTTTTATTTTTATTTTTTGAGACAGGGTCTCACTCTGTCACCCAAGTTGGAGTACAGTGGCACAATTGCAACTTACTTCAGCCTCGAACTTTCTGGGCTTAGGTGACCTTCTCCCACCTCTGCCTCCCGGATAGCTGGGACCACAGGCACATGCCACCATGGCTGGCTGTTTTTTTTTTTTGTTTTTTGTTTTTTGTTTTTTGGGTTTTTTTTGAGACAGAGTCTCATTCTCTCGCCCAGGCTGGAGTGCAGTGGCGTGATCTCGGCTCACTGCAGGCTCCGCCTCCCAGGTTCATGCCATTCTCCTGCCTCAGCCTCCCCAGTAGCTGGGACTACAGGCGCCCGCCACCACGCCCAGCTATTTTTTTTTTTTTTTGTATTTTTAGTAGAGACGGGGTTTCACCGTGTTAGCCAGGATGGTCTCGATCTCCTGATCTTGTGATCCACCCGCCTCGGCCTCCCAAAGTGCTGGAATTACAGGCATGAGCCACCACACCCGGTGGCTATTTGTATTTTTTTGTGGAGATGTTTCACCATGTTGCGCAGGCTGATCTTGAACTCCTGGGCTCGAGAGATCCTTCCTACTCAGCCTTTCAAAGTGCTGGAATTACAGGTGTGAGCCACTGTGCCTGGCCCTTTAGTTTGATATTTTAATCTGTCTTTATATATTCACCAAGTTATTTTCAGTGGTTGCTTAGCACTGATTGGTAAGAATATATTATTATATATTTTACTTTTCTCCTATTGATGGACATTTTGATTATTTTTAATACTTTGTCATTCTAAATTTGCAATAAACATTTTGGTGAAGGCTTCTTAGTGGTGCATACAAGTGTTTTTGATGAATAAATTACCACAGGTAGAATTACTGGGTCAAACAATATATGTTTTTAAAATTTTTGTAAGTATTACCAAATTTATGAACATACCAGTATGTTATCCAAAAGGGCCCAACTTGCTTCACCTGGAATCAAATTTTCCACAACACTTAATAACGATGAATGTTATGAACTATTTAATACAGTACAAATGAAAAAGTGTCCCATTAGACCACAAAATTGCATTTGTCAGGTCATTAATTGGTAAGGTTGGACATTATTGTCTTTATTGGGATAATTTTTATTTCCTTTGTGAAATGACTATTCATACTTTATTTGCCTCTTTTATTATGGCATTTTGGATAATTAATTTGTGAACACTCTTTACATATTACAAAATTAAGCCTTTGTCTAATTTTGGGGGGAATATTTTCTCCCAGGTTTTTAAATTTAAAGACAAAATTAATTTTGTTTATAGTATCTTTTTTTGTTATACTGAAGTTTTGATAATTAGGTAGTTGAATCTGTTAATTTTAAAAGTTTATTGCTTGTTAAATTTGGCTTAAAAAGCTCTTTACAATTTTCTTTTTTAAAAGAGTAGTTTCAAAAATTGACAAGTGGAATCTAATTAAAATAAAGAGCTTCTACACAGCAAAAGAAACTATCAACAGAGTAAACATAAAATCTATAGAATAGGAGAAAAATATTTAAAAAGTATTTATCTGATAAAGGTCTAATATCCAGAATCTATAAGAACTTAAACAAATTAACAGGCAAAAAATAAACAACCCCTTTAAAAGTGGGCAAAGGACATGAACATAGACTTTTCAAAAGAAGACATACACATGGCCAATAAGCATATGAAAAAATGCTCAACATCACATTAGAGAAATGCAAATTAAAACCACCATGAGATACCATCTCATACCAATCAGAATGGCTGCTATTAAAAAGTCAAAAAATAACAGATGCTGGCAAGTTTGAGGAGAAAGAACACTTATACACTGCTGATGGGAATGTAAATTAGTTCAGCCATTACTGAAAGCAGTTTGGGGATTTCTCAAAGAACTTAAAATTACCATTAAGCCCAGCAATCCCATTATTGGATATATAACTAAACAAAGATAAATAATTCTACCATAAAGACACATGCACAGGTATGTTCACTGCAGCACTATTCACAATACCAAAGACATGGAATAAACCTAAAAGCCCATCAATGATAGAATGGATAAAGAAAATGTGGTACATATGCAACATGGAATACTATGCAGCCATAAAAAAGAATGAGATTACGTACTTAGCAGCAACATGGATGGAATTGAAAGCTATTGTCCTAAGAAACTAATGCAAAAACAAGAAACTAAGTATCATGTATTCTCACTTATAAGTGGGAGCTAAACACTGAGTACACATGTACACAAAGAAGGGAACAAAAGCCAGCCACTGGGGCCTACTTGAGGGTGGAAGATAGGAGGAGGGTGAGGATTGAAAAACTACCTATTGGATACTCTGCTTATTACTTAGGTAAAGAAATAATCTGTCCATCAAACCCCTGAGACATGCAATTTACCTATCTAACAAACCTGCACGTGTACCCCTGGACCTCAAATAAATGTTTAAAAAAACAGTAGTTTTTAACAAAAGAAATTATTAATCCTCAGACCAATAATAACCTGAAACCATTCTTAATAATAGTTTTCCATGAATTATTTTGGTTGATAAGCCTTGACACTTAGATTGAAATTTTCTGCTCAATTATTTAATATTATTACAGATGGCTCATTTCCATTTTAATCATCACTTTATATTTCTCATTCACTGCCTGGCCATGCTATAATCTCCACAGGGAAGTTAAAGAATACAGAAATGATATTGCCTCTACCTCCATTGAACGTATTTAGGTGAAATAAGTATGTTTATAATAGTAAATAACATGATTTAAAGTGTAGTTTGAATTTACAAACCTGTGTATATAAAGACCAACTCAATCTCTTAGTCTGACGCAGAGGCAGAGAATCCTTTGCCTTAAAATGCACTGAGGTCTAACAACTCATTGCATGTAATTGATAATTTGCAATATGTCCTGGATCTACAGAATAGCAAAACTATGGTATAAATAGTTTTCTGCTTTGTTGAGTGAGTGCTTTGAAGACCTAAGAACTTTAGGGAAGCAAAGAATGACACCTTGTTGGAGGTGGGGCCTGAAGGGAGGTGTTTTGGTTATGGGGGCAGATCTCTCATGAACTGTTTGGTGCCTTCCTGGCAGTAATGTGTGACTGCTTGCTCTAGAGCTGGTTGTTTAAAACAGCCCAGCACCCTTTCTTCTTGCTTGCTCCCTCTTTTGCCATGTGACACACTGGCTCTCCTTGCCTTCCTCCATGAATAAAAGCTTCCTGAGACCTCACCAGAAGCTGAGCAGATACTGGTGCCATGGTTCTTGTACAGCCTGCCGTACCATAAATTTCTTTTCTTCATCAATTACCCTATCTCAGGTAGTCCTTTAGAGCAATGTAAAACAGACTAATGAAACATACAGAGGCTGTGGACGAGTTTTAACCTGCGCCGACATGAGAGAGGCTTAAGCACTGTTGGGGGTAGAAGAGGAGGGAGGCATATCAACCCTGAAGACAGCACAAAGAGGGAGGAAAAACAGGAATTGAGGTCAACCTTCACTCGCTGAAAAGCTTAAATATTGTGTGCATGTGTTTTTAATTCCCTAGAGCACTTGGTGGAGAATCTGACAGTAAAATTACAAAAGAGAAGCATGAATTAATGACATAGAAAAGAAAGCAGCTATAATGAAAATAAACGAAGGCAGGATCTAGCTCTAAAATGCTTTTAGGAGAGTTAACAGGATCCTTTGAAAATGAGCTGGGTAGTAATGGATCATGGTTCAAGCAGTGGCCAAGTAGCATTTTTAATGAAAGGAAACCGAATGTATTTGATTATTCACTGTTGCATGGAGCTCTGAGGGTGCAGGTGGAGGTTCAGAAGACTTCAATTCTAGCCCTGTTCCCTCCTACCTATGTATCCTTGACCCAACGACTTCATCTTGCCGAGCTGTAGTTTCCTCACATAAACATTAGAAATAATATTAATCCCTGTTAGATAATTGTAAAGACTGAGCTTACATTTATTAAGTGCCGACACAGTGACTTACACATAGACAATACCAGATTTTAAAATGCTAACAGTTATTGTTATTATAATGATTAAGTACTTCTGTAATCAATATCACATTTCAATTTGCCATTGCCACAATGTAATTAAGGTAGAGAAGGAATTATTCTTATCCCTAAATGAACAAGATAAGATAAACTGACTTGCCTCATAAGACGACAAAGACATTGAGCTTTTGACATTAGGCCTCATGGATCTTTTGGTTATGCTATTTGGAAGAACAGTCAACATAGTAAGAGATAATAAGAAATAAACACAAGATTTAACAATTATGTAGCTCCTCCTAGGTAGAAAGAGTATGCTATTTATATGTTTTCTATACATGATTTCTTTACATCATCATTACCATCCCATGTACTAGAATTCCTATTTTACAGATAAAGGAGGTGAGACCCCTATAGCTTAAATTACTCATGTAAGATTATGTCAGCCAGCAAATGGTAAAAATAGGAGTCTCTTGTTATTCTGTCTGAACCTAGAATGCAAGCTCTTTTCATGAGGTCAGGCTGAAATGAGTCATCTGTTGATGGTGCTGGAATAGGTTGTAGAACAGTAAGACAGAATGCAAGATAGAGACATTATTTGGAATAAGTTAACCAGGACGAATGTCACTAACACATTTTTCAAAAATAAAAAATTATACATCTTTTTGGAAAGTTTAGCCAAAAGAAGAGAGAGGAAGAGTTATTTTTTGCATGGTGGAAGAATGGGGGTGGAAGTATAATGAGAGAAGCCAATATTTCAGAAACTGAATGTCATTTAAAAAAAGAAAAGGAGGCGTACAAAATTGTTGACTATGGAGGAGAGCAAAATTCAGAAGGATGAGAGTCAGAAAAAAATTTAGAACTGGCAGGGTCAGCCTTCTGGGAGGAGACTAGAAGCCATTCTAGAATGGAATATAAGCAAGTAAGAACACAATTTATATTAAAGAGAGAGAAAATGCAAAAAAATGAAACAAAAAAACAAAAATAAAAAATAAAGATAATCACTAATCTATGTAAGCATGGATTTAGAGAAAAGCAGCCTTGGTCAGGCACAGTGGCTCACGCCTGTAATCCCAGCACTTTGGGAGGCCGAGGTGGGCTGATCACAAGGTCAGGAGATCGAGACCATCCTGGCTAACTCGGTGAAACCCTGTCTCTACTAAAAATAGAAAAATTAGCCGGGTGTGGTGGCAGGCGCCTTTAGTTCCAGCTACTCAGGAGACTGAGGCAGGAGAATGGTGTGAACCCGGGAGGCGGAGCTTGCAGTGAGCTGAGATTGTGCCACTGCACTCCAGCCTGGGCGACAGAGCCAAACTCTGTCTCAAAAAAAAAAAAAGAAAAAAGAAAAAAAGAAAAGCAGCCTTATGAACTAAAATGTTTAATAAGCAGACATTTGTGATCCCACAAAATGTATAATTATATAATTTCTTGACAATAAAATAGGAAATAAGTTTTCTTTAACAATTTAACTAACTTACATAAAATGTGCTTACCTTTCCATACTAGTTCTACTCCTCTTTTCAATGGGTACTACCTTTCCACATCTGTTTCACTGTTGGATACTGACACAGTATTTCTTAAGCAGAAGATTGCATTAAAAACAAGTTTCTAGTTATTTCCCCCTCTTCCTCATGAAAAGCCCTTGGCATTTTCCATCATTTCCTCTGTGATTTGTTTCTCATAAGTTATTTCAACTATAGCTGGAGAATAAAATGTCCCCACGCTCCTAGGAAATGATTGATATTTTTCTGTAGCTATGGTAGCAAGTAGTCACCAGAAGTGGTTTTAAAACTGCTTAATCAATGACAGTTCCAGAAACTATCAGAACTGATTTTACACAAAGTTGAAGAATTAATGGCTCTGCCTCTCAGTGAACATGCATTTGCAAGTCAACCAAATAGTTATAACCCTAACTTCCTAAAGTCAGTTAATCAGAAAAAGACTCACTTCAAAGAACACACTTCTGGAAGTTGATTAATCAAAGAAATTCTCACCTGAAGAACCATATTTCTACAAATGACGTCAATACACTTACGCCTCTGGAAGTCAACCAGTAACTGAATTACACTCTTCCTCAAAGCCCTCTATAATATTAGCAGTCTTCCCTGCTCTGAGAGACTGTGCCTGACAATTATATTTTGCCCTTTTTAAAATAAGTGATCACTTCAGCATTGGGTTTTTTTGTTTAAGATATTGACAGCCAGTTTTTATTATTTTGCCAGCTGAACACTCTGGAAGTTAGTAATTCGTTCAACAGCCTCAGAAAGAATATATAGTCATATCCTTTGGTCAATAATTAGATTTCTAGAAATTGGTCCAAATTGACACTATGCATAATCTTTGTTATGCATTTTTTTTGCATTTAATCCTCACAATAGCTCTACAATATAAGCTTTTTTTTTTTGAGACTGAGTCTCGCGGCTGTCTCCTAGGCTGGAGCGGATTGGTGCGATCTCGGCTCACTGGAAGCTCCGCCTTCTGGGTTCACGCCATTCTTCTGCCTCAGCCTCCCGAGTGGCTGGGACTACAGGCGCCCGCCACCATGCCCAGCTAGCCACGCCCAGCTATTTTTTTGTATTTATAGTAGAGACGGGGTTTCACCGTGTTAGGCAGGATGGTCTCGATCTCCTGACCTCGTGATCCACCCGCCTCGGCCTCCCAAAGTGCTGGAATTACAGGCGTGAGCCACCGTGCCCGGCCATAAGCTTGTTTTTATTTCCATTTTTTATTTGATGAAAGCAAAATATTTGACAAATATTTAAATTGAAGTGTTATTTATATATATGAAAACTCAAGTACAATCCAATACCCAAGATAAGAAAAGGGTTAGGCAAATAGTCATTATAAGGGCACCTACAAAAAATGAACATGTTAAAATGTTTATGATTTGACACTGATTACAAAATCAAAACAAAATTATAACTATACCATGTAAAATTATGTGTACATACGGATTAGAAATAAAAGGAAACATAGGCAAATAATTCTGTGAATTTCTGTGGTGGTTGGATTCTGACTGGATTGACCTTTTAAATATTGCTTTAATGTTTGTGTAATAAGAAAAGTAACCTAAAGTGTAGTTTCTGCATTTGAGAGTTCCAGCCACCCATCCAATATTGTATTGGAAATTCCAATGCCCCATAAGATTTCTGAGAATTAAAGGGGTTCTAGACACTCCTGATTACTTAGGGTCCTGGACTTCTGCACTAGAGATTTCCAAATTCTGTTCATGTGTTATCTACCATAAATGTTCCTTTTTCTCTGATTGCTTTGACCTGGATGTGAAACTGAGTCTCTTTAATTTCCCCTAAAATTTCATATAAGGCACATGCAATGTTAGCAGAAGTTTTAGATGGAGAGCTGTTATATCATAGCAAAGTGCACAAGCTAATATAGAACACAGACCATCACTTTACTAAAATTCTCTTGGCTACCCAGCACATCTCATCTTCTCCTGCTTGAAGACTTACTGATAAGTTTCTCTCACTTTATCATATAAAGCAGCTTTCCATCTTCAGTGTAAGCTCTAAATATAATGAAGATTTGATCTTGTGCTCTCATAAAATCAAGAGGCATATACTAGGTTTTACCCTTTAGCAACATAGAGATTTATTTTAAGGCAGATTATATTTCAAACACAAAAGTGGATGAATCATTATATTCATTTGGAGGATTTAAATGACATGAATTTAAGGTCACAAATTTTAAATTAGCATCCTACTGTGTTTAGAGTACAAAAGTGACATGAATTAAAAAGGAATGGTGGAACATACAAAGTAAAAGAGAAGATTAATTTTTTAATATGAAGAGATACAATATAGTTTAAAATAAACTGAAATTAAAAATCAAAAACCTATAGAGTGATAATTGACTTTATAAGGATAGCAAGAAAGCCCACGGGGTTAATATGCATGGTTTTAAATAAAAGTTTAGGGTATTTTTATCTGCCTCTACTTATTCTAACTACTTGATAACATAAATATTCACTCCACAGTGTTTTTCCTAGGGGGGCTAGTTCACTGTGAAGTGTTTTCTTGTCTCTTTGTAGAGTAGCTATAAGGAAATGATAGTCTCTAAAAATAAAACTTAAGAACAATTTGAAAATAATAAATTCAGATTTTCTTGACATCTTTGTTTACTAATTCTTTCCCCAGAGCGTGTAATTTGAAGCATAGACTTAGAACTGCTTATATCTGCATATTGAAAGTAAGGATATATCATTATAAGGGATAAGAAGAGAAAAGAATTTAAAGTAGTCACTATTATAGGTAGTCTTCCATAGACATTGATTTTGACCCTACTATCAAGGCAAGAGTAAATTAATGTTAATTTTTTAGTTACCAAAATAAAGCAGTAAGTTCTTCCAGGTGCAGAGGGTAAAAATACTGTATCCTCAATTTTCTCTGAAATTATTGGAGTTCCACAGGATTCTGTATTACCAACTATGTTCCTTAGGTCCTAGAAACAAGTAAGGATAAAATACTGTCCATGGTATGGAAGATATTGTACGGTATGTGTAAGAAAAATTCAACTATTTTTCCATCTATTTGTCCTACTCCGTCCACCCATGCATCCATCTATACTCCATCTACTTCTCCTTGTGTAGGAGAAAGATTTGAGACACCACAAAGACTCATTTTATGTTGCATATTGAATGGTCATCACAAACAGTGGAGCTCTGGAGCATCTCCCATAAGTGATTTCTTCCAGGCTACCCCAATTACTCCTAAAATTAACTGAAAAAAAAAATGTGCTTAATGTTATTTTGTTTAGAAGTCAAAACCGCAAATATTTTAAGTACCTGTTATTCACCAGGCAGAATAGTAGAAAGTCTTAGTACAGAAAAAAAAAAAAAAAAAAAAAAAAAGGTGGTCTTGCCCAGGCACGGTGGTTCACGCCTGTAATCCCATCACTTTGGGAGGCCGAGGCGGGCGGATCACGAGGTCAGGAGATCGAGACCATCCTAGCTAACATGGTGAAACCCCGTCTCTACTAAAATTTAAAAATAAAAATAAAAAAAAATTAGCCGGGCGTGGTGGCGGACGCCTGTAGTCCCAGCTACTGGGGGTGCTGAGGCAGGAGAATGGCGTGAACCCAGGAGGCGGAGTTTGCATTGGGCCGAGATCGCACCACTGCACTCCAGTCTGGGCAACACAGAGAGACTCCATCTCAAAAAAAAAAAAAAAAGAAAAGAAAAAGTGGATCTTATAAAAAGGAACTCTTCTGAATAGTCTTTTAAACAAAAACAAAACAAGCAAACAAAACAAATAAAATAGACTTCTACGATGGTAGAAGGACTTTAAATCAGAAAAAATAAAATAATGAGAATACTGAACATTAAATATGGTAGAAAATTCAAATAGATTTGATAATATTCTTTTCAAAACATATTTATGCATTGTAACAGATAACAAATGAGGGTTAAATATATAATGGATCACACTGATTTTGCATTTGCCTCCTATACCTACTATACTATTATTTGAAGGTATAGAAATTGTTTCTCTATTGGGTGTATCTTCTTTTATTGTTAATAACCCCCTCATATTCAAGAAGTTCCTCAAATAGCCTAGTAAAGTATTTTCAAATTACCTAATAAAATAAGCTCCCTTAGAAGTCATCATTGTGATTGGAAAGCAATAGGGAGAAAGCTTGATTTATTGATTAGTAAGAGTATGCTATAAATTTTCTTCATATTAAAACTGTGTGGATTATGAGATCACACTTACTTATAAAAATTGCAGCAGATGGGCATAGTGATGAAGGTATTAAAGGAAAGGATGGCAGGTTAGCTTGGCTTTATAAAATGACTATTTCCTCTGAGATACTATGTATAAATCTAACAAAATTGCAGCAGGGAAGATTGTTATTTAAGAAAATACATGATGAATGCTTTTGTGAGACATAGTTGTTTTGAAGTAAAAAACACTTTATGTACAGTCATGTGTCACTTAAAGATGGAGATATGTTCTGAGAAATGTGATGTTAGGTGATTTCATTGTTGTGCAAACATCAGAGAGTGGACTTACACAAACCTAGATGGTATTGCCTGCTACACACTTAGGCTATTGTTTCTAGGCTACAAACTTATAGCATGTTACTATACTGAATGCTTTAGGAAATTTTAACACAATGGTATTTGTATATCTAAACATAGAAAAGGTACAGTAAAAATACTGTATACAAGATTAAAAATCGTACACCTGTATAAAGCACTTACCATGAATGGAGCTTGCAGGACTGGAAGTTGCACTGGGTGAGTCAGTGAGTGAGTGGTGAGTGAATGTGAAAGCCTAGGACATTACTGTACACTATGGTAGACTTTATAAACACTGTACAAATGCTATATTAAACCTATAAAAAGGTTTTTCTGTCTTCAGTAATTTAATATTAGCTTATTGTAACTTTTTTACTTTATAGACTTAAAAAATATTTTTTAAGTCTTTGAGTTTTTTCATAATAACACAGCTTAAAACACAAACACATTGTATAGCTGTACAAAATAATTTCTTTCTTTAATCCTTATTCTATAAGCTTTTTTCCTATTTTTAAATATTTTTGTTTTTTATTTTACCTTTTAAATTTGTAAAAACTAAGATACAAACCCACACATTAGCCTAGGTCTACACAGGGTGAAGATCATCAATATCACTGTCTTCTACCTCCATATCTTGTCTCACTGGGAGGTCTTCAGGGGCAATAACGTGCATGGAACTGTCATCTCCTATGACAACAATCCCTTCTTCTGGAATACCTCCTGAAAGACCTGTCTGAGGCTGTTTAATAATTAAGTTTTTTAAATTAGTAGAAGTACACTCTAAATAATGATAAAATATAGTAAATACATAAACTATAACATAATTGTTATTATCATTGTTATGCACCTTATGTAATTGTACAGTATGTACTACACTTTTATACAACTGGAAGTGCAATAGGTTTGTTTACACCAGCATCATCACAAACATGTGAGTTGTGTGCTACTAAGTTCTGATGGCTACAAAGTTACTAGGAGATAAGAATTGTTTAGCTTTATTATAATCTAATGGGACCACTGATGTACATGTGGTCAATCATTGCCTGCAATGTTATGCAGTGCATGACTATATTTTGTAGTTCTTTTTTTTTTTGGTTCTTGCATAGGATTTCCTTAAAGTGAAAGCACATGTGTGTCCAATACAACAGAAATAAATTAGCAATAATGATTTCCCAGTCTAGTAGGACTTTTTTTTTTTTTTTGAGACAGACTCTTACTCTGTTGCCCAGGCTGGACTGCAGTGGTGCAATCTTGGCTCACTGCAACCTCCAACTCCCGTGCTCAAGCGATTCTCCTGCCTCAGCCCTCCCAGTAGCTGGGACTACAGGTGTGCACCACCACACCAGCTGATTTTTGTATTTTCAGTAGAGATGGGTTTTCATTGTGTTGGCCAGGCTGGTCATGAACTCTTGACCTCAAGTGATTTGCTTGCCTGAGCCTCCCAATGTGATGGGATTACAGGAGTGAGCCACCATGCCTGGCCTCTATATGGGACTTTGAAGCTCAACAGGAAACAGACATTTCAGGTAAAAATTTTGAATTTAAATGTGAATAATAGTTTTTTAATGATATAAAATTTGCCAGAATTTTATTTAAATTAAGAGAAAGAGCTTGATTATTTCTGGAAATTGAAAACAAATAGTTTAACAAATAAGAATATTTCCATATAGTGTAGACTTCTTGATGTGGTACAAGTTAAGATTAAGAATGAAGTAAGATTGTTCTATGTAGATGCTCCATCCTTTACAAACTGCTGATTCTAGGCAAGTCACTTAAATTCTCAGAGACTTTTCTTGTGTTTAAATAAAGAATTCTATTTGAATTTCCTACATTCCATGCTCACTCTAAGATTGAAGCATTATGATGTATACACAGAAACCTCTAAACTGAGCATGAAACAAAAATTTGGGCATGAGGCATGCTAATTGCTAATGTAGTATCACTGCTTCTAGAGCTTTTCAGTAGATAGAGCTAATAAATGTTATGTGTGTAGACCCATTTCTGTATCTATGTATTTTAAAATAAAAATAGATTCACAAATTAATATCTACATCTCTCATCTAGCAATGCAAGGTTAATTTTAGCCATCTCTCCTTGCTGATTATAACTTCTTTCTCTAGCAATGTGAAACCTATCTCCCAATATCTATAATTTATTTACTTATGCATTCCACCCTAATATACATGCAAAGTACTTTCATAATTGCTAACCTGCACTCCTTTGAAAAAAATCAACTAAAATACAATGTCTATGTTAGTTCTTTTTAGAGTTAGCCTCATTCTTTGCAGATTTTGTCCTTTCAAAATACTGTTTTCCAAAATATAGGCTAGATCCTTTGACTGCATCACCTTCAGTAAGCTTATATATTACATTTGTAAGATGGTTAGGTTCACTTGTCACTGTTTCCACCCCATTTTGGGATATTACATCCTATTTGTTTTCTTTCTTTCTTTTTTTAATGTGCATGCTGCAGAATTTACTCATTGTGTTGTACAGTTCTATGGGTTTTGATGAGCACAGTAATTTTTTCAGCACCACGGACAGTTCCACCGCCTTTAAAATTTCCTCATGTAATCAATGATTTTGTAGTCAGCCCTCTTGTAACTCCAACTCAATATATCTCTAACTTGGGCAACCATTGATCTGCTTCCCATCTCTATGTTTTGGCTTTTTCAGAATTTAAGATACATTGAATTATATATCTTAAATATGCAGTCATTTGGGCTTCCCTTCTTTCACTTATCAAGATGCACTAAAACGTTCATCCATGATATGCATAAATCAATACTTTTCTTTTAAAAATATTTGAATAGTATTCCCTTTTATAGATTTACCACAGTCTGTTCATTCATTTACCAGCTGAAGACAACATATTAGTTATTTCCACATTTTGGCAATTGAAATCAAATTTTCTGTAAATATTCCCATATTTTTTTGTGTGTCAAAAATGTTTTCAATTCACTTGGGTAAATACTTATCAGTGGGATCACTGGATCATATATTAAGTAAGCATTTAACTTCATAAGAAACTTGTACATTCCAAAGTGACTGTACCATTTTGAATTGCCAGCAGTAATGAAAGTAATGAATGACAGTCTCTGTGGCTCTGCATGCTTATGAATATTTGATATTGTTAGATTTTTAATTCATTTATCCATTTTTAACAGGTATGTTCTGGCATCTTATTGTGGTTTTCATTTGTATCTCCTTAGTGAACATCTTCTCATATTCTTATTAGTCATCCATACATCTTCTTTGGTAAAGCTCAGATATTTTACCAGGAAAATTAGATTTACTTTCTTATTACATTTTAAGAGTTTTTTATATATTATGGATACAAATCTTTTATCAGATACATGATTTACAAGTCTGATGCCTATATTTTCATTCTTTTAAGAATGTGTTTGATGGAACAATTTTTTTAAATGTTAGATTTTTTTTCTATTGATTTACTCATTGTAATGAGGAGGGCTGTGATCAGCAAATTACTTTAGTTACAACAAAGCAAGTACATGGAAGCAAACAAAAAGCCCCCAAATTCCAACATGTATATAGCTTAGAAGTACACATTTGGTATATTTTCTTCTCTATAATTTCTCATAAACATGGGGTTCTGTAAAAATCCATTTTAAGTAATAAGTTTAGGGTTTGACTTTTTCTGTCATTGAAATTTTAAAGTCATGTGCTCTTTTGATGTGGTCTGAAGTTGGCCTTCAAAATTCATTAGGTAGCAGAACCGAAGCATTATATCAGCGGTCACCTGGAGCAGAGTTTCCAGTATGGAAGCTACCAGCCACATGAGACAGCTGAGAACTTGAAATACAGCTAGTGTCATTGATGAGATGATTATCAATTTAAATTTAAAAACTGACACTTGATTTAGTTATTGGAACACTTTTAAATGTTTGTAGGACAATTTGGGTTTGTGAATCTACTTTTCCAACTGTAAATTTTATGAAGTCTAAGTATAGATCAAGTATATTCAACAAAACTTTAGTATCTGAATTGAGATGTGCTATAAGTACACACTGGATTTCAAGGACTTAGTGAGAAAAAAAGAATGCAAATTGTCTCATTCTTTTCTTTACATTAGTCATATGTTAAAATAACTATATTTGGAATGTACAGGGCTAAACAAATAAAATATATCATTAAGACTCATTTCACCTGCTTCTTTTTACTTTTTAAAAAATGTGGCCATGAGAAAAATTTAAATAACATATGCAGTTCACATTATAGTTTTATTAGATAGCACTACTATAAAATATGTATTAAATCATATTTTGTGTCACAATGCACTCAGAGTTCTGAAACAGGGATGTTAATAACCTATCCACCACCACCTGCAATTCTCTGACAGCTTTGTATTCTCAGACAGGAGCTTCAGCAAAACAAGCGCTGGAGAGAATAGAGAGTAAGGCTTGAGAAGGGATTCTAGGTCTGACGGTATTAGGTGTTGTTAGGGAACAGCATCTCCTGACACCCTAAACATGCCTTAAATTGTAGGGACACTACTGATTCATGATGGGCTCCAGTCCATAGCTTGCTTTCATCCAAGGAAAAGGGATTGGTCTGTTTTATTTCTTTCTCATTGGCATGAGTAACACTTATTGCTTTGTAGTATTTCTTAACTCAAAAACAAAGCACAGTATCCCAGAATTCTACCTCCTTCCTTATTTTTTAATCATGTGAAATGAACAGTAAGAGGTTCATATCTGTACAAAGACTACTTTTCTTTTTTTGTTTAACTTATTAAATAAATTACATATATATGAATATATATAGTAAATATATTCTTATATTCATATGTAAGAATGATTTATTGGTACAGGCATTATCTACCCCAAATTAAAACCCATTTTCAAAAGATAACTAATATAAAAAGAAATTGACCAAAATTCAAAATTAGATTGCAAATTATATTGAGAACATAAAATTTTCCATGTCTAATTTTTTTTACTTTTTTCTAGAAAACAAAAGAATATAGAAATTTTAAGATTATTAACTGTAAGACTTATTTTAAAATATGATTAGACATGATGGATATATTATCCTACCTACCATGACAGAAAATTATTTTTAACTTTAACTTTGATAGAATGTTAAAACTAAGTTTATAAAAGATCTCCTCATAGAAGCTAACCTTCTGAAATTATTCTGTAACTTGGATGAGTTTTAGTTCAAAATATTCTGAAACAATATAAATCATCTATAAGTTCTAAGTGAACACATTTCTCCCACAATCAAGCTAGATTGAGAAAGTAAATATATACTTACAATATAGAGAACATATCATGGGAAGCACGTAGACAGTTGTTATGCTACTTCACTGTATCATCAAATCCTTGAGTTATTACATTCTAAATCTGATGAGAAAGAGAAATAAAGAAGTATGTTAGTTAAATGCACTGGATGTACTCTATATGTAGCTAGATAACCAAAAGAAATCCAAAAGAAATAATGCATGCTAAAAACATAAATCTTTCTGTATTATTGTGTTCTTTGTTGGTATCTATTTGTGATTTCTGTTAAATTTTTTTTTTTTGAGATGGAGTCTCGCTCTGTGGCCCAGGCTGGAGTGCAGTGGCATGATCTCGGCTTACTGCAAGCACCGCCTCCCTGGTTCACGACATTCTCCGGCCTCAGCCTCCTGAGTAGGTGGGACTACAGGCGCCCGCCACCACGCCCGGCTAATTTTTTTTGTATTTTTAGTAGAGGTGGGGTTTCACCGTGTTAGCCAGGATGGTCTTGATCTCCTGACGTGATCCGCCCGCCTCGGCCTCCCAAAGTGCTGGGATTACAGGCGTGAGCCACCGCACCCAGCCCGATTTCTGTTAAATTTTACAAAAATGTTATTGATGGTCGGGCGCAATGGCTCATGCCTGTACTCCCAGCACTTTGGGAGGCCGAGACGGGTGAATCACTTGAGGTCAGGAGTTTAAGACCAGCCTGGCCAACATGGTGAAACCCCGTCTCTACTAAAAATACAAAAATTAGCTGGGTGTGGTAGCAGGCACTTGTAATTCCAGCTACGGGGGAGGCTGAGGCAGGAGAATCGCTTGAACCTCGGAAATGGAAGTTGCAATGATCCGAGATCACACCACTGCACTCCAGCCTCAGTGACAGAGCAAGAGTCTGTCTCAAAAAAAAGTTATTGAATAGTTAAATGGTTACAATATATAATAAGGGAAATATCATTAAAAAGAATGAATGTTCTAGGTTATAGTTGAAACTCTAAGAAAGTGAGTATAAGATATCTCGATAATCAAATATATTTAAAGTTTCCCATTTACAGAATAAATTGTGCCCATGTCACAAAAAACAAACTAACAAAAAAAGTTGCTAAATCATCTGGATGTATACAACTATCTGAATGCTTAGAAATATAAAGATCAAATAATTCGATGATTTGCCTAAACATCTGTCATTTTAATGGTGATGTGTGTCAGCCAACATACATGATTAATATAAACAGAGGTAAATGCTATTATTTGGATGTTTTGCCCAATCAAGAACAAATATCTTTAAACTATGGACTAACTTAAAGTATTATAAAGGGCAGATTCAGTTTTCTCTTTAAGATAATGCCACCAGAAGTATGTTACATAAGCTTATCCCGTCAAAAAAAATGCATTTTTGCTATAGGACAGACCCAAGGGGCTTCTTACAGTTAGAACTAACCGAAAATACTTGTTAAGCATCTTGTTCTCATTACATACACCCATGCACACACGCTTGCGCACACACAAACAACGTTATGTTCTGATTTTATGTCCCTCAAACACTTGCATTTTTTTTCTTTCCTAAAGCAGTAGATTTTAAAACAAAATTCAATCTGATTTCTTTGTGGATTTCTACATAGCCTTGGACTATGCTTGAAAGAAAAATAATTTAATTTTCCACTGAATTTAGTACCTTTCCACCCTTATATTTTGATATTGGATTCAAACACATTTAAATATAATACAAGTATGAAGAAATGGATCTGTCTTGTCTTTAAAAAGTCAAATATCACCTAATTGTTCTTTTTTTCAAATGCATAAGACATTGTAAATGAATAAATTTGTCTAAATTTTGTAACATTTGTTTAGTGTTTTTGTGGGTGTGTGTGATTGTCATATAATTATGAAAGCATTATTGTAAGGTAGGTTTTAGTTTCCTCATTTTAAAAGGTTCTGATAACTCAGATAACTGGTACATATTAAGAAGCTGAGAGGTATTGGTAGCCGTGGGTCAAATCCAAACCTGACTTCAAAGTGTCTCCTCTTTCTTATTACAATCTTCACTTGCACATGGCTTCCGGATGTTGTTTGTAAGACTATTCTGCTTAACTATCTACTTTCAATACTATTAGAAGTCCCAATTAGAAAAAATAATAAAATGCTTTATAGAGTAAATGAATTTCTTTGTTGAAACTGTGTATAGCTGTCTTAGGATTGTTAAATGAGTAAAACCACAAACACAATATTGCATATAAAGTATGCAGTGTATTGGTTATAATTCTGCACATAAAAGATCAAAATAATCACTAAATAAAAACTAGAGAAGAGGCATAGACATCCATATAAATTGGCTCCCAAACATCTGTCATATATACATATATATATTACTATTCGCTGTCACAACATTTGAATTCATTGTACCAGTGTTTTCTTGTTTTTGTTTTTACCATCCAACATCTGATTCGGTGCTTTCAAAAAGACCTTGGCTGAGAAGTCAGAAAAATCAAGGATTTAGAATTATTTCTAGAATGACAGCAAATAATGAGGGCCAGGAAGTGGCCTGAGTTCTTTTATCTATTTGGTAACTCAGATTTGTGTGTGTGTGTGTGTGTGTGTGTTTCCCAAATCATGGTTATAATTTAATGGCTCAGCATGCTGAATAAATCACACTTACGTAATTGAGCTACTCTTTTGATTACTTTTGTTGATAATGATTTATTTGAACTTAGTTTTTATTATCTCTATCTCCCTTTTTCTATTATGTATAGGGAGAGAATCATTTTCTCCATTCCCTATATTTGTGTCCAAGCCAGTCAAATAATGATAGTACGTTTTTCTCTTTTGCTTTTCTACATGTCTTTCTGCCTACAATGATAAGGCATCTGCCTGCCATGGGGTAGAGGTGGGAAAGAGACACTCAATTTCTGTTATTTAAAGCATTATTTTAATGTATAGTTTAACATCAGTCTTTAGAAAGCCCTTCAGTTTCTTCCTCTATATCAAGACCAGGCTTGATGGGTGAGTTTATTATTTGGATGTTTTGCCAAGACCCAGATGCTTAGTAACTTAAAGATGAAACATTAAGATGATTCACTAAGTGTTTTTACTTTTCATCTCAATGTTTGCTAACAAATATAAATGACTGGGTTTGCATGGAATTTTGTATAAAGGAGTTTCAAATCATGTAGAAAGAACAGGCCAAGCACAGTCGCTCATGCCTGTAATCCCAGTACTTTGGGAGGCCCAGGCAGGAGGACCTCTTAAGGGCAGGAGTTCAAGACCAGTTTGGCTAACATAATTAGACCCTGTTTCTACAATAAATAAATAAATAAATAAAAAATAGGCAAATTTGTGCATACCTGTAGTCCCAGCTACTCAGGAAGCTGATGTGGGAAGATTGCTTGAGCCCAGGAGTTTGAGGTTATAGATGATCATGCCACTGCACTCCAGCCTTGGCAACAGAATGATACCCTTAAAAAATGCACAATAGGAAAAAAGCCTTCAGGCATTCTTTTGAGAAATGCCAGAATAGGTGGAGAGAAAGAGCTCAATGGTAGAGAAAAGTGGCTGCCACCGCTCTTGTTTTTTCTTCCAAGCTTGTCGAGGCCAATCCTCTAGGGGATGTATCTTTTGAAATTCTTAATTAAGTTGAGGGGATGCTCAGGGTTTTTGCTTTCAAGTTTTGGAGGACATTTTATGTGCTGAGTAATCCCAAGCTAACATGCGGATCCCAAGTAGCAGTCAAGGAGGCCCTGTGGCATGACAGATTCACTTTGCAATCCCAAGTTTCCTTTAGCTATCATGCAATATGGATAATAAGTTGAGGGGGATAAATGGGCCTTCTATGAGCAAAATGGCTCAGCCAAAAACGTTTATGAGGCTCGCAGCTTTAACCAGATGTCAGAAGAGAAAAGTAGTAGAGACTCTGAGGAATCTGAGCACCAAGATCAAGGGCAGGCTGAATTAGCAAGGCCATTAGAAGAGACAGAGCTGAGAAAGAACTGACTGAGAGGTGCCAGCACCTGATGGAAAGGCCCACTGAAGAGAAGCAGCCAGAAAAGGAAGATTTCATGAAGGAGGTCATGTTTGAGTTGAAGACAATGACTCAGCCTTATATTCAAGATCTAGCATTACAAGGAGAGTAGACACAAAGTGCAAAGTCCCACGACAGTAACAAGCACTGCATGTTCAAACAAAAAAGAAAAACACCCCAGTATACCTGTAGCTATAGTTCCCCTCACACCCATAGTGCTCTGGGTGTGAGGGGAAGGGTAAGACAGCCAGGCAGCAGCAGGTCTTGATGGGCCTCAAAGGCCATTGTAAAGAGTTAGACTTTATAGTGCAATGGATACGAGAAGGTTTTGGCTTGGAACTAGCATGATCTGAATACAATTTTAAATGATCACTTCAACTGTTCTGTTGACAATAAAGGGGCAAGCCTGGAAGCAGTAGCCAGTTCAAAGGCTATTACTGTCCTTGAATTGAGAGACAATGGTGGTTGTTAGGTTTGGTGGAAATAAGTGTTTGGATTTGCAATACATTTGATATATTTGAATAAAGTATTAAATCCAATTCATTAGTATGGTCATTTCACAAACACAAATGCATCATTGAGTCATCATTTTTGAATCATTGTTGAGTAACTTTTTTGTAGAGAAGGGTCAGTTTAAATAATAAAATATAGATCTTTATGCAAGATACTTTAGTAAATTTGGGGAAAAATTCACCAAAGATGAAGAATATGGAGACACACTAGTTTTATATAATTGTTTTCAGTTGCTGTTGAATTAAAGTTAGTGCAAATGATTAAGAAAAACACTATACAATCTATAAATATAAAAGAACAAAGAAATGGCCAAATGGAGCATTATTTATTTAAAAAGAAGCTTCAGAGAACTCTGAATGGTGTTGTTAGAACACCTCAGATATATTGAAAACTGAATTCCATTAATAGAAGCAAGCTTCTTAATTCAGCTGACCAGATGACATTAAAGGACATTGAATTTTGAAAAATAATGACAAGTACTATGTGCTGTTTATGATAATAAGTGAGCATTGCTGCCAAAAGAGGTCATGGAGCCAAATCCTGTGGCTATACTTTAAGTAGAATTTTATGAAATCAAAATTTTATGACTGGGTCTTTAAGCTTTTTTTAATTCAACATACATTTTCTAAATGTCTTCTATGTAACAGAGAGTTGGTAGGGGTTATGGCCATAAGGGTTCCTAACACTCTCTCTCTGCCCTTGAAATCTTCACAATCTAGAAGTGGAAGGGGAAAAAGAGAAATGAACTGTGTCTGTACAAATGAACTGTGTGTGTACAAATGAACGGTGTGTGTGTGTCTGTCTTCGGGTACAATGTAGTGGCATTCTATTTTGCAAGGTGGAAGCTTAATGGAAAATAGGTTATGCAAAGTGAATACTGAATAACGACAAGGCACTTCAGCATGAGCAAAGATAAGCATAACAAGGATAATGTCATTTTAGGACTAATATCATATTGGCCTCTGTGGAACAGAGTGGTAGAGAGTGTAATGGAAGACATGCACAAGGCAGTGAAGGTGAGCTGGAGAACCCCTGGGTCATGCTGAGAGCTTGATTCTCATTAACGCTAATAATAATAACACGTAGTGATAAAAGAGTGTTCACTATATACAGGCACAATTTTAAGGGTTCTATACATATATGTTCTCATTCAGTCCTGTCAACGAGCTTATGAAGTAGTACTATTCCAGTTTTAGAGATGAGAAATGTGATGCACAGAGAGGTTAAGCAATTTGTCCAAGGTCATTCAGCTTGTAAGTGGTACAGCTGGACTGGAACCCAGACAGATTGATTCCAGAGTCTCATTCTTGGTGTGATGTGTCTGCCTCTTGCATACAATGTGGAATGATTTGGCTCTAAATAATTCCTTTTTCATAAATGTACATGGAAAAGAAAATTTTCCCCCTCACAGTCCAAAAAATGTTGGTTGGCTCTTTACATTAGGTAGAAATATGAATAAGAATCCTAGACTGAAAAGAACAAAGCCAAGTGAGAATGAATGAGAAGAAGGGAGGGAAATAATGAACATTTCTTAAGCATTTTATTGTGGAACAAATTCTGAGCTAGATGATTTAAAGGTCATCTCCCCAGGTCCATAGCTTTGCAATATCTGACAAAAAAAAAAAAAAAAGTGGCCATGAGAGACGTGCATGATTTGTACTTACTTCTACAGCTCTTGTTTATTTTCATTATCTGAAATCTTTCAAGGGTTGTGCTTTCTTCTTATTCCTTCTCTCTCACTTAGCTCACTTGAATGATCTGTCTTGACTCTATAGTTAAAGTCAATAGGATGTAGATCCTCGTGAGCTCAACAAGGGTTGTGCTTTCTTCTTATTCCTTCTCTCTCACTTAGCTCACTTGAATGATCTGTCTTGACTCTATAGTTAAAGTCAATAGGATGTAGATCCTCGTGAGTTCAACAGGGTTGGATGTTCTGTAGAAGGCTAGCCTTGAATGATATAGTCTGTTCTACATGCTGAGTTGCTGGAGGCGACAGAATTAGTAACACTTAGGACCATTGACAAACATCAATGTCTTAAGAACTTAAAATACACTTATGCTTGGAATACAGATTAGTAATGGTTATAATAGATGTTTGACATAGATTTGTCCAAATTTATACATATACTTTATCGATAGAAATATTTTCAACATGTATTTCGGGGAAGGGAAAGCTGCTTTGTTCTTTTAAAACTTGCACACTTCAGGACAAATTCTTGAGCTTCTTCCCCTGAGCTTTAAGCAGTACTAGAAATCTCCTTGTACATTCTTCCTAAAGCATCTATTTTATTCAAAGATTGGAGAAAATGAAATTTGTTCTAAAATAGAGAGACAGTATATCATAAATAAAATGCAGAATGTACATATATTTTTAAAGACTTATTTAATCAAAACATTTATGGAATCCCTATTATGTTAGGTGCTGTTGTGGTTGTTGGGGCTAAGGCTGTTGTTCCTACACATTTATGGTTGTCTTATGCTAGGTGGTATGAAAATAAAATATGCAATTTAAGACATGTATGAATAATTTTTTATGGAATACAGTGGATGCATATTTTGCCTTCAGATGCTGGAGAAAATAAATCATGAATGTTTTCATTTAGACCAGAGGTTAGCAAAGCTATGCCCTAGAGATCCATCTGGTAAACATTTTAGGCATTGTAGGCCAGGAGGCAAATTCAAAGATGTCCTATAGGTACCCATATATTATACAATTTATGTTGCATCAGCTCCACTCTGCTTTTGTAATATGAAGGCAGACATACATAAAGTGCTGTAGTTTACCAAATTCTGGTTTAAACCAAAATGAATTTTTTTATTTTTTAATTTCACTGAGACATATGTCTGAAAAATGGTTTGATACTTTGTGTCTTTCAATCAAATCAATCAAGTTTAAGCACTCCATCTCTTCATTTCTCTAGCTCTAAGGGGGTCTTGGAATAATTAAACTGATGAATGATAAGCCATGACTTTTCTTGTAACAGGCCTGGGAGAGACAGACCAGTCAGTAGCCTGGGAGCTTCTGATGGATAGAATAAGGTTTGGGTTAAGTTCTGCATGTTGCTTCCAAAGACTGCAATGCACTTAATACTTATTCAGATGGTGTTTTAATTCCTCATCTTACATGTTAAAATCCTCCCAGGAAGAAGGATCTGAAGATAGGAGATAAGAGGTAAAGTCAGACAAAGATTGTATAACAGTCACACCCACCAAGAAGTACATGCCTCTTGGAACTGGGATTGGGAAAGTAGGCCAGGGTCAGACAGTTGGTGACACTTCATACCCCTTTATTAATTTTTTGTCTATGGCAATAACAAGAAAAAAACTGAATACTTCCTTTTAAAAGCACATATTTTTAAGAGTGTTAAATGATATCAAGATAAGATAAAGCAGGGTTTTGATATGCTGTTGCTCTTCTCCCAATAACCCTCCCTCCCAATTCTTCTGACAAAAATAGAGGAAGCATTAAGAAGATGAAGGAAGGAAGGAAGGAAGGAAAGAAGGAAGGAAGGGTTGATGGACTGTGATGATTTATCTTGGGCTCATTCTCATTGACATAGCTCCATACATGCTGCCTGCTATCTTCAGTCAGGCTCCCAGAACTCCAGAACTCTAGGGGTAGTAAGAGGCAGTTCAGGCTTTCTCTCTTTCCTGACCCCTGGATGACTTCTTCTACAAGAAGCTGACATTCATTGAACAGGTTATCCCAATGTACTACAAAGTCTAGAGATCACTAATGTCAGAAAGGTTAGGATACACTGGTTTGTTCTCTTTAACACTGGGTTCTTAAAATTTAATAGGCATAAGAATCATCTAATGGCTTATTAGAAACAGATATTTATGAAGTATATTTCCAGAGATGCTGATAATAGGTACGGGTAAGATCCTGAATTTCCATATCTAACAATGTTCCTAATTTTTAGAGGAATTTGTTGCAGATGTTTGGGAATCATGCTGTGAAAAATAAGAGATCAGCTCCAGAGTGTTCAAAACAACTGAATAAAAAAACTATAGAAACTTATCATTATTTAAATAACTGTTAAAACTCTTCTTGAGTATAAATTAACTGCATGAAAAATAATTCTATCACTATAAATTTTAATTAGAAAACTTAAGACACAGCTTTTCATTTAGACAAAAGGCTCTTGGGAAATCAATAATCAAATGATAAAATTTAGCATAGTATGTATTTTGTAATCAACAAAGAAGACATACTAGTCCTAGCAAAAATATTACATAGCTATTTTATGCTATGGCAATTGAATTTAGAATAATATGATTTTTATTTTAAAGGTGTGCTTACACTGATGAGGGATTTTTAAAAATCAAAATGTCTTGTTAAATTCTCCTCAAACAATGAATGTTCTGGGAAAGAAAAAGAGTCCACTCCAATTTTAACTGCAATTTCTATATTAAATACAATAGTTTGAGCTATGTGTTAATATTACATGGTTTACAAATAAACTGAGTTATTAAAAATGAAATACATTATATTGTTCAGAACATAAGGCAATTTACCACAAAGCAGTACTCTGACTCACTGCATACAAAGAAATGCATTTTGTTTTAAAACAGATTTATCTCCTTTTGAATCATTTTAAAACTTGAATTTCAGGATTTTAATAGCCTAAATAAAAGTACCACATTCTTCTGAACTTATTCCTTAGAGGCGTGAGCATTCCACCACTATGAATAAATCTGACTCTAAGTAAGCACGGAAGAACCCAGATTGCCTGATACGAAGCCTCGAGATGACTCTTTATCTTTGTTCTTATTTGTTCTTCTAATACACACTTAGAATGTATTTTGGAAAAAATAAAATCTGTACCTGCCAAAAAATCTGTACCTGCCTTCTATTTTGTGTAGAAAACTACACAAAATAATTTACACTTGGGTGGCCAGGCGCTGTGGCTCATGCCTGTAATCCCAGCACTTTGGGAGGCTGAGGCGGGTAGATCATGAGGTCAGGAATTCAAGATCAGCCTGGGCAAGATGGTGAAACTCCGTCTCTACTGAAAACACAAAAAATGCGCCGGGCGTGGTGGCAGGCGCCTGTAATCCCAGCTACTCGGGAGGCTGAGGCAGGAGAATGGCGTGAACCTGGAAACCGGAGATTGCGGTGAGCCGAGATCACACCACTGCACTCCAGCCTGGGCGACAGAGCGAGACTCCGTCTCAAACAAACAAACAAAACAAAAAAAATAATTTACACTTGGGTAGTTTTCTACTGCCAACATTTTTCATCAATGTCCTTCATATATTTTACATCTATCCTTCATATATGGACCATGTATGGCAAATATGCAGATCTAAATTCATCTTAACATGGGAAAATTAAAATAAAGTATCAAGCCATTTTTCATATAATTTGGTCAAATAATATTAAAATATTTACTCTAAAAGTGAAAACATTACTAAAGAAAAAGGAAATAACATACACAACCTAAATTTTCTGCTTAAATATCCTTTTCATTTCGTAGCTGATCTACTCTGGCAAATGGGTAGAGAAATATAACCTTGGCCTTGAGTTTACTGAAGGTGGAAAGTTGAAAGCTCTGGATAGAAAGCAGTTACTAGGTATGCTCTTACCCTTAACAGTGTGTACATTATTCAGTACATTTGTGTTATAAACTTCTTTAGAAAGGCAGTGTTATTCTGACTTTTATGTAAATTGATTTAATCAGATAATGTGGTTGTCCTTCTAAACACTTAGCTGAGATTAGCCGCCTGTTGTGCATTGAATTATGGCACCCCTAAAAGACATGTTGAAGTCTTAACCCCTGGTACCTGTGAATGGGACCTTATTGGGAAATACATCATTTGCCAATGCAATCAAGTTAAGATGGATCCACCAATTAACTTTATTATAGTAATTATTTTACAATGTATATGTATATCAAAAGCATGCTGTATATCTTATTTATACAATTTTCATCCATCAAATATACGTCAATAAAGAAAAGATGGAAAGAAAAAGATGAAAATCACACTGGACAGGGTTAGGCCCTAAATCCAATGACTGGTGATATGAGAGAGCTTTGGAGACACACAGACTCACAGAAAGAAGTCTATTAAAGAAGAAACAGAGATTGTAGTTAAGCTGCCACAAACCAAGAAACTTGCTAGCAACTACCAGAAGATAGAGGGAGCAAGAAATGATTCTTTTTGGAGCCATCGGAGAAAGCCTGACACTATCGACACCTTCAGTTTGGACTTCTAGCCTCCAGAATTGTGAAAGAATAAATGTTTGTTGTTTGAAGCCACCCAGTTTGTGGTTATTTATTATGGCAGCCTTAGGAAATTAACACACTCCTCATAGATTTAACTTTAATTTGGGTAAGGAGAGTAGTTGAGGTAACGGTGGGATGCTGTAGTGTTGAGTTCTTGAATATAAAGAAGGCAGAATAAGAATTCTGTTCACCTGAGAGGTGGAAATTTAGGACAAAGAGGAAGAAGGAAAGTGTCTAGAAAATACATACATATGCATATACACACACACGCGTATATGTTTGTGTGTGTGTGTGTATTTGCCCTGACTGAACTTAAAATCATCTTAAATAATGCTGTCGCATGATAATATTGTTGAAATATGCACTGGTCTCCTCCCCTACTCCCCATTCAAGCATTTGGCCATTCCTTATTCACTTAGCTGATGTTGAAGTCCTGAAAGTCTATTTCTGACTGCTATTTTCCCATAGCCCAAGACCAAGGAAGTCTGGACCTGCCTACCACTCTCTTGGCTTTGTACAGTCTGCTTTAGTCACTCTAGCCTTCTGTCAGCTCTTCAAAGTTCTCTCCTGTTTCCATATGTAATGTCTATTGGCACAGCATGTCACACATTCCAGTGTAGCATGATGCATGAGAGGAAACTAAGTTTAAACTATTCTCTCTGGTATAATGGGAAGATGTTTTCTTTTCAAATTTGGTATACAGGGGTAAAACACGCAATTTCTACATGATATTTGATGTGGGTATCAAACTCAACTACATCTAGAGCTTAAGATTTTTCAACCTGAAAAAGATGATTAAAAAAGAAAATTAAGAAGCTTGAACTTCAAATCCAATGAATCATATGTGATTATAAGTAAAGTTATAGGCTTAAGGCTGTTTACACATATAACTCTAAGACAAGATGACTGTATTGTAGCAAAATGTGTCTCAAAAGTGAACTCATGGCCCATTTGGGTCAGCTTTGAGAGAAAAAATTTATAACACCTCTTAGAGAAGCACCTGACATGAAAATTTTATTGGCCAAAAAAATTGAAGGCAATTACAGATCCAAGGACTCAAATAAAAGGAAAAGGAAGTAAGAATTAGAAAATTATCTCAGTAAAAACAAAACATAATTATTATTTTAAATTAATGGCAATGACCTAATAATCTTTTTTTTTAAAACTCAGGTAAGTTTAGTGCTGTATTTATATGTAAAATTTCTGATATATTGTTCTTACTTGTCATTGTAATAAATATGTTTATAATATATGCCATCTTTTAAATACCTACATCTACATATGAACATTTACATTAGCGCACATAATTTTTAAGAAATAAACAACGATCTCTCAATAACATTGTTACCTACTTCCATATAAAGATGTGATATTAGAAAGTTTATATCTGCATAAAATTGTCATGACAAATCAGGAAAGTTTTATTGTGTTTTATTGAAATACCCACTGATTATTTTTTGAGACTTTACACACATATTTTTACACACACGTGCATACATATCCATATGTGATATCAAATGAAATAAGTATTAAATATATATTCATATATAAACATTTTCTAATCATCATAGGATAAAATGATATAAATTCCTGGTGACATTGACCAAGTAGAAAGGGAGAATATGAGCCTGTGCAGCATAGCAAGACCTTGTCTCTAGTAAAAAAAAAAAAAAAAAAAAAAATAGCTGGGCGTGGTGGTTCATGCCTGTCATTCCAGCTACTGAGGAGGCTGAGATGGGAGGATAGCTGGAGCCCAAGAGGTCAAGGTTGCAGTGAGCTGTGATTGCACCACTGCACTCCAGCCTGGGCAACAGAACGAAATCTTGTCTCCAGAATTGGAGTATGTAAAAGAATGAAGATTTCCCCGCCTCCTCAAGGAGGAAACTTGTGACCTCCTTAATGAAATAATTGAACATGAGGGTAAAATGTACATTTTTATGTTCTTTTATTTTTTTTTAAGACAGTTTCATTCTTGTTTGCCCAGGCTGGAGTGCAGTAGTGCCATCTCAGCTCACTGCAACCTTCACCTCCCAGGTTCAGGTGATTCTCCTGCCTCAGCCTCCTGAGTAGCTGGGATTACAGGCACCCCCCAGCCCCCGCAACACATCTGGCTAAGTTTTTGTATTTTTAGTAGAGATGGGGTTTCATCATGTTGGCCAGGCTGGTCTTGAACTCCTGACCTCAGGTGATCCACCCGCCTTGGCCTCCCAAAGTGCTGGGATTATAGGAATGAGCCACCGCACCTGGCCCATTTTTATGTTCTTAATATTTTTTTCCCTAAAACATTATTCTTGAAGATATTTTAGTAAAACAAGACACCCACACAAACATGCCCACACATATATATTTGCATGAACTGAAAAAGATTACTTAGGCATTTTAAATTTAGAATTCTTTGCAGAATTAAGAACACTTGAGTTAAAAATATTAAGTAGTAGTTACATAATGAGATATGAAGTATCTAGTTTTGTTTAATAATTCACACTTGATTGCACATGTATGCAATGTACTAAGTAGAAATCTTGATGCCGTCTTTAATCCTGATGCCTCCTAAACTTCCATTTTCATTCAAACACTAAGTCCTAATTCTAACTTTTAATGTATCTTTCCCTTCCTTTTTTTTTTTTTTTTTGTATTTTTTTTTTAATTATACTTTAAGTTTTAGGGTACATGTGCACATTGTGCAGGTTAGTTACATATGTATACATGTGCCATGCTGGTGCGCTGCACCCACTAACTCGTCATCTAGCATTAGGTATATCTCCCAATGCTATCCCTCCCCCCTCCCCCCTCCCCACCACAGTCCCCAGAGTATGATATTCCCCTTCCTGTGTCCATGTGATCTCATTGTTCAATTCCCACCTATGAGTGAGAATATGCGGTGTTTGGTTTTTTGTTCTTGCGATAGTTTACTGAGAATGATGGTTTCCAATTTCATCCATGTCCCTACAAAGGATATGAACTCATCATTTTTTATGGCTGCATAGTATTCCATGGTGTATATGTGCCACATTTTCTTAATCCAGTCTATCATTGTTGGACATTTGGGTTGGTTCCAAGTCTTTGCTATTGTGAATAATGCCGCAATAAACATACGTGTGCATGTGTCTTTATAGCAGCATGATTTATAGTCATTTGGGTATATACCCAGTAATGGGATGGCTGGGTCAAATGGTATTTCTAGTTCTAGATCCCTGAGGAATCGCCACACTGACTTCCACAATGGTTGAACTAGTTTACAGTCCCACCAACAGTGTAAAAGTGTTCCTATTTCTCCACATCCACTCCAGCACCTGTTGTTTCCTGACTTTTTAATGATTGCCATTCTAACTGGTGTGAGATGATATCTCATAGTGGTTTTGATTTGCATTTCTCTGATGGCCAGTGATGATGAGCATTTTTTCATGTGTTTTTTGGCTGCATAAATGTCTTCTTTTGAGAAGTGCCTGTTCATGTCCTTCGCCCACTTTTTGATGGGGTTGTTTGTTTTTTTCTTGTAAATTTGTTTGAGTTCACTGTAGATTCTGGATATTAGCCCTTTGTCAGATGAGTAGGTTGCAAAAATTTTCTCCCATGTTGTAGGTTGCCTATTCACTCTGATGGTAGTTTCTTTTGCTGTGCAGAAGCTCTTTAGTTTAATTAGATCCCATTTGTCAATTTTGGCTTTTGTTGCCATTGCTTTTGGTGTTTTGGACATGAAGTCCTTGCCCACGCCTATGTCCTGAATGGTAATGCCTAGGTTTTCTTCTAGGGTTTTTATGGTTTTAGGTCTAACGTTTAAATCTTTAATCCATCTTGAATTGATTTTTGTATAAGGTGTAAGGAAGGGATCCAGTTTCAGCTTTCTACATATGGCTAGCCAGTTTTCCCAGCACCATTTATTAAATAGGGAATCCTTTCCCCATTGCTTGTTTTTCTCAGGTTTGTCAAAGATCAGATAGTTTCCCTTCCTTTTAATACATTGTCACAGCCAAGAGTATCTTCACATATATTAGGAAAACTACAGATTTTACAACGGTGTGTTGTCACAAATGATAACTTTCTAAAACATAGACACTCAGGTTTAACTCAACCCATTCCAAAGGTCAAACTGTTCAGTAGTACCTCACTACCTGACAACTTAACATGGAAAAGAAAGGCGGTTCTTCAAATTCTAACCTGCGTTTTCACTTCTTGGCTTATCGATCATCACTCCTCACCATATCTCAGTCATACAGCTCTGTTCTCCATTTCCCAAAATTATAAATTTCTTTAGCTATTTCCAGAGTTCTTGTCCATATTTTGGCTTTTGCTTAATATCTCTATTAAAACATGTGAAATTCTGCTAATCATCTAAGACAAAAGTGAAATCTTTCTCACTTTATAAAGTTTCATCTTTAAATCCTCTGTACTCCCATAGATAATTTCATATTGACATCAAAGTATTTCCTTTACTTTACCTTGTACTATAATGAATGAATTCTCAAATTTCTGTTTTCTCATTAGATTGTGAGATTTTTGAGGACATTGACTGTTTTATTTATGTTGTAACTTTGGAGCCTAGAACAACATTTTAAATATTATATGTGTGTGTGTGTGTGTGTGTGTGTGTGTGTGTGTGTGTGTGTCGGTGTGTGTGTGTGTTAAATTCCAAGTCATAATTCCTTTGAGGAAACTTTTTGATAATTTTAAGGAATGGTGTGAAATGAGAATCATGGTCAACCTCTAGTAAGACCATTGCTATTGCAAATGTTCCTTCTGATTTCCCTTGGGTATGTTATTTTCCATGTAAATCTTAATGAATAATACCCCTTTGGTATTGGATCACAAACAAATCGAATCAATTTTCACCCAATGTCAGCATTTGCAAAATGAACTAATAAATACAAGAGGATTCATTGCCATTCCATTGACCTTTTTGTTGCAGACTGCATAAAAATCTCAAGAGCTAGCTTAAAGTTCAATTAATAAAAATTGCACATAATGTACAAGGTTATTTTGTTCTCCATACATTGAGTTTTTCAGTCTGTGGTAGAAACTAATTACTCAACCTCTGTGCAGGAACACTGGATATTTTATCAATGAGTGTCTCCTTATAGAAATCTGGCTTTGGAAAAAAATTGATGAGTGTCTGGCCATCAAAAGGCAGGCATAAAATGATGACATTTTATATTCTAAATACACTAATAAATTTATTACTATCAGGCAAGCAGCAGAAAGTCTGAAGTAAATTTTATATACAAGATTGCATAAATATTCAGGAACACTGTGATTTTGTGGCATTTTATCATTTTCATATAATTTTAAAGGAGACACTCCAAGTATAGGCCTATGAATGGAAACATTGGCAACTATTTTTCTGAAGTGTTAATGAGATACTGTTTCTGACCTTTTAAAAAAGAAATACAAAAGGTTACATATAAAGGAGGAAAACAGAAATAATCATAATAGCATGTACAGTTTTAGCATAAAAGGAGGAAAACAAATAATCAGAATAGCATGTACAGTTTTAGCTTAAGAAGGATAAAAATGTCTTTCTGTTATAAAATCAAGTCACACATTCCATATGTGCATAAAGTTAAAATAGTAAGAATGTTGTAAGTGAGGCACAAAGAAATGAAATGGCTCCTCTATTCTCCCAAATTGTTGTGAATCATCTTTAGTGATTTGCTCCTAGAATAAGTCCAGAGAAAATTGTGAACTTTATACAGATTTTCACATCCTAAGGTAAAATATGAGACTCCTATTATTTACTCATCTGTTTGACAAATATTTATTAACTATTACACATAAGGTTCTGATAATACAGAGATAAAGGATGCACAGATTAATTCTTCAAGGACTTCACAGTACTTGAGAAGACAGATGCAAAAGAAAATTAGGGTACATTTTGGTAAAGACTATGACAGAGACATGCACAAAATTTTATGAGAGCACAAAGGAGGTGTATACAACAGTATCTCAGGGAAAAGTTACAGTAACAGACAGTACCATGCCTCATCTAAATCCCCTGGATTTCAACAGCACATTTGAAATTTCCTAAGATTTCCTTGTGGTTAGGATGAACAAATGTGGGTTGAATAGTTAAGCAGTTTGTTGAATCTGTAGGTGATAGATCTTTCCTACCAAACAGTATTGATTAATGGCTCACTGTAAAACAGCAGGAGGTCCCTGGCTTCTATTATTCTTAAAGGAATTTTTAATGAACTATTTGATGACACATAAGACATATTGAATACATTTGGGAATGACTCTAACTGGGAGTTCTGACAACTATGTTATGTAATTTCGAAAGAGCTTCACAGGCTAGAACAGTGGCTGAAACTGACAATGGAATTTAATGGTAAAAATATGGAGTTAAATTTAAAAGTCCACTAAGGCAATAGAATGATAGAAGGAGCTAGCTATAGTCTTTTAGGTGAAAAGAATCTAGAGTTTTAGCTAAATGAAAGATCACTGTGGATTGTGACTGATTAAAGAAATGTTGCCTGGAACATTACTTGAATCTTAAACTACAACAATAACTCCGTATTTGAGTTTGGGGGAATGCGGCAGTAGTTTGACTTTCTCCAAAATCAAGAACATTTAGTATCAGAGGAGGGAGATCCAGAAGTTATAGGTTCTGAAAATTGTGCTTTATAAAAAGTAGTTGACAAAATTGGAGGTGTTTAGGGAAAGAGAAGATCTAAGAAGCAACTAAAATAACGATTCATTCCATCCATTTATTCAATCTGCAAGTCTTTTTTTTTTTTCTTTGTTTTCTTTTTTTAAGTGTCAGTATGTCAGACGCATGCTGGGAATAGGCAATAACTTAGACAAATAGCCTGCCCCTAGAATCCTCTACTTCAAGTGCAGAGTTCTTAACCTGGAGCCTGTTGGTTGGGGTGGGAGCAAGGGTGGCACGGTATTTTGAAGATCTGTGCTCCTCTGGAAATTGTATGCGTATTTTTTTGTATCTTTGCCTTTTTATATGAAGGTGACTTTCTTAAAATAAATGCTGATTTAAAAATATTTAAGAAGGACTTGTCTAGTGGAAAAATTATATATATTCACAGACATATAATGATAAAATACAAAGTGAATATACATTATGTGGGATACTATACTTAGGAGGAAATTCGAGCCTTATTTTTTATTATCCCCTAGGGAAGACAGAGAGCTCTATCTAAATAGAGCTCATGGAGTAAGAAATTGAACTATGTCCTATATCAAAGATTTTATTTGTTATTGTTTGTTTTTGTAATGTTCATTGAAAGTTATCGATCAACAGTTTTTATGTTTTCACCTTATCTACAGCATCTGTATGCTAAAAGATGCCTCAGACTGTAATATCTACCTCATACATTTTACTCATGAATTCATTCACTCATACAACAATATATATCTTTTTAACTATCTTCTTTGCAGTGCTTTTCAGGTACATATTTAATAAACCCTGACTTGTTTGCTAATTTCCATGGTGTAAATATTCTCAGTAAGGCCAATTCCAAGCTACCTACATATGTCACAAAAAGCAGGATTGGAAGAGAGCACACAACCCACTCTTCTGAGCTTGGGGAGCTGGCTCCAGCACACCACTGCTGCTGTGATTCCCACACTATATTAGGTGCCAGGGTTATAAAGACGACTAAAACTGCTCCTTTTCTCAGTGAAATCCCTTCTAGTGAGAAGAAGAGTATGCATTTGGCTATTCTATTATTATCTTCTATGAATTACATATTCCTTCAGTATGTGTAGCCTAGATGCTGACCTGTGTCTTCTAATTCTGTGCTTTGACTTTGGATCCCTTGGGTAAATTTTGGATAGTCGTGGAAAATGATTTGTCTCTGTGAGCTTCACTTTCTTTATCCCTTATGGGAAGGAGTTCATTCTATGACTGTTGCTTAAGTGCCTAATATGTGCTGGGTGCTCTAACACCAGAGATATTCAGTGAAGAGATGAAATAAAAATTCCTCCCCTCATTGAGCTTATGTTCTGGAAGGAAGAGTTGAAAAAACAAGAAACGAATAAAAACCATATTGTGCTAGATCATTTTGAGCTCCAGCGAAAAAAAGTAAGGAGAAAAAGGGGCTGGGGTAGAGTGGAGTTGCAATTTTCAATAGAGTAGGCAAAGGCCTTGGGAAGGTGAATTTTAAGTAAAGATCTGAAAGAATAAGACACACACACACACACACACACACACACGCCTTAGACAATAACACACTAGACAGAGGAATGGCAAGCGCAAGGAGGCTGAGAGAAAACCATGTCTAGATTCCCACAGGACCTGTGAGGGGACCTGAGCAGTAAGAGTGGACTTAAAGAAGTAAAACTTGTAGACGAGATTAGAGAGATTAAGGGAGTGATGGGACAGATTAGGTAAATTCTTATAAACCTGTGTAAGAACTCCAGATTTTAATCAGTGAGGTAAAAAGTCACAGAAGCCTAGAAGCAGAGGAGAGATATGAGCTGACTTATATTTTAAAATAACCACTCTGCTATGTTGAATATAGTCCACAGAAGGGCAGTAAACTAGTACAATTATTGAGATGAGGGATCCTGGGGGGTTGGATTAGAATGATTGAGGTGAGAAGTAGCAAGATTCTGGAAAACTTGAATTCAGAACAATCTAGATTTGACAGATGGATTGATGGTCTGAGAGAAAGGAATCAAGGAAGCATCCAAGTCTTTTTGCATCTGCAACTGGATGTAGTTGTCATTTACTAAGCTTGCCTGGTTTAAGAGTGATGATAAGACTTTCCATTCTATATATAATAAATTTGAGATATATATTAGACTTCCAAGTAGAGACACTGTATAGGTAGTTGGATATATGATTCACAAGTTTGTAGCAGAAATCCCAGCTAGATAGGTTTTATGAGTCATTAGATTACAGATAATATCAGCAAAAACATATAGTTCTGGACATTATGCTCTTTACAAACATCACATCATGTAATATGACAACAGTTCTACGACCGAGGTACTGCTATAATCCCTATTTTTACCGATGAGGTAAAAGAGAGGTAGACATAGAAAGGTAGAGATAGATCGCTAGCCCATGGTTACACATCTAACAAACTAGTTGAGCTGCAATTCAAAGCCAGACAGCCTGGTGCAAAGGTCTGTCCTCTTAGCCATAATGCCCAACATGAAATTTGATGAAACCACCAATGGAATTACTGCCAAAGGCTGGGGCAGGACAACATACAGAAATTGTAAAGATGAGAAGAACCGGCAAAGTAGACCATAAAAAAAATTGCCAGTGATGTACAAAGCAAACCAGAAATGACAGCATCCTGAAAGAAAAGTGAAGAATGGGTTTGAACTTCTAAAAAGGGACTAACTTTGTCAAATGCTGCTGATAATTTAAATAAATTAGGACTGATACTTTGTCTGAATTCATTAATGTAGCAGCTGTTGGTATGTTAGACAGGAAAAGCTATGGTGAATGGTGGGGCAAGCCTAGTTGAATGTATTCAAGCGAAAGTTGAGGAAAGGAGTCAATCAGGCAATGTAATCATGTCCATAGAGGAGTTTCCTGGAAAGAGAATCTGAGAACTGATATGTGAACTGGAGGGAAATTAGATAATAATAAGTAATTATTGTAAGTATTAAATAAGAAATGAGATTTGCAATGTTTAGAGCTGGGTTTAAACATAGGAGATGCTCTTTAAAGGTGAAGGATCATTCACATTATTTTATGACATTATAGCTCATTAGTGCTTATTCTGTATATACGGGCATGTGATTGAAGGGTTAATAGATGGCTTCACAGATGATGTGACATTTAAACTAGTGTGTAAATAAGAATTTACCACATATCACGAAGAGGACGTAGGTGTTCCAGGCCAAAAGAACAGCCTGAGCAGAAGCATGAGGTGAGAAAGGACATGGAGTGCTATCAAAATTGTGCTACACTTTGGGTACCGTGTACACTGCTCAGGAGATGGGTGCACCAAAATCTCAGAAATCATCGCTAAAGAATTTATTCATGTAACCAAACACCACCTGTTCCCCAAAAACCTATTGAAATAACAACAACAATGACAACAACAAAAACTTGTCTTCCTAGGACACAGGTTTGCATTAGAAAAAAAAAAATGAAGAAAAAAACGTTGTAGTTCCCTCTAGCCTGGAATAGTTTCCAAGAATAGCTTCCCTATTCAGGTGTGTTTTTAGAAGTGCTGGGTTAAGCAATAAAAAAAGCTATTTCTTTATTAAAAAACATTGTCAGAACTTTTTGAGTACAGTAGTTTCTACTTATCCATGAAAGATACATTCCAAGACCCCCAGTGGATGCCCGAAACCACTGATAGTACAAACCCAATATATGCTCTGCATGAATTACTTTTTCCTTCTTCACAATTTCATGGATAGCAGAGTCATTCTCATCATAGGTTGCAACCTCAGCATACGATTTTTAAAATTTCCTTATTTAGTACAGCACTTTCACTTTTTCATTAAAGAAAGTGCTTTATGTGTTCTCTTTGCCGTATCCAAATAGCCAGCATCCTTGTGCTTTGGGGCCATTATTAAGTAAAAGAAGGGTTACTTGAACATAAGCACTGAGATACTGTGACAAGGTCTGATAACCAAGCCAGCTAGCTGCAAAATGACCAACACAGCATGAATACACTAGACAAAGGGATGGCATGAGATTTCATCATGCTATTCAGAACAGCACACAATTTAAAACCTGTGAGTTGTTTATTTCTGGAATTTTTCATGTAATCTTTTCAGATCACTGAGGACCACAGGTAAATGAAACCACAAATAAGGGAGGACTATTGAATATGACATGCAGCGTATCCAAAACTTGTTTGATTTTGGAATCTTTCACAGAGCAGCATCAAATTTGAAGAAACACTGACTTAGATTAAAACATGACATATACATTCCAGCCTCATTAATTTCAGCAAAACTTTCATATCTTTGTCTCGCAGTGTACCAAACTAGGGCTCAGTAGTCATACAGATGTGGATTTTATTTTTGACTCTGCTGCTGTATAACCTGGGGAAAGTTTTTCAACTCCTCTGTCCCTTAATTTATTCATTTGTAAACATTGTAACAGTAATGTATACCTTCCTCTGAAGGACTATTACACAGATGAAGATGGTGTGTGTAAGGTTCTTGGTAATATTTTAAAAGTTCATTTTGTGTGTGTATGTGGATCCATATTCATGCAATAACTTTGAGGCCATTTTTACGCCTGGAAAACTGATGATTATTTGCTCATAAATAATATGGGCATGGAGAAATACATATTTAAATTCTAACTTTTGTTGCAGGGATATTTTCTGTTAAATATTCTACTTCTTAATACAATTTAATTTATTAACTCTTCAGTGTAATTTCTTAACATATGTTGATATATATTGCCAAGATTAGCATATCCCTTTCCTCTGGTCTTAAATGCTTCAATGCCCATACTTCTAGAGGATACTCTCAATCATAGTATCTATATCCTGTCACTCAGGTAGAGATGCCCAAACCACATCAAACTGCATTAGTCACAGGGAAAAGATAAATGAAAGTGTGGAATTATCAAGAGAAAGCTATTTCAACAGGATCATGATCAAAATAAGAGAATCCTATGAAAGAAACGACTTTGCCAATTCATTCACCAATTTAGTAAATATTTGGTAGGCACCTTTAATGTGTCAAGAACTGTGCAAAGTACTAGGGATATGATGCTTAGCAAAATAGATGTCATCTCTGATTTTATGTGGGGAGAACAAGCCCAATGGGAGGATAGATACTAATCACAAAACCTCACAAGTCAATGAGAAATAACAACTGAAATAGTGCTCTCAAAGGAAGGAATAGAGGCTGGGTAAGGTGGCTCATGCCTGTAATTTCAATAGTTTAGGAGGCCAAGGCAGGAGGATTGCTTGAGCCCAGGACTTTGAGACCAGCCTGGGAAACAT
This sequence comes from Pan paniscus, assembly GCF_029289425.2. Taxonomy (NCBI): domain Eukaryota; kingdom Metazoa; phylum Chordata; class Mammalia; order Primates; family Hominidae; genus Pan; species Pan paniscus. The sequence continues at coordinate 116,140,172 of NC_073254.2, read as the reverse complement.
AGCAAGACTCTGTCTCTATGATTTTTTTTTTATTTTTTAATTAGCCAGGCATGGTGGCATGCACCTGAAGTCCTAACTACTCAGGAGGCTGAGGTGGGAGGATTGTTTTAGCCCAGGAGGCTGAGCTATGATTGTGCCACTGCATTCCAGTCTGGGAGACAGAGCAAGACCCTGTTTCCAAAAAAAGAAAAGGGAAAGAATGGTATGAAATGTTATAAAGAAAAATGACGGAATTTGACCTCGCATCTCCTGAATATGGGATGAGAGCTGAAAGATAAGTTATTTAAGAGGAAGAATAGAGCTAAAATACTCCAGAAAGAGGAAATGACATATGCAAAGTCTCGATTGTGAGTTGTGACAAGACACATTCAAGTGTATGAATGAAGAAGTCAGGTGAGGCTGGAGCAGACAGCTAGAAGAAGTATAATATTTGACCATTCCAGAAATGTCAGCAAAAATCAGATGATGCAGATTCCTAGAGTCTGTAGTAAAGAATCTGATATTAATCTTAGGAGTTATAGGAAGCCATTATAATATTTTATTTAGGGAATATACTCTCAACATTCTTTTTTTATATACTTGTGAATATATCTATCAGAATACATAATATAGATTTTTCTTTATTTTTGAATTTCACACAAGTGTATCATAGGATAAGTATCATTCTCCAATTTATTGGTGCACTCAGTATTATGTTTCAGGGATATTCCCATAAAGATTTATACAGCTCTAATTCATTCATTTTACCTGCTGTTTAGATCGATATTGTCAAAATATTCTGGAAATTTTAGTTGATTACAAGGTTTTTCTCTAATCTATTAATCTGATAAATAGATCAATCAATTTTTTACCGTTAAAGTATTATTGTCCATTTGGGATACACCCTACTTGGTCATAGTATACTATTTTTAATTGCACTATTGGTTGTAATTTGACAATATTTTATCAAATATCATTTTTGTATCTATGTTGATAGTAGTATACTAAAATTTGAATTTCTCAAACTGTCCTGATCTAATAGAGTTTCAAGATTATGCTCACATTATAAAATTAGTGTGGAAACTTTATTTCTGAAAATATTTTCTCGCTCAAAATCCTTAAAGATTCAATAAAACTTGCTTGTAATACCATCTGGACTTGGCAAAGCCCCTCCTTACCAACTTTTTATATGGAATATTTCCAAATTGATGAGGAGATTGCAGCAGTATTGCAAAGATCACCTACAAACCCTTCAACTAGTTTCAATTGTTAACATTTTGCCACAGATTTGTGCTCTCACTCTCTCTCTTTCTCACTCAGTCCGTTTCTCTCCTTAACTATCTGAAAATACGTTGCAAGTATTATGACATTTCTCAGCTATATATTTCAAGATGTTCTTAGAAAAAGGGCATTCCTCTACCTGACTGCAATACCATTGTCATACCCATAAAGGCAATGATAATTGCATATCACATAATATGGGTCTCATATGCAATATTTTCACTTGTGTCTAAGATAAAACTGATTTCTTTTATGATCCAAGATATGATAATGAAGATTCATGCATTGTTATTGACTCGTTAGTCTTCTTTAATACAGAAGGGTCCCAATGAATTTATGAGTTCTTCCTTCCTTTGGTTTCTGAAAAATTGAATTTTTAGAAAATAATATTCTAATTTATTTTGTAAAATATTTCAAATTCAGTATTTACCCTTCTCATGGTTAAATTTAGGTTAAACATTTACGGGAAGAATACATAAATAATGCTTTGAACTATTTGGTTTTTTACTTGCATGAGAGTCAAATAATGTCAGGCTCTCCTTCCGTTGGTGAAGTTACATCACTTGCTTAAGAAAGTGATCTATAAGATGTCAGTGTACATATTTCCCATTGCAATTAAAAAGTAATCTGCAGGGTGATATTTGAGATGGGGTAAATAGTCTCCTCCCCACCAGAATATATTCTCAATGGCTTTAACATTTATTGATGATTCTTGCCTGAATCAATTACTATTGCATTAGATATTACAAATTTCTTCTACTTTTGTTAGTGGCATTCAAATTTTAAATGCTTCCCTTTCTCTCATACTTTCCCTTTGTTTGTGTAATCCTATGGACTCCTGCATTTATTTTAATTCAATATCTTATAATAAATTAACATCTTTTTACTTTAGGTGTTTAAATTACATACAAATATGACCAATGGGTGTGGCTGTTGGGGTGTGTATGACTATTATTGTAGTAACTTTTTAAAATAATTGTCTATTTCATACTGTCTCTATGATTTAAAGTTGATCTGTTATGACTATAGTTGCATCGCTTTTTCATTCTTAATATTGTTTATTTTGCTTTTCCTTTTCCTTTTTGCTCAATCTTACCAGAGATGTGTATCTTTTACTTAGCATCAGTTTTTGTCTTGATGATCATGTCAAATATATGTTTTATTTTAGTTTTTAAATTTTAGTTTTATTTTACTATATAAATAGTAAAATTTGAGTTGATATAATTATAAGTTGATATAATTGTTTCCTGCCGCTTATAAAATTGAACACTTTCATCTACTTTTAAAATATATAAATTGTAGTCTATAAGTATTAACTACATCAAGAATTTTTTTCAAAAATTAATATCTCACAAAAAATATTTTAAATCTCTACTGTGATTTCTTCCTTAATTCATAAACAATTGACTTTACAAATTTATTTCCAAAAGTACTTTTTTATTGACTGTGTTCAGAAAAAGTAATGGTAATTTTTGAAATTTATTGATACTATCTTTTTGGTTCAGCCCCCCAAAAATCGTATGTATGTTTCATATACGCATGCTTGAAAATAATGTTAACTCTTTCTTATGGGCCGTAAGCACTCTATATGTCCATTGGTACTTGTATTGTTCAAACTTATTAATTTGGGGGGTTTTCCATAATTTTATAGAAGTGTGTTAAAATCTCCTCATATCTTTGTATTTTTGTCAAGTCTTCCTATAATACAACCATGTTTTCAGGTTCTTTTCAGAATTATACAGGCTTATGTTTGATTTATTGTCCTAGTGCATTGTTCTTTCTGTGATTACCAAATATTCATCATTATACATACAAATTATTTCTACCTTAAACTGTACTTACCTTGCACTAATAATGCAATGCCATATGGGTATTGTGGATTTAGAGACCACACTTTTATAGCTTAAAAGCGCTGTTATGATTCCTTTTTTCTCCACTCATAGCCTGGTTACTTCTTTGTGTTGGTAGGGCAGTATTTCAATACAAGTTATTGGATAGAAAGGCGTTCATGCCTCCTGTCAATATGCTGAAAGCTTAGTTCAGCTCCCCATCTTACTCTGGGGTGAGATCAATGTATACTGTTAGTGACTCAGATTATTGTTGTACTTTTTGGTCACAATGCAGGAATATGGATCAGATCTACCTTCTAGCTGCGACAATAACAAGAAGTAGGAAAGAAAATACATCAAACAACAATTTTAAAGGTTGGTTGTCTGGCAGCACACGTTCTTTGAGATGCAAACAAGCCCTATAACTTCCCCAGATTCCTGACAGGTTGGAGATTTTAGGCTGCAGCTCAGGGAAAGGGACACCAGGTGGAGCCTGATTGCCTGCCAGAGTTGAGAAGACAAATGTTAGGAACTCAAGGAGGCTAGCAGGGTAGAATTCTCAGGGGAAAGTATCCAGACAGTTCCACAGTAAGTCTCTGGATATGTGCAGAAGAATCTCTTTGGCTATTTAGCTGAGTATTAATCAGCAAATGTGTGTATGAAAACTAACCATGATGAAACAAAACTACCAAAATGAAGAAAAGGAACAGCCCTTCAGATCTCACATATGGCCAGGAATAGTTATAGTTTGTATTCCAATCAAAGAGAGTAAACAATTCTCATCATTCATGGAACATCAAGAAGAGTATGTAGAAGAGTAATGGGATCAAAATTAATCCTTGAATTAAGGCTGCTCTGATTTTACCTAATGAAACCAAAAACAGTCCTCGAAAGGAAATGGTCAAAGCTGTTTATAAGTAACTTAGCTGTGCCCAATAACAAAGCTAAAAAATGTTAGAGATACGCAAAAATATCCAGGATCCATCAAGGTAAAATTCACAATATATGACATTCATTTAAAAAATAGCCAGTCATGCAAGGAATTGGAAAAATAAGCAGTTAAGCAATACTTAGATATAGACTACAAGAAGGTAGCAAAAGGTCTGGGACATGAAGAGTATTTTTGAAAGACTCATTTTCAATTCTAAATATAAAACTATAACTTATGAAATTAAGAAATACAATAAATGAAATTAACCACATATTAGACCCTGCAGAGACAGGCTAGTGAAACTGATGATAAGACAATAGAAACTATCCAATATGGAGCACGCGCGCGCACACACACGCACACACACAGAAAACAAACAAACATACAGCTATGGGGAAATGTCAAACCACATACAGGTAATAATAGGACCCCTAAAAATTGGGAGAAAGAAGACAAAAGTGTTTAAATAAACAAAAGTTTAAAATTGTTCAAATTTGATGAAAGCTATAAATTTAAAGAACCAAGAAGTTCAATAAACTCCAAGCACAAGAAGCATTAGGAAACTATACCACAGCATATCATAATAAAATTGCTTTAAAAATGAAATAAGAACATTTTATTTTTTTATTTTACATTTATATTTTTTATTTTTTATTATACTTTAAGTTCTAGGGTACATGTGCACAACGTGGAGGTTTGTTACATAGGTATACATGTGCCTTGTTGGTTTGCTGCACCCATCAACTTGTCATTTACATTAGATATTTCTCAAAGCAGCCAAAGAAGAAGACATATTATGTAATATAGGAAATAAAGATAAGAATGACAGCATATTTCTCATCAGAAACAATGGAAGCCAAACAACAGCAGGGAAACATCATTAAAGTACTGAAAAACAGAATTGCATAGCCAGTGAAAATGTCTTTGAAAAATAAAGACTTTCTCAGACACATACAAGAGCTAATAAACATTAGCAGGCCTCTATTACCAGATATGTTAAAGGAAGCCCTTCAGAAGAAATGATCCTTGTGGAAACATGGATCTATGCCAAAGAGTGATAAGCACTGGAAATGGTAAATATGTGGTTAAAAGCAGAAAAAGTGTTTTCTCTATATCAGAACATTTACTGTTTAGAGCAAAACCAAAAGCTATATTGTGGGGTTTACAACTTCTACGTAACATATTTAGAGGTAAAATGTATGATAATAGCACAAAGATTTGTGGGGAAGGCCGGACGTGGTGGCTCACCCATGTAATTCCAGCACTTTGGGAGGCCGAGGTGGGCGGATCATGAGGTCAAGAGATCGAGACCATCCTGACCAACATGGTGAAACCCCGTCTCTACTAAAACCACAAAAATTAGCTGGGCATTGTGGCACGCGCCTGTAGTCCTAGCTACTCAGGAGGCTGAGGCAGGAGAATTGCTTGAACCCGGGAGGCAGAGGTTGCAGTGAGCTGAGATCATGCCACTGCACTCCAGCCTGGTAACAGAGTGAGACTCTGTCTCAAAAAAAAAAAAAAAAAAATTTGTGGGGAAAATATAAACCTACTGTTGCAGTGTTTTCATGACATATGTAGAGTGCTATGTTACTTGGAGGTAGACTATGATAAGTTAAAAATATACACCACAAATCTGAAACCAACACCAACAAATAACTTTAGGTAATAAGCCAATAATAGAGATAAAAGAGATAAGAAAAATATTCCAATAATCCAAAATAAGGCAACTCTTGAATTTCCTTTTTGGCTCTGTAAGAATGTCATTTTCTTTATCTAAAAACCAGGTCTAGATTTTTAAAAACAAGTACAACAGGAAGAACAAAAGCTAAGAACTGGTCTTCACCCATATGTGTAACATTTGTCTCCTTGCTGATCCCCATGTGTTGAGATGGCATGTGTTCCACTGACTATACAGGAGGCACAGGTGCTAACCGAAAATTGGCAGGCTGCACACTCCTGAATTGCAGGAAACCTATTCTCTGTGACAGCAGGGTCCTGATATCATCCTGTGCCTTTTAATACCTTAGTTCAGACAGTATCTTCCTTTAGTGTGAGGACAAAAAAGAGAGGCCAACCAGTGGAAAATATTAACTAACTGAGAAAATGCAAAGGTGCATGGTAGATAATGAGTTCTTAGTTAAGATTAAGGATTACACACAAAGGCAAGAACTCTGTTGTCAAAGCCAGATTTTTGATATGAAGAAAAAAATAAACTTGGATTCCTATTTCATATTGATTACAAAATTAAAGTCCAGTATATTCCTGATTATGAAAGGGAAAATCATATAGCTAATGGAAGAAAATATAGGAGAATATCTTTGTGACTTTAAGAAGGAAAATACAGGAGAATATCTTTGTGACTTTAAGATGGGGAAATATTTCTTAAGCATTACATATAGTATAATTTAAAGATGAGAAATGAGTTGATTCACTATATCAAAATGAAGAATTTCTGGTAAAAGACAAAGTTAATGAATAGGGGACAAACTGAAGGAAAATAACTGCTAGGTGTAAAGCTGACAACAAATTGATAAGCAGGAAAAATAAACCAAAGCTTTGAATCAGAAATTAAAAGAAAGGTAGACTGCATAGCTAGCAAATATGTGGATATAAATGCAAACGGAAGGAACACTGCACATGTTAAATTTCAAAACTGGAAATCTGAAAACACAAAGTGTTGGCAATAAAGTGTGTAGACAGGTACATTTATGCGGTCTGGAGAAAAGTCTGGTTAGTGTTAATGTGAATATGTGCAGCCTGTGATTCAGAGTACTCTCTGCCTTGGTTTACCCAGGCTCTGGTTCATGATGTTGTCATGGCATAATTATTAATAATACCCTCTTCCATTCTTAAAATTAGTTTAGTGTGGAGGATAAATTATACAATTGTCCTACTGATGAATAAGTAATTTTACATCCAATTTTCACAGAGAAACTTTCATATAGGCCCACAGGAGGATATTTACCAATAAACATAACAATGTTGTTTGTGTCAGTTGGAAAGCTGGGTATCCATTTCCAGAGGAACGACTAAATAATACTTGAGGGATGCAAGGCATGAACTACTATAAAGCAATTAGAAGCAATGAAGTAGAGTACATTGTGGAGATAGAATTAATTTATAACTATGCTGAAAAACTCTATATTTCCAGGGCATTGAATGTTTGCATTTGACCCTTGGCCAAGATAAGGGAAGTTGAATTTATGATGTGTTGAGAACCTCCAGGGTAAGTTTTTTTCCTTATGACTGCATCTAGTCCACTGGGGTTTGACAAACCTGGCTTGTTTATTTAGCCAAAAAGACAAAGAAAGGTTTCCCAGGAAACTTATATTTTGCCATAGTTTGAATGTTTGTGTCCTCCAAAAATGTTGAAATCCTAAACTTCAAGATAATGGTATTAGAAGGTGCGGCCTTGGAAAGGTGATTAGATTGTGAGTGCTCTACGCTTGGGAATATCATTAGTGCCCTTATAAAAGAGACCACAAAGAGCTAGCTAGTCTCTTTCACCATGCAAGGACGCAGCTAGAAGCTGCCATCTATGAGGGAAGAGGGCCCTTATAGATTATAGACATCAACTCTGCTGGCATCTTGATCTAGAAATTCTTAGCCTCCTGAACCATAAGAAATACATTCTTATTGTTTATAAGCTACACAGTATGCTATTTTGTTGTAGCAGCCCAAATGGACTAAGACATCCTTTGAGCTATGCCAGAAATGGTGCCCTGTACATGGCATATCTTTGGAATCTCTAATGTTTGCCTATACACTTTTTCTTTTGCTGTACTGTATTTTTAAAAAAAATTAAATAAAAGCCTTATGCGAATATGTTCTGTGGAGCCTGATAAGTCCTTTCAAATAGTCAAACTGGGAAATACATACATTTAGCAATGAGGATAGAAATTATTCAGTAAAACAAGAAACTGAACAAAACAATACTTTATGACACTCGGTGCATCATAATATCCTTTATATAAAATAATTAAATAATAGACACACACGAAACATAGTATATTTTGCAAGGATTATATATATAAACAGGGATGTATATCAAACATTAGAGTAAATGTCTATGTGGAGTGAAGACATACAAATGGGAATCAGTAATGAGAAGTTGGGACTGAAGACCATAGTGTGCTAAGTAATGCAACTATCAGTATCCAAGGCTTCAAAATAATTTCTATTTCTAATTTGTATGTCAAGATCTTGTCCACAAGATTTATAGGTTTTATGGCTCATATACAGCTAGTCCCCTTAGTCTAATTTCTATGAGACACATTTACTGTGTTGCTAATTTGCTAATAACTGAGTATTCGAACAGTCAGTCACAAACGTGTGTGTGAGAAAATTAACTTCACACTCTGAAAAACTACCAGTCAACTTTAAGGTAAGTCATTTAAGCTCTAGCTTTAATAGAATTAGAGATAAACCTGGGATATTTAGATATATATTTGTAATTGACAAGAGTGATTTGGGACAAAATTGAAAACTGAAATTTTTTGTTTTAGTTTTTTATCCCAAAATGCTTTCTTCTTAGAGCGCTTTCTGTAGCTTAAAAAACAACATAACACTTATAAAAAGTGCCAGATGGTCTTTCCAGGAAATTTAAGATCTTCTCTTTGATGGAATTCTTTGGAGAATCAACTCAAAATTATTTTAGTTGTTAAAAGGAAATAAAGAGATATGATCTTCTAGACAGTCTGACTTTTAGTGTGATAAGTCACTTTAGTCTATCTCTCTCTCTGTTTTAATTTTCAAGATTCCTAAGCGCCTTCTTGTTAAAAATAGTTCATTGTTATGGCTAGAATTAAGAAGATGCCCCAAATCTCAACTAAATATCTACTAAATTGACAAGTACATTCTGAAAGGTTAAGACCTAACTCAGGGAGTTATCATATAATGACATGTGAGAAGGAATGTTTTCTCAAATTATTAATGTTCACCTTTTCTATGCTTGACACAAGGAAGACACTCAAGAAATAGTCTTGAAGACACTCAAGAAATAGTCATCAAGAATAGATGAAAGAATACATGCATGAAAATAAACAGATGCTTAGATTAAATAAGAGAAATGCTATTATATCGAACGCAGTACTTAAAATATTTGAAGGGTTATTATGCTAAAAGGGTGAATTTCTTTTTTATTTATTTCTTTTTATTTTGGAGGATCTGGCAGTCAAAGCTCAGATCAATAAATGGTAACTCAAGAGAAGCAGAGCTTAGTTCAGTATGACGAACTGTACTTGACAATGGAATGGAAATCTGAGAAGAGGGTGTGGTGCCAGCTGCTGAAGGGGTTTAAGTGGAACTCTTAACACTCAAGAAAGCTGGCACTCAAGAAAGATGCAATAGAGAGGCTAGAACATTGGATGAAAGGTAGAACTAGGTGACCTGTGATCAACAATATCATTCTATGCTATGTTCAATGATAACTTGTAAGTCAATGCATCCAGAGAACAGAATAGAATAAGTAAATGGTCAGCAGTCCCTTTAATATTATCTGCTACTTATAAATAGTCTTTGTTTTGCAACTCCAAAATTTTGGCCTATGCTGATTAATTATTAGCCAATACAATCTATCTATTTGTGAGAAAGACAGAGCCCTTATCTTGACTTACACATTCAGAAATATTAATACATGTGACTCACCTCTTCATTCATTCATTCAAGTTTTTTAAGTGCCCACTTTGTTTTAGACACTGGTGATTCAGTGTTGATAAGAAAACACAAAGTTTCTACTCTTAGAAAACTGAATTCTGGTGAGAAAAGATAGGTCACAAACACATCAAAGAATAAGGAAATATAAAATGTTCAGTGTGTGATAGTAAGGAGAATGGACTATAGGAAGACAAAAGTAAAACAGAGAACCCAGTTAAAAAGCTACTGTCATTTTCCAGCTAAAAAAATTTTTGAAGAACTCTCATTTCTAAATGAAGCAGCCAGAAAATATATCCCTTATGGTTAATGTAGCCAAGAACATAAAGTATCTAGAAACAAATAAACAAATAAGTAGGTAAATCCAATGCACAAAGCTCTTTCTTGAGAAAATGATAACAATTTACTAAAAGACATTAAAGAAATCCCCAGTAAGTTAGAGTTGGAGAAGTATAACATGTTTTTGAATGGAAAGGCTGAATATATTAAAGATGCAATTTCTCCAAAAAATAGTAGATAGGTTCAATGTAATTGTTTAAAGATTTTAAGAAAATTGAAAACTAATTTTTAAAATGCATATAGAAGAATAAAGGGACAACACTAGCCAAGACTCTCTGCTAAATAAGGGACAACACTAGCCAAGACTCAAGTATCAGATGAAGAAATTTGCTATACAAAACATCAAAGACATATTATGAAGCTATTGTTATATAATGCAGACAATGTGGTATTTGGAATAGGCAAATAGCCAATGGCAGAAATAGTTTTAAAATAGACCCACTCATGTATGGAATCTCTCTATTTGTTATACTGCTGGTCATCAGGAAATAGTATGCTATTTAAGGTGCCGGGATCTGGATATTGTTTGGAAAAAAAAATGAAAGTAAATCTCTACATGTGTCATTTTCAAAGCTTGTTTTAAGAGGTATTAAATATTTAAATGTGAAAGGCAAATTTTAAAAGCTTTAGAGGACAATATAGAAAAATATCACCGCACTTCAAGGGTTGAAAAATTTCTGCTAAAGAATAATAAAAAAAATCCAAACTCAAAAGGAAAATATTGATATATTTACTTAAAATAAATATTTTATTAACTGAATATGCCATAAAAAGAGTAAAAAGTCAAGACCTGAACTGGAAGAAGGTATTTATAAAAGTGGATTAAACAAATGACTATAGTGTTGAGAATACAGAATTTCTCCAGATCAATAATTACAAAACAATCAATAAAAATATGTTTAAATGACCAAATGTACATTTCAGAGGAGAGGAAATATAAACAGCCATTAAGTAAAGAAAAATTGCTCAACTGCATTAGCAATCAGGAAAACAAAAATTTATAATAACAAAATGATGCCTCCTTACACTCCACAGACGGACAAAAATTAAAAGTCAGAGACAATAATGAGTATTGGTGAGGGAATGGAGAAAGTGTAATGTTCAACCATTGCTAATGTGAGTGTAAATCAGCACAAACACTTAATAATTTGCCATAATCTATTGCATTTGAACATGTGGAAATCTCAACTTTGTTCTTCTACTCTAAATATGTACTTTGTAGAACCTCTCGCACATACTTACAATAGACTATACCAGAATGTTTGTAGTAGCATTGTTTTTAATCCAGAAGGACAACAATGAAACATCAAAAAACCACAACCATCATCTTGGAAGCCATTCAAATATTTACCCATATTAGAATTTATATATACATTGTAAGATAGTAAGACAATTGCCTAATGTAGAACAGTAAAAACAAATGAACTACAAATAGACACATCAGCATAGGTGAATCTACAATCAAGATGTGGAGAGAAAGGAGTAAATTGCAGAAAAATATATACAATACTACTTCATTTAAGAAAAATTCAAAGACAATCAAAACTAAAAAATGTATTATCCAAGAAGGGTGTGTGTTTGTGTGTGAAAGAATACTTTTTAAAAAGTAAGAAAATGAAGAACATGTGAATCATTGCAAGAAATGGATGGCAATTTAATTAGCATTTAAGGAGCCTCAAAATTATTGATATTGTTTTATTTCTGGTGTTAAATATTCATTGAAAAATATTCCTTAAACTTTACATATACTTTTTATGTTTCTTTCATGAAATATTTTACAGATATTATAACTAGTAAAAATAAATCCTAGTGTGAATAGGATTTTAGCAATGGAGATGGAGAGAATAGACAGATTTCAAACAATTTTTGGTGTTATTGCTGGTAAGATTTTATGATGTGTTGCATGTGCATAATGAATGAAAATGTGATATTATAAATTAATCTGAAGATTGTGCTTTCAATAAACAGGGTACATGTTGTTGCTAATTCTTTAAATAAATATGTTTACCAATGAAATAAGAGCTCGAATCTGGACTTGCCATTTTTGAGATGTATAATAGACATACCCAAGAACATCTCAAGTTGACAGTTAGATATATGCATTTTGAAATAAGGAGATATACCAAGGCTGATGATACAAATTTAGGCACAAATGGCATACAGATGGCATTCATTTTAAACCATGGAACTGGATATGACCACTTTAGGAAAGACTGTGGATTGAAAGGGAAGAAGGTACATGGTCAAGACATGATTTTTCAAATATTAAAGTTTGAACAAATGAGTTATTTACATTTTAATCATCATTGGAACATTTAAATACCTTATTTTTATCATACTTTTCCCAATATAGTGTTTTATTTGTAATAACTTACTTCAAATTCAGTTTTGAAATAGGCAGAGTATACATACATTTAATAAGTAGGCAAAGACATTTTTGTTTTTGCTTCACTTCAGTTCTTTCTTCTTTCACTAAATTGCCTAAGGCATAGAAAAATGTACCTTAAAATTTCATTTTATTGATCTCTTCACTCCTCTTATGTAAAGTCTACTAAAATAAGTCCTAGATTCTAGACAATTATTAAAGAAGTTATTTATAGCTACACTTTTATATCCTCTTACAAATAACCATTGAAAAAATTATTATGTCATTCTTTCTGGCTTTTTTTTTAGAAACACAATTAAGCTTTATTTGTGAGAACTACTGAGAAATAGATCATAGAAACTAGCAAAAATAAAATGTTGAATACTGGTTTGATGAATATTTTATTCATCATGATTTGTTCAAATATAACTTCTTAAAAAGTGCAAAGTCACAAATATATATGAATTTGTATTTCTTCTGATATTTAATGTCCTGAGTTTATTCTACTTCTTCAAGTACAAAGCAATAATATTGTCAGATACATTGTTGTAAAGGCAAAGACGATATTTTTGGTGAGAATCATTATTGTTTTCCATTCTTTTAAAGCTATATCCATTTTTATTTTCCCCTAGTAAACTTTTATTTTCTTAGAGTTTATTAAATTTAGCAAGTAGTTTTTCCTATGCTGTTAAAATACATCATTGTCCTGCCAATGGACTTTGATAGCTAACATTGTAGTAGAGTTCTTATTTTTTTCACAAAACTATTAAAAAATATGAAAGTTTTCAGTTCCGATTATCTTGCTTTTTCTGATGGAGGTGATTTTTTTACACTAGAAACATATTGTAGAACAATAGGATTATTATCCTAAATGTCCTCAGAAACATTTTGTCTCATACATTAGAAGACAAACTGGTGATGCCAATATCGAGAAGACTAATAAAACAATATTCCATTAAAAATGATATATTAATCTCATGCATTTATTTTCTTGCCTTTCAACAACCTTACCAAAATGACTGTAAAGGAATAATATGTCTTTAAATACTCAAGGGGAATGGGAAACAGAGAGGAATATCAGCACCTGAAAGATTTCAACAATTTCAGGGGGAATCAGAAAGCAAATGAAAGAATAGTAACTGACTTAACTTCGAGAGTAGTAACTGACTTCAGATGCCACCTAAATACCTAGAGAGAGGGAGAGTGACAAGAAACTAGTCAATATAGCTGTGGTGTCCAAAAAGCTCAGTATTTGAAGGCACTGAGTGTTGTGGAAATTTAAAGTTGTTGAAAATGGAAGGTTGGTCGAAGGAATGCATATAAATCTGGTGTTTCCTAGTCTCCCTTCCCCACCTTTAAAAATGTACAGGGAAAAAATCTTGAATATCTATTTTCAAGAGAAATTAAAACATGGTGCCTCTGAACATGGGCACGTATGAAGAGGAGTAAAGAAATAAAGTGCAGATCAGAGCCAAATACAGGAAGGCAGCAAGGATCTGAAAATGAAATGGTGGGACTCTTTGAGCCCAAAACTCTAGCCACAGGAATATATGTTTAAATAAGAAGATTAAGGAGTCTTCTTTTCAGAAACAGAATCGTTGGCGGCAGGGGCAAGGAGAAGCAAAAGCCTAAATATTGATGTCTCCCAATGAAAAAAGACCAACTCACTGATTAATCACGGTAAATGAAATATATCTAGCAAATTGCACCTAATGCATAAAGAGCTTCAATTAGTTTTGTTTGACCTTTGTTTAATTATGAATGCCTAATTAACGATCATGAAAAATTTGGTTAAGACTCTAATATGGGCCGGGTGCGGTGGCTCAGGCCTGTAATTCCAGCACTTCGGGAGGCCGAGTCGGGCTCATCACGAGGTCCGGAGACAGAGACCATCCTGGCTAACACGGTGAAACCCCGTCTCTACTAAAAATACAGAAAATTAGCCGGGCATAGTGGCAGGTGCCTGTAGTCCCAGCTACTCGGGAGGCTGAGGCAGGAGAATGGCGCGAATCCAGGAGGCGGAGCTTGCAGTGAGCCGAGATCGCGCCACTGCAGTCCAGCCTGTGGGACAGAGCGAGACTCCGTCTCAAAAAAAAAAAAAAAAAAAAAAAAAAAGAAGAAGACTCTAATATGAAAGAAAGAGATCAAAACAAGCACACTGTAAGAAGGTTCATAAGAGGAAAGGTGTATTGAATATCTGAGCTATAAAAGAAGATGTATCTCTGAAACAAAAGCAGAATTATATGAAGCCAGAGCAGCCAGAGAGCAAGAAAAAGCTCATGGAAATATAACCAAAATTAAAATTCCAGTAGAAAATTTGAAAAACACAGTTGAGGAAATCTCCCGGAATGTAGAAAAAATTGAAAGGGAGAAAGTTGTAATGAAAAAATTACAAGTAGAGTCAATTCTGAAGGTCCAACATGTCATTCATATGCATCCCGGAAATAGAACACAGAGGAAACAAGTTAAAAATTATTTTAATAAACAAGAATAAAATAACTAAGATCATGACTGCAAGTGCTCACTGAATACCTAAGAAAGTAACGTTGTAAAGAAACTCTTACAGTGTGCATCACCTTGAAATTTCAGAACGCTAGGGATAAAGAGCAAATAATGGAGACTATAAAGTTGATGTGGAGGCAGATCACATAAAAAGGAACAACCAAAGGAATATTCTTAACCACAAAACACTGGCTATTAAGCATTGACTACATTATTAGTTGAGTGTGAGGTTAGAATGAGGATAGATTAAAGTTGATATCACATAAAGACTCCAAAGTGTATTTTCATGTGTTCTTTCAGACGTTATTGTAGGATATGCTCCAAAAAAGCAAGAGAGAAAACCCAGAAAGAGAACTCAGGAAACAATAATCCAGCCAACAAAGAGCTGTAGGGAATCTACAGAATGATCACTGCTTGCTGAGACTAAAGAACAATCAATCCAGATGGAAAAAGGGTGGAGAGCTCCAGTAGGAGATTTTACAAGGTGAGAGGAGGGGGAAGAAGCCGATAGATTACCAGATAATTTTGAGTTTTTAAAAATTACATTAAAAGGCTTTTGATAGTTTGGATAAACTATGGAAAAATAGGAACAGTTACGTAGAAAACCATGCACATTAATAAAGAAAAAGAAATTATTAACTCCAAGAACAACATGAAGTTGTGTAAGAAAGAATAGTAGAGAATTTAGATCAAAAATGAGTACCTACACAATCCTAATAATATATAAACTGACTGAAATTTCTAATATTCTTAGTTTATGAGATTGGGTAAAAGGGATGTGTATGTGTGTGTGTTGGGGGAGCAACTGTGAGGATCCTAACGTCATTACCATAACACAAAGTCAAGAACAACAATAGCATTGATTAATGAAGTCACAACATCATAAGAAAATTATACCAGAACCATGTCTGCATTTGTGTATTTGTGAGTATAGTGTCTCTGAGGTGTCAATCTGGGGGAAGGCAAGGGCTGGGGAGGGAATGGAAGTGTTTCTTTACTAGACTTTTTGTATTATTTAATGGTTTTATGCTTTTGAGCATATTGCTGATAAAAATTTTGCATATTCATAAAATAATGAAGAGAGGCATCAGTGAACTAATAATCAAAGTTTTCTTATTACAGTCTATTTGTTTATCTGATATATAAACTTCAAAAAGTGTTCCAATTTGTAAAACAAGACCAACAACATTTGCAGCCGAGTAGTTCATGTGGTATAGTTGAGAACTAAATAACTACTCTTAGAAACGTGTCAACTGCCCAGAGGAAATAACACTGCAAACATAAAACAGTGTTATAACATGCCTATGTTAACTTTGAATTTTATTAGGAGTTTAATATTTATATTTCTATGTATCAAACAGTATAATACATTGACAATAATTTAAATTATTTACTTTATACTTAAGAAGCCAATGCCAAGTATATATGTTGTTCTCAGCAGTTCCATTTTCAAATGAAAGAAATCAGATGACTTTGTCAGTTTTATCTCACATGGCGAAATGCTAAATAAATTATTTTAATGGGCCTAACTATTTTAGGTGAAAACTCAAAAAGCATGTGGATATTTGTCTCCTTGGATGAAGGAAGGCTGCAATTTATATTCACAAAGCAATATAAATTAATTCAACAGCCACTTGAAAGCCTTCAGGTAATTCCCAGATTACCCGCAAGGCTGTCTATCAAGTGAACTTGCAGTTCTTAACATTGTGTAAAGATATCTTAATAATCACTATTAATATTTCCTCCTTTATATCCCAGCCCGAAATAGTCTTCCTATATTTCCTTAAATCTTGACATCAAGTTATAAAGTACCATTTGGTGTAGAAAATGCAAACATGCAAGCATTCTTTATGTAGTATCAGCTCCTAAAGAAAGGGCCTGAAAATCTGGGCTATTTCTGAATTCCATGGATATGTTACCCACAGAGAAACTGACTGCCCTGAGTCACAGCTCACTTCAGACCACTTGTCCAGTCATTTCATTATTTATAGTAAATAATAGGCTGGTGACATAGTCTGAACAATGCAGCTTGTGTAACTATCCTTTCTGGTATGTTTTAAGAGGTGGAAGAACAAAGCCCACTCTAACAACAGGCTATTTGGGGATATAAATATTTGTTAATACCTACTGCAAAACACGTACGAGGGGAAAAGAAATGTCATTCTTTTACTTATGTACGTATTAAACTTTAGAATCCTCCAGGCCTCTTTCATTGACCCATTGTCAAATCGGTCAGTGAACTTAAGTTGACATAAAATTTAAGGAATCAGCTGATATTAATTTCAGCTGATGAAGCACTAGCCTGAATAAGACAGGCAGTTTTAAACATCTAAAGGTTTAAAATGTGTACTGATTTCCATTAGATTCAGTTATACATTCATATTATAAGAAGATCCAAGTCCGTATAATTTTCCTTTCAAAATATAATGAAATGAATGAATTATTAAAAGTTAAGGAAATAAAAAGTTATACATAAGTAACTTGAGTTTGTATATATGTCAAACCTGCTTTTGCAAGAAGGAGAACTAGTATATATACATATATATTTGTCAGGAAAGTGAGATTCATTTCTGAAGCACAACATTTCCATCATTTTCTTACAGATGCTAAATATGAAATGGTGCAAAACTAAAATTTAGGATTCCATGGTTTCTCAAGTTTTCTTGGTATCAAACCCTGGTCGAAGGCTTTGTTTCTGATGTATGCAAAGGGAATGTGAAACTTTGATTTTTCCCCTACTGTTTAAAGTCTTCACTATTACTAGTTTCAAACTTGGCTCCTAACACAACAAACTTTTTGTTGTATTTCTGATTTATGTGCTATAGTAGCTTTCTGCTAGTAACTGACAAAGCAGAAATACACACACACACCTACACGCACACGCACACACACATCTGTATAATACATAGGTGTATTGCCTAAAAACTAAAATCAGGCCCAGTGTGCTGGCTCATGCCTGTAATCCCAGTGCTTTGGGAGGCCAAGGTGGAAGGGTTGCTTGAGGCCAGGAGTTTCTAATGAGCCTGGGCAACACAGTGAGACCTCTGTCTCTACAAAGAATTAAAAAAAAAAAAAATCGCTGGCCATGGTGGCGTGAGCTTGCAGTCCTTGCTAACTCAGGAGGCTGAGGCAGAAAGATCACTTGAACCCAGGAGTTCCAGGATGAAGTGAGCTGTGTTCATACCACAGCACTCCAGCCTGGGAGACAGAATGAGACCCTGTCTCTTAAAAAAAAATAATAATTAAATTAAAACTAAAACCATCTAATTACTTTATTGCCTATATTTTATACAGTGACAATATTTGATTGTAACAGCAAAGTTTTAGAGATAAAGGTAATTTTTCTTCTAAAAACTATAGTTATATAGGTGACCATATTGCTTTTAAATGACCTTATTTTTGAACCCCAATGTTCAAAAGAACAATGAGACTCCAAAATATTCTTTAGGAAATGTCCATGAAGTATGAAGTGAGAGCAGTTATGATCCTATCCCTTTAACAAAGAAGAAAAGGGACATGCCAGAAGACTAATTTTAGTTTCTTCCAAGAGCCTTATTATTAAACAAAAATCTGACTCCTAACTATATATTAATAAACTTGGCTTCTTCAGGAAATTCATGTCCAAACTCAATATTACTTTCATTATACCATTTGCTTTCTTCCCAAGAAATGACTGGGAAGAAAGTCATTGCAAGACCCTATTCTTCTAGCTCTGCTTGTAAATGCTGTGTTTTATTTTTTAACAAACCAAAGAAAACAGACATCATCACATTTTATGTAAACGGCTGTGCTAATAGGCCACGTGCAGCTGCCAGGCAGGCTACATTCTCAGGGATGGGGACACTGTGGATATTGTTTGGTGCAGTACAAATTTTATGTTAAAAACCAACTACTGCTAATATTCGCTGAGATAATAAAATAACAGGTTTTTAGAACTGGAATCATCTGGGCTAATGGTTTGCAACCTTCTCACTAGTAGATATTTTGTATTATTTTAATTGCAGGCCCTAAATTTTAAAAGATTTTAAATCAGTAAACAAGCCATAGTTATACTGTTATTTTGTAATACTGAAAATCTAAATGGAATTTTAGTTTAGTTTGAAAACTCCATTACTACCTGTGGGGATTCAAGTTGGGAATGAATGAATGAGTCTTTCTTCATTCCACAGATGACAGATGTTGTGTCAGGATGAGGGTTGTACAAGGTTACACAGCTAATGAGAGGCAGCACTGGATATAGAACAATTTATAAGGAGGGAAACAATTTGTTAAAGCACCATCTTGGGCCCCTCATTAGCATCTCGCGCCTTTAATGTTTCTGTTCCCCATTGCCCTTTCAAGCCTCTATTCTTCTAGCTCTGCTTCTCATGCTGTGCTAAGATTTTAATTAATAGCAAGATACTGATAATATTCAATCCATTTCTCAACCTGACCTCACTCTTGATATTTAGACCTGCTTATCCTATATCCTATTGAATACTACACACTCACTGGCCTTTAGGCCTTTACTTGCGTTGCATGTTTATCAGTAATACCATCCTTTATCTTTTCAATGCTTTTTTTTTTTTTTTTTTTTTTTTGAGACAGAGTCTCACTCTGTCGCCCAAGCTGGAGTGCAGTGGCATAATCTCAGCTCACTGCAACCTCAGCCTCCTGGGTTCAAGCGACTATTCTGCCTCAGCCTCCCGAGTAGCTGGGACTACAGGGGTGTGTCACCATGCCTGGCTAATTTTTGTATTTTTAGTAGAGATGAGGTTTCACCATATTGACCAGGCTGGTCTCAAACACCTGACCTTGTGATCCACCTGTCTTGGCCCCCCAAAGTGCTGAGATTATGGGCATGAGCCATCACACCTGGACAATGTTTCTTCTAATGACAGTTCAAATCTCGTCTTCTCTGTGAGACATCTGATTTCCATCCTCCCACTATATCCAGGTAGAAATAACATGGTGTTCCCTGTGCTCACATTACAAGTCAGAGCATTTGTTCTGTTTTCTGATTGTTTGTTCATGTGTATCTCTCCAGCTAGATGGAAAGATTCCTAAAGGTAGCAAGAGTGTCTGCTTCTTCTCTGTAACTCCAGTGCCCTACATATGCTGGCTCTGACATATGCCTGTCAAATAAGGCTTTATGTATGGTGCATAATTACTATCTGCTCAATATACTGGAAAGTATCCATTAGCCACATTTACTCATGCTTAGAGTAACTATAAACTTTACATAGCTATGTTTGTGCAATTTTTATTTACATCAAAATACTTCAGTTAAAATATAGCACAAAATGACAAACTTTAAAAAATCTTCTTTTACTAATGAATTAACCAGTGAACTTCATTATTCAGATAGAAAAAAAAGTTGCCTTTTTCTATCTGAATAAGGCAAAAATTCTTGGAACACAAAGGCATTATAAAAATAACCATGTGCATACCACGTAGAGGTACGTGCCAAGCTTAGTGAATTGTGGACATCATTATGGACTAGTAATTTTATGGAATAGTAATTTTAAACATGATCCTCTCCCTTGTTTTGTTTTTAAAGATTCCGACAAGTGAGTATATAGAGAGGAAAAAAATGCTCTTTCAGTGTATTTGACAAAGATATATTTGTGATGCAATCTACAAAGTGATGCAGAGAATAATAGAAGATACAATTTTTTACATCATTAGTGTTTTTAATGCACATTTTCCATATTTATAATCAGTCATTCCTATGCTCTGACTGCTTAGAAATAAGGTGGTACGAAATAAGATAAGAGATATAGAGAGAGGGTAGTGTAGTGGTTCTGAGTCTGGGATTTATAGTCAATTGGGTTTGAATCTCGACTCTGCTACTTGCAGCTATATGACCTCAGCAAGTTAATTAACATCTCTAAACCCCTAGTTTCTCACTAAGAAATGGAGTCTATAATAGAACCTATTTCTTTTCTTTTCTTCTTAAATAGAGGTAAGGTCTTACTATATTGCCTAGGAACCCAGCCTATAGAACGTATTTCATGAAGTCATTGCAAGTATTAAAAAGAATAATTCATAGAGAGCATTTTGCACCACATCTAGTTTAATAGTCACAATAAATAAAATTAACTATTATTGGGCTGGGTGTGGTGGCTTACGCCTATAATCCAAGTACTTTGGGAAGCTGAGATGAGAGCATTGCTTGAGCCCAGGAGTTTGAGACCAGCCTGGGTAACATAGTGGAACCCTGTCTCTACAAAAGAAAAAAAAACTTAAATTTTAATTTTAAATATTAACTATTATCATTTATATAATTATTGACTGGCTGTTGTTAAAATTTTGGTCATAGATGTTTAGGGATAGAAGAGATCTTAGTGACAATTTTTAAAAATGCCGTGAGTCTTGCTCCTTTGTTGATGTAGTAATGGTTAAACTGCCATAGCTTCCAGGTATTCAGATTTGCAGCCCATTGCTCTTTATACTGTTCACTAAAACGACATTTAAGCTTCATTTTTAAAATAATTGATTTGCCATGGGCAAACCAATTTTTTACTTCCAGAATAATTTTATCTGTGATCATTAATCAGAATGAATAATAGAGGCAGAAAATTAATAGTTATTTTATCTGGGCAAATGTGTAAACATTGTTATAAATTCTTAATTTTTGCATCATATTTTTCAGCTTTATCCTCTCCATAATAACTACCTCCCAGAACATACTATCCCTTACCAGACAACTAGAACAAATCCCATCTGAGGTAAATTGCTCCCACAGATAGCCCCACATACTTCCTCACTTACAGGAGCTGTTTTAATGACTGCTGCTGCAGAACGGCACCTCTGACCTGCAGTCAATTTCCAACTGCAGACACATCTGCTGTCAGAATTCCATCCTAATTCTAAAAAGTCCTCTACTACATCTGAAATTTCTTTACTTTCAATTTGTTCATAAAATGCAAAATTAGATTTCAAAGAATTTTTATCCAATATGCATTAGCTACCTTGATAGGCTGAGATTGTTTTAATATCAATTTTGATCAACTCATTTTGAGAGTGCTCATATTTATTTTGTCATGCAGTAATATTAAATATATATGTTAAATTTAAGCAAGAAGACTAACATCTATCTGATAAGCCCCTACTTACATATGCTTCAATGTTTCTATTTAGATTACTGCATCCTTAGCAAAGCAATGCATAATTCAGATCCCAAGAGAAAAATGATTGAAAGAGAATCTAGGATATATTATACATCTACATATACATTCTGGTTTGTAAGTTAAACTGCATACATATTTTCACATTCAAGTTTTTATTCAAAATTTTATAATAATGATTTTCTATGTAATTCTAACTTAATTAAATTAATTAATTAATTTTTTTTTGAGATGGGGTTTTCCTCTGTCGCTCAGGCTGGAGTGCAGTGGCACAATCTCGGCTCACTGTAACCTCTGCTCCCCAGGCTCAAGCAATCCTCCCACTTCAGCCTCCCAAGTTGCTGGGACTACAGGTGTGCCACACCATGCCCAGCTAACTTTTTGTATTTTCTGTAGAGCTGGAGTTTCCCCATGTTGCCCAGGCTGGTCTCGTACTCCTGAGCTCAAGCGATCCTGCCACCTTGGCCTCCCAAAGTGCTGGAATTACAGGCATAATTACAATTTTAAGGCTTGTATAGTATTACATAATATGGTTTGCCATAGTTAACTTTTCTCATTTTGTGGGACATTTACAAGGTTCCCAATATTTTGTGATTACAAATAATGCTTTAATAAATGTATTTAAATAAATGTATTTTTTCTGTATTTCAATGTTGTTCAAATAGCTTCACAGAAATATCAATTCTGGGACAAAGAATGTGAACATTTTAAGTATGTAATTATGTTTATCAAACATACTAGGATAGGTGTCCCCTCACTTATCAGCTCATCAACAAGGTAAGATAATATTTCTCAAGTGCTTTTTGTTTGCATATTTTTATTATTAAGGAAGTTAAATATTCTGTAATTCATTCACTATTGTTTGTAAAATAATGAATAATTTATAATTTATTCATGAATTGTGCCCATTATATTTTTTTCTTTGATCTCTGTTCTAATTATTTTGTGTGTTTTTTTAGCTGTGTTTTAATAATTTGCTCTGTTAGCTGGGTGCGGTGGCTCACGCCTGTAATCCCAGCACTTTGAGAGGCCGAGGAGGGTAAATTACGAGGTCCAGATATTGAGACCATCCTGGCTAACACGGCGAAACCCCATCTCTACTAAAAATACAAAAAAATTAGCTGGGCATGGTGGCGCGCACCTGTAGTTCGGCTACTAGGGAGGCTGAGGTTGGAGAATCGCTTGAACCTGGGAGGTGGATGTTGCAGTGAGCCAAGATCGCACCACTGCACTCCAGCCTGGGCGACAGAGCCTTGAGACTCCATCTCAAAAAAATAAAAAATAAAAAATAAAAAAAATAAAAAAACAATAGTTTGCTCTGTTTAGCTACTTACTAATCTTTCTTGAAATTATCTTACCAAAAATTATTCATTTCTCTGAATTTTAAAATTGATTTTTAAATTTCCTAAAGGTATTCTATTGAGATTTTTATTAAAATTAAATTAACTATATTTTTAAAAATCTTGTCACTAAGATTTTTTTCCAATCTTCTCATTTGGCAATCTGATTACTCATTCCATTAAGCCCAGCAAAATATTGTAGATCTCATTCATTTCTTGGTAAGATGATTCTTTTCTTGTCTTTACTTTTTTTTTTTTTTTTTTTTTTTTTTTTTTTTTGAGATGGAGTCATGCTCTGTAGCCCAGGCTGGAGTTCAGTGGCGCGATCTCGGCTCACTGCAACCTCCGCCACCAGCGTCCCGGTTCAAGCAATGCTCCTGCCTCTGCCTCCCGAGTAGCTGGGATTACAGGCACGTGCCACCATGCCCAGCTAATTTTTGTATTTTTAGTAGAGATGGGGTTTCACTATGTTGGCCAGGCTAGTCTTGAACTTCTGACCTCGTGATCCGCCAGCCTCGGCCTCCGAAAGTGCTGGAATGACAGGCGTAAGCCACTGCGCCCGGTCAATGATTCTTAACTATCATATTTTACATTTGTTTCTGTAAATAGAATCCTATTTTCTTTATATTTTTAATTGGTTATTATCTGCGTACAAAAAGTCTTTGGATTTTAACATGCTTGTTTCCAGACAGTTTATCTGACTTCACAATTTTACTTCTTTTTTTCTCCAGTTAATTTTCTTAGGTTCTCCATATATGGGTAGCTTCTTTCCTCAGCCCATGGACAAAATTTACAAACACTATTTTCACAATGGCATGAAGGATAGCAAGTTTAGGTGGCATATAATTCATTTTAAGAGAAGATATTATCTACAATTATATTTTTACCAAAGCATAACTTTCCTCATTTCTCCAGTAACAGCTTAGCCCACTGAAATCTGAAGTTCATATCTAACATTACTTAAACTGCTTTGAGTCTCACATTTATTTTTCAATTTATTCAGATGCTAATCAATGCGATAGAGGAAGGATAAAAATAGTTTGCTATGTCACCAATGATGTCTCAATTATCAAATTAATTGCTTCATTCATAACAATTATTTGTAGTATTCCAACTAACATTCTTTAGGCTGAGTCATACTATTATTATAGAATTTGACAATGCAGTTTTCTTCATCTTCATATTGGGTATTTTTGGTTAACTCACCCGTCTTTGCATGGTCTTCTAGTATATCTCTGATCTTCAGACTACTACGAGGACCATCTTCTACCCATTCCTTAAGTATTGTTATTTCTAGGAGGATTGTTTTGTTTCTCAATATTACTGTCTTTTTTTCTTTTCTTATACTTTCCTCTTGGGCAAGCCAAACTATTTCATGGCCTCAAATATGACCTGTACATGGTTGATTTCCAAATATATACGCTAGCTGTCCCCTCTTTCCAGAACTGCATTTCAAACTTGTCACTTCTATCTGGATGACTAAAATGATTAATCCAAAGTTGGATTCATTATATTTTCTTCAAAATCATCTTTTCTGTTGGAATTCATTAATTCAGATAATGCATAGTTATAATGATAAAAATGATGTATGATAATAGTGACATTATAGTAATAATAAAAAAGAAACATTCATTCAACACCTATTATACTCCAGACACCATTTTAAGAGCTTTACATGTACTAACTCATTAATCATCACAACAATCCTATGAAGTAAACATACGTATTACATATTTTATAAGTAAGAATATTTAGGCACAAAATTTGAGGAAATTGCCCAAGGACATACTGGTAAAATAAAAGGTAGAAAAACTAGCTTTATAGTCTCCACACGAAGTTGGTTCTTTTTTTCTTTTTCAAAAAAGAAACACAACCACAATTCTATACTTCCAACCACAATTCTATACTTCCAAGCTAAAAGCTAAAAGCATCAGAGTCATCCTTGAGTCATTCTTTCCTCTTATATCCCTAAATAATTTACCAAGACCTGTCAATCTGGTCTCTTGCATACTCAATGCCCTTCTCATCACCTCTACTCCCCTTTGCTTTTTCAAGCAACCACTAACTCTTATTTAAAGTGTAGCAAAGACTTCCCACTTCCAATATTTTATGCTTTCATGATGCCTCTGATACGATCAGGTGTGACTCCGTCATTCCTATGTTTAAAGCACTTCTGTTTTCTGTTTAAAATCTTTCTGTTTCATACAGGATAAAATTCAAACTTCTTGACAAAGTACACAAGGTCTTTTACATTCTAAAGTTGTATTAAGTTTCTGGACATTCTTCACTTGCCCCTCAACCCTACCTCAAACATATGTTCCCAGTTGTAATGATTACTTATTATTACCTAAACATGAGTATGTGCATATACAACATATATGTATATATTCATATATATATATTCATAGCCTAATGAGTTTATATATCCATAGCCTAATAAATATATAAATATATATATGTATACATATATATCCATATCCTTTAAGCTAGGAATTCCTCAATGGAGAGGTCATGCCTTATTGATCTATATTTTTTAACCTTAACAATATACAATACTCTGCACATGGCAGCTATTCAATAAGTTTTGGCTGAACACATGAATGAATTAAGAAAGTAATGAAGAATATAAAGCTTTTAGGTAAACCATATTTTAGGGTCCATGATGTTCATTTTTAAAAATTCAGCCTCTCCTACAACTGAAAGAAATTGAGTGTGCAAGATCCAGGAATTAGGCAAGATTCTGGAAGAGGTATACCACACACAGTTTCTCTGAATATTCAGGGAGGAGAACGAGGAAAATCTTTACTATGTCTATTCCGCAAGTAATGCCTTTCCCAAGTAGTTCTGGAAATAAAGTACATATATTTGTATGAGTTATACAAAGATTTTTATGTACTCTATCAGCTTACTAATTATTGGGGGCTTGCTTTCCATTTGAGGAAGTTGGCCTATGGTCCTATTGCTTTAAGAAGACAAATGGATTACAAAATCACCATCATGGTTGGAATGTGGAAGAACATGTTAAATTAGGAGAACAGTGGCCTCTTTTTTACAGTAATTTATGAGTGGTGACAGGAATAAATGGCTTCGGATGACAATAGCGCTGTCAGTACCAAATGATAATATCATACTTGTGGTTAAATAAGCCACATCTGTCACAGAGGACGATGTGTAGAGCAATCAGTATACTTGTTAGAATCATAATGCTTATAATAAAATAATTCTGATTATCATTCCCCTTAGTTCTAGCTTTTTTATTTAAATTTCTATCCTATATCAATATTATATTGATATACAAATGTATTAAATGTGCATTTTAATGTGAACCATACTAAATCACTTTAAAGAAACAGATGAGAATAAGAAAAATTCTAAATAGAAAGAAAAAAGAAACTAAAACAGAGCCCAATCAAGGTAGTTATTGGGATAAACACAATAACCACTCAAAAATCAGGGTTGTGTAACTCTAAACAATGCAGTGGTGACCTGAGTCATTTAGCTGCACAAATACCTGGCAAGTGAAATGACAGCATCTAAATCATAGATTAGCTAGGAAAAGAAAAATAAAATGTTTGTACTAAAACAGTTGCTTGATAAATGTATCCTACTTTTCTTCAATGATCATTTTTGATAAATGGCCAGACTTTGGAATGACTTTGCCTTGACACTTATCTCACAGTCAGCAACCATTATCTTGCGACAACAATCTATTCCTTTCTGTTATCTTGTGGATCATAACTGTTAAGTATTCTCACTTAGAATTTCCTATCAATTTTGTTATTTATGTCATAGAGGACCAAACTTTCTAATAAAGTATATTAGGCATATAGCTTGTAATTAAAAATTCAAAGTAATAGATCTATAGCAGTTTTGTAGCTGTTGTCTACATACATATCCCAAAGGAGGAAATGTTATGAAAAACAAAGCAAATGCTAACAATTTTTTTTAATTCACATTTCTTTAAATTGCATATAAATTTCCGAGAAAGTTCACAGACTTGGAGCTTAAAGAGATAGAACAATATTGTACTTATTAACATACCGGTCACATCCCATCATATTAGATGGAGTAGCCACATGGCCAATTACTTAGAGAACTGAGCAAGTTGCCAGGAATTTGTAACCATTGGCAATCTTCTCAATAAACATATTTTTTCCAAGTGTTCTTGCTCCTGTGGCTACAGGAGGCTTCTCAGAGCATGCAAGGAGAGGAAAAATTGAAAGGCAAATCCTTAAGAGAGCATTGTTTGTATGGCTAGTTCATTTCAAAACATTCATACTGAACAACTAGACAGTGAATTTTGTTAGTTCGACCTTGACTGCCCCACCATGGGAATTCAGTTTAATTGCCTTATCTTACAGATAAGGAAACTAAGTCTCAGAATATTTTTATAATTTGGCCAAGTCTACCTAGACAGGAAGAAGAAGAGTTATGACGTGACACTAGTAACTCTTCCAGAAACATCTAATCTAGTGTTCTTTCTACTAATCATTGTTCTTAAAATTCACATGGAACATGTACTAAAAATATAGATTTCTTGGGCCCTACCCCAAATGTGGAGTGAAGCAAGGGAATTTTCATTTTTACTGTCTAGAGTATTGTGTTGTAGCAATCTAAGAACATATTTTGAGATGTACTTTTCTATGCTACAATATTTCTTCATACACATAAAATAATTCTTCATTGCTTTGGCTAGCACTGCAGTTTTCTCAACAGATTTCTTCGACATTCAGTTCTAGAATAGCTAATGCAGGCTGAGGTGGGGAGAAAATTGAATGGTGTGTGTATGTGTGTTTGCGTGTGTGTGCACATGCATGCATGTGTGTGTATTAAGGTGAAAGATAAAGATAAAGAATGGTTTGAATAGAAGCTACTTACAAATAAGCCAAGAATAGAGGACAAATCAAACTGATTAAAGATCCACCCACTTTTCTATATAAGAGCTACTTTTATGTTTGTATTTTTTTCAGTGTAGATCAGTGTGTGTGTGCTGGGAGCCAAAGAAAAGTTACTTCCAAGTAGAGGTTTTGTGCCAAGTTCTCCCATGGGAATGAGAAGACTCTAAGAGCTCCTTGCTCTAATGACGCCATCAGCCCCCTCATTTTTTTCTTTGCTGTCTTTACTATGCACCTGCAAGTCAGTCACATTCTCTTCGTACATTGCCAGTATGGGGTGATGAATGCTCAAAGAAAACACATCATTTTCCACATGATCCATTACTATACTCTCTATGCCCCTCATTCAGTTCTCCTTCTCAGCAGGGAGACCCAGGCTGGGTCTCAGTACTAAACTCATAGGTAACAAGTTTCTGATGAAGATATGAGACTATTGGTTGAATACCATGGTAATAACATTAATAATAGGTGCAGGATGAGTTCTTTATCACAGAAAGCCAGTGTGAACAAGCAACTTATCCACTAATGGTTAATCCTGAGCTAGCAAAAATGAGGTAATTGTTCTACCCCAATGTGAGTAGTTCTGGATTTCCTTACACTAACTCTCCTGTGAACTTTGGTAGCAATTGTGCCATTATAAGTTCTAGATCGATGGGGATATCTATTATCCCTAATAGTGTAACCAAGAGACTGCTGGTTCATTCAAATCATTGTCTCATTTTGAAGCTTTTCCAGTGAGTTTAAATAACAGAAACAATTACTTAAGTTTTTAATTCAATTATAAAGACTTTACCATAAGCTCCTTGCCAGTCTGAATCTCAGTGAAATTGGCTGAGATACTTTGGTGCATCTGCCTGGTGCGCAGGGTATAGGTGGCATCTTCCGGATCCTTCACCAAATTACATCTCCAAAGATAAAACTTTTTGCTTCCCACTTTATGTACTCACTAGATCCAGTAACTTTATCCATCCATGACCCTGCAATGCTTCATTGCCTTTATCTATCTCACAAAACAGTGAAGCATAAGTTATTAAATATTTACATTTCATACCCCATGATAGAGTTAGGATATTTGTCTGTGCCTAAATCTCATGTTGAAATGTAATCCCCAGTGTTGGAGGTGGGTCCTGGTGGGAGGTGTCTGGATCATGCCCCCGAATGCCCCTGAATGGCTTGAGCTATTCCCTTGGTAATAACTGAGCTTTCACTCTGAGTTCACATGAGATCTGATTGTTGTAAAGTGTGCCCCCCATACTCTCTCCCTTGTTCCTGCTTTTGCCATGTGATGCGCTTGTTCCCCCTTTGCCTTCTGCCATGATTGTAAGCTTCCTGAGGCCTCCCCAGAAGCTGAGCAGATGTTGGCACCATACTTCCTGTAAAACATACAGAACCGCGAGCCAATTAAACCTATTTTCTTAAGAATTACCCAGCCTCTGGTGTTTCTTTATGGCAAGGCAAGAATGGCCTAATACACCCTAAATTGTCAGCCAGCTTTTATATTTCTCATTTTCCATAAATCCACAGATTCTGGATTGATGTTTTATAAGCAACCTTAAACCAGGAACATCCTGCTAAGAGTATTTCATAGATAAGGTATCTTTTTCTTCTAATACTATTAGTTCATTTATGAGGAGGTTTAGTCATTATCTTTTCACAAGGAAATTACACCAAATTCCCTGCTCCACATCATTCCAGCAACACCCCCATTTCTGTTTCCTCAGAAAGTAAGTGAATGGATTATAGGCCAGCTACTTTAACTCTTTTTCTCTCCAGTATTAAAAGAGATCATTTAACTGAAGGCGCTTTTTTGTTGTTTTTGATCTTTTTGTTGTTTTGTTGTTGTTTTGTTGTTGATCTTTGTTTTAATTTAAGATTTTCTTTTTTTACAAAGGGGAAACAGTTTATTTTCCTCTTATTTTTATAAAAACTTTACCTACTCATTGTAAAATATCCAAGCCATACAAAAAGGTATAATGAAGAAAAAAGTCATCTGAAATTTCACTATGCAGTGATAACCCCTAGGTATGTAGGTTTTCCTCTCTCCATCCTATCCTCCCTCCCTTCCTATTATCTATCTATCTATTTATCTATCTATCATATTTATCTAAAAATGTCAATAGATACACATGCATGGGGAAAAAAACATAATATTAGAGAATGACATAAAACAAAAAGCAAAGTTCCCTTCTCTGTTCTTTTGCATTCCTAAACAAGTTTTCCAGAGGTTAAATGTTTGTTTTCTCATTCAATTATTTACATAGATAACTCCAAATAACATGATTTTACTGATATTTTCTTGGTTTATCAACTTTGAATATCATTGGTTGACTCTCAGCTATACAGAGTAAAGATTTAGTTCACTCATTTACTTCCTATATCTTTTTCTTTCCTATAGTTTTAATAATTATATTACTATTTTGATTTCTATTTGTTACTTTCTAGCTTTAAATATTTTATATATATTTTCAGGTTTTTTTCTTTTTTTCTTTTTTTCATTATTACAGTTTAAGTTCTGAGATACACAAGCAGAACATGCACGTTTGCTACATAGGTATATACGTGCCATGGTGCTTTGCTGCACCCATCAACCCGTCATCTACATTAGGTATTTCTTTGAATAGTATCATATACTA
This sequence comes from Pan paniscus, assembly GCF_029289425.2. Classification (NCBI taxonomy): domain Eukaryota; kingdom Metazoa; phylum Chordata; class Mammalia; order Primates; family Hominidae; genus Pan; species Pan paniscus. Next base: position 116,109,317 of record NC_073254.2, on the reverse strand, counting down.
TACAAACCCTGGTATAGTTATAAAATAAAACATTGTTAATTAAGCCAATCCATGGGAATGGTAAAGATCGAATTGACTTCCAAAGTATGGATCAAATAAGACAAAATAATATGTAATTCTGCTTCTGTTTTCTGTAAGTCAGTAGTGGCATTGGTTCAGTTTTTCTCTTAAGCCTCCTCAGGAAAGAAGTACTCTGGGAGAATCCCTCTACATAAAACAGGAGAGATTAAGAGCTTTCTGAGTTTGCTGATGATTATTGTGATTGAGTAATTAGCACCAGAGAGGAAAGGATTACAGTATAAATAATGCTAACAATGAAAAGTAGCTAGACACCACTTGAATGAAGAACAGGACTTACAAGGCTTAGATGGGCAGCTACATGAGTCTAAGAGGAAAAAGATCTTAGAATCATAGTGGAGATCAGTTTAACAAAATAAAATCAGAAAAAAATATAAAAAGCATTAAAAATTCCATGAGACTTTGCATAAGTCTACTGTAAGGTATTAAGAAGGAGTTTACCAACCCCATGGGAAACAAGAAAATAAAAAAGGAAGCAGTTTGATGCATTTTTGGGAAAGGCAAATATGAAATGAAAACTGATACAAAGAATGAAAGCCTTTGTAAAACTATACCCATGAGAAACTAGGAATACTAAAAACAAATAAAGAAGAGAAGACTTAATGACTTCTAAGATAATAATATATGTTATGATTATTAGAATTTACACAACTCCAGAGAGAACAGAGCCTAAGAAATATCTTGAGAGGTTTAAAGAATAATGGGTGATAAAATCATTCTTAAGGGGAGATGTGGTTAAATACTAGAATGATAATATCATAGACTCTGCTTCAATGACACCATTATAAAGTCAATTAAAATTCATGTGCCATAATAGGAATATCCTAAAATGAGACAGAAATAAACTATAAGTTCTCTCCTATTCTTATAACTTCATAATAATATCCCATGGAATTACTAGTAAACTTCAATTTTAATGCTCATTAAATATAGGATACATTTTAATGTGTAATAACAGGCTTATGTATTTGGCCATTTATAATATTTGCTTTGTCAAAACTAACTAAAATGGCAACAAATTTACTCTGTTAAACTCACTGTTTCAATGTTATAAAAAGTCTTTTTTATTAATTGAATTCCATCCTTTAAATGCTGTAAATGTTCAGCTAAAAATGCCTCTGTAAAGGTTAAGTATGCTGGCCAGGTGCCATGGCTCATGCCTGTAATCCCAGCACTTTGGGAGGCCCAGGCAAGCAGATCTCTTGAGGTTAGGAGTTTGAGAACAGCCTGGCCAACATGGTGAAAACCTGTCTCAACAAAAAAATACAAAAATTAGCTGGGTGTGGTGGTGGGCACCTGTAACCCCACCACTGGGGAGGCTGAGGCAGGAGAATTGCTTGAGCCTTGGAGGCAGAGGTTGCAGTGAGCTCAGATAGCGCAACTGTGCTCCAGCCTGGGTGACAGAGAGACTCCATGTCAAAAAAAAAAAGGAGAGAAAAGAAAAAAGTTACGCTTAATGTTACAGATAAACTTTAATGTGAATAAAATATAAAAATTTACTTAAATGGTTACATCATTATTTCAAAAAATGTACTATGTCAATGATGTTGGAAGCACTTAACAATTCAAAATAATTGTTCTGTATTTAATGGTTATAAATGTTTTATGCTGTATAATTAAGTTTAATTTAGTATGTAAATGTTATTACTGAAATATTCTTTGGTACTCGAAATGAATTTAAGTAGGTATTCATATTCTGTGGAATATTCTAGTATTAGATATTTATTGAATTAAAGAGTTTATTTCCAAAGGATGGCTCCCCATAAGTGAGTTTGCATCTGTTCAATTTGACACTAAACGGAAAGGTTTAATTCAGAGCAGGATCATTCCTTGTGTTTAGATAATTAGGTGAGAACAAGATAAAATTTTGTAAGGTGTAGCTTTCACAAAATAAGATCTATTAATAAAGAAAGTAGGTGATTGTTCTATGCAGATAATAGACACAATGTGTTTTTATGTATCCTCTTTTTTAGTATTAAAATCACATTCAACATGTGATTATAGAGCTATGAGACTATAAAAATAAGTACTGAAATACCATTCAGAAAATTCACCTTGATAAGCCTATTCTAACCATGCTTCCATGACATGAAATATTTTGGCAACTCCAATTTAGGAACTGTTTTCAGAGACCGGATATGACTCATAAAAGAAAAACAGCCTCATTGCTTTATATTCACACTTTTCAAAGAAAAAGGGATAACATTTTTCTGTACAGAGTAGATATTATGGGGCAAGCTGAGAAATCATTCCACAAACTAAATTCAAAACAAGCACTAAAAATTAGTCCTCTTCCAAGGTAACACCAGTTAGAAATGAGCCTCAGAGTGAGGAATGATGTAATGAAACGGATAGCTGGTCAAGATGATTTTAAAAATCTCCTCCAACCTTAAGATTGTTATTTTTCCTGATCCAGGATTCTGTCAAACTCCACCATACATATCAGTTATTCCTCCTCTGTAGATGCTTATGTACAAGTCACTATCATCCTTCTGCCACATACACATGGTCCAGAGTAAAATCACTGCTTTAAAGTAAAACAACATTAACTTTCTGGTATGTGTGTATGCAGGTGTGCACACAAGTGGTTGGACTAACATTATTCTCTGACTGACCTCATGTGGAGTCAGCACAGATCAAGATGGAGAAATGAGTCTAAAGAAAACTTGCACAAAGAAACCACTGGGATATTTAGGGGAGGATTGCAGGCTTATGTCCTATGTACTAAATGCACAACATTCTATACTCCATTTAGCAGAAAATACACTCTTCTTTAGTGTGATATACACTCTTGGGGCTTTTTCCGTTTTAGTTCACAACCTACATTATCCTCTACACAGATTATTTTATATCAACATTCTTCAAATATCAATGATTTCTATGCCTTTTTATTTAAAAACACCACATATAGCAAGATATTAAAAACTAATATTTTATGTTCTATTAAGAGAGCTAAAATCTGTTGTTACATTTTCCTGGCAAATGCAACTGCCATTACTGTTTTTCTAAAGTGATACATCAGATTGTTTAACATATCATTAGTCCCAATATAAAAGAGGGGGAAATTTTTGTAGTTAGACAATTTTTGTACCTTGTTTCTTGTGTCTAAAAATTCCATTTGCAAGTGTACAAAATTCTACTGAACAAGGATAATCAGTACAGATAATATCATCACTATAAACCAGGCCAAGTATACAAAGTACAAAACAACATGAGGTAAGATTGCCAGGTTTTTAATTTGTCTTTTCCAAGTAACAACATTGCTAATGCTTACCATACATTATCAAAGGTTGGTACTGCTTGGTCCCGCTGCATTAAACATTTATAAATTTATTATTTAGTTCTTCAAACATTCATTTGTATTTTTTTACCTGAAATTATTATGCATTTAGCTTTTATTCATTTCAAAAAATTCTACTGCATTAGGTCTTCAAAGGGATTTCCAAAATGTTCAATTACTTCTAACTGCGGCTTTTTTCTGGCTTTTTTTTTTTTTTTTTTTTTTTGGAATAAAGCCAGGTTCCCAGTCTTTGCACTTTTACTCTCTTAATCCACTTGTTCCAGGGCTTGTGAAAAGGGGTTTTCTTTCATGACTTCCCCAACAGTGAGGGTTCCTTTCTAGCTTTAAAAAATTCAAGCTTAAAAAAATTTAAACTGGCATCTTTATAATGCTGTAGCTTTTGCTCAGTGAGGAATCAAACCCTTTGAACAATGAATGCTTGTCTAAAGCAACTATTCATAGAAGTACTGCCTTCTGGGGAATGGGAAAAGTTTTTACCTACTGACAAACGGGAGTAGCATAACAGAATAGAACTGCACCCAACGCAAAGTGCCTTGTGTTTTCAGCTCTGAAATAAGGAGATCAGTTACAGCCTGTCTGCTATTGACCCGTTATAAAAAGTAGAGTGCTGAAGAATATCAAACAAGATCAAGCAGCAGTCCAGATGAGATCATGTGTCTTCTTTTTAAATGTCTTGAATTTACAGATTTTAAAAATGTTTGGAGAGGCTGAAGGCTTGTCTACATGTGTGAATTACAACTTGATGACGGAGTTTTAGTGAGAGTCTAAGAGACAAAAAGGACAAATCTTGAGAAAATTGTCTAGTATATATAAATAGTTTTAGCACTTACTTCAAAAGTTAGTCTTATGTTATATCATTTAGGTATCAAAACTTCCTAAGTCCTCTGAAAAGAAGCCAAACCTCCTGATGTCTCTTATTGAGCTTTCTCCAACAGCAGGCTCCTATGCATATAAGATTGCTCTTCATTCTGTGCTCATACTAATTTTCTGTAGCAAAAATTGTGGCACAGAATTTCCTTAATTCAGCATTTGGAAGCAATAGATTTTAATCCAGCTTTAGGGAGTGGAGAGAGAGAAATTTAGAACTTTAAAAAAAATAAGTTTATAAAATCAACATGTATAAATGATGGCCATTACTACCGCTGATAATGTTGAGTTTCTTAGGAGTGGCAATAAAAGTGCCTTAGCAATTCAGTTTCTATATTTCTTTCTGTTTCCTTATTATTCAGTGCCTGTGTCTGAAGCGTATAGTTTACTGGGGCTTTCTCTCCTCCCTCTGCATTCCAGAATTGTCTGGTTTTCCACACTTTAGCACTTCCTAATGTTAGATATAAAATAAAGAAGTAGACACTCAAACTGCAATATTTTACCACTCTTCTAGTTATTGAAGCATGAGAAAAATAAAAGGTTGATAGTAAAACATGAAATGTAGCTGTTTTCATCTATCCAACCTCTCTTTTATTATTATTATCCACAATTAAGAATTACATACAGATGTCCCTTAATTTCTGATGGGATTATGTCCCAATAAACCCTTTATAAATTGAAAATATCATGAGTTAAAAATGCATTTAAACAACTAACCTACCAAACATTCTAGCTTGCTTTGCCAGAACACTTTTATTAGCCTAGAGTAGGCAAAATCATCTAACACAATGCCTATTTTATAATAAAGTATTGAATATCTCATGTAAGTTATTGAACACTAACAGTGAAAACTAAAATTGTTGTGTGGGTACTTGCAGTACGGTTTCTACTGAATGCATGTGCCTTTATGCCATCTTAAATTTAAAAATCCCAAGTCAGACCATCGTTAAGTCAGAGAGTGTATATTGTAAATATGTAAGACATAATTATCGTATTCAGTGGTTCATTAGATGACTAATTTTAAAAGCTTAGGTTTTTTTTTTTATTTTTTCCTTTAAAGATGGAGTCTCGCTTTGTCATCCGGGCTGGATGTGGTGCGATCATAGCTCTGCCTACTCGAACTCCTGGGCTCAAGCGATCCTCCTGCTTCATCCTCACAAGTACCTGGGACTACAGGCACATGCCACCACACCCAGCTGAGAGCTTATTTTGTTGGATACTAGGTATAGTTGCTTATATTGAGATTGTGTTTTCTTCTTCACTACTAATACCCTGACTGAATTAGTGATAGTCATGGAAAAAGGTCTTGTAACTTCCTGCATGTTTTATCGATCATGAGCAGTCTAGTATAAGTTACATAAACAATTAATAAAAGAAAACTAAAAGCAGATATGCCTGTTTGTAGTACTGATTCTCCACCTGCCATTTTAATGCCCTTGGCAAAAGAAAAATATTTCTAGATCTCATATGTATGACTTTGCCATAGAGACTAACCAGATTCTATTTGTCTTTTTCTACCCCACTCAATGGGAAATAAGGATATGTGGGTATTTGAAAAGTCGAAAGCAGATATTGATCATTATTTTAGTCTTAGACAAGATAGAGTCCAAGGCAGAAAGCATTAAATTAGATACAAATTGTCATTTTATGCAGAAAAAGAGAATATATAATGAAAGTATAACAAGCATGAAACTTCAAGTAGCAGCAGAGACTCAACATATCTAAAATATAAACTCTTTTTTAAAAGTAGAACTTAAGCTAGATAGAAATAGAAGACTTCAAATGCAAGACTAAAATGCAAGACTTTGATATACTACTTCAAATATTATTTTGATATTTTGAGAAATTGTTTCAACATAGAAGACAAATAATAAATTATATTAGAAATAGAATAACTGTACACTAAACTTTATGTAATAGAGTGGTAAATTTCTTTTCAAATATCTAGAGTCCGGCCAGGGTCAGTGGCTCACACCTTTAATCCCAGCACTTTGGGAGGCCAAGGCGGGCAGATCGCTTGAGGCCTGGAGTTTGAGACTAGCCTGGCCAACATGGCAGAACCCTATCTCTAGGAAAAATAATAAAAAAAAAGAAATAGAAAACAAAAACAAAAACGAAAACAAAAAACAATTATCTATAGTCTGTGTAACTGAAAACAGACCACACCATAAAGAAACAACCTGTACAACAAACCCTCATGATGCATGTTTACCTAGGTAACAAGCCTGCACATTTACCCTTGAACAAAAAAGTTAAAAAAAAAGGAAAAAAAGAGAAGATTTTTTAAAAATCTAAATAAATTACCAAAGCAGATATTGCATATACTAAATATAATCTTTGACAAAGATACACTAAAATTTGAAATTAACTTAATGGTTTTCAAACAGGAAAAAACGTAAAGAAAAAAAACAAACCCCAAACGGCCATTAACTCGAGATTTAAATTATTATCCTAGTTATTGGGTCAAATAAAAATTAAAAGTATAGTCACATGTATTCATAAATTACTGAGCAGAAGGATGCTGCACATCAAAATTATATCACATCACTAAAGCTATATGCAAAGGCAAATGTGTAACATTAAATGTTTTCATTATTAAATAAGAATGAAAAATCAATGCACTAAGCAGACCACTCATAATTTATAAATCAGTTAATCAGAAGGAAAAATACAGTATTAAATAACAGCAGAATTTAATGAATTTGGAAATATTAAACAATATCTTCATATTTTTCATGTTTGTTGGTATAACCAATAAAACAATGTATTTGATTACTAAATCAAGGGGCATAATTATTGATATAATGAAAATTAATTTAAAGAATCCTTGGAAATCTAACAAAGAAAAGGGAATCACAAACACAAAATCAGAAAGGATAAAAATGAAAATGACCACTAATATTTCTTTAGTATGTAATATGTGTCAGGCACTCTTATAAGAACATTACCTATATTATTACATTTAATCCTCACTTTTAAACCTTGTGATATATGCACTATTTTTTTCTCGCTCTTTCAGACATACGAAGCACTGAAATACAAAGAGATTAGGACAGCAAACAAGTTTATAAGGTAATATGTGGTTAGGGCTCTTCCATGTGCTGATATCAATATTTCCGCCTAAACTTCCAACTTCAAGTATGCTGGATTGTTTCACATTTGAATCTATTTGCTACATTGCATTATGATATTCATTGTATTCATGTTTTATATCCTTTGTTTTTAATTTTAATGGTCATGTGTGTTTCCCTTTTATTTAAACTGTAAATCCTTTAAGTGCAGAAGGATTTTTCTTTTCTTTTATCTTTGTAGTCAGAAGGTTTAGCAGAGTGTTTGGATCATAACAGTTACTCAAAAATTGCTGACTTAAATACATGAATGAGTGAATAAATGAATTCTATAGAGCATATTTCACATTACACACTAGCATGTGGACTTGGTCTTGGGGTACAAGTGCCCAATACTACAGTAAACAGCTGTCATACTGTATGGTCCATAAGGACCAACACTATATCTATCTCTTTCATTTTTGTTATAACCCCAGCACTGGGCACAATACCCAGCTCAGAGTAAAGACTTAGTGAAGAAGAGTTGATTGAAGGAGTGAATGGATCTGTCCCCTCATCTTGACTTAAAAGGACAAAATCCCTGGGCCAAAAAGACCTTAAGAAATATGGTCATTTGATGAAACTGACCTTGAAACAGTGGAAGATTTAGTTTTCTTGTCATCTCACTCACCACAACAACACTCTATTGCAACACCTTATGACATCCTGTGCTTTATTTAGCATGATTAAACAGATCCAAAAATTAGAAGTATGTGTGATTTACCTGATTTATTTATTTTATATCTCATATCGTATTATGTTCACAAATATAATTTCACAATTTCCCTAAACCAAAAATTTAATACTATAAATAAATATTATATACAATTTATCTGACTAGTTTAGCCAAGCAAATACCGAATAGCTTTCCATAAGAACCTTGCAAAATTGCTAAAAAACATATAACACATGATATTTTGGCCAGTGCTGCAATGATTATTTATTTAAATATGTTTGTTAATAAATTTATTTATTTATTTAGAGATGGAGTCTCGCTCTGTTGCCCAGGCTGGAGTGGAGTGGTGCGATCTCGGCTCACTGCAAACTACGCCTCCCGGGTTCACACCATTCTCCTGCCTCAGCCTCCCAAGTAGCTGGGACTACAGGCGCCCGCCACCATGCCCGGCTAATTTTTTTGTATTTTTAGTAGAGATGGGGTTTCACTGTGCTAGCCAGGATGGTCTCCATCTCCTGACCTTATAATCCACCTGCCTCGGCCTCCCAAAGTGCTGGGATTACAGGCATGAGCCACTGTGCCAGGCCTATAAATTTATTTTCTTAAGTTTGAATGGTTCAGGCTCAGGTTCAGTTGTTGGAGGTTTTTTTCATTGAAAATAGATAGTTTACTGAGAATGATGATTTCCAATTTCATCCATGTCCCTACAAAGGACATGAACTCATCATTTTTTATGGCTGCATAGTATTCCATGGTGTATATGTGCCACATTTTCTTAATCCAGTCTATCATTGTTGGACATTTGGGAAAGACTTCCTTCTTCCATTTAATGTAGTCATAGTTCTAATAGTATTTTGGATACAATAGCTTTAAAGTTTCTAAATTACAAAAGTAAGTGAAATGACCAAATGAACTAAAAAATGCCTTGCTTTAATGCTTCTTAGACATGTAAAATCCTAAAAATCTAAAATAACCCTGAAGAATAAGTATAAAATTACTTAATTTTATTGTGATGAAAATACGAATTATTTTGACATCTTTCTCAGTAGACCAGGATAAAGGCTTGCTAATTAATCTGATTTGGTACTTGCATTAAAAATAATTTTAAAATTACTTTCCTTTTGGTATATTTTCAGTGATGATTGGGCTTTGTGGTGTGCATGGCTGGATGGTGATTGAATGAAGACAAAAAAAAAACAGTAAGGTGAAGACACAATATTATTTTCAAGACTTTATTTTTATATTTTAAATTTTTTGACGTTATTAAATATTTACTTGCTTTCTAAGTTTTCCCTTCTATTCTTCTCTCCACACCACGTTCATGAAGAAAAGTTGACAAATTTTTTTTTCAGATTTTTTTCTTAATGTTTCAAAAAGTATCTTGATGAGTAAAATAGCCAAAAAACTAGAAACTTTTCATTATAGTGTAGTCATTTCCCCAACATCTTTCTGGCACTTGGCATCTGAGTATCTGTAGTGAAGCCAAGTTAGTTCCATTGGAAAATTCTCTGATGTTCTCCTTCCTAATCCTATTTTCTTTGAGCCACAACCTGGCCAGGTTAGGGAGCACATGAGATTTGGCTTTCCAACTTTCTATTTCTTTCTGCCTTGACTTAATCAATTGGGAGTTGAGGAAAATAAACTGTGCTTAATGAATAACAGAAATTGCTAAATACTTGGAACCTTGTGATGCATTTTCCAAGAAGCTATGGGGTGAAAGAATTAGGGAATAAAATGCAGGGAACTCAGCAGAGAATAAATATCATGGAAAGAAAGAGTGACAATATTGGCCAGACATTTCATTTCTTTTTAGTAACACTTTCTGATATGGTTTGACTGTGTCACCACTCAAATGTCACCTGGAATTATAATTTCCATAATCCCTACCTGTTGTGGAAGGGACTCAGTGAGAAGTAATTGAGTCTTGGGGGCAGTTACCCACATGCTGCTCTTGTCATGATAGTGAGTGAGTTCTCATGAGATCTGATGGTTTTATAAGGGGTTTTCCCCCTTTTGCTCAGCACTTCTCCTTCCTTCCATCATGTGAAGAAGGATGTGCTTGCTTCCCCTTCCACCATGATTGTAAGTTTCCTGAGGCCTCCCCAGCTATGCAGAACTGTGAATCAATTAAACCTCTTTTCTATATAAATGACTCAGTCTTGGGTATTTCTTCATAGCAGCTTAAGAAGGAACTAATATACTTCCCAATCAAACCACAGTTCTCAAAGATTGTGGAAAACCAGCAGTCCTTTTTCAGAGACATCAAGTGGGTCTGGATGCTTGCTCTTTACCACCAGAATTCTAATCCAAGGAATTAGATTCCTTGTATTTAATCATGTATTTAATATGTAATATTTTTATTATATTTACTCATGTATTTAATATAAAATATTGGTTTGCAAATCATGTATTTAATCACATATTTAATATATAATATTGATTTGCAAATTTCCAGTTTACCAATTTTACTATTATTTTATAGTTTTATTACTAATTTTTTTTAGAGATGGGATCTTGCTCTGTTGCCAAGGCTGGAGTGCAGTGGCAGAATCTCAGCTCACTGCAATCTTGACTTCCTGGGCTCAAACAATCCTCCCACCTCTGTCTCTTGAGTAGCTGGGAGCACAGGCACACACCACCATGCCCAGCAAATTTTCTTCATTTTTTTTGTAGAGTTGGGGTCTCACTATGTTGTCCAAGCTGGTTTTGAACTCTTGGCTTCAAGCAATCCTCTCACCTCAGCCTCTAAATGCTGAGATTATGGATGTAAACCACCATGCCTGGCCTATTTTATTGTTTTCAAAAAGAATTTCAAGTCAGTCATGTAACAGTATCTATATTATCAATAATCAAGTTTTTAAAAATCCTTTATTACTATTTCATAGGGTAAAAATGAAAAAGAGACATGATAATCTAGTGCCCTATAAAAGCATGCCCCACAAAGGCCAGGTATGTAAATTAGGTATAATATATAGTATATAATGTAACCTAAAATAATGTTTAGCCATTTTTTTTTCAGAGCTGAGAATTGGCAATATTTACTACTCGTTTTTTTCACATTCCACGTGGAATTTAATCTCTTCACATTGGAGAATCCAAAAATTTATCTGAAGAAATTGCCCCAATACACACACACACACACAGAGAGAGAGAGAAACATGATCCACGCCACAAATGCCTGGACAATATATGCACACATCGCTCAGTTGATCTGAAATAGCAATGACGTCTTACATTATTAAGTGTTTTTATTACCATATAATGTGTTACGTTAAGTAATTAGAAGTAGTTGTCAAAATAAATTAAGTAAACTGCATTGTAATGTAAAAAGAAAAAGAAAAAGAGACTTGACAGCTACATATCCCTCCATCATCCATAAACGAATTAAAAGACTCTGAGGTAATCTTTCTAAGCAGTTTCTTACTGAGATTAACATTAAAAAATAATCTGTATAATTAAAATGCAATTATAGGATATCTCTGAGATCAATGCTACTTAAAGTGTGGTATGTAAACTATTTATTTCCAAGTCCCATTGAGATTAGTTCAGAAAGAGAGGATAGGCATTTAAATACTTTTAAAGCAATTTGACAAGAGCAAGATATCCAACTGTGTGGTTTTGTATTTCACAAAAATATCAGTTGGTAATGAATTGAGAGGAAAACAACTCTTCTGTTAGAATCGCTTGAAAAGCACTGGGTTAGATAATGAAGAGAGCAGTTGCTCATGACTGAAAAACTAAACTACAAACTAAACAGGCATTGCATTTTTAATTAAATGGAATGATGGTAAACAGAACCCTATTTCTGTTCAAAATTTTTAAAATGGTGATTTGAACATCTTAAACTATTGAATTTTAACTCAAATTAGGTTGGGGTAAACACAGAGACAGACTGATGGGTGTGTGACCTGGGCATTCACACAGGTCCCTGCTCTCAGAAGGGTCCTACACTTCATTGAATACTCTGCTGCTGCCATCTTGAAATTCTTAATAACTATATCTTTTAAAGTGTGTTTTGAAATCTAGTGTGGTGATGGAGCATGCATATGAGCAGAGGAGAGATGTGAAATGAACATAGGGACCCATTCCTTGCAACCCTGTTTGCACATGGCCTTTGAGATGCCTTGTGAGCAGAGAATTCTGGTAGACCCACTTCTACAAAGTGGGTTATTTTATTTTTCAGTTTTCTAATTTTTAAGATGAGGATTATATCTGCCCCGTAGAATGATTATGAGGAATAAATGACAGATAGCATATTTTACGCTGCCTGACACATAGTAACTATTTAGTCCACGTTAGCTAATCCCATATATCACGAACTTCACCCTTTCGTTATCATCTTGTTATTATTCCAAATTTCTTGTTCTCTCTTTTCTGTGAATGAAAATAACAGAGATGCTCAAAACACAAAAGAAATAATTAAGATAAGCAAAACAGAGTTTAAAGAGGAGGAAAAGTCAAAACTATTGTCCAATTTGTATTTCTCACTCCAGACGCTGTAAATTTTGGGGCCAACATGCGAGTCTGGTAGATCTCTCATTTATTCTCATGCTAATACAAATGGATGAGTATTAAAACCAACCAACTCTTTTCAAACCTCTGTCTGATAGTTTACCTTGGCCCCGGCCTTTGAAACAGGATGGCCTCATATGAGATGTGGAAGATGTAAGAAAGAGTTGTTTACCCACTCAAGAAGGACAGGACTAAGATATACTTCCTTTATTAGAAAGAGATGTGTAAATTGTGTATAAATGTTTTTAGTCTTCAATTTAAACACTGAATTTTATCAGTGAGCAGCATGTGTTTTGGCGTTTTGATAATTGACATCCCAGGAGACTGAATGTTGCTAGCTTGCATAATTCTTAGAAAGAGACTCCAGAAAAGCAGCCTGAGAACTAAGGATTCCAGAGGACAGCACCCAGAAGGCTACAACCTTGGAAGGAAGAGATGATTTGATGACTCTATGTCCGCCTCTACTTCCTATCCATTACTTTCTGACTTAGACCAATCAAACCCTTACTTCAAGAGGATCCATTCCATAATTTTCCCTTGTCTTTTCATATTTATAAGTAGTATTTATTTAATATGTGTCAGGCACTATTCAAATAATTTTACGTGTAGGAACTCACAACAAAACTATGAAGAAAACACTTTTATTATTATAACTGTCCCAGAAGAAAGGACAGTGAAGCACAGTGAGAGTAAATAATTCCTGAAGGTTACCCAAGTAGAAGGTAGTAGAATCAGGATTCAAATGCAGACAAGCTGACTATAGCATTCCTGCTCTTCCACACCTGGTTTTACTGCAGATGCACCACTCAGGAAAATCAGACTTTGAATCAGTTCCAATTGTACTTGTTCAGTTCCCCCCCTCTCATTTCCCACAACTGGCACTTAGGACGTGTCCAGGAACATTTGATGAATCAGTGAGCACATGCTAATCAAAGGATCCACTGCCGATCTATTTTCTTCGCTTCCGTTCCATGAGAATACACTCATCTCCTCCCAGATGTAGCATTAAGTATCATAGGAACTTAAATCAATATGACAATATGAATTCACTCTCCATTATTCTCTCCTTCTAGCCCCAACTTCATGAATGGGAGTACCATTTATCCTTTTGTCCAATTTGGAAACCTTGCTTCTCTTTGTCAATCCTTCCTTACATCTTACACAGGAAAGTTCTCTTCTCAAGCTCAAGTTACAAACACTTCCCACTGAGTAACAGTGGTAGACATGTAATGATTTCCAATGTTACTGCTCATTTTCATCAAATTTATCTCCCTAGCACTGATCATTCCACTTACCCACTCTGACAGGCAGAATGAACCTCCCCATCCCCCAGAAGATGTCTGGGTGGGAATCCCTGAAAGCTGTGAATATGTTACCTTATATGGCTAAAGAGACTTTGCAGATATGATTAAGTTAAAAACCTTAAGATCAAGTGATATCCTGGATTTTCTGGAGGGCCCAATATAATCACATGGGTCTCTAAAAAAAGAGACCCTTTACTTGCTGTGGTCAGAGGAACGTATCTATAGAAGAAGGGTCAGGGCAATGAAACTTGCTGACTTTGAAAAATGGAGGAAGAACCATGAGCCAAAGAATGCAGGCAGCATCTAGAAGATAGAAAAGTCAAGGAAACAGATTTTCCTCAAAAGCTTCTAGAAAGAGATATAACTCTGCTAACATCTTGATTTATCCCAGTAAGACCTGAGTTGGACTTCTGACTTAGATAACTGTAAGATAATAAGCTTACCTTGCTTTAAGCTACCAAGTTTCTGGCAATTTGTTATAGCAGGAATAGAAAACTAATACATCCTCTATAAATCATCTACTGATGCCCTAGAGATTTCAGGAAATCTTTCTTAATTTTTGTTGCCTGTCTTAAGTCATCTTATATTTTCTCACATAGTACCTATGTTTGTTTTTGTTTTTCTATCGTAACCCTTGTTTTATTCTCATAGTGGTGTCAGGGGCTAGAGTAGGGAAGGCAGGGAGGATGGAGGAGAGTGAGGCTCCTGCCATCTGTAACTGAGAAATGCATTTCCTTTCTGAAACTAAAATCACAAAGTACATATACAATGAATGTAATTAACTATCTCAGGAACAAAACCAAAATTTTGGTTTTTAAGTGTATGAAGTAAGATTTGTGAAATATCCACAATTCTTATTGAAGTAATTTGTTAGCAATCTCAAGAAGAAAGAAACAAGATTGCAACTCAGAAAACAGAAATTGTAAAAATTGTACTTTATTTCAGGAAAAAGAAAACTATTTTGTAACTAAATGTATACCTAGAAGCAGAGGCAAATGTCCTGTGAAGCCAATGAAGCTTAAATATAGCTATTTTCGTGGCTCCTGAGCGGCCTGAGAGGGTCACATATACTTATAAAATTTGCATAATTGAGGCATTTCTACTATAATTGGATAACACTACTGGTTCTTACCATTTCTCCATAACATTTTCATTTCCATTCGGTGACACTGTGAGGACATGTTGTATTTGTAATTTCCTATTCTTCAATGGGGCTCCAAACCATATGAGCTTCAGGTCATATAAAACTTGGGTTCTGCTCTGTTTAATGAAAAGTGAAGACCAAATAGAGCTTGGATTTGCCATTTAAGCATGGTAGAAAGGAGAAAGTGTACAGTTTCAGAGATAAAGTTTTCTAGTCACTAGGGTGTATTGCATTATTAAGGAGATGTTCTTTTGGTTGCCACTAAACTCAAAATACATGATTAATTTCTGTCGCTCTGATAATTTTTTCAAATGTAGCATTCCTTTAGAGGAAAGCACAATAATCTGCTGACAACACTTCCCAGATTGAATAAAAATGGTCTTTTCCACTGTAAAATAATATTTTGGAATTTTGGAACAGATGTACATATATGATAGATAAAACATATATCTTCATTAATCACTTGCCATGTTGCCAGAATTTGTGGGGAGCAGCAGTGAAGAAGATGGGCTCTCTTCTCTTACAAAGCTTGTATGTTCACATGTGGGAAGGGGCATGAAATACACAAGTTAACAAATAAGTGAAGAAAATCATTGTCCATAGAGTTAGGGTGAAGGTCTCCAGGATGGGTGGTAAGTCCAAGCTTCTTTGAAGCAATGGCATTTGAGTAGAAACTTAGAAAGGAAGGAGCCTTTCCTGCAGAGATATCTGAATGGACAGTTTAAGGCAGAGGGAGCAACAAGTTCCAAAAACCTTAGGGTCATGTTAAATGGAGTTGTAGGTTAATATTTTTCAAATTGGTCTGTGATCAATTTGTTGGCCTTGAAATCAATTCAGTGACATGCAACAATTTTCTTAAATGAAATAGAACAGAAAAGAATAAGAAAAATCAAAGTGCATTGCATACGTTCAGAAAATAATTTTCATAAAATGATTGCTTCAGGGGTGTGTGTGTGTGTGTGTGCATATCTGTGTATTGGGTCATGGTATATAAACATTATTTCCCCTTTTGGGTCCTAGTTAAAAAAAAAAACAACTTTGAAAGACACTGCTGTAGAGCTTATCAAGGGATCTGAATACTATTCCACATGAAATAAGACACTGAAGGAATCTTTTAAGCCACATATATACATACAAAGAAAGAATGTGAGCTGCTCAAAAGCTGAATCTACTGATTTACTCTCATTTCTTTAGCAAGTTCAGATTGATGTATTTGGAAAGCTGAAAATTATACCCTAGCTCATGGTGCATTTTATACCTGGGTGGCCTCTTTGAGGTTCAACTAGCTGTCCTCCTCCTGGAGGCACCCATACTGCATTAAGCTGCCTTAGGCAAACTGCAAAAAAGTACCCGCCAGGAATGGGCAAACTACGAAAGGAGATGCCTCCTCTGAAGTCTTGCAGCATGGTGATAACTTCCCCAGGGTGACCAGGCCACAAAGCTTGGCTTGCATCTCAAGCTGAGTTTCAGCCCCAGCTTTTCCCATCCAAGCACCCTTTTCTCTACAGGAACTACACAGTCACGTGCAGGGGCTACTCCCCCACTTCCTCTGCTTTGTGCCTCACCAGTCAAATTTCAATAGTATTTGCTATCTTGGATGACAACTGCTTACTTGTCAGTCTTGGGATACTTAGGTAATTTAAACACTTAAAGTGTCTGGTTTAAAATTCATTTTTAATAAAGAGAGTCATTGAAAATTATCTAGGAATCAACAAAATGGTTATATTAGATGATAATGTCAGAAACTAGATGTATGTGGCACATGGAACAACATAAAACAAAATCTAGCTGGGATAGCATATGAGAGTCTGGCCAAATTTTGTCTGGCACTTTCAGAGTTTCTCTTATTCCCTTATACTTCAACTTGCTTATTTCAGCTCTTGCTTTTCTCTAATACCCACTTTTCTTTCTTCTGATCTGATTGTTGCTGGTTCTTTAGCTCCTGCTCTGACATTTCCACCAGTCATTTTAATCCAGCATTATTTGCCTTTGCTTTTCAATTCTCACCTCTTGGTTTGCCCCCTCAGTATAATGGCAGATCAATCAATTCGGCCCATCTTGTCCTGCTGAAGGATTCATCTGTGGCATGTTTAACTCCCTAAATCCTGACATTCTCCTGTTCAGTGAGCCTGGTCAATCTCCACCCCTTTCACTGTCACCCAAATTAGATTGACTCCCCATATTTTATCGAACTTTAGCAAATGAAATCAGTCACCTGGCATATCAAGCATTTTTAAATATTTATATGATGGGTAGAACATATAAGGCTGTATGTATCAGCAGTAATTAATGTTAAAATAAACAGTGTAAATTCACTTACACTAAGCCTGTCATCATTACTTAATTAAAATGATTAATTTATATAGTACTCTTATACCTAGCATAATAAAAGATTACTTAAAATTCATATGACTCATTGAATATGATAATTAGGGAATTAAAAAGAGTATTTATAAAAAATAATTTTTATTATGAAGACAGCACAGATTGTGACTCTAAATAATGTAATTTCAGCTGTGTTTAAATCAGGGGGAAAAAAAAGCACAGAATAAACTGTGGATCAAGATTCCAGTTTCTAGTCTAAGAGTTTCAATTATTACTGGTTTGCTGGTTTGGAGATTCTGTGTCAATACAGATATCAAATAATATAAGAAGAAAATAAGTTACATATTTGATTCAGCAGCACTGCTAGAAAATACAATTTGTTTATTTGTATGTTTTGTGTTTACTTTAGTTTATCAGGCATGGCAGAGCTTTTCAAAGGATATGGATTTTTGGAATATTTCCCCTCAAATCTGAGCAATTGTAAATGCAAATGGGTTTGCTATTTAGTTCTGTCTCTTTGTGCCAACAAAAGTTAAATGATTAAATTCTGAAATTTCAATGAAGAATCACAGTCAGGTTTAAGGACAATTATTTAGGTCATGCTATCTTTGCTCAAGGAATCACTCTTTCAATTTAGAGGCAAATTATAGGTAATGGAAAAATCACCCAGAATAAAGGCTTTCATTTGTACACATATGTATTAATTTTTTTGAATGTGGGACATGTACAAAAATTTTGTCAGTTATAATGCCTATGGTATTTTTGTTCTTTCATCTCACTCGCAACCACTTACCCAAATACACATGTAAATACAGTTACTGTTACATATATTTTAAATCAAGCATTACTTTTGAAAGTGTGACCCTGAGCCAAAGTGATGCTAAGGCCAACAAAATCAAATAAAGTCAAAGGCCACAAGATGGTTCAAGGTGGCTGAAACCTGAACTTGTAAAGACTAGCAACTGTTGATCAGATTTGATCTGATCAGATAGCAATGTGTTGGTTTTTAAAAGATTATTATTTTACTGATATTGATTTTCCTATGACTTATATGAATATAAGAGAGTCAAGTGTCAGAAGAGGCACCTTGGAGACGGTCTGACTTACGTCCTTCGAGATTACAAAAAGCCCCTGTGGGAGCATTCTTTCCAGCTATTAAAAAATAACATGCTATTCAAAGAAGATTAATCATTCACAACAATTGTGCTCTTGAATAACTAATAATTATAATTTTGTTAATTTTCTTCAATGAAAAGTTAAATATGTAAGACACTTAATAATGTACTTCTAGTATAAATCAACAGTTCTCAGATTTGGGGATTTTATAGACAGAAAATGTTCAAATAAAATAATATTGGCATTTTCCCAGTAAGAGCAGTAAAACAAACACAACCAACCAACCAAACAAATAAGTATGACTGCCATCTATTGTAACTATAACTTAACAAAACCAATGTCATTTGACATCAAATAATGTATAACAGTTATACCCTTAGAATAAACAACAATCGTCTGGGCGCGGTGGCTCACGTCTGTAATCCCAGCACTTTGGGAGTCTGAGGCGAGAGGATCACGAGGTCAGGAGATCAAGACCATCCTGGCTAACACGGTGAAACCCCGTCTCTACTAAAAATACAAAAAATTAGCCGGGCGTGGTGGCGGGCGCCTGTAGTCCCAGCTACTCGGGAGGCTGAGGCAGGAGAATGGCGTGAACCCGGGAGGCGGAGCTTGCAGTGAGCCGAGATCGCGCCACCGCACTCCAGCCTGGGCGACAGAGTGAGACCAAAAAAAAGAATAAGCAACAATCTTGTGAATTGATCAAATCTAAATTTATGTAATACTCACCACAGGTAAAATGTATTTTATTTTGCCACACTCATAAAAATTTAGTCAAGAAACCCATTGGTCCAGAGACTGATGTCAGATAACCACCATTATAGAGGCTTTTAAATGCTAAGTACATAGTTTATCGGCACAAAGGAAGCTTAATAAATTAAGTCTTAATAATTACCTGCTCTAAACTCTAATTTTCTTATGTGTGAAATCAACAGAATAATGGGAACTACCTCACAGAGGTGTTGTGAGAATTCAATGGGTTAATACATCTATAAAACTCAATGGACTAATACACTTAAACCCAACGGGCTAATACAAGACCAAAAAAGGAGGGTTTGGGGCTTCATTGTAACTAAGATTTGATTCATCTCTAGAATATCCATCTTTCAAGTCTACATTAAATAACTAAAAAAAACAGCTGTAAAATATTGATCTCTAGTTTATAATATGCATGCTGGAGTATACAGGGGAAGTGTACTGCAATTTACTATGCACAATAAACGAATTTACAGGAATAATTAGATGTATATTCCAGCACAGAACAGATGTAATATAATGGTAGTTACAGAATTTAGGTAGTGGGCACATTTTAAATTCTTTTAAATTCTGCATGTGTTTTAAATTTTTAATAATAAAATTGAAAAACTGGAAAACTATCTGCTACTTGTTCACCAAGAAAAAAAAATAGTTAAAATATGAAGCAACAAGATGCAGACATTGTTTCTAACACTTATCTGGGAATTCCCTTAGTTATATTTAAGGTTAGGATTTCTGCTACTTGCCTCCATGTCCATAGTTGCTGGTTGTGATGGTGTCCCTATAGACATAACCATGCCTGCCCAGAGGCTGTGGGAGGCTCTGGTGACTGCAGGCACAGCTTGGCATCCAGTTCTCACTGACCTGACCAGGATGAACCTAGGGATATCGGGATGGTGGGGGAGTGAACTGAGCAGAGAGTCTGGAAATAACTGAAAGTTATAGAATGGTTTCTATTCCAGAGGCAAGTACTTGAAAATAACATTGGTACAATTTGATGATAAAGTTCAGGAGAAAAGCATCATTAGTTGCAAAAACATGAGAGAGAACAAAAATGTGCTGACTACATAACTGACTACAAATAATAATTGTAATTCTCTTATTTCTGTATTAGAACAATAACAGAAAAAACACTACCCTTCAATAATATTTTTCCATAAAAGGTTTAGGCCATAACAAGAGGAGACTCATCGGGATTAACAGGAGGCAGAAATGGTGACTGTAGATATATCAACAGATTGTTTAATGTCCTAAATAGAAATTCAACAAGGGAAAATAAAAACACTTAGATCAAAGAATTTTGGAGCTGGAAATGCCCTTAGACATATGCTTTTATGAAGGAAAAACTAATGTCCAGAACAGCTAAATGTATCACCTCACAAGTCCATTTCAGGGCCAGTTAAAGGGCAGTCAGCTGGTTTTGTAAAATTTCTCCATACCACACTGCCAGTAGCTCTAAAAGACTGCCATTATTTTCCTGCATAGAAATGGGATGTTGGAAGGGAATCCATATATAAAATCATTTACCTTAATATGGGTAGATGTCTGTTTACATTCAGGGAACAGTAAAAGATTACATTTAATTTTGAATTATTTACACAAAGCTTATGAAATTTACATGTAAGTTATAAATCATGTATTCTACCAAGCACAATAGGGAAGAACTTGAGTAATAGAAAATCCATCACTCTGAATTTCTTGGCTTCAGAACACTTAAATAAGAATTCAATACATAAAATATTTTATTGTGTATCAGGCATTCTGCTGGCTGCTTCGTGGACACATAAACCCTGTCCTCAAGAAGTTGGCAGTCTACTAGATGGGGAAGATACTGATGTGTAAATACATGTACAAAGTCGTGTTTTGCAAGATGGGTCACAGGAGAGAAAAACTGGGGAAAGGCATAAACCAGGAGGGACACTGGCCCAGCCTAGAGAAAAGCAGAACAAATAAGAGATGGGGCAGCTGATGATGAGGAAAGGGGGCGGGCAGTCACAGGTAAAGACACATGTAGGCTCAAATCTGAGAATTCTAGTGCATCAATTCCTCTTCCTTTCCCACCCTCTCATTAAACCCTTTAAACAATAGTAGAAACAAATAAAAGTGATAAAAAGGCCAAGTACAAAGAAACTGCTATAACATCAACTTCAACAAACTCGGCCATCTTCCAGTGTCTTGGTGAATGTTACCACTAAGCCAAATCCAGGGATTCATCCTAGATTGCTCCTTGGCCTTCAATGCCCACATTCCATCATTCAAGCTCTAATAATGCTACCTCCAAAACAGGTACCTTTTTACATAGATTCCCCTCTATCCACACTGCACTGTTCTTGCCCTCCCCATCTCTTTTCTTTGAACTGTGTTATCTGGGTTTAGTCACTCCAGCCCTCTACTTGATTGCCAGGATACTACAGAGTAGGATCACCGACAAAATAAAATGCCGGCTCAATTGCCTGTCGTGAGAGGTGTTTTTTGATCTGATCCTTCTGAATGTCACATGACCTCCTACTTCTTCCTTCCCTTTTCTACTTCCAGCTTTATTCTCCAAGAATATCGAGGATTGCTAGTTCTAGGAATGCACCATGGTTTTGCACTCTTATGCCTTTTCACTTGTGGAATACTAGCTAATAAGCAGTGCTCTTTTTAGACCACATGACTGCACTAGTGAGTTGATGGATAAATAAATGAATTTATTGTAGGCCTGACTTGAAATTTTCAGTGCCTCAAATAGAATGTGTTTTGTTCTTCTAAATGGTTCTCAACTAGATGGACCATTTAAACGACTAAGCACTGGCACTTGGTTAGGCAGTGGGATAACAAAGACAATCACTTATAATCACTGCAAACAATATAGCATTCAATATTCAGAACAAGTCAGAAATTTAAAAATTTTATATAATGTCATAGGTCACATACATGGTATGATAAATGAGTTATCGCTACTTAACATGTAATGAGAGCCTAATAAATACTTGAAACAAGAAGGAAAGAAAGTAAAAAAGCAAGCAAGAAAGAGAAGGAAAGAGACAGAAAAAAAATAGTTTGAATTTAAAGTCCAAGAGACATGGGCTTCTAACATATTTTAAGCCAAGAAAGTCTTGTAGAAACACTTTATAAGAAAACTCCACATGGAAAGGAAGTATTTATTCATTTCATTACGTCTACACAACTTATTGCTCATTGCTAAATGCTTGGACTCTTGTAGATGAAGGAGACATAGTAAAGAAAAAGATAGATAAGGTCTCTGTCCTCTGCTATCTTACTGCTAGCAGAGAAGATAGATAATAAGCAACAAGAGAGATTTTCAGATGTTATAAATAATAGGAAAGTACGGGTTTGGCTACTTATGATACGGTGACTGAGGAAGCCCCTGTGAGGAGGAGGTAATGCTTGAGTTGAGACCTGGATAAATGAAGAGCAATCCAGGCACAAAATAATCACATGCACAGGCCTGAAGTGGGAAAAAACTTGCCAAGTTCAAGAGACAGAATGAAGAAAAAGAGATAGCGGGTGCACAGTGTAAAACGAAGACAAAATAATAGGCTCAGTAGAAACTTACAGGCATTTTTATAAATTGGTGAGGAGCTAATGGAGAGTAGGTAGTATAGGTAGTAAGCACGAACGTGATTGTTGTTTATCACCATAAACATACTCTGAGGACTGTGAAGTTCCTCCCTTGTCTCATGCCTGCATTCCACATACTTGGCACTAATTGCACTCCATTGCTTGGTTTTCACTAATGGCATATATGTGTGTGTGTGGGTGTGTGTGTATACATATATATAACTGAATGATGTTCAGTTCAATTGAATAAACATCTGCTGAGCGTAAATTATGTGCCCATCACTAAGCTTAGTGATAGAAGTACCAAAAGGAAAGTCATGCATCTACCCTTAGAGATTATTCAATGCAGAAAGAAGGGCAGGTTCACTAACATAATTTCAGAATAATACATTAAGTGCTAAGGTAGAAATATTGAAGCATTGAGGGGAGGCTTGATTATTCCAGGCTGGTTGTTTGGGGAAGGTTTCCTGGAAGAGGTGACACCTGAGTTTTTGGTTAATTAACCAGGCCAAAGAGGATATTCTGTGCAGAATGAAAGCATAAGCTAAAGAAGAGCCACATTTTCATGTAGATGGTGCAAAGAAGGTCATTCAGGTCAGTATCACCAAAGCTTAAAGTAGGAACTGGGGACCAGTGAAAAATGAGATTTGTGACATAAACAAGAACTAGATTAAGAAAGTTTTCAAAGCCATTTAAAGCTATTCAAACACTATCCTGATATCAATTAAAAGCCATTGATGGATGTTGAAGAATAGATTGGACCTAGTCAGATTTGCATTTTAAATGTATCTCTGGCAGCTGGTGGGAAACATATTGGACATATTTTTC
Organism: Pan paniscus; assembly: GCF_029289425.2. Classification (NCBI taxonomy): domain Eukaryota; kingdom Metazoa; phylum Chordata; class Mammalia; order Primates; family Hominidae; genus Pan; species Pan paniscus. The sequence goes on along the minus strand of NC_073254.2, from coordinate 116,085,739 downwards.
CCCAGCTACCATTCTGGAAGAGAACTGCTTTTCTAGAAATACCAAATTTCTTCTGAATTCTTAACATTTTTTAAAAGCATAATAGAAAAAATTTAAAGGAAGTTACCCTATATTTTCCTCATAGTCTCCCACATTCTTTTTCAAATTCACTTTATAGTTTTAACGCATAACGGCAAAGAAGAAGAATTAAAAATGGGTTTTGATTTGTTTTGGTTAGCCAGATATTCTGCTAATAGAAGCCTGAGATGGCCTCAGTTTTCTAATATTACTCATGTTTCAGATTCCAAGATTGCAGTGAATTCCTCTGACCCAGATAAGACAGAAGATCCTCTCTGATGAATATGTGCAACCGTTCTGAACCTCTCTTTTGAAAACTTTACTCTTCTTCTGATTTGATTCCATAATTGGACATTAAATGGAAACTCATGCCTTCCTAAAAATGTTGTAATTACATATTTTGTATTTCTTTTACCTGAAGTTGTCTGTTGTCATCTTATACATCTTACTTAGGAGCCATTGACCTTGTGGCAACGCTCCGAAGCATCACTCTCTGTTCAAGGCACCACACACCTACAGTGAAGATGCAGGGATTAGGTGTATGTTTCAGGTGTCTATAGTAGGCTCAAGTTAGCTCACTTGTCTGGAAACTTCTAATACCTTCAGAATCATAGCCCAGCTTAAAGTCTTAGCCAGTATTTCTGTGCACATTTCACTGGTATTACAAATCAATCACTGTCACATTCACCTCACTCATCACTGCAGTAATTATTTTAAGAACTTGTGCTTGTGCCATTTTGTATTCACAATTAGGTATAATTGGCTAATGAAAATGTGATATTGTTTATAAGTACATTTCTCTGCAGAGAAGATAAAAAGGGTCTTTTCTTCTTTTTTAACATTCAAAAAAATTTTTTTTCACACTAATGACTAAGCATTTGCAGAGTTTTATCCAGAAAAAGATTAGTCTGAAGAGTTAATCTTTAAATTCCATTTTTGCTGCCCCTCTTTCCAGTATTTGCTATTCCCCAACTTCATCCATATCAAAGTCATTAAATATCAATACCATCAGTTTCTTCTTTAATCCCGGCCAAATATTCTTATGCTTTCTCTTCAAAGGATCATATGCATGAATGTGTTCACTTGCTTATTTGTTCTTTCATTATTAAATTTATTTACTGAATTATTACACTTATTTCTCTCAAATCAAAGTTTGAAAGACAGTCTAGTACAATCAAAGCCCCTGGATTAGGCACCAGAAACCTGGATGCAATTCCTAGGTTTGTAACAAACTCTGTGAACCTCGCAGATAATTTAGCTTCCTTAGACCTTAGTTTACTCATCTAAAAATGGGACTGATTCAATCACTACCCACTTATTTTAATTAGGTCTTCAAAAGCCTCTTACAAAGGCTAATAACTGTTAACTCTCCAGAAAATAAAAAAAATGCCCATACCCACATACATATAAAATTTTGCATTTTATTTCTTGGGACTCAGAGAATCCTAAAACCTGTGGATAAATGTCCCAGAGATTCGCAGGCTCTTGGTTAAGAGCCATGAACTTAAAGGCCTCTAGCTTTCTAGTTTTACAGACCCTTGCTTGTCAAAGTGTGGTTTCCAGAGTAGCAGTTTACTTAAGAGTTTGTTAGAAATCTCCCATCCCAACCCACATCTATTGAATAAGAATCTGCATTTTAACAATATCTTCAGGTGATTCACATGGACTGTAAAGTTTGAGAAGCACAGCTATAGCTTGGTTTAAATAAATGTCATATGAAAGCAGAAAGGAAGGTGGGATGATTATTAGGATGGATTGGAGGTGCTTTCCTTTTCTTTTGTCTGCTTTGATACATCAAAATACAGACAAACCACAGCAATGGTTTTTAATCTGGGACTCAGCTTCATGGATGAACTGAAGAACTCTCCAGTGAAAGAAACTTAAGGTTCTGTAAGGAAGAAACAATTTACATTATATTATATTTGAGTTAATAACAATCATGATTAAATGTACATGTTATGGGGAAGTTACCACCGCTAAAGGCCCTACTGACAAAATGGGAAGAAATGAAGCCCAAAAAGTTAGTTTAACTAAGTAATTCTACTGATAGTCATGTATGTTAATTACTTAGCATTTATGTCTAATAATCATCTGCACCATCACGATTATGCAAACCATGAACAGACTCAATGTATCAGATTAACATTGCTCTTGGTTTTATTTAATTATAATAGCAAATTTCAGATATATATTTACTCTTCATAATTTGTTACTCTTGCAGCATGGAAATCTGCTTAGAACCTTACAAAATTAACGCAAATATTATTTTAAAGAACATCTTGGATGAAAATTATGTTTTAAATATTAAGCTATTTACTATTTATATAGAATCTCTATTCTGAAGTGTAAAGGTTTTGGCTCAAAATATATAAGAAATCTAAAATCTAAAATCAAAAGTATTCTTTTGCAGATGGGAACTTTCATAATATTATTATTAAATATTATATTATATTTTAATTATAATACTGTATTATATTATATTAATATAATAAACATAATATATTATATTAATATAATAAATATAATGTATTATATTATATTAATATAATAAACAGAATGTATTATATGAATATAATAAATATAATATATTATATTTATTATATTATATTATATTAGTATAATAAATATAATATTATATTATATTTTAATTATAATATTATATTATATTAGTATAATAAATATATCATATTTATTAGTATAATAAATTATATTTATTAGTATAATAAATATAATATTATATTAGTATAATAAATATAATATTATATTAGTATAATAAATATAATATTATATTAGTATAATAAATATAATATTATATATTAGTATAATAAATATAATATTTTATTATATTTTAATTATAATATTAAAATTAAGATATCTTTTGAAGTTCTCCTGGGTAAATATTACATTGATCTTCAAAACTATGGGCCAATATTTCCAAAATTACCTCTTAAAAATGGAAGAAATTAAATGTGTTGTATGCATGTATTAAGAGATAAAAGGAAATTGAATAAGATATAAGAGAAAATAAGGTTATGGGTGGCAAAGGAAGATGAGATGAAGAGTGTGAAATTCAAGTCTAAATATAGAGTGACATTTACTGTTCCAAGAAAAGAAACAGGGGAGTAAATAATTTGTTTTCAATGCATTTATGCACTTTTTTGTCATACCAATAATAGTAATTCAGTAATGCTCCCAGAATAAATAGGATCTCTTCTCTCTCTCTGACTTTGTCCTTCTCTCTTCATCTCTTTTTTCCTCATTTCCTCTTTCCCTCCCTCCCTCTCCTCATAGGTGTAATAGTGCATTTTGGTTTTATGGAGAGGACATAATCTATTACAGAAGGTAATTATATCATTTTTTTCTAATAAAGATTTCTTCTCTTTAGTAACTTCATGACCTTAAGTGAATTAATTGAATTGATGACTTTTTGTCCCTCTTTTATCAGAGCTTTTAGAAAATTGTAGCTAATTTGCCTATGTTCTCTTATTTAAATCATTTGCTTATCTCCTCTTATCCAAACAACTGGTACCTTGTAGTTCCCAAACCACTATTCTCATGCTTCTGCTTTGTAATAGGCCATTGTTCCAAAACTGATCTTTCTTACCAAGTTAAAAGTTGAAAAACAAGAGAAATCATGGCTAATTTCTTTTTTTCACCTCCAGTTAAGAACTTTGGTAGCATTCTTTGCACCTGTTAAACAAGCCCTCTGGGTTCAACGCAGGGATAAGCTTGGGGTCTGGAGAGGCGTAATTTAGGGTATAAGGATGCAGGTGGTGCTCTTCTAAGCACATATTTAAATTGCCCTTATTGTAGTAAGTGTGTGATAAAGAACCATTCTGTTCCGTTGCTTCTCAAATGGATTATGCTGGTTGATTCATTTCCTAATCTAGGGCATTTATCTTGCACTGAAATATACACACTAGTTCAAAAGAAATTGTTAAATAAAGACAATAATTTAAAAAATAATGTAAGAACGTGTACTGCTCCTTACATGAATTATACTTTACGGTCCATTTTGGTATTGCTTTATTGTTTATTTTTTCTGCTTTTTTTTTCTCCGCCAGTTTGATTTCATATTGGTTATTGGATATAATTCTAAATAAAACAGGGACAGTATAAGTAGGTAATAGGGTTACAGTGCTTAACCGTAACCTCATAGGCAATTATCTTTTAGTAACAGTTATAATGATAAAATGCTCCTCTACTCCTTCTAATGATGATGTAGCTCTACCTCTTCCCAAGTTGGTACAGAGGTTGCCTCTGCTTCTGTGCCTGCTTCATCAGAAGGGTGATGTGCTGGAGGAATGAGCCAAAAGATATGAAGATCAAGAACTAAGATGGAAATAAGAAGAGAATACTGAAAAAGTGCTACCAATGGGAAGTCAGATTAACCCTGCTTATCCAGCACTGTATAGGGCTTATATTTTCTGTCTTCTTGTTTGTCCTATGGTTTCCCTTCCTAAGTTAAATGTCTTTATGCCTTTTTTTAAATTTTGGAGGTATTTTTTCTGAATTTAGGGTGTTTAAGTTTAGGATGAATATGTGTGTGTGTGTATTTGTGTATATATTTATGAATGTGTGTATTTATATGTAAGCATATATATGTATATGTGCATTTGTGTGTGAGTGTATTTGTATGTGTGTTTACATATTTGCTAATTTGTATTTGTATGTACATAAGAACAAATATGTGTTTGAATTTGAGTGTGTATGAATATTTATATTTTGGTATATCAGATGACAAATTTATGAAAGAAGACAGCTTGTCTATATAATTGTTTAGTTTGAAAAAATTAGCTTTCTAACATATTCTGTGCTATTTATACAACTGGTCTATGTCAATAAAATTTTTATGTGCCTCAGGAAAATAATTTTAGGGTGAAGGGAAATTGACCTTGGACAGTTTTCCAGGGATTTGGACAATTTTCAGCCTATATAATTAATTGTTTCTTACATGTTTTCTGGACCTGCTGTTTCAATTGAATGTGGAGTCATTTCCCTTTATAAGTAATTTTATTCTATCTGTGGATTGCTGTACCCCATTTTAATGGTGGCTCTGTCTCATCAATCATGAAAATGCTTCTATTCAATAGAAGTTCACTAACTGTTTAGCAGCTTTAATTAGTGATCAAAAAGTTCTCAGTGAGACTTAGATGTAAGGTCTCATAAGCTGAAAAGTATTACAATTACTCTTTCTTCAGTGAAAGTCAATCCAATATATTCAAAATCTTAGAACGAAGCTTGGCAGTGGTTATGAAACTACTGATGACAAATAAGCTTTTAATATTTTTTAATACTTTCACTAGCAGAGTGGCTTGCTTTTACGCTTCCTTTCTTTTTATCTGCATAAGGTGTAATTAATTATACAGAATTTCAACTCTCATTGTAGAGAGCTGGAAACCACATGTAGTTGTTCTTAATAGCTTGGATTGTTTTCCTGGTTAGCAGCCTAGGAACTTCTTTCCGGGAATCAAAAAACCGTCATGCCGAGTTGAACAGGATGCAAATCTGGCCTGAAGTTTTCTTACAATTGCTCTAATAACACGTACTGTTCGTCTACTCCTCAGGTTGCCATTAGGAATAAAAGCATATTATCTCAGTAGGATGCTGTTATCTCTCTGGTTACACAGCCTGCCTATAGACAGGGCCAGGCTTAAATCAGGAGCCTGAAACACTGTGAGACCACGTGGATAGAGATAATAATGAAGGGACTCCCAGTTTACATAACCTGGTTAAGAACAGGGAGTTCTGAAAAGGAAATATGGGTAAATTTTACTGCCTACTTTCACGTATAGACAATAGTATTAAATTTCCCCCTACTGCAGGTATTCTTAACATTAAAATTTTCAAAGTTATATTTTCAAAGAATATTTTTCAACTAGGTATCTAGGAGAGTAAAATTTAAAGAAGTAATGTACTCTAGAGTTACTCAGATATTTAATATGTAGTATACAAGCATATTTGAGTAATCCTTCCTTTCTTTTCTTTCCTTACTACTTGTCTTTCTTTCTAGTGTCCTTTACTTTATTAAAAGTTAACATGTATTATGAGAAAAAAATTACTGACTGAATAAGGTTGGAAACATAAAATTAAACAAGAACATTCATAAATTAAGTCACATAATTTAAAAATGCATATCATAGTCTCTCCGTAGTCATTAGGGATAGAAAGTTGACACTGAGCTTCCTAGCAGCCATTAAAAAGAGGCTCATTCAATAAAATCAGTAATAAAATAAGTACGACTCCTCCGGGAAACAAAGTGTGAGAAACATTTCTCCTGTAGATTATCATAAAAGGACTCTGTATTATGTAATAAACTGGATTTTTTTTAAAAGTCCTATTTTAAATGTAACAATATGTTCCACAGAGCTCAATGTAAACTGAAAACATAACATAGGTACATCAGTTCTGCAAAAGGTGAGAATAATGCAGTCTTGGTACACAGGTCTCAAGTTTAGAATATTTAAAGGAAGAACTGCAAACTGGAAAGCCATAGGCCACATTGGCTACAGATCTTTCAGTTGTCATTTTTATTTAGTTAGTTTGAATGCCTGGGAATGAGTGTTTCTCAAACTAATTGAAGTAAAGTACTAGTTTTGTTTTAAAACTCTTCTCCATCAAGAATTTTGTAAAATATACTGAGAAATAAATTACTAGGAAAAATATATTTAAAAAGACTTAAAAGTAGAAGTAAAGTATTTAAATTTGGGGCCAATTTCCTTAGAGCAATAGTCAATTCTTCACAATGTACTAATCAATATAACTAAGTTTTTGATGACTAGTAGATGGAGCAGGTCAAAGGTATGCTTCCTTATAAATTGCTAGGGAATAAATATTCTGTTGCTCTACTGAAGGATACACTATTTGTTAAATAATTACTGTCCAGTTGTGGGCAGATAATCTTTTACTAGACCAGTTTGCTACACTGGGCCGTGATCTTGGGGGGCAGTCACCCTAACTCTACTTAAAGGTAAGTTCTCCCAGTATATGTTTACTAGTCTGACAACAATGCTTAATAGCACCAGCAAACCATGCAACCTCTCTAAATTATAGTTTTTTTAAATCTACTAATCTGTCTCAAAATCCTTTCCCAATAACTCTTCAAGGTTAAGTTTAGATTAAGATGATTGAATTTAATAAAGATTTCATTAATATAGATGTGTGTCAATACTTTGGAATAATGCAAAATGTTATTTACCAAAATTAGGTTGTTTACACACATACACTCAAATGTTCAAATTGCAAGGAATTAAAAATATGTGAAATAACCATCTCTAGGCACTGTTAGAAAGTGCCTAACATGTAGACCTACCTAATGGGACTTCTCTCATTCTTCCAATCATGATTTTTTAAAAATCAGGTTTACTGAAATATGATTTGCAAACAGATTATTAACCTTTTTAAAGTGGCAAGTTCTACGAATTTTGACAAAGGCCTACAAACCACCAGTGTATATCCAGATATAGCACAGTTCCATCACCTCCAAAATCTTTCTTCTTGTCATTTAAAAATCAGCCTCAACTTCCCACCCTAACCCCTCGAAACCACTGATATGTTTTCTGTTCCTACGTTTTTATTTTTTTAATGTTGTATAAATGTAATTGTGCAGCATGTAGCCTTTTGAGTGCATTTTTTCACTGGGCAGTAGTTCAATCCTTTTTATTGCTAAGTAGTATGTCATTGTATGAATATACCAGTTTGTTACTTATTCAGCAGTTGGTGGACACTTAGGTTGTTTCTAGTTTTTGGCAAGTATGGGTATTCATTCACACTTAAATATTCATTATAACTTTGTATGTAGAAACACATGTTCATTCTACTTGAGTAAATACCTAGAAATTATATTGCTGGGTCATATGATATTTGTATTTTTAACTTTATAAGGAACTATTAAACAGTTTCCAAAATTGCAGTACTATTTTGCATCCCTTCCAGCAATGTACCAGTGTTCCAACTGCTCCACATTTTCACTCGGACTTGGTAAGGTCATGATTTTGTTTGTTTGTTCTGTTTTCATTTTGCTCTAATAGGTCTACAGTGATATCTTACTCTGATTTTAATTTGCTTAATTTTCTTAGTAATTACCAGTGTTGAACATCTTTTCACTACTTTTTTTGCCTACCATATATCTCCATTGTTAAAATGTCTGTTCAAATATTTTGCAACTTGTTTTATTGGGTTATATGGTTTTGATCATTGAATTGTGAGAATTCTTTATATATCCTGCATATCAGTCCTTTATGATGTGTATTTTGTAAGTATTTTCTTCCATGTTCTGCTGTTATTGGGTGGAGTATTCTATAATTATCATTTATGTCAAACTGTTTGAGGATGTTATTCAGGCCTTCTATATAGTTACTGATTTCGACTCATTCTATTAACTACAGACAGAGGAGCTCTGGTCATCAGAAAAACCCGTAGTTGTGGATTTATCTTTTTATCCTTTCAGTTTGATCAATTTTGCTTCTTGGATTCTGAAACTCTGTTCTTAGCTGCACCATATTTGGGATTGTTGTTGGTAAATTTATCCACTTATTGCAGAATTTGTGATCTGTGATAATATTTCCTTTCACTTCTCACCTTCATTTTGCTCTTTCCTGCTCTTTCAATTTTTATGCCATAATTCTCCATCCTTTCATGCAGATTGTCCACTTTTTCCTATTAGGTTCTTTAATACATTAGTCATAGTCCCTGTTTGATAATTTCAACTCCTGGATCATCCCTAAGTCTGGTTTTGTTCATTGCTTGACTTCTTTTGACAATCTTTTTTTTTCCTTAAATTTTTGTATATCTTATAATTTGTCAATTAAATGTCAAATATCAAGTGCAAAATAATTGGGAATGATGCCAATCATTTATACCTAGAAACAGAGTGTACTTTTGCTATTCTGAAGCCATTCGTTTGGGGCATTGAGTTACTCTAGTCAAGAGTTGATCTTCAGGATGCCAAAGACTTCACATTCCTCCAGCCTTGTGCTTAGGATGTGGGATGCGAGCTTGAATAGACTGGGATTTTGTGCTTTATCTGAAGTGGCAGCCAATCCCTTACTCTGCACCTGTATTACCAAGAGGCTCCCTCCTGTCCCCACCCTGCTTCCAATATTTCTCATAAGTACCTGGTGGAAGTCCACATATAAGCCCCAATGGGTGACATCAAACTACCCTTGTGTCAGGGATTACCAGAGTTTCTAAACTGTCAGTCAGTCTTTGGCAATTTGTAATGATTTTAGCTTTTTACAGAATTTCTTGTTAGATAATTTAGATAATAATAATTTCTATCATCGCTTGTATGACAGCCAGGTCCTATTCTATTCTCTGCCACATATGACACTATCCCCATGACTCGTTTCTCAGTGGAGGAACCTATCATTTCCTGAAAACCTAGATATTTGTTTGCCCGGTGAACTCGGTTTTACAACAGGTTTAACAAAAGTTATGGTTTTGTAGTTCCTCTGGCTTTGTTTTGTGATGGTGGGATTGACAGTCTTTCCAGTTTTGTTCATCCTGGTTAAAAGAAGAACTCCTCCTGTTCATGAGTTTTAATTCTTGTGGAAAAAATTTTATACCACTGTGATTGAATAATTATTAAAATAGATAACTTCTTTTCTAAGTGATTACTTCATATTATCATGGAAAGTATGATTCTAATTAGCTCTTCCGTGCTCATTATATGCTTCTTCCTGCATTATTATATAATATTCTGAAAGTTCCAAAGTTCTCCTAGTTGCTGATTATCGAATTGGATTATCCAACTGTCACTTACTAATTGTCTATTTGGGAAATAGGCTCATTTTATTTGTTACAAACTGAAATGATTATGTCTTCTTAAATTCTTAAGTATGGAGAAGATGTAACATTTATTGAATTAGAATTTACAGCGCCAGTCAGTGTTTCAAAGATTTCTACATATTATCCAATTCCATATTCAAAATAATTAAGCAAAATTTTTATGTAATAGGAAAAAGAGTCTCAGATATACTAAGAAATTTGACTTTAATCTCTCAGCTAAATAGTTGATATTAAGTCTTTGTTTAATTAAAAACATTAAACATTACTCAATGTTTAATTAAGCATTCCTTTGCCATTAAAAATACTGGCCAAAACCACAGTGATTTTGCACCAGTCGAACAGTTAACTCAATAAACAGGTAAGAATTTGAACCCAGTTATATCTGGTTACAGCTCTGTGTTTTTTTTTCCATGTAATGCAGTGTTTCCATGAAGCCCTATTATAATATAGGTAAATATTTGTCTCTATTTTTCTAGAACTTCTACTTTGCCCCTTCTTCTCTCTACAGTATTTCTTTGTTTTTCTGTTGTTCGATATCTTCCTCTTTTCTTCTGCACAAGATTGCCACTGGCATACTCCAAGCAAGCCAGTCATTTCCTGACCTTCCATTCTTCCCATAAAAACATATCTGTCTTGTGTTTGATTCACTCCAACCTTTTTTTTTTTTTTTTTTGAGACGGAGTCTTGCTCTGTCACCCAGGCTGGAGTGTAGTGGCACGATCTTGGCTCACTGCAAGCTCTGCCTCCCGGGTTCACACCATTCTCCTGCCTCAGCCTCCCAAGTAGCTGGGACCACAGGGGCCCGCCACCATGCCCGGCTAATTTTTTGTAGTTTTAGTAGAGACGGGGTTTCACCATGTTAGCCAGGATGGTCTCGATCTCCTGACCTTGTGATCCGCCCGCCTCAGCCTCCCAAAGTGCTGGGATTACAGGCGTGAGCCACCGCGCCCGGCCCACTCCAACCTTTTTATTCCTTGAAATGACACACATATTTTATAAGTTCTAAGGTATTCACATGTTAATGTTGCTATTAAATAACAAGGCAATGTAGAGACAAAAAAATTACAAAAACCTGTTTTTTTATGAAGAAAACAGCAAAACATTGGCTAATGAAAATCCAAGAATTTAGAATTCTTAAATTTCCAAAATGGCTCTGGAAAAAAAGCAGAAAAATACAGCCCTTGAAGTGAAGTGAAGACACAGCCAGCCCTTGAATAACCAACAAATAAAGAATAAAAGCCAGAGAACCCATCACTTTATCTGATCCTTCAAGTTCACTGCACAGAAGGAAAGGGCAGCTGTCCCTTAGAGACAGTCCTTTTGTTGATGTTTTTGTTGTTTTTAGAATATGAGTAAGCAATAAGAGTCAGAAGAAATTGGAAAATTTGAGAAAAGAGGAAGGGGAGAAGTACACCAGATTTCAGGGTTGGCAGCACTGGCGATAACAACAATAATGATTAGGTGGGGTGGTGACAGAAACCGCAAAGGTAGATATGAGCAGCAGACATCTATCTGAACGCAAGAGAGAGAAAAAAAAACTATGACAAAGAAATAAAGAAAGAACATCTGTGCATCAGGGCAGAGAAAGGGACATGTATTCATCTTCAGTCTACCTCTTTGAAAGAGAAGAAAGGCGAGATGCTTTGAAATTTCTAACGCAGGGTTAGAATAGAAGTAAATTCTGTATAATATAAATCAGTGACTCCAAACCTTTTGATAATTAACCAAAGTCTTACATTTAATTTTGTGAGGCTCTCTTCAATGTCTAAAAGTATAAAAGCGATATAAAATCTTAAAGTTTCACTATAAATGCAAAATTTGAAATGTTTCAGGATGTCTCAAAACTGGGAATGAGTATCAGGATATGAATATTTACATGACTATAAGTAAAACAATGGTCATTAAGAAATTTTATAAATTATTTCAGCTATACATCTTCCATTCAGTTATTCATCATGGGACATAATTGTCTGGAATATCTGAAAGTAAATTCAACATTAACAGACACTGTTACTTTCAGTTCATCTCTACTAGCATTTATTGGATACTCACCATGCTTCAGTTGGGGAGGTAGGCACTAGGAGTACGAAGAGTAATAAGCAACAAGTTTTAATTTCAGAGTAATCCAGTCAGGGAAACATAAATATATAAGGCCAATATGATGTTGTAAAGGCATAAAATGGTACAAATAAACCTGCCATTGTGTTAATACAAAGAAAGGCATGTGTCCAAGCCTAGTGTATAGGAGATGCCTATTAGAGAAGATGACAATTATGCTCAGTCTTGAAAAAATTAAACATATTAAAGCAGCATTGCACCTTTTTCTTTTGATTATTTAGGAAAATTTGGACACCCTTCAAACTATAAAGCATTGGAGAAATATTATGGCCATGGGAAATATGTAATAACACATTTTTGCTTAATGATTTTGATTTACAATACATTATAATTACACAAAGTATATGCTTAATATATTTTGTGGTTTAGGCTCACATTTTTACTTCCTGACATAGAAATTCCCAATTCTTTAACACGCCCTATGCTGTAATCTATATAGATTATAGTCAGAAATTACTAATTTAGATTCTAATATTGCAGCTTAAATACAATATATTTGTTCCAAAAGCTTCCTTCTTATTTTCTATCTTAGTGAGAGGTTCATCAATCTCAGATAACAAAAGTTTAATGCATTCCATCAGTAGGAAATAGCAAGGATGAACATATATCATACCACAGATAAGAAGCCTATCCAAACAGTCACTTATTGAAGTCTTTTGTCACTACTGGGAGACAATTTTCCATGGATCTTTCACATTTTGCACATCTTATGAAAGAATCATTGACTGCTTTTGTTTTGAACTGTTTTAAGAACATGTTTGTAAAGCAGACAGCCTTGGATAGAAATAGCATCTTCTGGAACAAAGAGAGGCATGTTCATTGCCCATTATAAAGGGGTGACATTCCTTAAATTGAGGGCCTTTTTGTTTGTAATGTGTATACTTCATGTTGCCTTGTGGAAATTGGGACCCAGGGAACAGGACAAAAATGTTGATATTTTTGCTACTGCTATTGCTGTGAAAAATAAATTGTCCTTCATCTCTGACCTAGGAGTCTATTGTTTTCTACCAGCATCCATTCAACTGTGGCAGACTTTCATGTTAAGTTGTGAGCAGAGAAAAATCTCAGACCCTTCAGAGATTTTTGTAACATTAGTGATGAGGATGGGATGCTGACAAAGTCATGGCTTTCTGGAATAGAAAAGATGAGAGCCCTGCAGGCCTATTAAATATTCCGAGTTAATTGGGTTATGCCATGAACCACCACCACATCACTTGAAACTTATAGTACATATGAAGTCTCTCTCCTTCCCTGCTCTCTGATTCCTCTCTGTCCCTGTACCACGACCTCGCTTATTTAAACAGAAACATAACTAAGGGTCCATATCCCCAATAAGTATCAAAGGATATACACACTCATCCAGGAATGTTGAAAAATTTCAGGAAGATAAATATTTGAGAGAAGTCTGTAAGAATCAGTAACAAAGATGTTTGCAAATTATATGGGCCACTGGGCAATAGACAGTCCTTCACTTCTTTGCCTTTTAATGAGGAGGAATCAAGGAGGTCATTGCAAGCTAAATAACAAAAATAGGTAAAATACAGATGCCAGAATTTTCCTCTAAATGGAACGAGTTCCTTGTCTGAGAATTCCAGACTGGAATCTAGAGTCCAGTCTCAGACCTGCAGCACTGTAACAACTAATACTAAGATTTGCACTGGGTAGGCAGAAGCTTCTACCCTCTTTCAGACAATAGTAAAGAGTAATGTGTACATATATTGAGTGTGAAAAGGGAAATCTGTATCCAGAAACCAGGTGAATCATTAGAATTTTGGCTCACAATGGAAAGGAGGGGGTTATGGATCATACTGCTTCTCAAGGAATCATGGCAAATGCTGTGTTGACTTACAGCTAAATCTTGCCTTCATGCCAACCTTAGATCCACTTGGAAGTAATGAGAAAATCTATCAAAGGTTTTTGCAGTGGGACTTTCCTGCTATAAGGAAGCTTTATTCCTCTTGAGGAGATTTTTCTGAGACAGAAAAACTCCTGTGGAAAACCACAGATGAGGCATTGACTAGTATTTGGGCTCTTAATGGCCTGGATTGAGTCTAGAATTCTGATAAAATTGACCTACTAGAAAATTGAGAAAGAGACCCAAAGAAACCTAGGTAAATTCTTGAGGTTATCAACATTGTGCAGAGAAACTTCCCTATCCTTGATGCTGAAACTGGGAGAACTTAAGAGATATAAGATATTGCGGCAGCTAATGCCCCAAATTAAGGTGGATGCCTTAAAGTCACCATTGTGTGAGCCAAGACTGAGTCAGCCAGAGGTCACAAACCCCATACCCTAGCAAAAACAGCAATGTATCTGAGGCTTCTGAGTCAAAGGATTCCCAAGGATAAAATAGATGGTGCCAGCCACAGGAGTCCTGCTCCCAATATAGAGTATTGGGTGGACAACAATATTCTAAGTTAATTTGGTTATGCCATGAGCCACTGCAATATCATTGAAACTGGGATAGTACATATGAAGTCTCTCTCCTCCCTTGCCCTCTGATTCTTCTGTCCCCTTCTCCCATAATCTCAGCTTATTTAAAGAGAAATATGACTAGAGGTCAGGGTATCTCTATTCCCAATGGGTATCAAATGACATATGCACCTATCCAAGAATGTTGGGGAATTTCAGGAAAATAAGGGAATCAAACTTTTAGGATATTGGGATGTGGACACCTAAGTCATGTTTTTAACTGGATTTATAGAAAGAAAAGATTGTCTGATTTAGCTAATGGGGTTTAAGCAGTGTTCACAGTGCGAAAGGCAAGTTAACATCATCTCATGAATGGAGCCCTTTGGGCCAATTCCATGTACTGTTGTATTTTCTATATCCGATTGTATAGTAATTAATATATTAAGTGCTTATACTTCATCATCAGTTAAGTGCCTGGGGAGATTATCACAATTGGGAAAGGCCAAATGTAGTGAAGTGCTAAAGGGACACATAAATCACTTTCTGGTCTTGTTCTCTATTTCCTCCCAGATGGTCCAACAAAAACAATAAGAAGAAAAAGGGGAAAGAAAATCACAGCCTTGATTACAGACTTGAAGGGAACATGGGTGCTAAGACATGCAGTATTTTAATACAACAGCACTGTATGACCAGTGAAACTGTAATGAGAGCTAGAAGCTTGGAATGGATTATCACCAACTGAATCAAGTTGTTAATCCCATAATCCCAACTATTCATGTAACTGAATCCATTGCACAGACTAAACTCTTGGTATCCTGTCTTGGACTGTGCCAATACCAGCTTTTCTATACCACTGGATTCTGAGGACAAAGATCAAGTCACAACATAGCCACCAATATACATTTGTAGTAACCTCCCACATTACTACAGGTTACTCCCAGGGGTATCAACATTCCTCTGCCATTTGCCATCAGTAGTACATAAGTCAGCATAAGTGTCCCTACTCTCCATGGTGCAAAGCTTTCACTATACAGATGATGTCCTGTTAATCAGCCAGTTAGAAGCTTCCATTGCAACGGGAATTGACTGTGGTGTTATCACACTTCTATCAACCATGGCAGCTGATAAATTCTGACAAAATTCAGGGTTCTGACTGTCAAATAAAGTTTCTTGGGACTATATGAGCAGATTCACAATGTTTAATCCTTCTGGTAGTCAAAGAAAAACTGCTGTCTCTTCATCCCCAACAAACATAAACAATGTTCAGGACCTTATTGGAACATTTGGGCATTGGAGATGGTGTGTTCCTCACTTGGAAATTCTACTTGGACTTCTATATTAGCTGGTCCAAAAAATCAGCATCTTTTGAATGAAGCAGAAACCAACACACTGTGTTAGTAGGCTGTGGCCTTCTCTCTATATTTGGGGTCCCACATCCCTAATTAACCTGTGAGCTACGGGTTTCTGTGACTAATGATTTTTCTAACTGGAGCCCCAGGAAAACGTAAGCAGCTTCCATTCACAGGAGCCCTTTGGGATTTTGGACAGATCACCTCCTTAGCATACAGGATATACACGTACCAGGTACACCTCATTTGAAAAGCAGCTATTAGCTTGCTACTGGGCTCTTGTCAAAACTGAACTCCTGATCCTGAAGACCTTATGACTGTCTGGCATACTATTTCATTTTGGGGTGTACCAACTCAGATTCAATGACGAACAAAGGTAAAAAGGGGTCCTATGAACCTCGCTTATAAAATAGAAAGAGTATATTCCAGCTTGTAGCTTGCCCAGCTTTCCAGTGCCATCTCACCTTTACATGAAAAAGTGGCTCATTCAACTGTTGCAAGTGCCTTAAATTTAACTCTCTGCGAGATCTGCCATCCCACACCAGAAAGCTCTGACCATGATTTGATCTATATTCACCTTAACAAAAGCAAAAAAACTACTGGAAATAGCAGGAGATGGTCTCAGTTTCTGCATTTCCCATGCAATACCTGTCAACACCTCCAGATGTCTTTCCCACTCCCATTTCTGTAACTCTTGCTTAACCATTCAGTGCAGACAGACAAACACAATTAAGCTGTTGGTGAAGACAAATAGGACAAGTTGGATTGACTGCCTTCATGCAGCCTCTTCAAAACAAGGAGTACAACCAGTCACTCATACTTAACTTAGTAGGTTAAATTAATCTCAGACCCTTTAGGACCCTTGAAAGTCAGCAGGAATTGACTAGTGAAATAGCTCAGTTGGCTCTCTACAGGTCAGGGCAGTGAAACATTGTTATCACTAACACCTATGTCTTGTAGCTCATCTCATGTCAAAGATTTCCCCATTTTTCCTTGAAGCTCTCTAATCATATTACCCATGTAACTCAGACACTTTCTTCACACAACGAATGTCATGAAAACATAAAGTTGTAAAGTATTCATAAAACAGTCAACAAGTTAGGAGGTATATTTTTCCCTCTCATGTAAAAATTGAATACCTTATTTTTTTCTCTTGGTAAACCAATATTGAACATAAATTAACCAGATCCTTCATGGGCGTAAGCTATTCCTACTATAGTATAATTCAGGTACCTTCAGAAGCTGTTTGGAGCCATTATTTTTTTCAATAACATATATATTATAAACTTTACCTGGCTATAAAAGTAATTGTCCAGTCCGTGTTCTAGGTCAGATGACATGTAATACGTATTATTTAAATGCTGCCATATACTTCTCCCAAATTACTTAATGAGTCTATATTTTATCATCCCAACTATATGTCATCATCCTTTTCTAACACTGAATTGCAACTGTTCAATAAACATTCATCAGAGTAAATAAAACACAGATAATTACAAATACCTTTTAAGGTTGTCTAACTTACTAAAGTGGTTTTTAAACTTTTGATTATAGAATAGCTATTACACATATTGTTCATAACCTCCTTCCCTGCATCCTCTGCTTGTACTTCTCTGTGAATATTCCTTGAAGATTTAAGTTTCTTAAAAGGTAAGCATTTCCTACTTACTTTAAAAGTATATACTTAGTTACATTTCCATTAAAAGATTACCCTATGACCTCCAAGGACTGAATCAACCACTGAATTTGTTAGTTTGGGACTACCTGTGTTCATACTACTAATAGGTTCCTGCATTGTCCAAAAAAAACCAAAACAACAACAACAACAACAACAACAAAAAACTCTGTCAGAGTTAAAATTAGTATAAAAAGCAATGGAAACTTGCTTTTTTTAAGGAACTAAATAATTTTTGTTGTCAAGCCTTAGCCACAGTATGCCTAGATCCATGTTACACAAGACAGATTTTCTTTTTTGGTCTTTTTGAGTTTTTCCTGGACACCCTTGTTTAATACCAAGGTGACATCCCTAGGTTAAAGCAGCTGGTGTCTCATCACTCCTATTTGTTCTTACTGGCTTCTCCACTTAAACTCTAAGCTGCTTGAGGTCAGAGCTTAAATCATACTTACTCTTGTGCCTGCCATCATCACTTCAGTTCTTGTCCCATAGGCCCTCAATAAAGAGAGGCTGAATTGCACTCCAAAGAAACTATGTCAGGGGAGCCTTAGAAGTGTAGTTTTCCTCCCATCCAAATTTGCATCTTGATGTGCTATAAGAAGACCAATGCCTAAGATCAATGCCTCAGCTTTTGAATCAGCCACCCAGCAGTGCAAGATCACTGGTTCCCCTAGTTTACATCAGTCCAAGCACGTTTAGATAATATAGTGTTGTTCCAGAAAATGTAATGGAGATATCAAAATATGTCACCATGTTATTCTTCCTAGATGAAATGATGGTGATGAGCCACCATCACCAAGAATACAGTTTAGAGCTTATTTTTTTTATGCAGTAATGATGATGGTTTCCTATTGATTTAGTCATTCACTTCCATTGATCCCTCTGGCTATCAGTGAAGAGAAAGCTAAAAGTGCCAGGATTTTCATCTGTGGGCTTGAAACTTTGTGAAACAAATTTACCTTCCCTGACCACCTGAGTTATTCACAGTCTATGGAGGTAAAAATTTAAAAATAAATAAACATATGGATACGAAACCTTCTCTGTGATGACACAAATATTGAATCAGCATGGAGATGAAACTGTAAGTGCATTTTGCTTACAGAAACTAAAATCTGTTATTTTAGGAATATTTTTCAGTCAATTGTCTATAAAAGCTTATATGGAAGTGTCCATGACATGCTATTAACATGAAAAACCTTACACTGCATAAGTGAGGAATTTCTAATAAAAATTATGCAAAAATGTTAAAAGATTTTTAGGTGGGCTAGTTGCAGTTTAATTTTTGAATATTTCCCAAGCTTTAACCTGAAGGTGGGAGTGAATGAAAAAGTCTGGTTGACTGATTACCTTTAACTATGATGTGTTAGAAGTCTAGGCATTGAGATGGTCCTTGAAGAAGCACAGACCTTTTATTTCATTTTATTTTCAGATTTCTTTAACATTAATACTGACTTCTCCTTTATTAACATCTTAAAATAAAAGAAGTGGAAAATGTTTTTATTTTATAGAAAGACAAATACAGCATGGAATCAGGAGAACAGGATTTGAAATTCTGTTTCTATTAACTACTTTGAAACCTTGAGCAAGTCATTAGTAGAGTAACAGAAATGGAATGTTCTCTATATTTCTAATCAACATCTGAATTCCGTGAATCTTTCTATTAAGAATGCCGAGCATTCCATTTGCAGCTAAATTAATAAAATTGAATTTTACACAATCAGTCACAGGTAAAAATCACAGAATTTAAATGTTTCTGTTAGGAATTTTAATTGTACATTAGAGTTTATGAGAGTATCACTTTATAGCATTGTTGTAAAACTTTGGTTGAATCATCATGCTTATTTTGAAATATTCATTTTACATATTTGCTCCTAAGAATGCGTTCTGCTAAATACTCCCTCCTGAATGCAAGATAGAAAGCAAAATTATGAACATTTATGTAATAATTTGATACTTATAAGTGTAATTTGGGGGTTATTTGAATTTATAAAATTTGCATTTTATAATATAGAGACATGAATTTATAAATAAAAAGGCAAATACTTATAAAAACGTAATAATACATCCACCGCAATGAAAAAAAAATACAAGAAATATATATTAGAGTATAAAAATATTGTATGTGGTTATCTCTTGACTGAATCCTCTTGCCTTCATAAGACACTAAATTGTTTAGCTCTTTATCTACTATTATAATTTTAGGTATGTGTGAGGTGTGAATATGTGTGCTTTTTTAAAGGTATTTTTGTAAATTTGTCTAGAATTTTATTTAGTTCAATTCATCAATTGGATTACACAAAATAGTTTGCCTCTGATGCTCAGATTTTACGAAATAAAAGGAATAAAAGGCTTTATTTTAAAAAACTTGTATTATTATTGCTATAATTAAGGAGTCATATCCTAAAATTCAAGTGGGAAAACAGTTGCTATTCCAAATACCAAAATAATACCAAATAATAGAACTTGTATTTAGTTACCTTATTTGATTAAAGAATCAAATAAGGTAACTAAATACCAAAATAATAGAACTCGTATTTAGTTACCTTAATTTGATTAAAGAATTTAAGCCAGTCTCCAAGGGGTTGAAGCCTTTCTCTCTATCTCTCCCTTCCTGCAGCTTTCTCTTCCTTAACCATTCTTTCTCTTCATCACACACAAGGCAAAACATGGTTTCACATGGAACATTCAACCAATGGCAACTTGTTGATGGAATAATCTATATAATTTCCATAATTTAAAATATCTCTTTATAATGTTTAATTTATATTTAACATTGCAAATACTTAAACCCGTCATCCTCTAGGTGGCATATAATTACGAGCATTATAAGATACAGTTCAATAGTACTCAAAGATATGCCATTCCAATATTGGTGTGCCTTACCTCCCCATACGTTATATTTAACTGTTTAGCCTTTCTTACTAATGCCAATGACATTAAATCCTGGCAGATCTTCTTGACTTTCAGCTCACCATAATTCTTTATAGAAATTCTTGCCAAAATTTTTGGCAGACTAGTTATTTGCATTCTCATAGATAATTCTGAGACCTTGTTAATATTTTCATGTTAATTGGAATTATATTAGAATACATTGACTTTAATTTATCATTAACATAATTATGGGCAATAACTGATCAAAGTATTACTCCTTGCTTTCAATTTGGGATGTATCGATTCTGATACAGATTAATTACTGTTGGACATACTGTGCATAGTAGTCACCCTAATGTTACCCAAATGTACAGCTTTGAATGTTCTCAGTCAAGCCCTAAATATAACCAACTAAAATTTTCAAATTTAGAAAACCAACAATAAACTCATTATTCACAGCCCCTCTTGACTTTTAATGCGGCTATCCACATTTACTTAAAACCACCCCTTGTCAGTGGACTTGCTCAGTGCATTTCTGCCTATGTCTACACAAAAG
Organism: Pan paniscus; assembly: GCF_029289425.2. Classification (NCBI taxonomy): domain Eukaryota; kingdom Metazoa; phylum Chordata; class Mammalia; order Primates; family Hominidae; genus Pan; species Pan paniscus. Next base: position 116,064,912 of record NC_073254.2, on the reverse strand, counting down.
GGAAATAAAATCTCAGATACAGTTTGAATGAAAACAAACCAACAAAAATTCCTGACATTGGAGAAGGTATTAAGGCAATATTCACTAACAAATTCCCTAGATGATGGCTCAACTTTCCCTTCCTATTTCTTATGTAGCCTGAGACTTGCTCCTTTAAGGTGATGAAGCATACATCTCTCTCCACCATCTGCAAGAGCAAGAATGGCACTTTAATTTATATTCCCCTCAAATTATAGTGATAATAATACCAGGAAATTTATATTGACACACTGCATGCCTCAGTGGGGCACCTTTTAAAGTTCCTAACATTTATTTCTGGATATTCTTATCCGTATTGCTTAGAACACAAGCCCTGTGACCAAGGGTTCCATGGAGTACAATGCCATGTTGAAATGAATGCCTTTTCATCATTTCTCTAAAATATTAAACCATAAATTGTGTGGGGTAGTTTTGTTTTTAAGATTTCAATACATGAGAAATTGAGAGCACAAATTTTATTATTTAAATGACCCCTCCCGATGTTCACTCCATCCCCCTTGCTCATATTCATTCATCGAACACAATTCTTTATTTTCTCGCACTCCAACTAGAAATAATAAAACGGTAAACATGGTTTCAGAAGAAACGACTACTGTTCTAAGAAAACTTCTACAGCAATACCGTCTGGTGCTAAGATACTACACAACTCTGGAAGCACCCAAATAGTGCAGGAACTTCTTGGTACAATGTTTTCTAATCCTCCTATATCCCTCTTTTAGCCACTACACCAAAAGAAAAATAAGAGCTTTGGCTTATTGCAATTTCAAAGAAGATTTTAAAGGGTAAGTTTGGTGCTACTCTCATCTCCTTCAAGAAAAAGCTTCTTATCCACAAGAGTTGCTGAGCTTTTGATAGTGTTGTTGCTGAAAGAGATTCACCACCTAGGCAAGTCCTCCGTTCTTAACCTGGAAGTAAGACCAATTCCGCAGGAACAGGTAAAATAGGTGTATTTCCTGTACTCAGCTAAGACGCCTCTCAATGAACAGAACAAACCTAAGCAATGCAAATAGTTCTGCGCTTTAAAACAACAATAACAAAAAGTTTGGTTCCAAAGGGTTTGGTTTTTGTCTTTATTTTTTCACGCTTGATAATACCCTTAACAGCCCAGGTGCTGAGTAACACACAAAGTAACTGTACAGAAACCAGGATCACAGCGTGTCTGTGTCAATTTCCTGAGGTGACTGTCAGAAAATCTGGACAGGCACCATTGTGTCGAGGGAATGAGGTCAGAATTCACTAAGGACCATTCACCCTGGGAAGGAATAGGACGGGACAGTCGGGCTCGAGAGCCAGGCTTTGGGAAAGGAGAGAAGGTGGGTCAGGGAGGACTTTGTGGAGAAGGCTTTGTCAGCGCGAGATCGGGTGAAGGGTGGCAGATAGGGGCGTTTGTGCACTGGCATAAGGTGGGAACGCAGGGACGGTAACAGTAGAGATGACCCTATTTGGGGTGACCAGAGGGTCGGGGCCATCTACTGCTGCTAGTGTGGGAGCCTGGGGGCTGGAAGGTGAGGCGGGACTGCGAGCTGCAGGCAGCTGTCCCCACGACGGAGAGGGGTTCAGGTTGCCAGCAGGTGGAGTTGAAATCAAACATCCCCTTGGGGACCACAGAGCAACACCCTCCCTGGACCCTCTGCCTGGAGGACGGGGAATCACAGCAGCTGGTTTGGGGTGCCTCCCAAACCAAAAGATGTTCTCTCCGCGCCAAGCTTTGACGCCCGACCCCCTGCACTCTCCCGCCTACTCACCGGTCCTAGGGGTAAAGCGCCATCCGGGGCGCTCGCGAGGGCTGCGCGGCGCAGGAGGCAGGCAGGGCCAGGCGGCGGTGGCGGCGCTGTCCTAAGAGCGCGACTGGGGCTGGGGGACACCGAGGCAGCGACAGCGGCGGGGGCGCGGGGAGCTGCAGGGGAGAGCAGTGAATCTGGAGCTGCTGCGCCGCGCGCGCTCTCTGCCCATCTCCGGCTTCGCTGAAGCTGCTACAGCTACTGCCGCTGGAGGGGAGGGAGGCGAGGGGGAGGGGAGGAGGCACGCGGTAGGGAGGGACGGAAGAGCAGGAAGGGTGGGGGGTGAGCAAGGGGAGAGGGGGAGATGGTCGCCCAGAGTTGAGGGGGTGGGGAGGAAGGCGCGCAGGAGCCCAGCAGAGGTTCCCACTAAATGAGCTTGGGAGGGGAAATGGAAGATGAGGCGATGGGTCTCTCCCCTGCCCTCCTTCTACCCTACCCTCCTTCCCCCTTCGCGCCCTTTCCTTGGGCTCTTCCTCTCGTGGCTCAGGCTGGGGGTTACCCAAGCTTGGCAGCAGCCGCGGCTTCAGCGCGCTGGTGCGAGTGCTGAGTCCGGGAGGCAGCCTCTACAGCTCTCCGCGCCACCGGCCTGTGGCACCTGTGCGCGCACACTGCCGCCCGCTCCATTGCGGCGGCTCCTGGACCAGGATCCGCAGCCTGTCGCCCTCCTTCTCTCCTCTTTCTGGGCAGCTTATGATCCTACATGTGCATCCATGACATCTGTATAGTCCCCCATTGGTGTTTGTTTCCCTGGGCGCTCTTTGGCACTGGCTGTCCCGCCAGAAGGCGCCAGCAGGGAGCTCAATGCCGGCAACCATCGCCTGCCCCTTGGAGCTGTTGCCTGGGCAGGGGTGGCCTTGGTTGTTTACCGCCGGGGTTGACCAGCTAACGAGGTAAAAAAAGAAATATATACATATATCGTTTTAACCCAATTGCCTCGGACCGTGTTCTCAATGATCTAGGAAGGTTGTAAGTGTGAAGGGCATAGTGACAGCCCATTACCTTCTGTCTTGGTTTCCTTCCTGCCTTTTCTCAACATTCTAAAAACCTAGGGATTGAAATATCTCTGAATCTCTTTATCACAGAGCTTTTCATTTCCCCCTGCATTTTCCTAGGGTTGGTCCCGCTTTCGTAGTGTGGATTTTCGTTTCCTCTATTTGACTCTAAATCAATCCTGTATATTCGCAAACTACAAAGAGGCGCATGCAAATAGATACTGTACTGAGGGCAGATACACGCGCGAGATCCAGAGGGTGAGTTAACACACATTCAGTAAATATAAAAACAACTGGAACATTATTAACTGATTTCCGTGAACCGTAATTTTATTTTATAATTTTCACGTGGTAATTGGGGATAGACAGGGAGCAAGTATATTATGTGTCTAAAAGATATGACTAGAAAAAAAAGTCTGGTAAAACTCTCCTCAAATAACATAACACATAAAGTGAGCTAATTATTCCCAGACATTCCCAGGAGGGGAAGAGATTCTGATTTTGTTTGGCTGGCTGGTTGTGTTGCTTTAAAAAAAAATGAAGTAATCTTTCAGTTGGTGGATTCGTTTTTTTAAAAGCCTAAAGGATCATAGTCTCTAGAATAAATAAGGTAGGCATTTCATTTTACATAAGTGTGTCTTATATAACAAATGTTCTCATATTTTAAAAAGTGCTCTCTTGACTGTAAATGCAATGTGGAAAAACATTTTCAATGCAATAGGCCATACCTAAATATTGATGAAAAACCTCTAGATTTTCCTGTATACATTCACATGAAGGAAAAAACAATGTTGGAGATAAAGTATTACTTGATGGGCTGGGCGGTATCAACTTGCTAGACTCTGTCCTGTTGAGTATATCTGCTAATGAAAATATTTGGTTCAACATTCACCTAATGACTTGACTGAGAGAACCACCTCCTTATTTAGGGAACAATTATCTAATTATTCGAATACACCTCCCTTTTAAAAGGTATGTGTTACTGTCTTCAGAGATCCAGAGGTGTACCATGCAAATTCACCCACTGTTATTCTTTCAATAAAGACCATAGAAATAAAAGGTTGGCAAAGACTTACAATTCATTCAGCTCCCTAAGTCTTCTCAGTGGTGCCTATACTACAGAGGTGAACAATAAATTTTGCAAATGCCAGCGGCTACTTGGGCAGAGAATGGTTACCAAGAATTAATTAAATCTCTGTTTTCTCATTTCTGTTTGTAATATTTCTCATCCCTTCCTTACTAAAGTAATTTACCTTTGAGAATTTTTACTATTTTCCTCCTGTAATTATGAAACTATAACGCAATAGCTTATAGTCTCATTTTATGGTTCTAAAGTGGCAAAGACAAATACGCAAGCTATAATGCCTTACAGCCAAGCAAAGGAAAGGGGTGATGTTTGGAGTAGAGCAAGCAAGCTTCTAACTCCTCCCTCCAGCTTACCTCCCCAGCCGCTTGGCCCACCAGAGACAAGAACAGGATGATAAGCAATGGAATGGCATTGAACTCTCCTGCTGAAGGACTTGCATTTCAATGTAGATTCTGAGGCTGGGTGAAAACTTCTCTGTCACCTTTACTACAGCATTCTCACCCATTTATATTTCTTTCCCCTTCTACATCTCTATTACTGTTGCACTGTGTTATGCATTACACCATGGGAAAATTAATCAATTAATACAATAAAAGCTTAATTTTAAAACCCTGACCCTTTGAACTTATTTAATTGAAAACAAATTCTCATGCTGAAATTTTCTAAAATCAGAAAGATTCAAAACCCTGTCTTTGAACTGATACTGCATGAGTGCCAGATATTGGTTAGCAAAGGAAATATCATTGCTCTATTTATTGAACACATATTCAATTAGCACTCCCTGTAGGCAGCAATATGTTAGGCCCCAGGGATATCACAGTTAAGAAAATTGCTAACTGTGCCCTTGTGAGGCTTAAGAGTCCAGTGATACAATAAAAAAAGTTTTATCACTAAGAAAGATGTTCTAGTAATAATGATGATCATGATAAATTTCAAGCTTAAAGAAGAAACATTTAATAATTTAATTATAGGCATTAAAAAGATTAGGAGTAAAGAAAGACAGATTATGAGCCTCTGCTATAACCAGTCCTTATGTGAGCTGCTGAAGAAAAGAGGAGAATGAAGGGTTAGTTAAGAGAGTCACATTTGTTGTAGTAACAGAATACAGTGGATACTTTTTAGGCAAGAGAAAATTTTGGTGAGCCTTAACTTTAAAAAATAAGCAACTGTTTTTATTCAAAGTGAGAAAAATGGAGAATAATAAATGTTTCTGAGGTTGCAGACACTTCTAAAAATTATATATGTACTATATCATACATATGATTAGCACTGCTGAATACATGGACTGAATCTATTATGAAGACAGTGGCAAAAATTAGCAGTTTTCCTTCTTTCTTCCCAAAGAATGTACCAAAGAATCAAAAGGAAAAAAATCACTCACAACTTTTTTTCAGTAAAATCAAAAGACAGGTAATCTGCAGTTTCCAAAATTTGTATGTGAGATCCCAGAACTGCTGAGATCAACCAGAAGTCTCAGAAGTGAAAGAAAGAAGGGCAGAGAGTGGGCCCAATGATACCTAATTTGAGAATACACCAAAAAAAAAAAAAAAAAAAAAACTTCTTGAAAGTGAGACTTTCACTCAGAAGAACAAAATCAATTTCCATTGGTTACAACAATGGATTCAGGAACTAGAGTTGGGGTATAGCTGCAAAAGGAGGAAAGAAAGAAACCTGACAAATGTAGGGGACTCAGTTGTGGCTAATCTCAGAAAACCTACAAAAATGTGATTCCTGAAGGTAAGTTCTTACTGTGACTTACGAAACCTTTATTTCTTGTTTGCACCAATCAGTATGGGAACTGGAATTTCCTACAGTGTGGATAGTGAAAGAAGCCCACTTGGATGTGTCTTGCAGGAAGTAATGGAGTGATACACAAAAATTAGGCAGAGGAGTGAATCTATCTCTGTAGCAGCAGTGAAGAGAAACCCTTTGAAAACCCCAGGAGTTATTTTCCTCTCCTTTTCCCAAGAACCTACATAAGAAAAATTTAACTCAGTTATATATGAGTAATTGAAAAAAGAATGGACACACTGTCAACACAAAAGTAGTATAGGAAAAGACTTCCAAAGGAGTAGTAAAATATATCAATTGTTGAAGAACACACACCATAGCAATGATGTCATGAAGAAGTTGAGAAATTTGTTCTAACATTATGGCAGAAATTTTCAAGAAGGCACAATGAAGGAATTGCTTTTATAAATGAAAACTACAAGGTACAAATGCAAGAACTTGGGAAGGGATGATGAGAGACAATGGGAGCTGGTGACACATAGCTGGGGGAACTCAGAAAAGAAGTGAAGAAAAAAAAATACCTTCACGAATTAAGACTATAAATGGAAGAATTACAAGGTAAAATGGACACTGAGATAGACATAGCAAGGAAAAGAAGAGACAGAAATAAGGAAGGCTAACAAAATGAAATGCAAGTAAAGAAAAAATACACAGGATTAGAGAGAATACAAAAGATGGAGAAGATAGGGAATGGTAATCCAATAGATACATAATTAGAGAAAAGAAATAAGTGATGGGAAAATAAATATGTCAATATATTATTAAAGAAAGAAACATTCTTCAAATGAAAGATGACTTGAAATTTCACTTTGAAAAGAAACAATGATTACCAGGAAAAATTGCCCCAGAATCATTGACATTGAGATGTGTCCCAGTACAGTAACTAGAATTAAAATTTAAAAAAGAATTTTTTTAGGCATGCAGGCAAAGCAATCAGTAGCTTATAAAGAAAAATACTGATACTGGCCTCAGAAGTCTTCACTGCAACTTTAGTGGAATCGAGCCATTCAATATCAGTGCAACAAAGCTTACAAGAAACCAAAGAAAATAAAATAAAACTAAGGTTTTCTTTTTCTTTTTAGCTAAATGGTTTTTCAAGTACAATGGGAATAGACAAACAATGGTGAAGATGCAAGAACTCAGGGACTATTATTCTTATGAAACCACCTTCAGGAAATCACTAGAATAATGAATGAAATTCAGCTTTCTAATAAATAAATAAAAGGGACATGCTGAATCAAGGACTGATTTTCAAGTTAATACATTCAGTGTATTTATCTACTGATCTACGATGTTAGAATATGAGAATTAAAGCAGTATAATGCAATATAAACCTTGTAGGAAAAATAGACTCTGACAATATAAAAATGATATGAGATATAATGGCATCAATTGTCTAATGGCTGAGAGTCCAACAAAACCACTTAAAAGAACAAATAAGTAGCATGACAGTTAGCAACACAAAGATGAAATTTAATCCAAATTATTTGATAAATTATCTAGTCAAGCAGGAAGGCATGGAGGAATAAGAAACACTAATTTTTATCATTACCTACTTTAACAAACTAACAGAAACATTTCTTACTTTAACTAAAATATAGAGCAATGCAGATAAATAATTACAAAAGTAACACAGAACAAAATGAAAATCTTTGTAAATATTAAGAATACATATATACGCTGGGCGTGGTAGCTAACACCTGTAATTCTAGCACTTTTGGAGGCTGAGGCGGGCAGATCGTTTGAGCCCAGGAGTTTGAGACTAGCCTGGGTGACATGGTGAAGCCCTAACTCTACAAAAAAACACAAAAATTAGCCGTGCGTGGTGGCACACTCCTGTAGTCCCAGCTACTTCGAGGGGCTGAGGCAGGAGGATCGCTTGAGCCTGGGAGATTAAGGCTGCAGTGAGCCATGATTGTGCCACTTAACTTCAACCTGAGTGACAAAGCAAGACCTTGTCTCAAACACACACACACACACACACACACACACACACACACACAGAAAAAAATAAAACAGAACACAAAATGAAGGAGTTTTACAAAATAACAAGTGAAAACATAAGATAACACAATATGTCAGAACCAAAAGTAAGTATTTCCATTATATCAATAAATGTAAATAATCTCCTGTTCTATAGACAAAAATAAAGATTTTTATACTTTATCACTGAAAATAGAGTTCTGTGTTTTATATCTACCGCAAGAAAACTCAGAACACTTAAAAAATAAAAAGATGAACAAACATTTATCAGGGAAATGGAAACAAAGAGTAAGCAGGCGTTGCAATCTTAGTCAGAGATAAAGCCTAAAACATGTTAAACAAGATAAAGAAGGATATTTTAAGGTGATCACAGAACAGACACCTTGCTATGAAAACAAAGCAATTATGAACATCTGTGTAGAAGATTATATATCACCAGCATTCCTACAGCAGCAATTGTAAGATATTCAAGGAGCTAGCATGAAGCCCACCATTGATAAGTCTTAATACTTTATAAAATATAAGTAAAGTTTTGAATATTAAATGTCAATACACTTTTCAGGCCAATCTCACTTAAGAGCGTCAGTGCAAAAATCCTAATTAAAATATTAACAAATGAACCTCAATAGCACATTACTGTATCAACACTAAGCGTATTTTTCTTTTTTTCCAAAAAGGTAGGAATGTTACTGTATTAGAAAATCTATTAACATACTTAGTCACTTCCCTTATCTATAAAATGGAAGTGCAATATTAGTATCTACTTTATAGGATCATTTTTTCAATGATTAAAGGAGTTATTGCATACCAAATCTTTAGGAAGAATGCCTGGCATAGAGTGAGTCTTTCATAAATGTTATCTGTTGTGTTTATCAGCATTCATAAGATGACTATGCTTGTGATAGTAATATGTCTTCTTATCATTTTCTTAAATAATAAACTTCTTATGTTAATTTATTAATATTGTATTCTCATCTTTTATCCCTTCTCCTTGGGGTTTTTATCATTGCTCTTTTAGGCCCTCTGTTCTTTTGTATTATCTTTAACATCCTACAAAAATTAAAATCAATTTGTAAATTCAGAGAATACCTAAGACCAACCACTTATTTTAAAATAATTTCAAATAATAATAGTAATATATGAGTGCACTACTTCTGTTTTAAATAGACTTTATTTTTCAGGGCAGTTTAAGGTTCACAGCAAAATTTAGCAGAAGGTAGAGTTCCCACATAGCGTCCACCACATACATGCACAGCCTCCCCATTGTCAACATCTCTCATGAGAGGCGTATATTTGTTATAAGCAATAAACTTACATTGATACATTATCATCACCCACTGTCTATAGTTTACATTAGGGTTAACTCGATGTTATACATTCTATGGATTTTGACAAATGTGTAATGGCATGTATCTATTATTGCAGTATCATACAGAGTAATTTCACTGTCCTAAAAATTCTGTTTCACCTATTCATTCCTCCCTCCCCCCAAGCTGCTGACAACTACTGATCCTTTTACTCTATCTATAGTTAGAGATGTCCTAGAATGTCATGCAGTTGAAATCATATGTTGTGTAGCCTTTTCAGACTGGCTTCTATCACTTGGTCATAAGCATTTAAGTATCCTCCATGTCTTTATTATTATTATTATACTTTAAGTTCTGGGATACATGTGCAGAATGTGCAGATTTTCTCCATAGGTATAAATGTGCCATGGATGCTTGCTGCACTCATCAACCTGTCATCTACATTAGATATTTCTCCTGATGCTATCCTTCCTCTAGCCCCCCACCCCCCGAAAGGCCCCAGTGTGTGATGTTCCCCTCCCTGTGTTCCTGTGTTCTCATTGTTCAACTCCAGCTTATGAGTGAGAACATGCGGTGTTTGGTTTTCTGTTCCTATGTTAGTTTGCTGAGAATGATGGTTTCCAGCTTCATCCATGTCCCTGCAAAGGACATGAACTCATCCTTTTTTATGGCTGCATAGAATTCCATGGTGTATATGTGCCATGTTTTCTTTATCCAGTCTATCATTGATGGGCATTTGGGTTGGTTCCAAGTCTTTGCTATTGTGAACAGTGCTGCAATAAACATACGTGTGCATGTGTCTTTATAGTAGAATCATTTATAATCCTTTGGGTATACCCATACCAGAACATTCCTTGCTGTGCTTAAGAATTAGATCAAAGTGAGACAGATGACCAAAAGCAACAGTGTCCTCAAGCTATGATAGGTCAAAGCACTGAAAAGCCGTATGTCCTCTATCCTAGGCGATTGCAGAGACAAATATTTTGTGCTCAAACATAAAATCACAGCAGATATATTTTCTGGTGTCTTGGCAATGAGCTAGCTGGGAGCTGTGACTCCCCTTTACCCTAGTGGAATGGACAGTAAAGCTATCAGTTCCCCAGGCCTCCAGGTGTTATCATCACTGTATAAACAAGTCATTTGCACAAACAGTGTTTCAGGTCTTGCGAATAAACCTCCCCCTGAAGAGCTGGTCCCTAATCTGACTACTGCTCCACCCCTTTTTAAACATTCTCAAGGGCACTCTCACCCTAGTCCTATAAAAAATTAGAGGAAGAGAGGACAGGTTTCCTTCCTGGAGAACAGTGTTCTTTACAATTTCCCATTGTGTTTTCACCCTTACGTGCTTCTCCAAGGGAGAAAAGAATGTGGCAAACACTGTTCCTCTGTTTATAAATTTCCCCAATAGAGCTTGTTTTTTTGCAGACCAGGTGGCATTGTGACCTAACTCTCTGCAGGACTGTAGGGAAAAAGAGACAAATTCACATTGTTCTTTTAAAAATATTTATATTTCATTTAAGCACCATAGTTCTGTTAGTGGCACATAACAATTAATTAGGTCATAAATTCACTAGTCACATTTTAGTGCTTTTAATAAGATTTCAGAGAAACAACATTCTCATCAGCTATAAATCCACAAATCATATTTCAGAATGTTAGTTCTGAAGCTAATACTTTCAATTTTTATTGATTCTCATTGGATGCAATTTAAAAAGGCACAATTTTCTAATACTGACACCAAGCTCTAGAGGTGCACCAAATCTAGACCTCAGTCTCTCATATACTATATGGGAAATTTATCAGTAAGCTGACACTGAAAATCCTCTATGAGAGTAACATTTATAAACTTAAGATGTAGAAATATATGTGAGTTACAAAAGATTACTATTATTTAAATAGTGGTAGAAGTATAATATAACGATTTACATAAATTGTGAATTATATTTACTGCAATAAATAATAATTATCCAGAAGATGGTGTACTTTAAATACCACTTTAGCTAAGAGACCAAACAATACAGTTCTTCCAGCAAAAATGGAAGCTTATTATTCTTTCTTATGTAACAGCCTCAGGGGTTTCAATCATCTCTCCCTTCTTGCCTTTTACTATAAGCAGTCAGGAGGAATCAAGACCCTCTTTCAACACTTTTCTTAGAAATCTCCTTGGCTAAATACCCAATTTTATTGCTTATAAGTTCTACCTTCCACAAAACACTAAAACACAGTTTAGCCATGTCTTTGTCATTTTATAACAGGGATCACCTTTTTCATTTCCCAAAATATATTTTTATTTTCATTTCAGACCTCACAGGAATCACCCTTAGTGTAAACATTTCTAGCCTGTACCTCAAAACTCTTTTAACCTCTACCCATTACCCAGTTCCAAAGCTGCTTCCACATTTTTTGATATTTGTTACAGCAGTACCTCCATCTTTGTATCAAAATCTGTATTAGTCTGGTTCTCCAGAGAAACAGAATGTAGTAGGAGTTTTTAGTAGAAAGAAAATTTTATGTATGTATATACATACACAAATATATGTATTTATAAAGAGATTTACTATAAGATATTTGTTCATGAGATTATGGAGGCTAAGAAGTCCCAAGATCTGCAGTCAGCAAGCTGGAGATCAAAGAGAATTGATGCAGTAGTCCCATTTTGCTTCCCAAGGCATGAGAATCAAGAGAGCCTAATAAATTCCAGTGTAAGTGCAGAAAAAGTCCAATGCTGAAGCTCAAGCAGCCAGGCTTCCTCTACTCTCAGGAAAGCCTTTTTGTTCTCTTTAAGCCTTCAGTTGATTGGATAGAGCCTGCCTAAACTAGGAAGAACAATTTGCTTTACTCACTTGACTGATTCAATTGTTAATCTCATCTAAAAATTCCCCTATAAACAAATTCAAAGTAACGTTTAACCAAATGTCAAGGCACCCTGTGGCCTGGTAAAGTGGAACATAAAATTAACCATCATGGGTGGTGAAAAACTTCATTTTGAAAGCTTGTGATCCTTTGTAAGTTTGCAGAAACAACGTCCTTTCATGAGCCAGAATGTAGTATATAGCTTTATCTATCTCTAAGGGAGGTCAGGAAATGTAGTCTGTAGCTGGGTGGACATAAATTGACCTTAAACTTGGAGGTTTCCAGTACTTCAAAGAAAAAGGGAACTTACACTAGAAACAATCTATCTCTGTCTGCATTCACATGCATGTGTGTTGCACATTATTACCCTACTTTTTGTACCTAGAGTAGCAATAAAGAGGTCTTTTATACAGATGCCTTCAAAAAATTTTAAGAGGCCACTGACAAACAACCAGATAGGTCGCAGAATATTAAGTGTTTTATTATGTTCTTCTTGTCTAAGTCCAATGATCTTCTTTAACATACCTTCTCTTCTTTTTACTTTAATTTTAGGCTCAGGAGTATATGTGTGTTTGTTATGTATGTGAATTGTGAGTCACAGGGTTTTGATGTACAGATTATTTCATCACTCCAGTAATAGGCATAGTACCCAATAGGTAGTTTTTCAATCACCACTCTCCTCTGAACCTCCACCCTCAAGTAGGTACTGATGTCTGTTGTTTCCTGCATTGTGTCTATGTGTACTCAATGTGTAGCTCCCACATATAAGTGAGAACATGTGACAATTGGTTTTCTGTTCCTGCATTGGTTCACTTAAGATAATCGCCTTCAGCTCCATTCTTGTTGCTGCAAAGGATGTGATCTCATTCTTTTTCATGGCTTTGTATTATTTCATGATGTAAATCTACCACATTTTCTTTATTTAGTCTACCATTAATGAACATTTAGGTTGATTCCATGTCTTTGCTCTTGTAAATAGTGCTACAACGAGTACACAAGTGTATGTGTCCTTATGGTAGAACAATTCATATACCTCTGGGTATGTACCCAATATTGGGATTCCTGGGTCAAATGGTCATTCTAAGTTCTTTGAGAAATTGCCAAACTGCTTTCCACAGTGGCTGAACAAATTTCCATTCCCACTAGCAGTGTTTCAGCATTCCCTTTTCTCTACAGCTTCATCAGTATCTGTTATTTTTTGACTTTTTAATAGCCATTCTGACTGATTGTGAGGTGGTATCTCATTGTAGTTTTCATTTGCATTTCTCTAATGATTAATGATGTTGAGCATTTTTTTCATATGCGCGTTGACCATGCATATGTCTTCATTTGAAAAGTGTGTGTTCATGTCTTTTGTCCACTTTTTAATGAGGTGTTTGCTTGTAAATTTCTTTAAGTTCCTTATAGATTCTGGATATTAGTCCCTTTTCAGATGCATACCTTGCAAATATTTTCTCTTATTCTGTAGTTTGTCTGTTTACTGTATTGATACTTTCTTTTAATGTGCAGTAACTTTTTAGTTTAATTAGGTCTCATTTGTCAATTTTTATTTTTGTGGTAATTGTTTTTGGCATCTTCACTCTGAAATATTTGCCAAGTGCTATGTCCAGAACAGTATTTCCTAGGTTACTTTTCAGGGTTTTTATAGTTTTAGGTTTTGCATTTAAGTCTTTATTCCATCTTGGGTTGATTTTTGTTTATGGCATAAGGAAGGGGTCCAGTTTCAATCCCTCACATATAACTAGCCAGTTATCTCAGCACCACTTGTTGAATAGGGAATTCTTTCCCCATTGCTCCTTTTTGCCAACTTAGTTAAATATTCGATTATTGTAGGTGTACAGCTATATTTATAGACTCTCTATTTTGTTTATTCTGTCTATGGGTTGATTACTGTAGCCTTGTAGTATAGTTTGAAGTCAGATAATGGGATGCCTCCAGTATTTTTCCCCCTTTAGGATTTCTCTGGCTATTCAAACTCTTTTGGTTTCATATAAATTTTAAAATAGTATTTTCTAGTTCTGTGAAGAATGCCATTGGTAGTTTGATATGAATAGCATCGAATCTGTAAATTTTGGGGGGCAGTATGGGCATTTTAACAATACTTATTCTTCCTATCCATAAGCATGGGGTGCTTATGTATTTATTTGTGTGATCTCTGAATTCTTTCAGCAGTATTTTGTAAATCTCATTGTAGAGATCTTTCACTCCCCTCATAAGTTGAATTCCTGGGTATTTTAGGTATTTTATTTGTTTTGTGGCTATTATGAATGAGTTTGCATTCTTGATTTGGCTCTCAGATTGAATGTTACTCATTTTTGCACATTGATTTTGTATCCTGAAACTTTGCTGAAGTTGTTTATCAGATACAGGAGCTTTTGGGAAGAGACTATGAGGGGTTTTCTAGGTATAGAATTATATCATCTGCAAACAGGGATAATTTGACTTCCTCTCTTCCTATTTGGATTCCTTTTATTTCTTTCTCTTGCCTGATTTATCTAGTTAGGACTTCCAGTACTACGTCAACTAGGACTGATGAGAGTAGGTATCCTTATCTTGTCCTGGTTCTCAAGGACAATGCTTCTAGGTTTTGTTCATTCAGTATGATGTTGGCTTCAGGTTTATCATAGATGCTTCATTATTTTCAGATATTTTGCTTCGATGACTAGTTGTTGAGGGATTTTAACATGAAGGTGATGACAGCTGGCAGCTGTCCAAAGCAACTGCTGCCATGGTACCAGCTGTGGTGGGGTGCAGGTGGTGGAGTATGGGTTTGAGCCATGGGTACTTAGGTGTGGATACTGAGGTGAACTGTCCCTGGGATCTGCTGCCCTGGGAGCCCACATCTGGGAGCCACTGCGGTGGGGCCAAGCTGGGCTAAGCCACCCACTGGTGGGGGAATGGCACCAACAAGCATGGAGGGACCCCAAGGCAGAACTTGACCCAAGGAAGTGATGTGCTTGTGCATGGAGTGTGAGGGCTGGTCCCGAACATGGAGCAGTGGCCGTATTTCAGGGCCCTGCAGTGGGAAGTGGGAGTGGCCCTTCGTGAGTGGGACCTGGCCAGCATCATGCCCACCCTGCCAAGGGCACTGTGCCTTGGTGGGAGGCTCAGCGTGGGGCCATCCTAGGATGCCTACCAAGGATCCACCCCATGTTGGGGTGACAGCTGAGTCTGGTGCTCCCAATGGCTGTGTCCACGGCCCACAATCCACTCCTGAAGGCATACTTATGGCATGGTCATGAGCTAAGGAAGGGGGAGCCCCTGTTCACCACTAAGAACTGGGGCTGCTGGGGAACTTGCAAATGTCATCCCTTCCCCAGAACCTGGCAAGGGCCGGGAGCCCGGCCCCAGGCTGCAAAGTGTCAGACAGGGCAGTAGGAGCAGCTTCAGAGGCAGCAGTGGTGGCAGTGTGTCCCTTGTGCCCCATGTCCCTAAGGCAGCTGACTGTGCCACATGGATCCTCACATGGTCTGGCAGGACCTGCTCCCAGGCCCAGAGCCTCCACTGCAGCTTTGACCTTGCTCTCTGCCATGTCCTGGGAGCCTACAAGCATCTGGCCAATGGTGCAGCTTGGACTCACAGGACAAGCCCAGGAAGCACGGGGTTCATTTGGGTGGAGTTGGCCAGGGTCACCGTGCCACCTGCACCTTGCCTGCTGCCACTGTGGCAAGACACAGAGTAGGGGCATAGCCTGGGACAGGGACAGTTGGAAGCCCTGCCCCTCCCAAGTTGGCAGGGCAGGAGCGCCCCAGGAACAGCTGCAGCCATCCAGGTTGTGGCTGTGGGCCCAGGCTTCCAGATGCTCTCTCAGGGCCCAGAAGGGCCCCCATGTCACCACACGCTCAGGGGTGCCTGCTCCCAGTGCCTGCCCTCACCCTGCTGCCAGCACTCTGAGATGGGAGTGGAGTTAGTGCCAAGCCCTGGAGCTGTCACAGCTTGGCCTGGTGTGCAGCAGGGCCCCCTGCTGCATCGGCCCGTCCAGACTTTGGGCACCAACAAGTGTGGGAGGAGGCTCATATGAGGCTAGGAGCAGCTCAGCCTGTGGGTGCCCCTTGGCCTGAGTGGCCTGGGTACCTTGAGTGGTGGCGGGAAGTAGACAGGCCCTTCTGCAAGAAGAGGTGAGTCCCAGTGAGGCTCCACCTTCAGCCAGGGAGGGCCTGAAGGTTGGGGCTGGGCTGCTAGTCCTGCAGATTGATGTGGGGACTTGTGATGCCTTTTCTTGGCTGTTCATGCCCACCCATGAACCAATCGGCATGCATTTCCTCCCCTCTGATGCCCACAAAAGCCCTGTGTTCATCAGATCAGAGAAGAGGACAAAAAGACAATGAGACGACTGGCCTACAGAGAAGAGCTACCCTCTGTGGGTCTCCTCTGAGCTGTTCTAACACTTAATAAAGCTCCTCTTTGTCTTGCTCATCCTCCACTTTTCTGCATACCTCATTCGTCCTGGATGCAGGAGAAGAACTTGGGCCAAGGCACCACAGGCCACAGAGGTTTCTGGACAGAAAAAGCAACATTGCAAAAATCCCATATCAAAGGGATGTTGCATTTTATTGACAGTCTTTTCTGCATCTATTGAGATGATCATGTGGATGTTTTTTGTTTTGTTTATGTGATAAATCACATCTTTTGATTTGCATATGTTGAACCAACCTTGCATCCCAAGGATAAAGCCTACTTGATAGCAGTGGATTCACTTTTTGATATTATGCTGGATTCAGGATTCAGTTTGCTATTATTTTGTGAGGATGTTTGCATCTATGTTCATCAAGATATTGGCCTAAAGTTTTCTTTCTTTGTTATGTTTTTGCCAGGTTTTCGTATAAGAATGATTCTGGCCTCACAGAATGAGTTATGAAGAAGTCCCTCTTCCTCAATTTCTGGGAGTAGTTTCAGTAGGAATGATATCAACTCTGCTTTATGCATCTAGTAGAATTCAATTATGAATCTGCCTGGTCTTGGGCTTTTTCTGGTTGGTAGGCTTGTTATTACTGTTTCAATTTTGGAACTTGTTACTAGTCTGGTCACAGATTAAATTTGTTCTTGGTTCAATCTGGGAAGGTTGTATTTTTCCAGAAATTCATTCATTTCTTCTAGGTTTTCTAGTTTGTGTACATAAAGGTGTTAGTAGTAGTCTCTGGGTGGTTTTCATATATCCATGGGGTTGGTGGTAATGTCCCCTTTGTTTTTTTCTGATTGATTGTGTTTATTTGGATCTTCTTTCCTTTTTTTATTTTTTAGTCTATCTAGTTGTCTATCCATCTTATTTATTCTCTTAAATAACAAATTCCTAGATTTGTTGATCTTTGCATGGTGTTTCATGTCAAGTTCCTTCAGTTCAGCTTCAATTTTGGTTATTTCTTTTATACTGCTAGCTTTGGATTTGGCTTGCTTTGTTTTTTACTCTATCTGTGATGTTAGGTTGTTAATTTGAGATATTTCTAACTTTGGATGTGGGCATTTAGCACTATAAACTTCCCTCTTAATACTGTGTTAGCTGTATCCCAGAGATTCTTAATACATGTATGTTTTTTCTCATTAGTTTCAAAGATTTCTTGATTTCAGTCTTAATTTTATTGTTTATCCAAAAGTCATTAAGGAACAGGTGTTTAATGTCCATGTAATTATATGGTTTAGAGCAATTTTCTTTATATTGATTTTTATTTTGATTGTGCTGTGGTCTGAGAGTGTGGTTGGTATTAATTCAATTTTTCTGAATTTGCTGAGAATTGTTTTATGACCTCTTGTGTGTTCAATTTTAGGGTATATGCCATATGCATATGAGAAGAATGTTTATGCTATTGTTTTGGGGTGGAAAGTTCAGTAGATGTCTGTTAGGTACATTTGGTGGAATGTCGAGTACAGATCCCAAATATCTAGGTTAGTTTTCTGCCTCTATAATCTTCCTAATACTGTCAATGAGGTTTTGAAATCTGTTACTATTGTTCTATGGTTATCTAAGCCTCTGTAGGTCTCTACGAACTTGTTTTATAAATCTAGCTACTCCTGTGTTAGGTGCATATATATTTAGAATAGCAAGGTCTTCTTGTTGAATTGAACCCTTTACCATTATGTGATGCTCTTCTTTCTTTTTTAATTGTTGTTATTTTGAAGTCTGTTTTCTGAAATTAGACTAGCAGCTTCTGCTTTTTTCTGTTTTCCATTTTCTTGGTACATTTTTCTCCATCCCTTTTCTTCAAGCCTATGGAGGTCATTGTATGTGAGATAAGTCTCTTGAAGACAGCATACCAATGAGTCCAACTTCTTGATCCAATGTACCGCTCTGTGCATTTTAATTGGGGGCATTTAGTGCATTTACATTCAAGGTTAATATTGATATGTGCTAATTTGATCCTGTCATCTTGTTAGCTGGTTATTATGCTGACTTGATTGGGTAGTTGCTTTATAATGTCAATGGTCTTTGTACTTAAGTGTGCTTTTGTGGTGGCCAGTAAGGGACTTTCCTTTCCATATTTAACATTCCCTTCAAGACCTCTTTTAAGGCAGATCTGGTGGTAACAAATTCCCTTAGCATCTTCTTTTCTGAAAAGGGTCTTATTTTTCCCTTGCTCATTAAGGTTAGTTAGGCTGCATATGAAATTTTGTATTGAACTTTTTTCTTTAAGAATGCTGAATATAGGCCCTTAATCTCTTCTGGTTTGTAGGATTTCTGTCAAAGGACCTACTGTTAGACAGATGAGGTTCCCTTTGTAAGTGATCTGCTGCTTCTTTCCTAGCTGCCTTTAAAATTTTTTCTTTCAATCTTGGAGAATCTGATGACTGTATGTTTTGGGGATGGTCATCTTGTGTAGTATCTTCCTAGGGTTCTCTGAATTTCCTGAATTTGCTTTTTGTCACTTGATATGGTTAGGTTGTGTCCCGACCCAAATCTCATTTTGAATTCCCACCTGTTGTGGAAGGGACCCGGTGGGAGGTAACTGAATCATGGGGGCAAGATTTTACTGCACTGTTCTCATGATAATGAGTAAGTTTCATGAGATCTGATGGTTTTATAAAGAGTAGGTCCCCTGCACAAGTTCTCTCTCTTTGCCTGCTGCCAATCCATGTAAAATGTGACTTGCTCCTCTTTGCCTTCTGCCATGATCGTGAGGCCTCCTCAGCCATGTGAAACTGTAAGTCCATTAAACCTTTCTTTTGTAGATTGCCCAGTCTCGGGCAATGTCTATATCAGCAGTGTGGAAAAGGACTAATGTTGTAAATTGGTTTCAGTAGAGTGGGGTGCTGCTGAAAACATATCCAAAAATGTGGAAGTGACTTTGGAACTGGGTAACAGGCAGAGGTTGGAACAGTTTGGAGGATTCGAAAGAAGACAGGAAAATGTGGGAAAGTTTGGCACTTCAGAGACTTGTTGAGTGGCTTTGCCCAAAATGCTGATAGCAATATGAACAATAAAATGCAGGCTGAGGTGGTCTCAGATGGAAATGAGGAACTTGTTAGGAACTGAAGCAAAGGTGATTCTTGTTATGTTTTAGCAAAGAGACTGGTGGCATTTTGCCTCTGCCCTAGAGATTTGTGGAACTTTAAGCTTTAGAGAGATGATTTAGGGTATCTGGTGGAAGAAATTTCTAACCAGCAAAGCATTCAAGATGTTACCTGGGTGCTGTTAAAGGCATTCAGTTTTATAAGGGAAGCAGAGCATAAAAGTTCAGAAAATTTGCAGCCTGACAATGTGATAGAAAAGAAAATCTTATTTTCTGAGGAGAGACTAAAGCTGGCTGCAAAAATTTGCATAAGTAACAAAAAGCTGAATGTTAATCCCCAAGACAACGGGGAAATGTATCCAGGGCATGTCAGAGGTCTCCAAAGCAGCCGCTCCCGTTACAGGCAGAGAGACCTAAAAGGGAAATATGGTTTACAAGCATATAAGCTGTATATAAGCATTGTACTATAGTTGATAAAGTTATTTCTCCTGAGGATATGAATGATCAGTTCTGATACTGCTAAACATGTGGACAGGAATTGAACAATTAAGCAAATAATAAAGTAAAGTAAGTAAATAAATAAAGAATGGTGGTTTCTCACCGTTGGAATGGGAGTTTACAGATAAACAAGGGAGTAGACTAGAATGATCCTGGTAAAGAACTCATGTTTAATTTAATATAGATACAGATGGTTATATATAAAATATTTATAGAGTTCATTCTTATTATTTATGGTAGTTATATTCTATAAAGTCATTACAAACACTGAATTAGCAAATGAAGAACAATTGTCCAAGACAAAAGTATAGGGTTAGTTTTCTGTTAGCCTCTGGTTATAACGTTTTCATTAACTAATCAAGTATGTAACCTGTTTTATGTGTATTTCTGTTTTAACTCACCTCATTTAAAATATAGTGTTGGTTTATTAATATTGAACTCCCAGCCAACAATACTATATATATATATATGTATGTGTGTGTATATATATACATACACACAACAATACTATATATATGTGTGTGTATGTATATGTATATATATGTAGAGAGAGTTACAAATTGTTCCAAGTTTGGTCATTAGGAACTCTTTCAATTGGCTCCTGTGCTCCTGTACAAGGGATATATATATATATATATATGTATATATACATAGCTAGATAGATAGAAGGACAGATAGATAGATTACATATATAACCCTTGCCTGAAGGAAGCTTATCTAATCCAAGTATTCTCTTCATAAGGTACAATACAACCTTCTCTCACTTAGGAATACTAGGAAAGCACTGTAGCACCACACTTGAGGGGCCACTTTAAACAGGAAAATAACATAAAGCACAAAAAATGGCAAAACATAATGCTAAGTATACCACAAAAGGACACTTGTTTATATTATGATAGTTAAAACAAGAAGGCAGAGTGTTGCCTTGTTCTACTTCAGTTAGGATGTACATGTCAGGTCACTCGTTTTTTTGTTTTTTTGTTTTTTTGTTTTTTTTTTTTTTGCTGTCCTGCACAGGTACATAAATTTTCAAGTAGGAAAAGTCACAAGTATGGAATCTACAAATAAAGAGATCTACTGTATGTATACAATCACAGGTTAGTGTACACACTTCTATTTCTTTGCTCTATTAGCTGAGAGAGCTTAAAATAAGGGATATTCTTACAATAGCAAGCACACTTATTGTCCAGATCTCAGTTTCTAATATCATTTTCCAATGACAGGAAGCAAGGCTCCCTCGAGAGATGGCAGCTTCTAGAACTGGAGCAGAAAATATGTAAGATTAACCTGCAGCATTTTGAAGTCCCAGAAAGTAAAAACTTGCTAACAAAAAGGCCCCCAAAATACATTAGTGGGAGTATGTATGTCAAAAGAGTACAGGAGCTAACCGAAGGAGCACTTAATGGCCAAACTTCGAACAATTTGAGTACAAAATAAAGTATAAGTATCTATGAGTACATACTGATATAAATTTAAAAATTTGACCAATTAATAAATGAAGAGGGAAATCTTTCATGTGGAAGAATTCCAAAAAATTTATGTAGGTACCCTTCCTTCAAGCAGAGAGAACATAACTTTTCATCCCTTAAGTGTGGGCTGTGATACTGACTTACTTCCAAAGAGTACAGCATGAAACAGAGGAATAAGAGTAACTTCACAGTGAAGAAATCTGACAATCACTATCTCAGGTGACCAAGGTTGACTTAAAAAATGACAAATCATGTTGATTTTATCTTTGATATGATGAGATGAAAATGGCACTTTACCTCTGTGACCTTTCTCCCTCAAACCTGTAACTCAAGTCCAATAGTGAGAAAAACATCAGACAGATCCAATAGAGGAGTATCTTTCAAAATACCTGACCAATACTCCTCAGAGGGGTCAGCGTCACTAAAACATTACAAACAAGAAAAGTCTGATAAACTGTCATGGCCAAAAAAAAGCCTAAGGAAACATTACAACTAAGTATGATATGGTATTCTGGATAATATCCTGGAACAGGAAATGAATAGAAGGCAACAAATAAGGAAATCCGAATAAACTATGAACTTTAGTTAATAATACTGTATTAATATTATTTCATTAATTGTAACAAATTTGCCATGCTAATGCAAGATGCTAATAATGGAGAAAGCTAGGTGTGGGGTATTTTGGAACTCTACTATCCTCTCAATTCTTCCTGTACATATAAACTGTTTCGGTGCAGAGAGGTTTTAGATTTTCTATCACTTTCTAAAATGAAATATTTTTGTCAGTTTTTGTGTTGCTTTTCCATCAAATTCTAATCCTTTTTTTTTTTTTTTAACCTTAACTCTGCAAAGGAGTGCTGTTGGTTTAGGTGGGATGTGAGGACTGGTGACATTAGGGAAGAAAATTTGAAAGAAGTGATGAAAGATACCTAAGAGTGCATAACTCTACTGGACGCAGTTAGGATTAGCAGAAAATCATGGGTAAAATTAATTACTTTCCCATAATAAAGTCAGGAATATGATAAAGAAGATTAGAGAGCTATTATACCAAACATTTGCTGAATCACATCACTTATGTAATGAAATCAACACATCTGTACACAAAAGTGACAAAAATTTATTCCATTTCTAGATCTTATTTATTTATTTAATTTCAACAGTTTTGGGGGAACAGGTGATATTCAGTTACATGGATAAACTCTTTAGTGGTGATTTCTGAGATTTTGGTGCACCCTTCACTGGAGCAGTGTATACTGTACTCTGGTGTAGTCTTTTTATCCCTAACACCCCTCCCATCCTTCTCCCTGAGTCCATTATATAATTTTTATGCCTCTGCATCCTCATAGCTTAGCTCCCACTTATAAGTGAGAACAATGTTTGATTTTCCATTCCTGACTTAATTCACTTAGAATAATGGTCTCCAACACCATCCAGGTTGCTGCAAATGGCATTATTTCATTCCTTTTTATGGCTTAGTATTATCCCATGGTGTGTGTGTGTGTGTGTGTGTATGGTATATATGGAATATGATATACATGATGTGGGTATTATATATGTATATGTGTATATCATCTCTCTCTCTATATATATATAGATATATGTATGTATAATGTTTTCTTTACCTACTAGTTGATTAATGGACATTTGGGCTGGTTCCACATTTTTGCGATTGCAAATTGTGCTGCTATAAACATGCATGTGCAAGTGTCTTTTTCATATAATGACTTCTTTCCCTATGGGTAGATACCCAACAGTGGGATTGCTGGATCAAAGGTAGATCTAGTCTTAGTTTTTTAAGGAATCTCCATACCGTTTTCTATAATGGTTGTGCAAGTTTACATTCCCACCATCAGTAGTGCAAAAGTGTTCCCCATTTCTAGATCTTTAAAGAATAAGGGAGTTGATACGTGAAGTAAAATATTCTGTCCTTCATGAAAAATGGCTAAAGCTTTCAAATGATTTTGCAGGGTTTCTCTGGTGGCAAAAAAAAAAAAATCATTGTACTAACCAAAAATATAAAGAAATGAATAAAGATTGGAAAAGATTTAGCAACATTGAACCAACTGATGGTGCCAACTGCTCAACTCCCATTTTTAGAATCCATCAGAAAAAACTTTGAAGATTTGATTTTATTAAGTGATAAGAGAGAAAAGGGCTTTGGGGCCAATAAAAAAAGTACAGAAATGACTGATTTCTTACACTACTATTTAAATCTATCTAGCAGATCAATGGGATTCAAGAAAAAAAAATGAATAAGATAACATATTTTCAACGGACACATATATAAGCAGCTGCAAAGTGTCCTGCAAAAGAGGAAAAGAATGACCTCTGTTAATGAATATCACATATTCTTCAAAAGTTTATAAAATGCTATGCATATAATGCCCATTCCACATACCAAAAAAAAAAAAAAAAACCCCTGCTTGATCCAGTGCTGTGAACCTGCTGAAACTTCAAGCAGACAACTGAATAATTAAACTTTCACCGTTAAATTTTAACAACCTTGAATGTCTCCATTATTTGCCAGAGAAAGAGTGACCAGAGGACTTCATTTTTCTCAACGACTCTTCTCCTTATTTCTGCTTGGCTACCTTCATTACTTTTGGGTCATAAAAAATGTATCACATCATTTCAAAGAATTATCTTAAAATCAAGTATCAATACAAATGTATTAAACAATAATCATTAAAACTAATTTAACAAAAATAAAATATCACTAATTGCTTTGGTGTTTGGTATTATCTTTATTTTTATATTTATTGTGTTTTATATTAGTGTTGTGTATTATTTTTATATAAATATATTTTAACAGTTTAATAAGATCATTCATGAATTCGAAACTCTTGAGCCCATATGTTAGCCGCCCCAAAACAGATCTTTCATTTCTTCAATCAGTGATTACTCTACTAGTTTGAAAAATCTGACCATGATGTTTGGGGAAGAACTCTTAAAACTATGTTATAGATTCCATAGTTATTTATTTTCCAAAAGTCTAGGTTTTTTTCATAATAACTAGTCAATGTCAGGTGTAAGGCTACTTGATTTATTCTCATTTCTTGATTATATTCATAAACAGAAATAAAAATTTTAATCTAAGTTAAACAGGTCAGAGTAGCAACAGACATAAAACACAATGTTATGCTTTTTTTGCTATATCACTGCTTACTAATTTTAATTTTTAATTATTTTTAATCATGGCAAAATATGTAACATAATATTTGTTATTTTAGCCATTTCGTAAGTGTTCAATTCAGAGGTATTAATCACATTCACAACGTTGTACAACCATAATTGCTATTTTCAAAATGTTTTCATCAACTCAAATAGAAACTCTGCGACCAGTAGGCAGTAATACCCTCTTCGCTCCTCTCTCAGGCCCTGGTAATCTCTAATCTTCTTTTTGTTTCTCTGAAGTTGCGTATTCTAGATATTTCATGTGAGTGGAATTACAAAATATGTGTTTTTTGGTGTCTGGTTATTTAATCTAACACAATGATTTCATGTTTCTTCCATGTTTTAGCATGTATCAGAACCTCATTCTTTTTTATGGATGAATAATATTTCAATATGTTCATGTTGTTATGAATATTATTTATACAATTATATATACAAACATACATATATTTATATGTATAGAATATTATTATATATAGAAAAATAAATATATAATATTTAATTGAAATTTTTGAAAAAAATCCTAGATTTGTTCAATGCAAAAATTACTTCTGTTGGAGTAAGTTAGTGATAAATAATAAAAGCATATATTTTTATTGTAATCAGTTTTCTCCACTTTTTAAAATCTATGGAGAAAATTATAAACTAACGACATCCAGATAATGAAATATTATTTCTGTATTTTCCCTTTTATTTCAATGTTTCTCTGCCTTTTCAGTATACATTTGCTATTGAAACATAAAACATGCTAACTCAGTGAGATTAAATAGGACCAGAAAAGTTATATACCTCCTCCCTAAGTTTAAGCTTTCTGTGATAAGACAAATATTTGTGGCACATCATAACTCTTATACCTGACAAGACTACAAAATTTTCTACTCAAGATAGATCATAAAATTACAAAAAGATCTATCATTCTGTATAGTTCAGTGTAGCAACTAAACTGAGATAACTTCTGCACAGAGAATGCACTTCTAGGATTGATAGTGGACTCTGTGAAGTTGCCAGTTGTTTTTACTATAATAAGTTTAAAAACAAAGAATATATTTTATCCCGAAGACAGTTTTTGGTGAGGTGTTTAAAGCATGGAATACATTTCCCAATGATAGAACGTTTGAAAAATTAGTTCGGTTCTCTATCAATCCTGTTAGTTGATATAGAGCTAAATCTAAAAACTCCTGACATTGGGTGACCAAAACTGCTGTTCGATTTTTGTTTGGACCTCTGAACTTTTTATTGGCCTCCTGTTACCCAAAGGACACCTTGCTTCTGCTGCCTCAAAACCTCAGAACTTTAGTGTCATTGGTGGGAGATGCTACTTTGCCATCCACTATCCTGCAAGTGGTGGTCTTTCAGAAGGCTTGCATGGGGTTGCTGCTATCCAGGGCATCACCGGGATTGAAGTCCCTCCCATCTTCCAGCAGGCAGCAGTAAGGTGGCCAGCTTAGCCGACAGTTTGACCTTGATGTTCAGCAGGCCCTGCTCATATACCTGGGCCTGGCGCCACCCCTCTGCCAGAGTCTGTGCCAGCTCTGACTCCAGGTGCAGCAGAACCCCATTGAGCTCCTCCATCTGCATGGCATTGTGGGCATCCACCTCCCTTGGGCTGTTCTCCAAGCTGGTCTTAAGATTTCTCATGGAGTCCAGGTTGATCTCCAAGGACTGAACTCTACCTCTCAGCTCCGTGAGCATCACCTTGCATTTCTGATTTTGGCAACTGCATGGTGAGGACTGTGGTGCTGTCCTCAATCTGCTGGGACCAGTATTTTCCAGTTCCTCTAGCTTCTTCTGAGCCAGCTCGTCACACTGATCTGCCAGGATCTTGCTGGGGTCCTGAGATTTAGGGACATCTACCTCTATGGTCAAACCAGACCTGGCAAACTGGGCTTTTAAGTCTTTTTGTTTTTTCCTCTTTGTGGTTCTTCTTCATGAAGAGCAACTCCTCTTTGAGAGCCGAGATCTGTCTTCAGCTGCAGCTGACTGACATTGGTGTCATCAGTGACCTTCCTGAGCCCATGAATGTGGCTCTCCACAGATGGGCATATGGCCAGCTCTGTCTCCTACTTGACTCTAAAATCATCAGCAGCAAGATAGGCATTGCCAATCTGCAGAACAATGCAGGCATTGTCCACAGAATTTGCAAAAGTCTGAGCCCTGAAGTCCTCTGTGGTCTTAACATAATGTCCCCAGTCTCTGACCTGTGGCCCCTTCTTCTCCAGATGTTCCCAGATTTTGATTTCTAGCCTCTGATTCTCAGTCTCCAGGCCACCCACTCTGTCCAGGTAGGAGGCTAGGCAGTTATTCAGACCTGTCATGGCCTCATTCTTACTCTGTATGCCCCACTATTTCTACCAGATCCCCAGTCCCCCAGTCTACCTAGAAGCTGGTGGAGCTGAAAGAAAAGATCCAGGAGCTAGAGCCCGTGGCACTTGCATAAAGGATAGCCAGACTGCTGGCAAGCAACTGGATGGACCCCATGGGCAGGCAGTTAGTGGAGAAGGTGGTGGAGTGGGTGATGAATCTCATGTCTCAGGGGAGGAAAGCAAGAGGACAGGATTCAGGTTCTGCTGAGCTGCTGTTCAATTTTTTTTTTTCCTAAGGATATTCTCATTGGTGATTTCAGAAACAACTTTCTTCCTATTTATTCCATCTGGGACTCCAGTATATCTTGCCACCAGCGTCCACACATTATTCTTGGAAGGCAGATCTCCTATCACCTAGGATTGTTGTGGAAACAGGGATTTGGTGACAGATTAGAAGCAGAAATACTGACTAAACTTAGATATTTGCTTAATTTAATTCAACAAAATATGGTAAACATCATTTATCTGTATTCTGCAATGCTAAGATACATAGAGAATTTAAAGACAAATGAGACACAGTTCTGGACCTCAAGAAGCTTGCAGTTTATAGAGAGGCACAGAAGATATTAAGATCTCTTGGATAAAAGACCTGGTCTGGAAAGTATCATATACAAATGTCAAATGAAGATATATAAATGGAGACATGAGTACATCTGTTTGAGGAATCCTGGAGGGTTCACAGAGTGGGCAACAGTAGAAATGGACCTTGAATGATCTAGGGACTTCTGAAAATCAGAGTTGAGATTGTGGCCCTTATGGGCAGGAATGCTTAGTAGTCATGTATAGGAGGTTTTGAAGTAAGATTCTGTTGGAGGAAACTGCCCCCAATATTTCAACATAGGTTCTTTCTATTTTCCCTAATTGTCGGCCGGTCTGAGAAATAAAGAGAAAGAGTACAAAAAGAGGAATTTTACAGCTGGGCCACCAGGGGTGACATCACGTATCAGTAAGTCCGTGATGCCCACCTGAGCCACAAAACCAGCAAGTTTTTATTAAGGGTTTCAAAACGGGAGGGGGTGTACAAACAGGGAGTAGGTCACATGCTTTAAAGGGCAAAAAGCAGAGCAAAGATCACATGCTTCTGAGGAAACAGGGCAAGGAAAAAATCAGAACTCCTGATAAGGGTCTATGTTCAGTGGTGCACTTATTGTCTTGATAAACATCTTAACAGAAAACAGGGTTCGAGAGCAGAGAACTTGTCTGACCTCAAATTTACCAGAGCTGGGGTTTCCCAATCTTAGTAAGCCTGAGGGTACTGCAGGAGACCAGGGTGTATCTCAGTCCTTATCTCAACCACATAGGACAGACACTCCCAGAGCGGCCATTTATAGACCTTCCCCAGGAATGCAATTCTTTTCCTAGGGTCTTAATATTATATTCCTTGCTAGGAAAAGAATTTAGCGATATCTCTCCTACTTGCACATCCACTTATAGGCTTTCTGAACGAAGAAAAATATGGCTTTATTCTGCCTGACCCCGCAGGCAGTCAGACCTTATGGTTGTCTTCCCTTTTTCCTTGAAAATCGCTGTTATTCTGTTCTTTTACAAGGGGCACTGATTTCATATTTTTCAAACACACGTTTTACAATCAATTCGTATAGTTAACGCAATCATCCCATTGGACCTGAGGTGATTTACATCCTCAGCTTATGAAGATAACAGGATTAAGAGATTAAAGTAAGACAGGCATAAGAAATTATAAGAGTATTATTAGGGAAGTGATAAATGTCCATGAAATCTTCAGAATTTATATTTCCTCTGCCGTGGCTCTAGCTGGTCCCTCTATTCAGGGTCCCTGACTTCCCACAACAAGATGCAGCTTTTTAATTCCTGATTCTGGAAGAGATTAGAAAATGAAAGGTAAAAATTATAAAGGAGCAGGACATGGTGGCTCATGCTTGTAATCCCAACACTTTGGGAGGCTGAGGGAGGAGGATTGCTTGAGGCCAGGAGTTTAAGACACACCTGGGCAACATAATAAGACCCTATTTCTTAAAATAAAAATTGCCTGGCTTGGTGGTACATGTCTCAGCTACTCAGGGGGCTGAGGTGACAGGATTACTTCAGACCAGGAGTTCAAGGTTATAGTGAGCTATAATCATGCCACTATACTCCAGCCTGGGTGACAGAGCAAGGTTCTGTTTCAAAAAAAAAAAAGAAGGAAAAAAAAAAGAAAACTAAAAAGGGAGAACATCCTCTGAATGCATACTCTCTTGCCTATATTTGTGAATATGACAGGCCTGTCCACACAATTTTATTGAGAAATGAAAGCCAGTTTGGGAATAACAAACTTTTTTTTCATCAATACCTGAACTTGAATTTAATTGAATTCAAAGTTTTAAATGAACACTAAGCTAAATATCTATTTTAACTTTAATATCTTTAATAAACTTTGTAGAATTTTCTTATTAAACATTGCATAAGTAATTTCTGTTTGTTACAGAAAAATTAAAGAATGCTAATAAAATAAAAGTAATAAATCATTCCAAATCAAAATGTTAGTAACATATGTCAATGTAAGAACAGGCACTCATTTTTTTAAATTACATGATAGGAATGTCCACATAAAAATAAGAAAATAAAAAGCAATTTATCAACACTGAATCTTTGGGAAAGGGACAACATTATAAATTTTGAACAATTTCTGTGTTATTACAGATGAGACTTCTTTTAAGAAGTAGTCTCCAGCTACTAAAAGCAGACAGCTTTTGGGGAAAGCAAATAAAAAGCACAGAATAACACCACAGAAGTCTTAATTTGAAGGGATGAAGGCCAGAGGAGAAGGTAGATAATGAAAGATGGAGACTGTATTAATGTTGAGTATGCTGACACAACAGACCCCAAACTTCCAGTGCCAAAAAAAAAAAAAAAAAAAAAGCCTGGTTTATTTCTTTTCTTTTCTTTTCTTTTTTTTTTTTTTGGCGTAGGGTCTAACTCTGTTGCCCAGGCTGGAGTGTAGTGGCACAATCTTGGCTCACTCTGACCTCTGCCTCCCAGGCTCAAGAGATCCTCCTACCTCAGCCTCCCTAGTAGCTGGGACCACAAGTGCCTGCCCTCATGCATGGCTAATTTTTTGTATTTTTGGTAGAGACAGGGTTTTGCCATGTTGCCCAGGCTGGTCTCAAACTCCTGAACTCAATTGATTCTCCTGCCTTGGCCTTCGGAAATTCTGAGATTACAGGAGTGAGCCACCATGCCCAGCCTATTTCTTTCTCAACTAATTCTCCTGGCTGTTATTTGGGTCGATAGCTGCATTTTCGCTTTGCAGACATCCCAGGCAGACTGATGGCTACTTTGCCATCTTCAATATGTGGATTCCAAGGTCACCAGGGGCATAACCATCAGCCAGAAATGGAGAATGGACAGCATAGAGGTTGCTCATGGGAGGTTTATTTGAGCCACTTTTGGAAGTTGTACACATGACTTCTCTTTACAGTACCTTCATTAAAACAACCATGTGTCTACACTCAATTGCAAGGGAGGCTAACTCTAGTCTAGCTGTGTTCTCAAGAAGAGGCAACCAATATCTGTTTATTTGCTTGTGTGTTATCTGTTTGGTGGATAGCTGGCTATCTCAACCACAGAGATGATTCTACTTTAGGTGGTATTTTCTATTTAATCATGGCATAGTGAAGAAAATCTCTGGGTGGACTTCTTATGTCCACTTTATATTGCATAGCTTCTTTTCAACAAATACATATTAGTATATACATATACATATTAGTAGCAAATATATATTAGTATACATTATTAGAATAATGAAAAGCTTTTTTTAAATAAGCAAGGTTAATATTACTCCAAATATTATGATCCAGAATACACCCAATGTTAATATTTATGCATATATATATGTCCTTTTAGATAATCTATTTACCTATCATCTATCTGTTTATCTAATAATGCTCCATTGAATTTGTCAGATAGTTTGGTTGTCAAGAATAAAGTTAGATCTTGTTATTGTAAGTGAAAATAAATTTATTTTAAGACATCAGATAGCTTACACACTCAGTGAGAGATTCTAGAATACCATGTTCTGCTGTTACCCCAACAGGAACAATGCAGCCAGTAAAACTGCCCAATCACATGATAGAAATATTTCTGTCATCAGAAACTTTTGCTCCACACCAATGATAGTGAGGGAACTGGATACCATATTGTTAGCATAGTTGCTCCAGAAGAACCAAATGCCTCTATTTCCATGCTTTACAGAACATGTGAACTCCCCTCACGTAGAGAGCATCTCACAGCATTCATTTTGCATCTAAATCTTGCATACGTGCATATAATTTTTAGAAACCAAATCAAATACTTATATTGCTGATATCCTGTAACAAGGAGCATAAGATTTTGCATTAGATTTTAAGCCTTTGTAGCACATAGGAAGGCAAATTATGAGTTGTTGAAATAAGAATTGAGTGAACCTATTTAAAATATTTGCCTGCTGGGAGTGGTGGCTCTCACCTGTAATCCCAGCACTTTGGAAGGCTGAGGAGGGTGGATCCCGTGAACTCAGGAGTTCAAGACCAGCCTGGGCAACATGGCAAAACTCCGTCTCTAAGAAGAATACAAAAATTATCCAGTCATGGTGGCACGCACTTGTAGTGCCTGCTATATGGGAGGCTGAGGCAGGAGGATCCATTGAGACTTGGGAGGTTGAGGCTACAGTGAGCAGTGATCATGCCACTGGACTCCAGCCTGGGTGACAGAATGAGACCCTGTCTCATAAAAATAGAATAAAATAAAATATTTTCCAATGAGATTTGTCTCAAGTATTTGTTTCTTAATGGTTATTTTAAAAGCTATTATTGTTATATTTTTAACTACCCAGCTACTGAACTGTATTCTAGTTTCAAGAGTTTTTCAGTTTATTTTCTGTGTGCTTTTTAGATAGAGAATTATATTTGCAATAATGGTATTTATCTTTTCATTTCTAATATTTATACTTTTTCATTTCTTTGTCTATGGCATTAACTATTTTAGCAAAGTTATCCTAAATAATACATGCTCTTTCAAATTCTCTCTACATAAAAGAGATAAATACTTGATGATACTTGTAGGCATAATGCTTTTTTTTTTTTTTTTTTTTTTTTTTGAGACGGAGTCTCGCTGTGTTGCCCAGGCTGGAGCACAGTGGCGTGATCTCAGATCACTGCAAGCTCCGCTTCCCGGGTTCATGTCATTCTCCTGCCTCAGCCTCCCGAGTAGCTGGTACTACAGGTGCCTGCCACCACGCCCGGCTAATCTTTTTGTATTTTCAGTACAGACGGGGTTTCACCGTGTTAGCCAGGATGGTCTCGATCTCCTGACCTCGTGATCCACCCGCCTTGGCCTCCCAAAGTGCTGGGATTACAGGCGTGAGCCACCGCACCCGGCTAATGCTTCTTTTAAGTAGATATTTAATAATAGGAAAATATTATTGACTCTAAATGCTTTGCTGACCCTGTTTGCTTAAGGAATTATCTTTATAGTTTGTAAAAGAGAGAACTAGTGGTTCTAAGATTCCAGTTTTATATTCTAGTTTTATAACTAGCAATTAGACTAATTTAAATAAAAAACAACTTTAATTATAATAAAACTAGTTTAAAAGTAGATTAATATAGAGGAGAAAATAAAATCACCAATAATTTCATTGCTCAAGACGACCTGATAACTATATATGCATCTCTGCACACCCTTCCCAAAGCCCCTGCCGACACACACACACACACATTTAAAAAAACTGAATCATATGATCATTTGAATATACTATTTAATTATAAATTAAAAGTATATTATTGTGTCAATCATTGTCATTTTATTGCAAAATTTGATATAATTTATTTATTTAATCCAGGAAAGTTTTAACTCCAAACATGTGTTATGGGATACCTGATTTCCCCCAGATCTAATCTACCTCTTCATGCTATTCTGCATTTTAAAAACTCTTCACTGAGATTTTAAAATTTACTAGTCTTCAGTTTTGAAGCCCTTTAAAGGCTGAATTTTCGTTTTATTTAGAGTATTCTAAGTATTTTATTATGGATCAGATAGTGTTTTATAAATCAACATGTGTCTATATTTTACCATGTAGACTGATTAGCCAGTAAGAATAATTTCTTATCTTTATTTTAATTTTTCTGACTTAAAAGTAAAATGGCTAAACTAAATAAATTCCAAATTCATTCAGTCTGTGGAAAAGTAATGATGTGCAAAGGAAAGATTAATCAAAATAAGAACAGATGCAAAAAAAAATTTATTAGCTTCCCACAGCATACAACTTTTACAGAACTTTGTGAAAATTTTCCAATATTATGTTAAATTTGTGTGATATAACATCAGTAAATGATCCCTTGAGGATATGAATTAATAATAGAAGTCCATTTTTGTTTTAAAGATTTTAGATAATCCTGAAGCAATTCTAGACGTTTAGAAGAAAGTCCTGAGTCTGAGTAAATGAGGCAGGGTATAAGCAGCCCGTCTAAAGAAATTTCAGCAGCAGTAGTAGAAATTTTATGTGTATGTATGTGAAATACATCAGCAATTGTTGTTGTATTTTGAAGAGAATTTTTAACTGTCCCTTCTCAAGGCCCATTAAACTTTCTGTTTGCATTAATTTTGTCTTAACACTCAGAGTAAATCAAATCGAATAGAACTTTAAAATTTTAGTTCTGTGTATAGTTTACATTAATACAGGGTTTTAAAAAACAAAAGTAATAATATTAAAAACTTCAAAAATATGGAAAAGTAAAATAAATGCAAATCATCCTCAGACTTATTATACAATAATAGTAGCATTTCAGAGTATTGTCTTTCATATATACTCAGAATGAAAACATACTAAATATATTTCATTTTAGTATTTTCTTTTCATATAATTTTTAAATGTCTTTCCATGTTATTAAATTTCTTTGAATCACAATTTTTAATTACAGTGATTTATTTTGCACATTTGAATAACTCATATGATCATATTTTTCTCAAAATTGTTGTGTTTATAAAGAAAATGTATAGAAAGTCCTTGTGACTATATCTTTGTATATGTTCTCAGTTGTTTTCTTACAATAGATTCCTAGAATTTGACTTTTATCCAAAATGACCTAACAAAATTTTCCATATCAAAATTTTATTCAAAAATTATATTAAAATATATTTTTGATACAATGCAATTACAAGTTAATAAGACAAAAATCCCCTTATGTTTGAAAATTAAAAATAAAACCATCAAAGTACTTGAATTTAAGCTAAAATAGAAAGCCTATACAATATTTTATATCTTTCCTTTCTAGGAAAAATGTTGGAAGTTAAATAGATAAATAAATAGAAACTAAAACCTCATGGTATGATTTCCATTTCAGGTACTCTTTTTTAAAAAGTGATGACATTTAAGAAATGAGGTTGAAAGCCTCTAAATAGTCAGAGGCTAAATGAAGAAAGATGTATATTGTAACACTAAATCTAACTTTTTGGAAAACCTCTAATGTGGCTACTCTCACTGGCCCAGGAGGAATATTTTCAGAAATCTAGACAGGAATCAAATCATGTATTTCAGCTGAATGGGACCATTCTTTCGCATATCCATGAGAAGCTTTTAAAATTATGCTGAGGCTACACTCTACTGACTAAATATATGCACTTTTTAGTCTTGACTTTGGAATATTAAAACAATTCCACTTATACGATTTTTTATTACAGTGGCTATATCTAACAACCCTGGAAAAAGAGATCAGACTTTCAGAATTCAAATGGCTCAATTTGATGAAAATCTATCTTAACAGTTTCCATAAGCACTAACGCTAGCACTTTCAGGACTTGAAAAACTGACAAATCAAGTCAAGCACAGTTCTTTTTTAAAGACTTAATTGTATTTTTAATTGACAAATAATAATTGTAAAATTCCACTTCTGGATATATGTCCAAAGAAATTGAAATCAGTATGCCAAGATATATCTGTACTCCCACATTCGCTGTAGCATTATTTACAATGGCAAACAGTTCTCTTATGGCCTGATTTCTTTGCAGTTGTATAGATCTGGACAAACATTAATTTAGCTGTAGCGTAACTTTTAAATTTAATTATCCTATGTTCCTCCCATAACGAGGTTGAAAGAAAAACATAAAGAAGTGGGAATCATAAAAATGAATAAACATGATTTCCACAGGGTGGGAAAGGTAATCCTCTAGAAACTGGCTATTTATTTTATTTGAGCTTGCTCATTTATCCATTTATTTATTTGTTCTTTTATCAATGATTATGGATTCTGTATTCCCACTACTGAATTAAGCACTGGAGATTCCAATATGAAGAAAACAATGTACTTTGGAGGAGATAGAGAGGTTGATTTTTATGATAGTATGATATGCAGTAACATACAGGTTCTGTATTTGGGGTGGCAGTATTATTTAGTATTTCAGAACTTTAGCTCTCAAATAATAATGTATGGATTCAAAATCTGCTCCATATCTCATCAGCCAGGTGGTCTTGGACAAGTGTTTAATTCTTTGGTTCCAGTTTTCTCATCTGTTAAATAAGGATGATAACATTACCCATATTATTGAATTGTTTTGAGGCATAAATGAGGTATTATCTGTCTCTATAATAGTGTGTGACACATAATTGTATGTTAATGTTAACTATTGTTATTCGTGCTCTTGTTATGAAGGAATAATTGTGCTAAAAGGTGAAAGAGAGAGGATGACTAATGCAAGATGAGAAGAAAAGGGCATCATGATTAAGCAGAGAAGGGAGGGAAAGGCACTCCAAGTGGGAGATGGAGAGAAAATAGTGCAGAGCAGTAAGGTGTAGAGATGCAGAACAGGTTCAGAGAACAGTGACCTCTTATAATCAACTCGATGTGTAATGGTGAGTCATTTGAACTTTATCCTGAAAACTTTTAAACCTTACAAGAAAAGAAATCGCATGATTAGATTTGGATATCAGAAATATGGTATAGTAAATGATGTGGAAAACAAATCTGAGTGTGAGCAGATGAGATTAGAGAGACTTATGAGACAGACCTAATTGTCCAAGTGAGAAACTGAAGACATAAATTAAAGCTTAAATATTAAATATTAAACCAGGCATATGGTCTACAAATTATGTATGACACATATGTGATGAAAAGGTGGGATTTAAAGCTCATGCCCAGATTTCCAGCTTGTGCAAATTGACGACAATGCTATTAGCCAAGTTAGAGAATATAATAAATGCTTATTATAATATTTAATATTATTTAGTTCTTAATTTGTGTCAGGCTCAAGTTCTGCTCCAAATACTTTTTTTTTTTTGAGATGGACTCTTGCTGTATCACCAGGCTGGCATGCAGTGGTGTGATCTCGCTCACTGCAACCTCCGCCTCCGGGTTCAAGCGATTCTCCTGCCTCAGCCTCCCGAGTAGCCAGGACAACGGGCAAACACCACTATGCCCAGATAATTTTTGTATTTTTAGTAGATATGAGGTTTCACCATGTCAGTCAGGATGGTCTCAATCTCTTGTCCTCATGATCCGCCTGCCTTGGCCTCCCAAAGTGCTGGGATTACAGGCGTGAGCCACCACGCCCTGCCTCCAAATACCTTTTTTTTTTTAAGACAGTCTCACTCTATTGCCCATGCTGGAGTGCAGTGGTGCCATCATAGCTTGCTGTAAACTGGAACTCGTGGGCTCAAGTGATCCTCCCATGTCAGAGTAGCTATCGTGTCCACCATCATGTACAACTAATTTTTTAACTTTTTTGTAGAAACAGGGTCTCACTATGTTGCCCCGGCTGGTCTTGAATTCTTGGCCTCAAACAATCTTTGCACCTTGGCCTCTTAACGTGCTGAGATTCCAAATATTCTTAATGCAATAACTCATTTAATTCTCACAACAATGCTACAAAATAATATTTTTCCATTTTACAGATAAGAAAATTGTAGGACATAAGAAATAAATAATTTTCCAAGGTCTCATAGCTAGTGACCAGGAGAGTGGAATTGCTAATGTGGTTGAATAGTTGCAGAGCTTATGCTTTTGAGCTCCATGCCACACAGCTCTGCTACTGAGAAGAGGAAAATTTGAAGGAGGAGTTGGCCTCTACGAAGATAGACAAGTCTTAACGTAAAGATTTTGGTTCTCTTTTGAAAAACATTCTATACAATTAGTATCAACACAGTGCTATATTAGTTCATTATTTTAATAACTAATCAGCTTGACTGTGTCTTCATTTTGTAAACATAGGTAAATGTAAATCAAATACATATACATAAGTTTATGTATGTACATACGCACATATATACATATATATAAAAATATAACACTTCTAAACAATGGACTAGTTACCACATCAAAATAATGTGGGCTTAGTTTAGAATGACTTATCCTTCATAAATATATGATTGTTTTTAGTGCTTAAACATTTTATTTTTAAATGTTTATACTATTATGCTAAGTTTTTCTTTATCTCCTCATGAATAGAGATTCTATTAAGATTTCGCAGACCTATAGCTAATTAGATATTTATTTACTTGTGTGGATAGGGGATGGAAACTAAATATTATTTTACACATCTTACACCTATGTCTCAAGAAATCATAAGCATCTTCTCAAACTCCACACTGGCTTATTACTACATATTTGTGTTAATTAGATGAGTTTTATCTATAGTAATAAACTCTTAAATATGCTAATGAACAATTCTGTCTCTATGTTATTTGACTGATACCATGATAGGACCCATTGATTACACATTTCAAACTGTAAAATGTTAGTATGTCATTTTACTTAATAAATGACTGCATATATTGAAATAAACTCAAGGGCTAGGTAAATTTATAGATCTAATGGGAATTCCACTTTTTCTGGTTATGTAGCTTCCACAAGCTTTAATTCAGTGATTACACATTTCCTATTAGGTAAGCAAATCTAGGATACCAACAACATGAATACAGGCCATGAAATGAATGAATGATTTTCTCAGATGATGTGAGGGGGCAACAAAACGTATGAATAACTATTATTGGTTTCAAATTATAATATTTATAATATTTATTATTAAATTAGTCTTTCAAAGTAGGACAAATAAAGAAAATAAAAATATAAGTTTAATTTTCTACATATCAAACAGAACTGCAAAAGCATTCATTTATTAATGTTCTACTTGAGACTGCCAATCTTGTAGGTCCTCAGTTTTCTTTCTTAATCTCTACAGAAGTTATTTCAATCTTTTCTATTCTCCCAGATCTTCTATGAAACCAGGTATTTGTTCATCATCAGATGATGATTTTACCTCATAAATTTTAGAGAAAATGGGAATCATAGGTAGGAATTACCTCACCTTCCTTTTTTCCTCTCAATAAAATTCAAGAAGTGTCTTTCCTCCCAGGGCCATTCTCTGAGGTAGTATTTCCTGTCTTCTCTTCCAGGAACATACTCCATCAATAGTCCCTCTTTCTCTATATTCATTGTCTCCCTTCCTGGTAACTGTTTCTCAACAACATTTAAAGCTTCTTGAATCTCCTTATCAATGTTAGTTTTCTAGGACTGCTGTAACAAAGTATCACAAAGGCAGAAATTTATGGTCTCACAATTCTGGGCTACCTCTTCGTAGCTTCTGGTGGTTTCCTGGTAATCTTTGGTGTTCCCTGGCTTGCAGACACTTAATTCGCTTCTCTGCTTTTGATGTCCTGTGGTGTTACCTGTGTCTCTGTTTTCACATGGCCATGTGCTTATGAAGATACAGTCATATTGGATGAGAGGCCAACCCTACTCCAGTATGACCTCATCTTAACTAGTAACATCTGCAATAACCCTATTTCTAAATAAAAAGTCACATTGCAAAGTAGTGGGGTTAGGACTTCAAAATATATACATATATACTTTTGGTTGGGGACACAATTCAACCCATAACACTATCTTAATAAAACAAAATACTAAACTTTCAACGTTCTTTAACAAGACTTTCTGTTTCAGCCACCATTTTAATCTTTTCTTTCCTTTACAATCACACTTTTAAAAGTTTGTAAAAAATGTTTGCCTTTATTTCCTCTCCAATCCATTTTTTTAATCAAGCTTATAACGAAAATTGTTTTTCCTTGTGTGTAAGTGTAATTTGCCCTGATTATGCAAAAATAACACTCGGACTGATAGTTCTGTTTCTCAGTGGTAATTAATCTATTAACATTTTGATTTTATATATAACAATAAGCTATCATGTATTCGTCATCTAGTTCCAGATATGTTGGTAAATATAACTCATTTTATTCTATTTTGAAGATGAAAAATATACATAAATTTAATTTTATTGGCTTTGTTCACATGAGGCTCCCCACTGGGAAATATAGTCTTTCTCAATTGCTGATAAAACTTGGTTTTAGGAAACCCATAAGCTTGGGATCCAGACTGAGAAAAGTGTGGTTAAATTCATCAAAATAATGTCACCCTTTAAGCTTCCTGGAAGACAGGCAGCTGGTTTTCTTCTAGACTCTGTGCTTTATTTTGAGTCTAATGTTACATAATATATATTAGTCTGTGTGTGTGTGTGTGTGTGTGTGTGTGTGTATCTATATATACACAAACATACTAATATTTAGTGTATTCAGGCCACCATTATATTCATTTATACAGGTTGAGCATCCCTAATCTGTAAATCTGAAATCAAGTATGGTCCAAAGAGCATTTATTTTGAGCATGAGGTTTGAATGTCATGTCTACACTCAAAAAGTTTCAGATTTTAGGTCATTTTGGATTTCAGATTTTCAGATTAGGGATGCTCAACCTGCGCTATGCCAACAATCTTCTAAGTGTCCTTTCTTCTAGCCTTACTCTTTTCCAATCAATATAACAATAAACAAACACAATAAAACATTCTCACTTTACCTAATAATAAAATAAACATAGAATATAAAGAAGTTTAAAAATTCACATATCACATTGGCATAGATAACAAGTATTAATAATACTCAGTCTTGGCAAGATTTTAAATACTGTTAGTTTAAGTGTTGATGTCCTGGAGGATCATTGGCAAATTACAGAACCAGTATAACTTGTTTTTCATTTGCCAGTGAATACTGTTGAACAGTCCCACCAATAAATGTTTCCTGAGACAAAAATTTCATAACCTCTTATTATTTCTGAAAGCCACCCCGCCCCCACCATCAATTCCTCCTCACTCTCAGGAAATTACCTGTAGGAAAATGAAGCAGTGTTCTGTCGTTAGAAAGACAACTTTCTAATGGTCTACAATTACTTTTGTCTTTTGTTCCCCGTTATTCTCAGTTGGACAGGGACATCCTTTGCAATTTCATCTTATTTTTCCTTAATCATTAATGCCCTTCTTCAGAAGATGAATCTCAACAACACAAATATACTCAACACTTCTTGTCTTTTGTTTTAAACTCAATTTGTGTATTTATCCATTTCCACTTTACATTCCCATTTGTTGACTCTTCTTTATAACAAAACTTCTTAAAATTTGTGCATGAAGTGTGCTTTTTTCACTATTAACTCTTTTTATTTTTTTCCAACCTTATTAAAGAACAAATAAGAAATGAAATTGTGTATAGTTACAGTGTACAACATGACGTTTTGAAACATGTACACATTGTGAAATGATTTCTGTAATCAAGGTAATGAACAAATCCATCACCTCACCTAGTTTTTTTCCGAGTGAGAAAACTTAAGATCTAGACTCAGCAAATTTTGAGTATAAAATACAGTATTATTAACTAAAGCCACTATCCTCTACATGAGATCTTTACAACCTATTCATCCTGCATAACCAAAAATTTGTACCATTTATTCAACATGTTCTCATTCTCCCCACCTTCTTCCCTCTGGCAACTCATCGTTCTTGTCCTCTGTTTCAATGAGTTTGCTTTTTTTATATTCGTCATACAAGTGAGACCATGCAGTATTTGTCTTTTCATGCATGACTTATTTTACATAGATTAACGTCCTCCAGGTCTATTTATCTCATCACAAATGACAGCACTGTCTTCTTTTTTAATGGCTAAATAATATTCCATTGTGTGTGTGTGTGTGTGTGTGTGTATGCATATGTGTGTGTCTTTTTGCTTATAAGTGTTTTGGTATTTGGGATATTTTGTGGTTCTATGTTATATATACATTTATGTATAATTTTCTTTATCTGTTTATCTCTGTTGAATGATTAGGTTGATTTCATATCTTGACTATTCTGAATAATGCTGCAATTAATATAAGAGTGCAGATATCTCTTCAATTTACTGACCTTATTTTCTTTGGATATATACCCAGATGTGGGATTGCTGAATCATATAATACTTCTATTTTTAATATTTTGAGGAACCTCCATATTGTTTTCCATAATAGCTGTCCTAATTTACATCCCCAGAAACAGTATACAAGTTGGCACACAACTGTCCATTTTCCCCACATTCTTACCAACACTTATATTTTCTAGTTATTAATAATAGATATTCTCATAAGTGTGAGATTATCCCTCATATGATTTTTAACTTGCATTTCCTTGAAAGTTAGTGATGTGGAGCATTTTTCTTTCATGTTCCTGTGGCCATTTGTATGTCTTCCTCGGCGAAATGTCTATTCAGGTCCTTTGTCCATTTTAAATTGGATAATTTGTTTCCTTGCTATTGAGTTGTATATGTTCCATAGATATTTTGGGTATCAACCCCTTATAGGACATATGGATAGCAAATATTTTCTCCCATTCCTTAGATTGTCTGTTGACTTTGTAAATTGTTTCTTTGGCTGTGTACAAGCTTTTTAGTTTGATGCAATCCCATATGTTTATTTTTACTCTTGTTGTCTGTGCTTTTGAGACAATATCCAAAAAATCATTGCCCAAGCTAATGTCAAGAAATTTTTCCAAAGACTTACATGTTAGACCTAAAACCATAAAAACCCTAGAAGAAAACCTAGGCAATACCATTCAGGACATGGGCATGGGCAAGGACTTCATGTCTAAAACACCAAAAGCAATGGCAACAAAAGCCAAAATTGACAAATGGGACCTAATTAAACTAAAGAGCTTCTGCACAGCAAAAGAAACCACCATCAGAGTGAAGAGGCAACCTACAGAATGGGAGAAAATTTTTGCAATCTACTCATCTGACAAAGGGCTAATATCCAGAATCTACAATGAACTCAAACAAATTTACAAGTAAAAAACAAACAACCCCATCAAAAAGTGGGCGAAGGATATGAACAGACACTTCTCAAAAGAAGACATTTACGCAGCCAAAAGACACATAAAAAATGCTCATCATCACTGGCCATCAGAGAAATGCAAATCAAAACCACAATGAGATACCATCTCACACCAGTTAGAATGGCGATCATTAAAAAGTCAGGAAACAACAGGTGCTGGAGAGGATGTGGAGAAATAGGAACACTTTTACACTGTTGGTGGGACTGTAAACTAGTTCGACCATTGTGGAAGTCAGTGTGGCGATTCCTCAGGGATCTAGAACTAGAAATACCATTTGACCCAGCCATCCCATTACTGGGTATATACCCAAAGGATTATA
Organism: Pan paniscus; assembly: GCF_029289425.2. Classification (NCBI taxonomy): domain Eukaryota; kingdom Metazoa; phylum Chordata; class Mammalia; order Primates; family Hominidae; genus Pan; species Pan paniscus. The sequence goes on along the minus strand of NC_073254.2, from coordinate 116,022,652 downwards.
AATCATGCTGCTATAAAGACACATGCACACATATGTTTATTGCAGCACTATTCACAATAGCAAAGACTTGGAACCAACCCAAATGTCCAACAGTGATAGACTGGATTAAGAAAATGTGGCACATACACACCATGGAATACTATGCAGCCATTTAAAAGGATGAGTTCATGTCCTTTGTAGGGACATGGATGAGGCTGGAAACCATCATTCTCAGCAAGCTTTCACAAGGACAAAAACCAAACACCGCATGTTCTCACTCATAGGTGGGAACTGAACAATGAGAACACATGGACACAGGAAGGGGAACATCACACACTGGGGACTGTTGTGGGGTGGGGGGAGGAGGGAGGGATAGCAATAGGGAATATACCTAATGCTAAATGATGAGTTAATGGGTGCAGCACACCAAAATGGCACATGTATACATAGGTAACAAACCTGCACGTTGTGCACATGTACCCTAAAACTTAAAATATAATAATAATAATAATAAAAGAAATTTTTCCTTAAGTTTTCTTCTAGAAGTGTTACAACTTCAGATCTTTAATTACATTTAAGTCATTACACTTTAGTTACATTTAAAGTATTAATACATTTGAATTGATTTTTGTGTATGTTATGAGATAAGGGTTCAATTTCATTCTTCTGTATACAGACATACAGTTTTCTCAATGTCATTTATTGAAGAGACTGCCCTTTACCCTTTGGGTCTTCTTAACACCTTTGTCAAATAGCAATTGAACATCATGTGTGGAATTATTTCTGAGATCTGTGTTCTCTTCCCTGAGTCATAAGTCTGTTTTTATGCCAGTATCATGCTGTTTTGATTGCTATAATTTTGTAGCATATTTTGAAGTCAGGTAGGGTGATGCTTCCAGCTTTTCTTTTTGTTCATGATTGCTTTGAGTATTTTATAGTTTCATGCAAATTCTAGGATTTTAAAAAATTTCTGTAAAAAATGCCATTGGAATTTTAATAGAGAGTGTATTGAATTGTAAATCTCCTTGGGTAGGGAGGATATTTTAACACTGATCACTTTAGTCAATGAACATGGGATAACTTTTCATTTGTTTGTGTCTTCTTCAATTTCTTTCATCAGTGTTTACAGTTTTCAGTATATTGATCTTTCACCCCATGATTAAGTTTACTCCTCAATATTTATTTTTTAATGCTACTGTAAATGAAATTTTATTCTTCTTGTCTTTTTCAGATAGTTCCTTTTTAGTGTACAGATTTGCTGTAGAATAGCTATAGATTTTTGTGTGTTGATTTTGTATCCAGCAACTTTACTAAACTCATTTAGTAGTTCTAACAGTGTTTTAGTAGAGTCTATGGGATTTTCTATGTGTAAGATCATGTTTTCTGCAAACAATGATAATTTACTTCTTCCTTACTGATTTGGATGCCTTTTATTTTATCTTGCCTAATTGCTCTGGCTAGAAATTCCAGTACTATGCTAAATAGAAGTTGTAGTGTGGGAATAGGCACTCTTGTCTTGTTTCTCATCTTAGCAAAAAATCAACTTTTTACTCGAGTATGATATTAGCTGTGGGCTTGTTGTATATGGGCTTTATTATGTTGAGGTATATCCTTCTATACCTAATTGGTTGAGAATTTTCACTATAATAGGACATTAAATTTCTGCAAATGCTTTTTCTGCATGGACTGAGATGATAATATGATTTTTATCTTTCATTCTTTTAATGCAGATGATCTTCTTTATTGGTTTGTGTATGTTAAAACATTCTTGTATCTCACAGATAAATCCCACTTGATCATTGCGTGTGATCTTTTTAATGTGCTGCTGAATTTGGTTTTCTAGTACTTTGTTGAAGATTTTTGTGTGTAGGCTCATTAGAAATATTACCCTGTAATTTTCTTTCCTTTTAGTGTTCTTGCCTGGCATTGGTACCAGGGTAATGCAGGCCTTGTAAAATGAATTTGGAACTGTTCCCTACTCTTCAATTCTTTGCAGATTTTGAGAAGGACTGGTGATAATTCTTTAAGTGTTCTGTAAAATTCACCCTTGAGCTCATCATCCAGTTTTGGATTTTCCTTTGTTGAGAGATTTTTGATTACTGCTTCAATCACATTTTTATTATTGTTCTGTTCAGACAAGGTATAAAGGTAGTCTTTTTATTTGAGATTTTTGAAAAAATGTAAACACAATTTTTAAAAAATTATGAACACTATAATTTTTTTAAATTATAATTTTTTAAAGAAAATTACAGTGTTTATCACTATAGGCTTCCCTAGTAGAGGTGCTTTTGTTATCTCCCATAAGTTTTGGTGTGTTGTGTCTTTAGTTTTTACTGTTTCAAGATTTTTAAAATGTCTCCTTTGATTTCTTTTATGATCCTTTAGTTGTCTATAAGTGTGTTGTTTAATTTCCACATATTTACAGATTTTCCTATTATTGATTTCTAGATTCACATTATTATAGTTTGATTGATATGATTTTGGTCTTCTTAAATTTGTTAAGATTTATTCTGTGGCCTAACATATAATCTATCCTGAAGAATGTTTCATCCATATTTGAAAATAATGTTTTTACTCTGTTGCACGTTGATGGAATGTTCTCTATATATTTGTTAGGTGCATCTGGTCTATAGTGTTCTTCAAGTCCACCGTTTTCTTTTGATTTTCTGTCTGGATGACCCATTAATTGTTGAAAGTGGGGTAAGAAAGTTTCTTACCATTATCATATAGCTATTTTTTCCTCCCACAACAAGTTCTGTTAATATTTTCTTTTATATTTAAAATATAAACTACATTTAAATTTATATTGAAAACATTTCAGTGCAACAATGTTGAGTGCAAACACATTTATAATTAGTATATCCTCTTGATAAATTGATCCCTTTATTAATACATAATAACCTTTGGCTTGTGCCAGTTTTTCACTTAAATACTATTTTATCTGATATAAGTATATTCTCTCCTGCTCACTTTTGCTTGGGATATCTTTGTCCATCCCTTCATTTTAAACTATGTGTGTTCTTAAAGGTGAGGGGATTAGAGTTGGATCTTATTTTTTCATTCATTCAACCAGTCTATAGGCTCTATGATTAGTGAATTTAATCCATTTACATTTCAAGTAATTACTGAAAGGTAAGAACTGACTACTGCAATTTTGCTTATTGTTTTCTGTTTGTAGTTCCTTTTTTTCTTGCGTCTTCCTTTGTGATGTGATGATGCTTTTGTAGGGATATGCTTTGACTCCTTTTTCTTTACCTTTTACATATAATATTACATATTTTTCTAGTGGTTACCATGAGGCTTACAGAAAACATCTTATCACTAAAGCAGTGTATTTTAGGCTGATAACAAATTAACTTTGACTGCATACAAAAACTGCACATTAACTTCTCCTTTCCCCATATTTTAAGTTATTAATATCAAGACTTACATCTTTTATATACAGTGCATCCATTAAAAATGTATTAAAGCTATAGTTATTTTTAATTCTTTTGTCTTTTAACTTTTATACCAGAGGCAAAAGTAATTTATTTACCACCATTATATTATAAGAATATTCTTAATTTGACTATATTTCTGTTTTATATTTGCCATTATTTTAATGGCAAAAACCACAACTACTTTTGCACCAATCTAGTACTAAATTTTATACTATAATATGTTTTCATGTTGTTAGTTAACATCTTTATCTTTTTAAACTTGAAGAACTCCATTCAGTGCTTCTTGTAATGCAGGTATAGTGGTGATTAATTTCCATGGCTTTTGTTTGTCTGGAGAATTTTTTTTCTCATTCATTTTTATTTCCAATGAACAACTTTGCCAAATACAATATTCTTGGTTAGCAGTTTTCTTCTCACAGCACTTTGAATACATTATCTCATTCATTTATCTCATTCATTCTTGGCTTGGAAGGTTTCTGCTGAGAAATCCACTGATAGTCTTATGAACATTCCCTGGTATGTGACAGATTGCTTTTGTTTTTTGTTGCTTTCAAAATTCTTTGACTTTCACTTTTGAAAATTTGATTAGAATGAGTCTCAGTAAGATGTCTTTCTATTTAAGCTAGTTGAGGGCTTCATGGTCTCCTATAATAACAATGTCTTCTTTTGAAATACTTCCTAAAGGACCTGCCTGAGGCTGTTTTACAGTTAACTATTTTTTTAATCAGTAGAAGACATACTCTACTTTTTTTAATAAGTAGAAGACATACTCTAAAATGGCAATAAAATGTATAATATAGTAATACATAAACCCATAACATAGTCATTTATTAATATTATCATTATCAAGTATTATGTGTTATATTTTTATAATACTTTCACACAATCATAACCACAAATGTGAGTAAATTCATTGTGCTACAATGTTAAGATGGCTATGATATCACTAGGCAGGAAGAATTTTTCAGCTCCATTTTTATCTTTAGGAACTGTTACTGACCAAAACATTATTACTCTATATTTTCTTTTTCTCTGAATGCTATTAAGATTTTCTTTTTGTTTTAGTTTTCAGTGGTTTGATTATGGTGTGAATAATCTGATTTTGTTTGTATTTATTTTGTTAGTAGAGCTTTAATAATTGATGGTTTAAATTCTTTCATCAGTTTTGAAAAATTTTTAGTGTGTCATTAAAAATTGCTACCATCCCCTGTACTCTTTCATTCTAAGTTTCTAGTTACACAAATGTTAGAAATTTTCTTTCTTTTGTAATGCCTTTTATATAAGTTTTGAAATATGTTTTTTTTTGGTAGTTTTTTGTAATTAATTAGTATTTAATTTAATTGTCACCAGAAAATAGCTATCATTATAATTCTTTGATGTTTGTTATCAATTTATTGAAGTTAATTTTTTCATTAATTATATATGGTACAAAATGTGCATTTAGGAATTTCATGGTGCAGGTTTTTATATATTTTCATTACATTAAGTGTGTTAGCTGTTCAAATCTCTTGTAACAATTTTCAATTTTATCATTGTTCAATGTATTTATTATTCAGAAAGAAGTTTTACAATGTTTTGATTTCAGATTTGGAATTATTTTCATTATAATTCTGTAAATTTTACTTACATATATGGAGCTTATACTACTTGAAGAATACAAGCTTAAAACAGTTGTATCTCAACTCTGTCATTTATTTTACAAAATAAACTGTACTCTTCTATAATGTAGAGCTTTTCCCCAATTACTGGAGTTCTTACTCCAAAACATAGTTCCCAATGGAAAAAAAAAAAGATGTTTACTTATTATACTTTAGCTACCAAATTCCCAGTAAGGAAATGCTTTATCAAATCTTATTCTGTGAGATTTTTCTGGCTTTATTGTTTTTGAACACTACTTTTCGATTTTGAAATGTTATTTTATTCCACTGCAATTATTATTCTTTTGATACTCAACTTGTCACAACTTTAGTCTGTGAGGGCTTTTTATATGTGAGGGCTTTTTGCTTGTTGTTTTAATGTCACTTCATTAATTTTGAAGGCAATTAAATTTCTTGTAGAACAAGATACCCCAGCCTCACATAATTCTTTCTTTGCCCCAGACTAGGAAGCACCCATTGCTACAAGATGCTCTTGTTGTTTTAGTTTTTCCCAGATTGTGTTTTTTTTTCAATTCTTCACATTTATTTATTTTTACCTTCTTTTGTTTATTCTTTGCAAGATATATACTCATTTTAAACATAATTAGATTATACACATACAAATAGACTTGGATAGAAATAATTCTGCTAATAGTTGACATTTAACAATAAAAAGTGAGAGTATTTCGACCGAAATTTTATTTCCTTAAATGATATATCTGACTTTTAACTAAAATGTGAATTTCATGTTGCTGAAATTTAAGATGTTATAAATGAGAAGTAAAAGATAAGACAGAGTAAATCTGGTGATTTGATTAGTTTTGGATCAATAAGAATCATGGAAGAATAAGAATAAGGATGTAAACAGACTGTTTTTATCTTGAATTTCTTCATCTGACTATCCTTACATTTAAAGTTCTGTCCTGTATTATGAGAAGCTGAAAAGAAAAAAACATTTACTTTCTTAATATTTTTAAAAATTATATCTCATTTTTTATTAATATGGCATCCAGCCTATTAAAATTTCAATAGCAACATCAGCTATTATGTGAATACTTACAGTTCACATTTCTCAAATAGACAAATTTGTTCAATTCGTAGATTAACAAAAACAATGAGTATTTGCTTTGAAGTTAGTATTCAAAATTGGCCAATTTCAAAAGAAATATTAAAATGCTTTGTTGATTTGAACTATTTATGTTCTGGAAAATAACCCCCCATTACTACACAAAATAATTGTTTTCAAAATTCTCCTCTATTGTATGTAAGTGGTGCCAAATCTAGTCATTTTAGAACATTGGCATTATGTACATTTTCTTTATACCTGGTGACTATATTAAGGTTGCATTGATTTATTGTGGTTACCGGTATCGTGCCTGGATAAAAATTTTAAAAATGCTAATACCTTAGCATTTTTATTTTCTTCACAAAATTAAGACATGTTATAGGAATTAATCTTTATTTGAATTCAGCTAATGTGAAGTAATAGTTCATAAAGAAGCTATTGCTCTTCCTATCGTAATGACAAAAATGTGTTTTTCTTTTCTAAATAACCATTTCAATGACAGTTCTTATCTGCATAAATGGGTGAGCTCATATTTAAACAATAGAGTCATAATTAAGAGAGTCTTAATCCTGAAATCTTTTTGAAACGTTCCCCTATTTCAATCTCTGAATGTCCAGATAATTATGCATTGGAGAGTGTCAGAGGAACAAATCAGAAAAAGAAATATATATTTAACCAATATTTAGGAATGTCACATGAGAGGTCCAGGTTTGGAATGGGGTAGTGTAAGAATATAAGCAGTAATGTCATCTTTACTATGGACTTAAGGTGAATAAAGAATGCTTTAGGGTGACACAAAATAAGAACAATTATTCAATTAGAGCCTTAAATTTTGCCAAAAGTCCACACTAAAAGTGACATTACTGCTTGTATTCTCACCCTCCCCCACTCCAAAATTTTCCTCACTTTTTGTTCACGGCCCCATTTTCGACCTAACAGGCTAACCAAGAAATTTGAAAAATGACTTAGTTTGTCTTTGTCCTTCACCCACTACATTGAGTAGATCACCAAATACTATTGATTCTATCTTTAGAAAGCTCTTCATCTTTCCTCTCTGTATGAACTCCATATAAAATTGAAATCTTTCTTCTTCTAGAGGGTAACTATTATATCAACAGTTATATTAATAACTGTAGCTTTGCTCTGTTCAAACACATCCCCCTAACTTTTCTCTGATTTATCTTTCTAAAATAGAAAATGTTTTCTTATATTTCCCTTGCTCAAAATATTGCAATGGTGCTCAAGACTTTGTAACAGGGCAATAATTCATGAGTTTGCTTGGCTTTGCTCCTCAACATTATTTCTCTCCAGTTATTTTTTATCCTTATTAGTAAAGTATTCACTCTGGCTATATTCAATAATTTACAGTTTCTCACATACTCCTTTGCTTGACAGAAATGACTTCCCCAAATGCCCTCCAACACAGACTAACTCCTACAAATCCTTTGAGACTTTGCTCATGTGCTGCTAGGAGATTAGGTAGAAAATCTTGCTAAATTCCCCCAATATATTGTACATCAAGGACTACTTCATTTATTGCAGATAAAATGGGCAACAAAAAAGTTATGGTTCTTGACTTTATGTTAGAGTGTAGTGATGAGAGGCAGGAAAAAGAAACAAACAAAAATAAAACAATCACACATTTTGTTTAACACTTTACAGGAAACAAACAGAAAACTAAGAATTAATGAGAGTGAATAGGTAGATGGGAGATCTACTTTGGATAGGGTGGTCAGAAAGAGGAGACATTTTAGCTGATACCTAAAAGACAAGGAGCAGCACAGATATATGCCTTGAGTCCTTGTTGGCATTTGATAGTCAGCTTCCTCCACTCACCATGAGCTTCTGAGATCTCCAATCTCTCTCACACTGAATATTCTTAGAAATGTCTAGAATAGAAAGTGTTTACACTGAATTAATTTATTTTGGAGACCCATGACTACGTTGCTTATTATTTCTTACATCTTCTTTCCCCATTCAGCATATAGTCTGAAGAATGGCATAGCATCATTTTCATAAGCCTTTCACAAGCTAGCTAGCATTTCACACACTGTCTTCCTCCAGCATTGGGTAGTGTGCAGAAACAATTCCCATTCTAGCTTTGTAATTTTTCTCTAATTTGCATTTAAGATTCTTATAAATTGCATCCGTACTTTCAGATTACTTAAGTCTCATTTGAATAAGTGTGTAGCGTTCCAAAAGCCATCATCAAGAGTTTTTGTTTGTTCATTCGTTTGTTTTAATGCATACAACCTCACACAGGGCACTCCATTTTAAAGTATTTAAGAAGAAAATGGTTAATAAAAGGAATCTGAAAACTGCTCAAGTGGGAATATTTAGAGTTGCATACGTTCTCAGTAAAAGTCTATTTTGTTTTAGATTTGGTCTCAGCCTCCACAATGCCTACTTTAGTGTCAGCAAAGATGAGAAACACAGAATCAAGGCAAGAGCAACAACATTTTGTAAGCTGGAAAAGAGATGGAAAGTTTGTAAAAGGAGAATAAATCTCTGAACCCCCAAATCACTAAGGCAAAGGGAAAAGTCAAGCTAGGAGCTGCATCAGGCAAACCTGCCTCCCATTTTATTCCTAAATAAGATAGCTGCAAAGATAAAAAAGTTACATACCTCCCTCACAATGTGCCCACGAGGAAATTCCTTGTGGTTCTCAAGATCTTTGCCCTGAAACAGTTCTGTCGAATTTCACCTTGGCAATGTAAACTGATAACTTATCTTCACAGATGTGGGAAAAGGGGACAGAACTCAAAGTCATCTCAGCTCACTTGCGACAAATGCATATCTGATTTCTTCTTCTGCCCTATTTAATGTAAAATATAAAGATTCACTGAGTCAGACTAAGGTATAAGTGACTATTCCTCCAGCCCCCTGCCCCACATTTAAATTGTGTGTTCAGTGAAAGGATGATCGAAGACTCAAAAGAATGCAATTCTTTGTCTCTTATCTACCTATGACCTCAAAATCTGGGGCAGCCTTCCAGTTGTCCTGCCTTTCTGAACCAAATCAATGTACATCTTACACATATTGATTGCTGTCCCATGTCTCCTAAAATGTATGAAACTAAGCAGTATCCTGACCACCTTGGTCACATGTCATCAGACCTCCTGAGGCTGTGTCACAAGTGTGTCCTTAACCTTGGCAAAATAAACTTTTTAAGTTGATTGAAACCTGTCTCAGATACTTTGGCTTCACAAGTGGTAACAGGTTCATCCATCTGAAAAAAGCCAGATTCCAAGCCTAACATGTGGAAATCTTAAGACTACACAATGTCTACTAAATAATTCTCAAGAATTACCAGAAATATCAAGGACCATGTAATCGTAAGTGAAGGGGAAGCCTAACATGAGGAAGACTGGCTAAAAGCCATTTATATGCATTACTATTTCTAGATCCCCTAAAAAATACTTCCTGTTTGTAAATTGCCTCTTTCTCAACCAAAAAGAAATCTAAAACTTTATGCTATGAATTGAGTAAATAGAGGGGATTGGTAGAAACAAGCACAGCAGGGATATTCCCCAAAGGGATTAAATGGTGATTCCTATAGCGACTAATGAATTCAACGATGACAGCCCTTCTCTACCATTGAGCTTCTAGGTCCTTACCTTCCAAGTAGGAAATTGGAGGTCTCTATGGGAGACCAGACAAGTCTGAGAATAGGCCTGAAATTCTGACATCAAGGGTTCTGTTGGTATCGATAAGAGAAACTAGATACCCTTTTGAAGCTCAAAGAAAGCCAAGACAGAGGACAAAATTGAATACTTGAAACAAGATATTTACCACAAGAAAGAGGTAAAGAGACCTCCTGGTAAGGTTATGAATAAAGATCCCTCAATGATAACTGTGCTTCAGAATAGATTGGAATAGACTCAAGAGACAAACTTGTTGAAGTCTACTTTCAACAACTTCTCCACTGCCTCTGTGCCATTATTATTAATATAAGAGCAGAATGCCTAGGTGGCACCTGCCCCGGATTCTTACCTGTACCTGGTTGAACTAAACCATGTACTGATAAAGTTATTGCTTCTCTCCTCATGCTTTATTCCCTGGATCAGTTGACGTTCCCATAAGTGTTCTGCTTTGGCCAATTCATGGGACCTAAAGTTCGGCTATGATGAGCTTAGAAGCAGAAAATGCAGAGCTGCTCACTTCCTCTGACCATATTTCTGTTGAATATTCCTCAATATCTATTTCTCACTTCAACCTAGCTACATGGTCTAAGTGACACAAGCCCTGTTTGTCAGGACTCTAATAGCTTCACCCACTAACTTCACCAAAAAGGGCTCTTATACACTCTCAGAGATGCTATCTCTCAGCAGAGCTTTTCCTGAAAGCTTTCCACTAATAGTGTAAAATTCCATTTTTATTATTCATCTAGTTTTATTCTTGCTACTTAGGGCTTCAAAACTAGACATACATATTCAGACAGCTAAATATATATGGAAAAAGAGAATAATGAACAAAAAATTGACTCTAGAGGATAACTATAATTTTGTAGGAACTCACAACTTCTTAGGAACCAGTAGTGTTCTAACTCATTAATATGGTGGTGAGACTATGATATTCACTTATTCTTTCAAAATCTGCATATATTATAGATTTATATATATATGCAAGATTAAACAATTAACTTTTTTCAAAATAATTTAGTATTGGCAGAATGTAAAAATAGTCCTATTTGTACAGTGCTGATAGAATATTATGTTGGTATAATATTTGACAAAGGTACATTGTATGCACAAAGTGATTATATTTCAAATAATTTAGTGGACAGCATGGACACTGACCATTGACATACTTTAAGGTATATACGTTAGAAACACTTAAAGAAACTTCACACATTTATATAAGAAATACACAGAAGACTGTTTGCTGCATATTTATTTAAAATATTGAAAGTTTGAAGTCTAAGTATTCATCAATATGGGATAGGTAAATAAAACATTGATTGTGATGCAATTGTTAAAATGAATCAGCTAGTTACATGTGAAATTGTAAGAAAAACTTTATAGAATCATTTCACAGCATGATACAATTTTTGTAGGTCAACACATAATTAATGTTGATGGCTTACATATAATATGTATGCAGTCAAAGAATTAAAAACATTTTCTGGCAGAATACACACCAAGCTCAGTATAGCAGTTGTCTCTAGAGAGTAAATAAGAGGACTGTGAGAATAAGAACATAAGAATATTGCATATTATTTGTATAGTTTGCTTTTTTAGATAAGATGGTAATCTTTGCTACAAGTTCCATTGCTTGTTTTCTAGATAGATAGATAGATGGATAGATAGATGATAGATAGATAGATAGATAGATAGATAGATAGATAGATAGATGGATAGATAGAGATAGATAGATTTTCAAACTAAACAAATAAACAAACCAAGGAGGATTGGCATGTGGGGAAAAAATGCTCTTACAATGAGGTAGGCATGATTTAATGGTTCAGCTAGTGGCTTTGAAATTAGACAGACTGATTTTGAATTATGCTCCAAAATTTCTAGTTTTAATCCTGGGCAAGTTTCTTCACTTCTAAAACTCATTTTGACCAGTATGTCAACGGGTATATAAAAAAATTGCAGGGTTTTTTTCCTTTTTAGGTTAGAGAAGAGACAATATTCAAAGAATTTAAATAAGTTTTGTAATTTTTTTGTAAGTAAAGACCATTGAGTTATTGAGTTTAATCTCTATAGATGAAAATGTATATATGTGAGTCACATGTATAATGATCTATCCACTAATTACAAGGCATATTGGAGACTGCATAATGAATAATTCAAATTTATTCTCATTTTTTCCCAATGTCTCTAAGAACCTAGAATACCTCAACATAATATCTCTTTGTTGATAATCAACCATTGTGTTTTCTGTGATGTTGTATACTTTGATGACACAGCACATCAAGATACCCACTGTTGGTATCCCTCCCAAAACAATAGTCCCATCTGTGGTGTCTTTTATTATCACACAGGCAGAGCAGTGTGCAACACTCAGTAACTGGCTAACTAGCCACAGTGTCTGCAATGCACTCATTCAAAGCTACTAAAACTCACAGATGGGTACATTGCTGTGCTAATGTTGGACTGTGCTTCTCTCAGATGAACTGGAAAGTTGCCCTACTCATTGGAACTCAGAGAGCCATTCACTGTTATCCCATGTCTGCACTATTAGCTCATACTTCAGAACTAGCCTATGTTTTGGCCTGCAGTATACAATAACTTGTGTTTTAGATGCAAGTTCATGCTGTCACTTGGTTGAACAAAGTATAACAATAGAACAAATACAGCCCATTATTATAATTCCTTGTACTCAGCAGACTATGTTTATGATAATAACTAGTGAATTGCATTTTTAGTTCAACAGAAGTGATGACATAAATATAAAAATACAGAAGGCTGATTAAATTACTTATGGTGTAGGGAGCTGTTCATATTATATCAAGAAGATAACCAATAACGCATTACTGGAACACAAAACTCAGTAGTGTATTTTGTACAAAAGACTAATATAGTTAGCTTATCTATCAGAGTGATGAGTATGTGATTATAATATCATCTCACCTAACCATATGCTACAGTGTTTATACAAATTTACCAAATTTGGTGAAACAAAAAATTCTTTCATATGGTGTGCATTAATCTGTCATTCCTCTTTAGTAAATGCAGCCTTTGAACAGATGGGGATGGTGGTCATTTATTGCTTTCTTTCCTGAAATTACAAATTCTGGAATATTGTCTAGGGATGTTTTTCTTACGAAGTACACAAAATGCCAACCTCCTCTCAGGCAATAAAACATAATAACTCAGTCACTGCTCACTGAAATAAACATTCATGTGATGAGAGATAATGTGACAAGAAGAAAATAATTTCAACCGGGGATTTTCAAACTATTTTTCTTAGAGTCCTGGAAGCTGTTTATTGGTAGTTGGGGTTGGTGGCTTTAACCATTGCAGGCCCATCTTTAAGGGATTGTTTTTTTAGACTCTACTCAAACTTTCATATGAAGACAAGGTTCCATTGCTAAATAATACCAATGTGCACAAAACAGTATTTTAGGTAAATTAATGTGGTACCCACTGTTCCAACAGAGTACAAATGGTAATATCTATGAAAATTGGCATTCTGATGCAAAAATTTATATGAAGCAGATATTGCACTATTTTTTCAAAATAAATGTAAGGGGGTTTATAACCATAGGAAACACTTATAAAGTATTTACTATATAATAAATACTGATCTAAGAACTTTACATATATTAACTCACTTACAACAATCCTAAAAATAACCTTATAATTCTAATACTTCTCTAATACTAATAATAATCCTATACACATGCAAATTTTACAAATAGGGAATGGGAGGTACAGAAAGTTCAACCAACATACCAGCAGGCAGGAAGTACTGCTGCCAGGAATGGGTCGGAAATCTGTGCTCTTAAACATTAGACCTCATCTCTGAGGTGGTAGTGGAATTTTTTTCTTCAATACATATACTTCAATTCATCACAGTGCTAAAATAACACAGTATTTTTTCAAAAATACATCAACGCCATTGAATAAGGAAAACAGACCATTTCTATGTGGGAATTTATAATATAAAATGGATTGTATTTCAAATTAGTAGGGAAAGTAAAAGCAAGCTTTTAGTAAATTGGAGATGAACATCTATTTTAAAACAAAATTTGATTTCAATAGCTACCTCACAGTATATAAAAAGTACTAATAGATTAAGATCTAAATGTTTAAAAAAGTAGTAGAAAAAATATAGAAAAATATTTTTGAATTTAGGGATAGAGATATCTTCCTAAACAAGATATAAAATGTAAAATATATAAAGAAGAGGTTGAATGACTTTGCTACATAAAACACGAAACTCTTAATAAACAGACGTCATAAATACAGGCAAATGACAAGCTTGAGGCTGGAAGAAAGTATTTTTACAGTTTACCTGCAACAAAGGAGTAATAAACAGAATACACAGAAAGCTTTTATGTTTCAGTAGGAAGATGCCAAGAGAAAAAAATGAGCAAATTATATGCACAGATTTTACAGAAAAAGGTACAAATGATCAATACACACACTAAAAAACATTTGACCTCACTAGTAATTTGTAAAACTCCCAATTAAGACAATAATAATATACACAAGTTGGATAAAATGGAAAAGTTTAATATTCAGTGATGAGGAGAATATCAGGGAAATGGAACATTAATACACTGTTGAGGGTGATGGTAAATTGATTCAGTTTTTAGGAGGCTATCTTAGTTCATTTTGTGCTATTATAACAAAATACCTAAGACTGGATAATTTATAAATAATAGAAATTTATTTCCTACATTTCTGGAGGTTGGATAATACAAAATCAAAGTACCAGCATTTGGTGTCTTGATAAGGGCTTTTCTCTGCTTCCTAGATGGAGCCTTGTTGCTGTATCTTCTGGAGGGCAGGAACACTATGTTCTCATATAGCAGTGGGGATGAAGGGCCAAAGAGATGAATGCTGTTTCCCCCAGCTCTTTTATTAGATTATGAATTCTATTCATGTGGGCTCAAACCAATGGGAATAAACAGACAAACACAAGTAATAAATAAACCATTTGTTGTTTTTGTGAACAAAAGTCAGGCTGATTGATTTTTAAATTTTGGCCCTATGTTAATGTACTCATAAACACCACCCAGAGATACTCTAGGTCTGTGTAAGACTAGGGATCTTTTAGATCTTTAGACCTTATTGAGAAATGAAACTTAATATTATCAAGTGCAAAAAATAGGTTACATTAAATTTTATTTGAGAAACTGTCATCATCTTAAAATATGGCTGATTTTGAATCAATTTCTATTCATGCTTTAGATGTGGCAAAGCCACTATGGGACACTAGTGACTATTTTCTATGTTTTTCTATCACTTTACTTCCCTTTTTATGGCCGTAGAAATACATGACTTAGTGGCTAAGATCTTTCATTTTATAGACAGACACAGTTTAAATTTTGTGTGCCCTGATTTACACACCAGCTGTGTACCCTAGATCAAGATGTGTGATTCCTCTGTTTTATTTTCCAAATGAGAAAATGTAACAAACTCAGGATAATTGTGAGGATTAAATAAACTAATGCTTGAATGCACCTAAATAATGCTGGCTATTATCATCTGAATGTTTGTGTTGTCTCTAAATTCATATGTTGAAACCTAATCACCATGTGAGGATATTAAGAGGTGAGGCCATTGGAAAGTGATTAAACCATAAGGGCTCAGCCTTCATGAATGAGATTAGTTTGCCCTTATAAAAGAGTCCCTAGAAAGCTGCCTTAAGTTCTTTGAACTATGTGAGTACATACCCAGAAGTCTCCATATATGAACCAGAAAATGGGCCTTCACTAGACACCAAATATGTCAATGCCTTGATCTTGGATTTCCAAGACTCCAGAACTGTGAGAAATAAATTTCTTTTCTTTATAAGCTACTCAGTTAAGGATATTTTACTACTGCAGCCCAATGGGCTAAGACTCCTGCTATATAGTAGTCAAATATCTTAATATCCATATCCCTATATTTTCTGATTTATCACTCTATCACAGACAATTGTTAGTTTATTATAACAGCATACAAATCAAAGAACACAGATTTTTTTCTGCTGTGTTAAAGGTTTTCATAGATTTCTGAAAGTCTCCTGATATATTTAGATTAGGAGGATACTAGACTTGCTCTAGTTTTGGAAATAGAATAATCATCAAACTGAAGATACACATATGTTTGTCTAATTCTCTAAGGAATCGACAGGTGTCAAAATAAATATGGATCAAAGAACTTATTAGTCACTTCTTCAAAATTTAATGTCTAGGCTTCTAATTATATACTTTTCCTTTCTCTTTTTTTAAAAAATGACTTTATTAAAGTATAATTCAACCCATACAATTCATTCATTTAAAGTGTACAATTCAATTATTTTTAGTATATTCACAGATATGTCCAAACCTCACCACAGAACATTTCACTGCCACAAAAGGAAACTTCTGTAAGCTTTAGCTATCCTTCTGCCATCCACCCTCCCCTATCCCTAAGCAACCACTAATTTACTTTCTGTGTCTGTAGATTTCCCTGTTCTGGACATTTCAAACAAATCGAATCATAAAATAAGTGGGTTTTTTTTGTGTGTGTGACTGGTTTCTTTCATTTAGCATAAGGTTTTCTTTTTATTTCCAACTTTTAAGTTCAAGGGTACATGTGCAGGATGTGCAGATTTGTTACATAGGTAAGTATGTGCCACGGTTGTTTGCTGCACAGATCATCCCATCACCCATGTATTAAGCATGGGATTTATTAGCTATTCTTCCTGATGCTCTCCCTCCTCCCACCTTCCATTCTCTGAGAGGCCCCAGGATGCGTTGTTTCCCCCCTTATGCCCATATGTTCTCATGATTCAGCTTCCACTTATAAGTGAGAACACGTGGTATTTGGTTTTCTGTTTCTGCATTAGTTTGCTAAGGATAATGGCCCCCAGCTCCATCCATGTCCCTGCAAAGGACTTCATCTCATTACTTTTTATGGCTGCGTAGCATTCCATGTTGTATATGTACCACATTTTCTATATCCAGGCTATCATTGATGAGCTTCTGGTTGATTCCCTGTCTTTGCTATTGTGAATAATGCTGTCAAGAGCAATTTCAACGAAAGCAAAAATTGACAAATGGGATCTAATTAAAGAGTTTCTGCACAGCAAAAGAAACTATCAACAGAGTAAACAGACAACCTACAGAATGGGAGAAAAGTTTTGCAATCTATTAGACAAAAGTCTAATAACCAGAGTCTTCAGGAACTTAAATAAACTTACAAGAAAAAAAACCCTATTAAAAAGTGGAAAAGGACACGGAACAGACACTTCTCAAAAGAAGACATACATGAGGCCAACAAATATATGAAAAAAGCTCAAATCACTGACCATCAGAAAAATGCAAATCAAAACCACAATGAGATACCATCTCACATCAGTCAGAATGGCTATTATTAAAATGTCAAAAAACAACAGATGCTGGCAAGGTAATGGAGGAAAAAGAACACTTTTACACTATTGGTGGGAGTGTAAATTACTTCATCCGTTTTGGAAGACAGTTTGATGATCCCTCAAAGACCTAAAGGCATAAATACCATTCAACCCAGCAATCCCATTACTGAGTAAATACTCAAAGGAATATAAATCATTTTATTAAAAAGATACATTCATGTGTATGTTCATTACTTTCCCTTTTTCTTGAAATCTTTTTGACTAATAGAATCTTGGAAACTAGCAGAACTCATGAAATCTTTTCTTTGTCTGCTATTGAAAGTAAGTTAGAACTCTGATTTAGAATATGATAGGAACGGTTCTCCTCCAGAATTGTGTAAACATTTTTGAAGTTCTTTCTTTACTCATCATTTCATAAAACAATTATAAAAATTGAAAATGAAGAAATACCTAAAAATTCTAATTTAGTAATCTTTTTCAGTTATATCTGGTTATAAAAACAGAAGAGGGAGAACAAAAAAAAGCAAGAGATTTTTTGTCATAAAGAAATAATTTTCTAAGCAAAATCAATAATTTCCACTATTTTACATAAATTTTCAATACTATCACCAATATTTTCAGCATCAAATATACATAGTTAAGTATGTATATATTTAGATGTATATTTGTACATATATGTCTGTAGAAATATACATGTTAAAACTTTTATTTCTATTTTATTAACAATATATTACTCTGTTATTAACTACATTGGGATAGTCTAGGACTAAGAATTATCTTGTTCAAATTAAATTTTAAAATAAATATTTAAGGAGTTACTCTGTGAAACAATTCATTAAACACAAAGATAAATAAGACACATAACAATTCGAAATAGCCTATGCTTAGTGTGGAATGAATGTTTTTCATCAATAGAAGTGCAACTAGCATTAATCAAGCACCAAATTTGTGCTAGGCACTGGAATAATCATTTTAAGTAAATTTTTTTGTCTATCTTCAGGGCAGCCCTAAAAGTTATATATTTCTAGTTCCATTTTGCAGATGAGAAAACCAAAGCTCAAAAACAGTAAACATCTAGTCTGTGTTTAATAAATAGTAGGTCAACATTATAATTGGGTCTGGGTGCATCCATCCCCACAAATCATTCTATTATGTCATTCAGATCCCAGAGGGTGACAGTTCCCTGGGAAGTGCACAAATTACGAATTCTAAAACAATTAACCTAAAAAAAATTATGCCAGAACAGAGGTACATGTAACATTTTTTTTTTGACGGAGTCTCACTTTGTTTCCCAGGCTGGAGTGCAGTGGCGCAATCTCGGCTCACTGCAACCTCTGCCTCATGGATTCAAGTGATTCTCCTGTCTCAGCCTCCCAAGCAGCCGGGATTACTGGCGTGCACCACCATGCCTGGGTAATTTTTGTATTTTTAATAGAGATGAGTTTCACCATGTTGGCCAGGCTGGACTCAAACTCCTGACCTAAAGTGATCCACCCACCTCGGCCTCCCAAAGTGCTGGGGTTACAGGAGTGAGCCACCACACCCGGCCAACACAAAATTATTGATCTTGACTGAGTCTATGTAAAGTGACTTATGATACTTCCTCTGTCTAATGCACACCTCATTAATTAGCAATATGCTGTTCTGTGTCATGCCTTGCTGCTTTAGTCACATACATAGATTGTACATATGCAACATGAAGAAAAAGCTGATTGCCCCCGAAAGAATACCACTGCTACAAGAACATAGATCTTGCCAATTTGCTGAGTTTTTAAAGATCAATACCATTTCTTAGGGACTGTAGTTTGAACATGCACACATGCAAATATTAAACTTAAGTTTTGCCAGCCCCAAAACAAGGAGTAGGCACAATGTGTTCAAGGTCATCTACGGTTTTTAGGAGGAAGAAATAGAGAATGATTCTATGCTTACTGTATATTATTGACAGTTGAACCACATGAAATTAGTTATATTTAGTTACCATTTTATGGGGTTAACTATTCTCAAATAAAATGCTAGATTATAGGACCCTTTAGTTTGTTTTTTTTTCTATAAAAAGACTTGGTCATGATGAACTCTATAAACCTGACATTTAAGTTGAAACATTGGTAGTATAAAATTCTCTACCGACAAACATTCTTTGACACTAGCACATTGAGGACATCAGCTATTTGGAATGAGCACCCGACCATCTATATCAGATACTGGTCCTTTTACATTAATGGCATACATTGTCAATGAGAGAGAGTAAAAGTCTTGCTTGATATCCATATATAACAGTATCATTGCTTTTGGGTATGAGAACACAGGTTATCCAAATATTTACTAACTCCTTTATAGTAGAATAAGAAACTATGGAAATGATTCATGAGCAAAGTCAAGCAGAAGTAATGCATTTTGTGCTACAACATATATTCACATATTTAAATTTCTATGTATTTCTTGATATTGAGGTCAGAGGAGAGCCCTGGACTTTAAAATAGAAGAATTAAATATTACATTTCCTTTGTGATTTACTATTTTTATTGCCTTTGCTTCCTGCTGAAAGACCTTCAAAATTATTAAATTTGCATATAGGCTAGCTTGTGACAGTTGAGTCCGAATGAATTCTGTTCGAAAGTTTGGTCTGAATGTTTGACTTAATTGGCCATATGTCTAGGAATGAGCTGATATTCGGCTTTCTGTGCTTGGAGATATATTTATCTCAGATAAATTTCTCTTAGCACAATTTTTATTTCCTCTCCTGACTATTCCTCCTGTCCAGTTTACCCAGCATAGGTAAATGGTGTCATTATTCACCCATTCTTCTCAAGCAGAAATACTGAGAGTCTTCCTGTATTCTTTTCTTTCCCTCACACCCTACATGCAGGATACAACAAAATTTTCTTTTTTGCTCTAACTTCACACCTGAATACTTCTCACCATCTCTGCTACTGCAGAGCTAAGCACAAACACAAATTATTTGCCAATGAGGCACACACAGTAACTTCTTGTTAGTTTCTCTGCTTGCAGTTTTGTCTTTTTACATAGTTCATTCTCTGCAAGGAGGTTAATTTAATATTTTATGAGCATAAATCATATATTACTTTTCTGCTAAGAAACTGCTTAGAAATCTTCAATAGAGGGCATTCATGACCCTGTTTGCTTGGGAGAGTCCTAGTTTGTTTCTATTGTTCTGAAATAATTATTAATTGAGCCTCCTTTCTCTCTCAAAAGATTCTGGTTTGGATGACAGTTTATGTAGTTATCCTACTTCAGTGGCTTCTTATTGCAATTCAAGTCAAGTGAAACACACCCTTCTTTCCTTAGCTTAGAAGGCCTGACCTCATTGACCTCTGCCTACCTCACTGACTTAAACTTTTTTACTTTCATTTGATTAATTCTAGGGACACTGGTCTTTTTGTATTTCAAACAAGGTCAAGCTAGTTCTTACTTGAGGCCTTTGCACTTGATTTTCCCTCTGCATAGAAAGCTTTTCTACCAGATCTTTACATGGCAGGATCCTCCTTAGAACAGACCTTTTTTATCACCATCTTTTAAAATCACCAATCAGCCCTTATTTCCCTTTTTATTGAACAGATCTTTTCTTAATATAATTTTTATTTTTAATTTAACTTCTATTTATTTACTTTTCTGGTTAATATTTCCCTATTAGGCTAAAGTTTACTAGAATGTAGCTGTCAAGGGCAACTAATAGCTTTGTTTCCAGAACTTAGCTTTAAACCAGTTTTCAGCACATAGTAGCTGCCCCATAAATATTTGTTGATTATATGAATTAGCTATAGAGACCCAGGAGCATAAATATGATGACCTTTGTACAGAAACTTCAGTAGAATAAATTGGCGTTTTGACTAAACAAACGTTCCATGAATGATTCTGTAAATTTTAGGCCACTAAAATCATATACTTGTAATTCAGTAAGAACCAGGTTAAACTTTGGTAAAGATAAAAATACATTCAGTGATACATTTTCATGATTTTTTAAAACTTAAATCTGCCAGCCTGTCATGACTGTATGTTCACCCAGTATTTAAAATGCTGCTGGGTTGAGGAAATCATACCCTCTCTTTACCACCAATTCTTTGATTCTATTATTATTATTAATCAATTAGCACTCAGAAAAGGTAAAGTCAAGTTCTTATACTTGAGAATTCTATGAGTTTACAGGTAAATCTTCACAAAATACACAGATTATTTTCACTTCTACTAATCTCAAAAATCTTATTTTTCTACCTTATAACGAAATCAAGGCAAAAATCTTATTTGTCTACCTAATACTGAAATCAAGGCACATAGGAGTACTGGCGAATTATGAGGTAGAGTGGACACGGTGCAAAAACCTGAACTTGGTAGGAAACCAGTTTATCAAGCCAGAGTTATGCAACTTGACTCTAGCCCATTAAGGAAGTCCATGAAATGGTGTTTCTTTTTGCCTTGGAGCCTCAGCATGTTTATTAAAAATATCAGTACAAGTCAATAACCTTTGTGTGATAACCTTTGTAAAGTACTCAAAAATGTCCCGGCCCAGTCAATTCAAATTTCCTTTCCCTTTCCTTGTCTCCTTCAGCTAAATTCAGTTCAACACACATTTATAGAGAATCTTTCATTTTTTTTTAGCCTGGTGCTAGATGCTGAAAACCAAAAATCAAGAAATCTCATCCCAGTCCTTAGGGATGCCTATGTTTATAGGACATACTATAACTATGGGCTACAATCTTATTAAGATAATACTAAGCTCACTGAATTCCATTCCCAGTTTCTAGCAAGAGATAAATATAGGAAAAAAATTAAATGATATTTTTCTCCCATTTTTATTCCTCTTATATATGAGTCACAAGACAATCTTAATATTAGTTTATTGATTGGTCCTTTATTGTTAATTAATATAATAAAGGATTAGATTAGGAAAATGGAGAAGAAAGGAAATAAAAATCCAGATTATTGGTAGGGAAATTGTTCTCTTAGTGGGCAGTCAACCATAAACATGATTTTGAGGAATAGAAAAATAGATTTTATGGAAAAGTTAGAACTTTTGTTGCTTAGAAGTACACATAATCTATTCTGCTTGATGACTGAAGATTCGTCTACAGAGATCCAAATATTGGTTTAAAAACATAAGGCAGTCATACAGTTATTTCTTAAAGTGTAGATTTTAAGGTTATGGAAAGCAGTAATTTGGATACCTGACAATTTTAAGGATTCTAAAATTTTAAACTGGAAGCAACCTTAAATATCTTTCAGTCTAATGGATGAGTTTACAACCTGAATAGCTTAAACAAATTATCCAAAATCTCACTGTTAGACAGTGATAAATTCTGAAGTAGAATCTACTGGCTTGCCGATTTTACATTTTAACCAATTTACTTTGCTATTTAAAATGTACTCCTTATTTTCATTTGTAGTTTTACTATTCTATAGCTCACACCTGTGTGTGCAAAATTTGCTAAAACTCTTGCAAGAAATGCCTCTGACTTCAATGAGATATGCGTTTGACAGGCATTAGTAGATAATTGCTAGTTTTTTTTTAAAAAAATTGCTTATTTTAAATGTAAATGTTCTGAGTACAGTGGACCACATATGAATTAGTAAAATTTTGATTTTTTTCCAGCATAAAGAATGTGTCAATAATAAGAATACACAGGAAAAAAAACAACATTTTTTTTTCCAAATTGCTCATTCCCTCCACAGTCTTCACAGTCAAAGTGAAGGGTTGTCTTTGTTGTTTTATGTTTTTTTATGTTGTTTTATGTTTTTCTTGATGAACAAGCAAGAAGTTTATGGCTAATTTTTGTCAGTCTCCTTGCAGTAGAAAGGAAAGGGCAAATGCTTCTTGATTTACCGAACATTATAGCTGTTATTGCTCTTGTTAGTCCTGGATAAAACTCAGAAATTCAGGAAGTAAAGAAAGTCTCACTCAATGACATTACTGTAGAATTCAGACCAATAAGAGGGAGACTTGCAGACTGAGAATGAAGATATTAGCATTATTACTGGAAGTATAGATGACCCTCAATAACACTCTCTTAGTAAATGAGAACAGAAAGTGAAAAAGCAGAGTGTGCTCGATTGAGAACAGCAGTCTGCAAAACAATGTCTGAAAGAGATGAACCTATGGTGTCCAAGTTTCAATTCACTGATTCCTCCTTTGAATGGAATGAGAAGAAATCTTTCACAATTTTATGAATTGTGTAAGTTACTCATCTTCCAGGAGGAATATGTGAGTTGGTGGAAATACAGGCAGAAAAGCATTCACTCGATGCTCAACAAGCCAGTGAGTCAAACACAAATGAGCTGAGATGAGAAGCAGGAATAGAACGGGAAGGTTTCCACATTACATTTCAGCTCCTCAATCTGGTTCTCAGCTTTTTAATTTTTTTTTAATTTATGCTTTGGTGACCAGAGGACAATAATTTCCATTGTTCTTCCTTTTTTTCCCCTCCTTTCTCCTCCTCCTCTGTATTCCCCTCTTCCAACTTCCCCTCCTCCTCCTCCTTCTTCTTCTTCTCCTTCCTCTTCCTTACTTTTTTTTTTATTGTGGTAAAATACACATATCATAAAACTTACCCTTTCAGCCATTTTAAGTATATAGTTCTGTGACATTAAGCATATTCACATTGTTGTGCAACCATCACCACCATACATCTCTAGAGATTTTTCACGTTTTTCATATGGAACTTTTGATTGTGGTGATGGCATTGCAGATATATGCATATCTCCAAAGTCATTAAATTGTCTGCATTAAATATGTCCAGTTTTTAAAATATATCAATAATATCTCAATACAGCTTAAAAAATTTCAAGAAAACACTAACTTTTCATTCCCCCTTCCCATCAGCTCCTGATGACCATCATTCTACTTGATCCCCATTTTCAATAATACTTCTTGCTACTACACATCTTAATTTTAATTTTTTTTAAAATCTAGTTTGCGATAAATAATACAGAAATAGTGTTACCTCGTGTTCCATTTTTTTACATGATTAACATGTCACAAGTACATAAGCCATTTTTTTCATTTTTGTGAAATGACTAATTTTTTAAAATATATATCAGCTTTATGAGATATAATTAATATACCATATAACTTATCTATTTCAAGTGTATAATTTAATGGCTATTAGTATATTCAGAGTCATTACAATCTATTTCAAGTGCATAATTCAATGGCTGTTAGTTTATTCAGGTCATTACAATCAATTGTAGAGCATTTTGACCACTCCAAAGAGAAACACATGCTCGTTGGTAGTAATTCCACGGTTCTTCCCACTTTCCCATCCCTAAACAATCACTAAAATACATTCTGTCTCTATAGAGTTTTTTTGTTCTGGATGTTTCATATAAATAGAACACTAAAATATGTGGTGTTTTGTGACTGGTGTCTTGTGCTTAGTATATGTTTTCAAGGTCCATACATGTTTAGCACGTATCAGTACATTACTCATTTTTATTGCTGAATAATATTCCATTTTATGGATATACCACATTTTGTTTACCAACTTATTGGTTTATGATTATTTGGGGTATTTCCACTTTTTGGTTAATATGTATAATGCTGCTATATTAATTCATTTAAATGTTTATGTGTAGACAAACATTTTCATTTCTAAGAGTGGTATTCCTGGGTCACAAGGTCACTCTATGTTTAGCTTTGTGAGAAACCCCCAAACTGTTTTCCAAAGTAGGTAACTATTCTGCTTCACAGCACTCAAGTCCATTTGTTCCTGACATTAAGTTCACGTCATTCTTTTACAGCCTGTTTAAGATAATGTCTATTCACAACATTTTAATTATAGATTTATTTCAGAGTTAATGCGATACTAAAAAAATTACTAAATTTTGATTACAGACTATCTTGAGATAGTTGAATCTTAATAAATGTGTAATAGTTTCATCTAGATATTTGATTGAAATGATTCAATCTTAGCTCAATAGCAGTGAGCTAAAATTAGACCTTCTATACCTGAGGATACAATGTTAATCTCAAAATGAATATCTTAACAGAATTCTTGTATTCCCTCCTGGCTAGTTCTTCTGTACATTTTGCTCAATGAAAATAAATAATATTATTCATTTTTTTCCAGGAAAAAATACTCGGAGTAATTTTGTGCATGTGATAACTTGGGTCAATATCCCTTACCAATATACAACTCCTTTCTTTGGTAGTGGGTTGCCAGTGCAAGGCCCCCAAAATATCTAGGAAGCAACTATAGCTTTAGGTTTAACACACTCCTTACCCACCCAGATAACTAGATCTTTTTGTCTTCAAAGTATTAGGGATAGTTCATCACTAGGGGTGACGATGAGAGGAGCTTCCCACTTCTATAACTGTGATTCTCCATGTTTTATGGCTAACTAAGGAACACAGTGACGTATAATGTCCATTGGTTCAATTATATATCAGATTTTGAAGAATAGCACCCCAAGCTGTCATTCTCAAGTTGTCATATTAACTGTATTTGTCAATAGACTATTGAGAAATTCAATCAGCAAGTGATATAGTATATTACAGGACTGAAGAATCCGTAATCATGCACCCATATTGAACCTCTTTCATCAAAGTCCCAGGTGATGATATGAGGGACTCCTTGAAGGTATTCAGGTAGTCTTACCCCACAAACAGTGGATTGGGCAAGGCGATGAGGGCAAAGAAGGCTAACTCATATCCCCAATTTGTACAAAATACCTGTGAGGTTAGAATCCTGGATCTTATAGGAAATAAGAATTATAATGTCATTAAATTACCTCTAAGGAGCTAGTTGGTTTCCCCAAGGGATGGTACGATATCAGCATTATTTTCTGTTGCTGCTACATTGAACATTCGGTAGCAGCAGTAGTTAGGTAACTCCGGGTGAGAAGGAGCTCATGCTTTAAGGCCTACCAATTGCCTCCATCACTGCCACCATGACTGTTGAAACTCTGGAGTGGTTGACGCCAGAGGCTAGCTCACATCTACAGAGAGGTGTATCCTGTTGAACTTGCCTTTTATGGGCAAGTGCTTCTGTACAGTCTCTGCTATTCTACAATTCTATCATCTCCATTGAAACTAGGAATACCAATTCCATGGAAGCATCTTCTACTATCGATCTTGACTCACAGAATTCAGCCACTGCTGGGCTTCTGAATGATTCAACCAATCCCAAGTGCCCCTTCTTACTAGCATATGCCTCATAGCACGAGTTCTTCCCCACTCCGTTTGTATTCTATCTCAATATACTACAGGTAAGAGTCTTAGTTAATGTTATCCTAGGGCATACGAGAGACATCACCTGCTACTTACCAACAATGCGGCCCTTTGAATATCTGTCTGAGAAGTAATCTAATGCCAGAAGCCCATCCTGAAGGTTTGCTTCCCAGAATCAATTCCAGTGCTTACATTTTTTTTCACCCCAGAGGAGACTCTGAGAAAAATATTTGAGTGAATATAGAAACACTAGTAGAAAAATAGGTAAGTGAAAAAAGAAAGGGAAGACAAAAATATTTGCATTATTGAGCATGAATTACTCAGTACTTCCTGCCTAATCTGAGCACTTAGGTTGAAAGAGAGCTCTCAGATACAATGTTAAACCTGTTCGCAGTAAAATACCTTTGGTGTAAACTGGATCCATAAGTGGCAAAGGGATATTGAATAAATATCAACATTTGCTACAAATATTCTATACATACTTCACCTTGTTAAATATACTTTTCAAGTTTTGTATACTCATTAACTTTATGTTTGCTCAATCTACCAAAAATTGAGAAAGCTACATTGAAATCTTCCATGATAGTGTGATATTTTTCATTTCCTTCATGCATTTCTATCAGTTCTTGCTTTATATATTTTGGGTGAATTGCATTTGGAAATACTGTTTCAGAATTTTTATATTTTTATCGTGACCATTTCTTAGACCATTTTCTGTCTTTTTACTTTCAATGTTTTTGTGCCCTGTTTTAAAGTGAATGTCTTGCAAAAAGCATATTTAAAAAATCATGTATGACAATCTCTGTCTCCTAACTAGCAAGGTTAGTTCTTTAATATCTATTGTGATAACTGATATATTTATACCTTTTCTTCCATTTTACTTTAAATTGTTTAATCTGTCTTGCTTCCTCTACTTTTTAATTATCTTTTATTTATTTGAAAAAAATGAGCTTTGTTCCTCCCACTTTGCCCCTTTTATACTTTTGGAAATTTATATATGTGGAGTTAGCATAAAAAGTCTGATATTAATATCTTAACTCTCTCTTAAACAGCACTTACCTTGGAATGATTTTATTCTGATCACGCCACTCCTGGATTACATTTTTCTGTAATCAAACATTTTTTCTGATGTGTTGACAGTAAAAATTAGACATTATTATTTTTACAGACATTTTTATAGAGATTTACCTACGTAACTAATTATATTTTTTGTTCATCATTTGTTTAATCATCTCAGTCCTCCTTCTGGAATAATTTTCTTTCTTCCTAAGTGGCAATCTTTAGAAATTACTTTATTGAAATTTCTTGGCAGTAAGCACTCTTACTATTTATTCATGCAAAGCTTCTTTTATTTCACCCTTGTCCTTAAAAGATATTTTTACTAAGTACACCATTTTAGCTAGACTGTTACTTTTTCACAGTAGTTCAAATATATTATTTTAGTATTTTCTGCCACCCATTATTGCTTTTGACAAGTCTGTTGCCAATATAATGGACTCTTTTACAGATGATCTAGCTTTTCTTCATTGCTATTTTATGACTATTTCTTCCTTGATCTCTTCTTCACTCTCTATTTTATTAAAATTACTATGAGTTACTGAATACTATTATTGAACTGTTACTATGTACTATGCTAAAATATTTACATCTTTTGTATCATTAATTTTCACAAAATCCCTATGATTTACTATTATCAGACCCATTCTTCAACTGAGGAACTGAGGTACGAAGTGTTAAATGTTCAAGGCTATGTAGTTATAAAGTGGTGGAACAGGTATGGGATCTGTGTTTGTTTGATTCCAGAAGCTGCACTCTTAAAAGACTTGCTTTCTTGAGGTACATTTCCACCTGCACCCTCTCACAGATACTCCCTTTAAACTTCACATGAGACTTAAAAATGATAGGTGTTTCTGATTATGATAATTTATGTGTGACTCAATGAATATCTCCTACTAAACTAAGAGTTGCTTTTCAAAACTATGCTCTTAGGAGTAGAGTCAGATGGAGTCTGTCAATGGCATCATGCTGTAGAAAATTTACCATTAGAATTTTACATCTGCTTTAGCAATTTAATTTTTTAGAAAGTGTAAAATATATTTAAAGATACTATCATGTACTTGCAAAGTTTTCTGTTTGTTTGGATATATTCTTGCACTTTCCAAAGAGACTCAACTAAAAATATACTTTTTATTTTTTAAATTATATTTTAGCATGGTGTGCCTTTTAATACTTGATTCCTTGTCTCAATAGTTTTTAGCTTCATTTAATAATTATTCATATGACTTTAGTATTACATTTTGTCCATTTAAGATATTTTTCATAAATGTATCATATATTACTTTATATAATGTATTTTAGATATTTGTTTTATTCAGAACCTTATATTTAGACTATATCTAGACTCCAAACATACTAAATAATTTCATTGTCTAAACCTATTTTGTTATTTTTCAAATCTTGAAATTCAATTTGACCAAGCCACATATCATATGAGCTTTGAACTGATACGATTTATTCTTGGAGAAATCTGTATTCATATTACTAGATACCCAATGGTTATAATTAATTATATTGCTTCAGAAGTCACAACTCCATAACTGGAATATCTATTCTATGTAAAATATATATAACCACTGGTTGTGAATCATTATGCATTCTCCTTCATCTTAAACACTGAAGTACTAAAAATTCTGCTTGAAATGTTGAAATGTCTCCTAAATAAGGCCTTTATTTACACTCAATGATTTAATCAAAATTCCCCCATTATCTCTTGACTGAACTGTTGCCATAGATTCCTAATTGGTTTCCTCATTTGAGTCTTCCTATCGTAACCAACGCACAATGCAAAATCCTAGAAGTATCTCCATAATAAGCCCATTTTAAAAGACCTAGGTTGCCTTCATGTTAAGCCTATATTTATATTGAATTTTGCAGTCTCACCCCAAAATAACTCCCGTCAGACCTCTTAAAATATTCCTTCCAAGCATCTAGCAGTAAAAACACATTAAACATTTTCCATCTCCTGGATATATCATTACTTTAATAAGTTAACTTCCACGTTCTATTGCTTTTTGGTTATTTCGTTCTCTTCTTTATTTGACCCATTTTTACATACCTTTTGAGAGCTGGCTCAAAGTTTACTTTCTTAGTGACATCTTTCTGGACACTCCTAGATAGTTTTCCTAACTCTTCTCCATGTTTCCAAGGCAGTCATCACAAAGATTTATCATAACATGGGCCATACTTTTTTGCAACTATACCCTACCTGTCTTTCTCTGAAGGTTGAGAATTCCTTGAGGATGGGAACCATATCATATTCACCTTTGAATCTTTTGTACCTAATAGTTTGCTTAATAAATTAAACATGAAGAGTGATCAGGGTTTTATTGTAACAGTTTTTGTCAGATAATAATCATGCCTATTGTGATATTTATGATTTATATATACTGCCTTTGAATCTTTTTCAGCATTAAAACTATTATTCAGGGAAGTGTCAATGGTATGAGCTGGCTTAGGTGTTCTCTACTGCGTCATCCCATGACATCTTGAATTTCTCCTGTGATAGTGCATTTTCAACTTTATTGATTTTACACATATTATTGAGTGTTTGCCCTCTAAACTATAGCTCCATGAGAGGACATACCAATTCTGTTTGGTTTACTAATCTTTCTTTGGGGCTCTGCACAGTGGCTGATAATTAAATTCCTTTATTAATTAATGAGTTTATAGACACTGAACTCAAGTCGTAAGTATGGGTTTTGTTTCCATCTCAATGATTTCCTAGTTCCCATGATGTCACTTTCAGATTCTCTGAAATTTCATAACTTTATGTAAGTGAGTCAAAAATAACCACTTATATTACAAGGTCTAGAAAAATCAGGGAAGAATATATTTATTTAAAAACTTCAAAAATGGAAAGATGCACAAATACAAAATATTTTTAGTTTTACAAAAATAACTGCAATACAGGTGAGTTCAGCACAAATGAGGCTTGTGCCTTTTTGTGTAAATATAAATCATTTATCTTTACTGTAAAACTTTTTGATACACAAATTTTTGGCACTGAGCTTCAGGAGTGACAAGTAATCATTTTTCTCTTCCAAAGTGAGTTCTAGATAAATTGAGAAAACTGCAAAAAAAAAGTTAAATTAAGATATAAAAATATGAGTTTTATTATTGATAAATCTGACTTGGAAAATGTGGCTTGAATCACAGCCAAAATTAAGCTTTCTTAATCCTTAAATTGCCAAAATAATAGGCTTACGAAATGATTTTAACAAATACATCACGCGTAAGGAGAGAAAGCATAATTCCTGAGAATAAGTTGCTTTCCATATTAGGCCTATGAGCAGGTAGACAGTTCCTTCTCCCAGTCTCACCTATGCTTTCATTGAGAAATAGATTTGGGTAAGAAAAAGGCTAGAAGGTTTTTTTTTTTTCTGTGTTTTCTTTTTTGGGAATAAAGGGAAAATTCTTACTCACCTAGGGAAACATGAAAAATGAAGAATAAGAACTTCTTCCATAATACTGCCAAGCTCTTTGCTCTCTTTATTGGACATCCTGCTTCTACTTTCAGAAGTCCTCATGACTCATATAAAAACTGATATTTTATTAGATTTTTATTAGGTGTTTTCTGGGATCAATTGTTTGACAGTTTAGATTTGTGACACAAAGGCTCTGATAGTGTAAAATATATTAGATAGAAAAAACGTTATTAAAAGTAAATGTAAGTTTCTACTGGTTCTTCAATTTGAACATTTATTTATTTTTATTCATTTATTTATTTGTTTGTTTGGTTTATTTTTTTGACAGAGTCTCGCTCTTTTGCACAGGA
This sequence comes from Pan paniscus, assembly GCF_029289425.2. Taxonomy (NCBI): domain Eukaryota; kingdom Metazoa; phylum Chordata; class Mammalia; order Primates; family Hominidae; genus Pan; species Pan paniscus. The sequence goes on along the minus strand of NC_073254.2, from coordinate 115,991,499 downwards.
GCTAGAGTGCAGTGGCACAATCTTGGCTCACTGCAGCCTCTGCCTCCCAGGTTCAAGCAATTATTGTGCCTCAGCCTCCTGAGCAGCTGGGACTGCAGTTGCCTGCCACCATGCCCGGCTAATTTTTTTGTATTTTAGTAGAGATGGGGTTTCACCACGTTGCCAAGGGTGGTCTTGAACTCCTGAACTCAGGCAATTTGCCTGCCTCGGCCTCCCAAAGTGCTGAGATTACAGGCGTGAGCCACTGCACCTGGCCTAATTTGAAAATTTATTCGTATTCTAACGTTCAATTCAAATAATTCTTAGACATATGGTCCCATGTAGTTCTCCACATGCTATGTGAAGATCTTTTGAGAACATCAAATTACCTTAATCCTAAAATAATGGTTTAGAAAATGATCTAAAGTTAAAAATCATAATGTCCCCTTCCTGACCAAACATCTAGGTAGAAATTAAAATCCCAAAACTTGATGTATTTATTCTTGCCAACATTTAGGATATTAAAGTCTAAAATTAGTAAAATCTAACAGATAGTAAGAGTACAGTTGTTTTCTAACTAACTTCTCATTCATTCAGAATCCTGTGTAGAACAAATACAGATATAACATTGAAACGTGGGCTGCCATTCACAGAAATGGGTGGAGTTTCTCTACCATGTCTAAATAAATTAATCCATTCCAGATAATTTCATATATTTTATTTGTTCATAAAGCAATTTCCTTAAGGCAATTTCTACCTCAAGTCCTGTGTCTCTGATGCAGGCCAATGGGCCAATGTTGAGTTGAACCCGAGACACAAGTACACAGACACTACCCTCTCCTATGAGAAAGAACTACCAACCAGCAGAGATGTTAGCCTAACTTTCTCCAAATTCTCTAATTCTTGTTTCTGCCTCTGTTTCAGTTATGTCTAAAGGCATCTTCCTGTAGGTTCTTACACACTGGGGATCACCATTAGCATAACTCCTGAGGCAAAGCTGCAGTTGATATACCTGAAGCTTATGCTTACATGCATCCAGTGAGGACCAAGACCTCGGCCATGTGTTTACAAGATTTCTGAATAATCTTTATACTTCAATAATAGAAAAGTATGCCCCTTATTTTCTACTGTATTCTTTTTGTAGAAGTGAACCATGACCCCAGTGATCCATTTCTGATTTTGGTGCTTGACTTCTTCCAAGAAGATTCAAATGATTTTTTTAAGGGTTAAGTTATATTCTTGACTTTCTGGATTTGAAATTTTTGCTGGATTTGAAGGTCTTTTTTCTCTTGCTTTATCTTTGTTTTTGGACCTAGACTTTTTTTTTTTTTCAAAAGTATTACACTAGATTTTATGTTACAAAGTGTCCTATAGCAATAGGAATAAAAGTAATGAATTTTGGTTCTCTCTAAAAGTTAAGTCCATTAAAATAAATTGTGTTGACTTTCACCTCCTTGAGTTGGATAATATTACCTAGAAAATACTTCCTTATGATGTAAATATTGTAAACAATCAATCAGAATTAAGCAGATTTTATTGAAATCATACTTGTACAGCAAACAAAAGCCAATATAATCTCTGGATTTTCATATTTTTGTTTCAGTTGCTACCTCATAAAACTGTACCATTTAAGAAACCACAAAGTTAAGCTATTTACTGTAATTTATTAATCATATTTCTCTGTGCCAAAATGATTAATGCAAAGCTGTTTTATCAAAATCATTGGTTTGACCTCTATATAGGCTATATATCATAATCATAGCTAGCTGTTGTGAAAACATTTATTATTGAACATAAGGGGTCTTTGGAAACTGAATGTAAAAGAATTAGTGCAATTACATCACTATTATAGGAAAATAATAATTGAAAATATATTTCACACTGCCTGAGTCTTCATTCCATTATATTGGTTTATAAAAACAAATTACAACAAAGTCACTTATTAATGTTACCTATTTATGATTCTGTATAAATGATACAAAAATTCTTAAGTAAGAGTAAAGATGAGGAAATACATTTTCCAGGTAAACCTAAGAACTCCTGTATAAGAGCTATTTGATTGATTATATATTTCCTCTTACACATATTTTTAATAATCATGATCCTAATGATATTAATTCCAATAGCTAAAGTTAAAAACTTCAGCCAGGTACGGTGGCATGCACCTGTAGCCCCAGCTACATAGGAAGCTGAAGTAGGAGGATTATTTGGGCTCAGAAGTTCTGGACTCTGGTGTGCTGTGCCAATCAGGTGTCTGTCCTAGGTTTGGCATCAATTTGGTGACCTTCTGGAGGCAAGGGACCACCGGCTTTTTTAAGTAAGGGCGAACCAAAACAGGTTAAAAATAAAGGTCAATGCTCCCATGCTGTGTCACTGCATCCCAGCCTGGGCAACATACCAAGACCCTAGGTCTTAAAAAATAAAACATAAAAGTTTAAAACTTCAAAAACATTCCAGTAAAGATGATGCTGAGAATCCAAATGTAATCAACCACCTGCATATCCAAACAAACAGCAATGATAGACATATCTATTTAAATGCATTTAAAAGGCATAGTTGTTCATAAAAGCAAGCTATACATCTCCAAAAATGAGGAATGCAACATGAAAAGAACAGTGCCTGATACCTGAAGCTGTATGCTTACTGGGCTCTTGGAAATGGGCGCAGAGGTAGATGGTCTGGAATCGTTTTTTCCCTTCTGAGTAACAGGAATGCAAAATAGGCCATACATATCAGGAGATCAGAGAAAAGCTAAAGGTAGAGCCGGTGACTAGGTTTCCATTCTTCCAGCTCTCCAGGGAAAATATTCTGAAAAGAGTTGAAACTGTTGCCCAGGTCTGTAGTTTGAACTTCTACCTGAAGAAGTGGAAGAAAGCAGAGACAGCTGCAGGACTAGAACCTAAGTGAAGCAGGTAAAAAATCAATCAAATCTCAATTCCCACATGACTGGGGCGGAGAGTCATAATGATAAAAACTGTTTCTAACATCAGCCTTCCAGACTGCTAGGTAGAGGATAGAAAGCTGCTGATTGAGGAAGGGATAACTATCTCTCAAAATGAGACAAAAATTAAAGTTTTACAGTACAAAAGGAAAAATACATGTGATATACGTCAGTCTCAAATTGGTCAGCAAAATTTATTCTTGAAGCAACATGAATAATAGAGCAACCTTAAAGGATTTACAAATGAATATTTCTTTCATAGAATCCTCATGAAAATGTAAAATGGTAGAATTATTTGAAATGGGATGCTTCATTCTATTGCCGTGACTGTTTTGTTTTTGTTTTTTTGGGTTTTTTGTTTTGAGATGGAGTCTCACTACCTCACCCAGGCTGGAATGCAGTGGCGCACTCGGCTCACCGCAGCCTCTGCCTCCTGGGTTCAAGGGATTCTGCTGCCTCAGCCTCCCTAGTAGCTGAGATTACAGTTGTGCACCACCACGCCCAGCTAATTTTTTGTGTTTTTAGAAGAGATGGGGTTTCACCTTGTTGGTCAGGCTGGTCTCTAACTACTCATGACTCTTTTTTACTCACTTTTACTGAGGTGTTGGATTTTTATTTTTCGTGAATACTGAAATAGTGTTAAATTATCTTTTTAAGAAAGGTCAAATAGATAAATTTGTATATTCAGTATCATTTAAAAGCTAGATAAATTCATATAACTAACACTTCTCTTTTGAATTATTCATTTACTAACATTATATAGTATATCCTATGTTATACCACTGGGAAGTAGAATAATTTTCCCCATGATGTCTCAAATTTGTTGTGAAGATCTTACATTTATTTATTAATAAAGATAGCTAAGCAAGTCATTTTACTGAATGTTGGGAAATAAAAATATTACTGTCTATATTCATTATACAAATATATGTATGATGCCATCAAAACATTCTTTATGCTTACAAACCTAAAAGAGTTTTAGAAAACTATATTTTAAATTAATTTTTAAATATTTACTTTTACTGGGGTGGGAGTATGATATAATAAAAGCATAGCCAAAATAATGAATAAGGTGCAAATATTTGATAAAAGTGGGTAAGATAATTTAGACAATGATAAACACCATATCATTCACTGAACACATTGAAATAGGTGAAATTACCATTTACAGCCAGAGGCTATTTAGTGCTAGTTATTAATACTATTGAAAATTTTAGTTTGAACTGGTTCAATAAAGAAAAACTACTTCCCAACTTAAATGTATAGAGAATTTATTATTAAATTTTTTTTCTTAAACCACATAATCAAGGGAAAATGAATAAGGCAAGAAAATACTGTTCTCAATGGCATGCTGGATAAGAGGATTTTTAATATTGCTTTCTTGGGAAGTTTAGCATAACAAGTCTCCTCGCATTTATCTGTAGGGACATGGCTAGACTATGTTACATTATTCCTGAGATCCCTTTCCTAGTATATAGTCTCCCCCCCTTACCCACAGTTTTGCTTTCTGAGATTTCAGTTTCTGGGATGAACTGTGGTCCAAAAATTATTAAGTGGAAAATTCCAGTAATAAACAATGCCTAGTTTTTAAATTGTGCACTGTTCTGAGTAGCATGGTGAAATCACGTACCATTCTGCTCCATCTCGCCTGGAATGTGAATCATCCCTTTGTTCAGAGTATCCATGCTGTATACTCTACCCATCCATTAGTCACTTAGTAGCTGTCTTGGTTATCAGAGCTACTCCTGTGGTATCACAGTGACTGTGTTTAAGTAACCCTTATTTTACTTAATAATGGTCCCAGGGTGCAAGAGTAGTGATGTTGGTATATTGTTATAATTATTCTATTTTATTATTAGTTATTGTTAATCTCTTATTGTGTCTAATTTATATATTAAATTTTATCACAGGTATGTATGTATAGGAAAAAACATAGTATATATAGAATTTGGTACAATCCATGGTTTCAGGCATCATCCATGGTTTCAGGCATTTACTGAAGTTCTTGGAACATATTCCCTGTGGATAACGGCGGGGGTGGGGTTATTATGTTCACTCACTGTAAACCAAAACCATCTTTCTCTGACCATTACATGAATCCTCCAGCTTTCTTTGTGAACACCCTTTTAAATTCCTGAAAACTTTGCTTCCTGGCCCTCATCTGCATCTCTTGACTTACTCCATTATTTATAATTTTCATCTTTTACCAGTATACTTTATATTTGCAGTTGCCTGGATGTACATTTTACTCTGAGGAGTGGACAAGCTCTGCTAATTCACATTTATATAACTGAAAGTAGACTTCCATTCCTGTTAATATGGCAGAATAGATAATCCCCAAGTAGTCTTACTACAAAGTATGGGTAAATGATTGATAAAACATAACAATTATAATTCAAAATGCATAGCTGACTGGCAAAAATCGTAGAAAAATGGTAGAAAAATATCAAGAGAAAGCTGAAAAACAGCTTTAATCATGAGGTGTGGATACTCTGTTTTGGTTTTCATGTGGAGATGGGAAAGGCTGCTTTGGGTTTACGTGATTGTGAGTTAGAATGAAACCAATGCATAAAGCTAGAACTTTTGAAAAGCTGCATTTTCCATGACAGGGTGCACTAGAAAAATCTTCTTTGCCATCTAGGATACACTCTCAGTGGGAAATCAAAAAATTCCCTAACAATTAGTACAATGGTCTGCCCTTAAAGTGGTGTTGGAATACTAACATACGTAAAGTCTATAACATTTAAGCTGATAACTTAATATGAAGAGCGGTCCTGGGATGACAATACCTCCAAGGTGATTAGTAGAAGCACATGCAATATGACTTTGCAAACACATACCTTCAGCTAAGGTGTCAGAGGATTTCCACTAAATATGAGCCTACTATCAAAAATTGTAAAATAAAAGCAGATACAGTGTTCTATGAGCAATAGAAAACAACACCAAAGAGAAGTCAAAATTAAGGAATTAAAAACACAAGAATGGAGAAGATACAGGAAATAGGATCAGACCAGTTTGGAAAACACCCAAGTAGAACACCTAGAAATGAAGCAATTAAATCAATAAGATAAAAACTGAATAACTTGGTTAAACGGAAGACTAGACACATCCAGAGAATGAGTTAGTAAATTAGGATATAAATCAGAAAAAAAGTATCACTCAGAAGCAATATAAAAGAAAAATTTTAAAAACATGTAGAATAAAAAAGAAATTTCTATACATATCAATGAGACTTCCAGAAGAGATAATAGTGATGTTATGGCAGATGGCACAATTGATAAGACACTAACAGTGAATGTTACAGAATTGATTATTTTGAATTGGCTATCTGAGAAACCTCAGATTTAGGCAGCACAAGACATCCCAAGCAAGAATAAAATTTTACTAGTAATTTATCTGAACGTAAAATTCTAGCCTGACAGTTATTTTATTTATCACTTGAAATTTTTTTATTGTCTTTTAAATTGTATTGCCATTGGTATATCTATCCCATTGTTAATTGTCTTTTTGATTTTCAGCTATTAAGACCTCTTTATTTATACTGTTGCTATTTTGTTAACATACATCTATGTATGATTGTTTTCCTATAAATTATGTTTGTTTTTTTATTTCAACAATTTATCATACTTATTTACCTGGATTCTTATTTTATTATCACTGTTGATAAACTTACTGCCATTCTAAAAGTCATCACTTTATTGGCGATACAATATTTCTCTTTGGCTGCTTTTAAGATCACCTTTTTGTCTTTAGTGTTCTGTAGTTTCACTTTGATTTTAAAAACAGTTTTAAGTTTTTAATTTAAATTTAATTATAATTCAAATTAATAATTTTGTTATTTTTAATCACGTATTCAATGTAAATTCACATACCGAGAAACTTTTACTGAGGTGTTGGATTTTTATTTTTCATGAATACTGAAAAACATCCTATAGTGGGTTAAGTAGGGCTCCCCTCAATTCTTGTTTACTTGGAAGCTCAGCAGTACATCTACCATTTGATCCAGCAGTCCCACTGTGGGTCCAAAAGAGAAGAATTCATTATATGAAAAAGACACTTGTACACATATGTTTATAGTACCACAGCTCACAATTGCAAATATATGGAAGCAGCTTAAGTGGCCATTGACTAATGAGTGGATAAAGAAAATGTTGTATACTTTCTTAACAGCATGGATTACTACTCAGCCATTAAAAGGAATGAAATAATGTCTTCTGCAGCCACTTGGATGAAGCTGTAGACCATTATTCCAAGTGAAGTAGCACGGGAATGGAAAACCAAAAACCGTTATGTTCTCACTTATCAGTGAGAGCTAAGCTATGAGTATGCAAAGGCATACAGAGTGATATAATGGACTTTAGAGACTCATAAGGGGAAGGGTGGAAGGGAGGCTAGGGATAAAAAAACTACACATAGGTACAAAGTACACTACTTGGGGGACAGTTGCACTAAAATCTCAGAATTCACCACTATGTAATTCATCCATGTAGCAAAAAAACATTTGTACCGCGAAAGATATTGAAATAAAAATTAATAAAAAAAGAAGGTGAGAATCATGGAAAATAACATCTTTGCAGATGTAATTAGTTAAGGACTCATGATGAAACATCCTGGGTATAGGATGGATCCTAAGTAACTGGTGTCTTTATAAAGAGGAGAGAACACAGAGAGACACATAGAAAAAGGGCCATATGAACACAGGGACAGAGATGGAGTTTTGCTGCCACAAACCAAGGAACGCCAGGAGTAGCCAACTGGAACCTAGAAGAGGCAGAGGCTCTCTCCTAGAGCCTTTGGAGGGAGTATAGCCCCTCTGGTACCTTGATTTCCGACTTGTAGCCTCCGGAAATGTGAAAGAATAAATTTGTTTTAAGCCGTCAACTATGTTGTAATTGCACGGCAATCAGTACACATTCCAACCACTATTTTAAAAATGTTAAATCTATGGTGATGGATTCTAATTAGACATGTTTTAAACCTTCACATTCTGCTTTCCCTATATCTTAATACATCTCCTTATTTATTTTTACCTCCTTATCTTCATGTGATGCATTCTATCCTTCAGATAAATCTTTCAGTTCATTTACTCTTCATTCAGCAATGTCTAATCCTGTTTAACCTGTCTTTTTACTTTTCAAAAAAATTCAATCTTTATGGTTTTCGTGGATTTTAAAAAATGCCTATTTATTGCTTATGAAATATACTTTTCCCACATATATGCTCTAAATTCTGTATCTAAAAGTTCTGCAGTTTGGGGGTACCTAATTCTGTTATCCATTACTCATTTTTTGTGATCTAGTGGCTTGCCTTATCATGTGCCTATTATTATTTTTTTATTAGCTTTTTGCTTGCCCTTAATCTGTGGGATGTCAAGTGACTATATATAATGGAAAGTTTCCCTCAGAAAAATATTTCCTTCTGTTGATATCCAAGGATCACTACTGCCTGGTATGACTTTAGGCCTACCCCAGGGTCCTTGCTCAGGGCAAATTTCAGGCTTACTTCCCTCAAATTAGTACTGTTTAAGGCTCAGTGTGAAGATTACACTGTATATCACATATATATATATATATATATACACACACACACATACATATATATACACACACACATATACAGATACAGTATATATGTATACACATACATATATATATACCTGAATCTAAAGAGATTCTTATGTACCCCCATGTACCCATGAGTGAATTGTAGTCCTCACTAGCTCAGTTGTTATTAGTTGTAACTATGTAACCAAGTATAGAATTGGTCCCAAGTATACAAAGGTGTTTTATATTAGAAACCCTTGGATATAATTTACCATGTTAATAGAATCAATGAACAAAAATAAGCGTGACCAACTACAAAGAAGAAGGGATATTATTTAGTATAATGCAATACATGTTTATAGTGAAAAATCTTATTAAACTAGAACTATAAAGGAATTTTCTTACCCTACTTATGGCAGCTACTCCAAGCCTACAGGAAAAATTATCTTTGTAAGAACAGTAGATATGCATTTCATTTAAAGTTGCTGTGGTAGGCAGACTTCTAAGATGACTCCTAGTGACCTTCAGTATTCTATAAGCCACTCTGCTTTGAGTGTGGATGGGAGTTATGTCTACAAAGAGATATCACTCCCATGAGTCTGTTATTTTATTTAGTAAATGGGAAATTATTTTTGGTTGGGCTGACCTAACCAGACAATGCCTTTAAAGGCAGAATTTTCACCTGCTTGTCACAGAAGAAGAAGTGAGAGAGATGAACTTTGGTGAGCCTTAATGAAAGCAAATATTATAAACAGCCTATAAAGTTTATTAAAGTTCCTGCCACATGGCAAGGAGCTTTAGGTGGGTTCTAGGAGTTGAGAGTAGTCCCAGGTAATAGCTCATAGGGAACTGAGGACCTCAGTCCTACAATCACAAGGGAATAAATTGTACCAGAACCAGTGAGCTTGCAAGACACCAAGCTCCATGTGAGAACTGTAACCCTGGCCAACAATTTGATGTCAGCCTAGTAAGACCCTAAGGAGAAAAACTCCAGCCACACTGTGCTCAGATGTTTGACCTGCATAATCTGTGAGATAAATTTGTGCTGTGTCAAGCCACAAGGTTTATAATAATTTATTACACAGCAGCATGAAAATGAATATAATCAGAACTTATATCAGTATATCGGCTATCCCAATTGATTCAATTCTTTTCTATATCCGAGGTTTAGTCTGGGACTGTAGAACTTTCTGTGATGATGGAAATGTTCTACTTCTGTGTGGTACAATATTGTAGCCACTTAACTCATGTGGCTATTCAGCACTTGGAATGTGGATAGTAATTGAGGAACTGAGTAGTTAATTTTATTTGAATCTAATTAATTTAAATGTAAATAATCATATGTAACTAAAGGGTATTATTGAGGACTGTGCAATTCCAGCCAATGCAGTGAGTAAATAAAAATAAGTCAAAGTCATAATTCTTATAAAGAAAGCAATACACTTTTATACTGATAGGATTGCTTCTGTAGATGACCAAAAAGAACCGAGATGCGAACTTTTGAAACTACTCAGGGAGTTCTACAATTTGCTATACATATATAAAACAAAGATGCAAAAAAAAAAACGGTGTTTCTGTTCACTAGTAAAAATCCCATAGTATTAAAATTTTGAAAATCCTGGTTTTTAGCAACCATAAAAATTAAAATCAAGATTGGGTGCAGTGGCTCTTGCCTGTAATCCTAGCGTTTTGGGAGGCTGAGGTGGGCAGATCACTTGAGCCCAGGAGTTCATGACCAGCCTGGACAATATGGCAAAACCCTGTCTCTACGAAAAATACAAAAATTAGCAGGGCATGGGGTTAGGAGTCTGTAGTCCTAGCTACTTAGGAGACTGAGGTGAGAGCATCACCTGAGCCCTGGAGGCCGGGGCTGTGGTAAGCCGTGGTTGTGCCACTGCACTCAAGCCTGGGTGATAGTGAGACCTGTCCCCCCCGCCAAAAAAAAGCATTAAAATTATAATCTATATTTAAATCTAGCTAAATATAATAGAAGTATCTTATATGAAATATTGTAAAGAGTTTTTGAAGAGTATGAAGTCAGACTTAAGTGGTGAGATATATTCTTTCCTGAATGGGAAGCCTCAATACCACAAATATATCACATTTCCCACGATTAATCTATACATTTAACATAATCCAGTTAAAATATCGGCAAAGTATTGGTAGATTTTAACAAGTGATAGTATTATAAATACTTATTATGATGTTATAAAAATCTAAATATTATGGTATTGGTGCAAGGATAACAAATACAGGGGCAGGGGAGTCACTCGCAGACATAAAATCTTTCTTAATATAGAGGTGGCAGCTGAGCGCGGTGGCTCACACCTGTAATCCCAGCACTTTAAGAGGCCGAGGCGGGTGGATCACAAGGTCAGGAAATCGAGACTGTCCTGGCTAACAGGGTGAAACCCCGTCTCTACTAAATAAATACAAAAAAAAATAGCCAGGTGCGGTGGCGGGCGCCTGTAGTCCCAGCTACTCGGGAGGCTGAGGTGGGAGAATGGCATGAACCCGGGAGGTGGAGCTTGCAGTGAGTCGAGGTTGTGCCACTGCACTCTAGCCTGGGCGACAGAGCGAGACTCCCTCTCCCTCTCAAAAAAAAAAAAAAAAAAAAAAAACACACACACACACATATATGTATAGAGGTGGCATTGAACATGAGTCAGGAAAATATTGACTGTCTAATAAACGGATAATTGGCTATCCATATTAAAAAGCAGAAAATTGTACCTCGACCTCATGCAGCATGTTGTACAGAAATTTCAGCTTAACTCCCACATTTCATAATTAAATTTAAAACAGTACAACCAAACGATATAAAAATAACAAGAAACTCTATGACTTCAAGGCAAGGAAGAATCTCTTAGACAAGACATACAAAGTACACACCCCACAAGAACAGACTGATAAATTAGACAATAAAATTGGAAACTTCTGTATGACCAAAGATACAATAAACAAAGTAAAAACCCACCCACAGTGAATGAGTCAGTGAATGAATGAAACCTGTATCACAAGTATTTACATAGGTAACCAGTAACTCTGAGCTAATAAAGTAAGGTGCAAAATGAAAGCTTTAAATACATTTCGAAGATGCATAATCAATACTTTATGGAACCACACAAATTTAATGAAGGCCTAAAAACATAGACTGTAAACATGAAATAACTTTAGGCTCATGCCTGCCTTTAATCATGGGGGATGGGAGTGAATGGAATAGGGGGGTTCAAAGACATCTGTATTATTTCTTTATATGAAAACTATAAAAACAAATATGGCAAAATTACAGCATTTGTCAAATCTATATGCTTAAAAGAGGTAGCCACATTAAAAATTCAGCCTTTTCCAGGTATCTCCCCAGCCAATAACATATCTATTCTTAAGATATTGTTTGATAGCTTGGGATCTCTAATCTGGTATTCTTTCATTTACTTTTATTATTATTCTCTATTTTCCTATTCAAATTGGTCTTTACATACTGTGTCTGATCATTGTATTTCTTTCCCATAATCTATGCTAGTTGTTCTTCAACTAATGCTGGAATATCTACAAGTGTCTTCAGTTTTTCTACTTTCAGTAATTGCTGTTACAACTCAAGCTTCGTATGACTTCAAGAATGCTTTTCCTTACATAGCATTTATACCCTACTAATTATGAAAGAAATTTATGGCACCTCCCATTGCCCATGTCTTAAATTTAGAGTCAGTTGTTTAATGTATTCTTTTTAGACATTGCAAATGTAAGTGCTATGCATAATTTGTCTATTATTTTCTAACAATTTCTCTTGCATAAATTTCTCTCCCATGCTTTTCTACCAAATCACATCCATTAATTCTTGAACTGGCCAGAAATAATTTTATTCTAATCCAGCTTGTTCTGTATGTCATCTCATTTAATGAATGAGTCACCTAATACGGGTTAAGCACTGGAGCCATAATATGCATATGCATGGTCATCATTCTTATGAGAAACTTCTATTACTATTTGTTCAGAAGGTCTTGCTTTCTATCAATAAGATGCTATTGATCTCTTATATATGTCTTAGATCCTAAATCAAAGTGCTAGTTACTTCAACACTGTAAGCAGTTTTTCTATCCTTTTCTCTATTCCCCCAATCTGTCATCTACTTTTTAAAAGTATATGCAATTAGCAAATAATTGATAATTGATTTAAATCTAATTCATCTTCTTATGTGTGTCACACTTCATGTGCCTTGGAAAGTAAGTGCACCAAAGTAAATCTACTAAGTGATTGAATGATGACTTGTGTTCAGCCTCAAACCTCACCTGGGGATCTACCCACCTAGTATTTGTTAAATTTGTAAACTTGAAACAGGGTTTAATATTAAATATTCAATAGGATGTCTTGTCCCAGATGGGTCCTTAGCCAATAATATACCTTTCCTTGATTCCTCCAATTATAAGACTAGTTGAATTGTTGGGACCTCTGGTCTAGCAATATTTAATTCACTTTTATTGTTTGCCTTCACTCTTACATGTAAATCATCTGGTGAGAAAACATCTACTTTAAGCCTTCATATCATAGGACAGATCGTGTAAGTGCACTAGATGTATCTAAAATTTCTGCTCTCATGAAGATCCATCTTTGAGATTTACGCCTTAGAATATCATTATCATTAAATTCTATTTAATTTCTTAAATTCACTTCAACCTGCATTCTAAATGGTCACTGAGCTCTCCTATTTGTACTTAGACAAATGCTAACATTCCTTCAGAAAAAAAAAAAAGTCTTTGCTTCCCTGTCATATTTTATTCACTGTCTTCATAGCCCATTTCATTTCACTACTGACTAATCATTTTTTAAAAACCCAAAGAACAAAACACATGCTCAGCAGGGCCTAAACGTTTTCAAACTCATTGCACAAAGTATAGGACCCTGAGAGAAAGTATAGCACCAGGTGGTAGCTGCAGAGCCAGCATCTGGGCTCCACAATAATCACCTTGTGTGAATCACAGCAGAGGAAGAACAGCATTACTAGATGAGGTGAGCCTCAGACACTTCCATCTGTTTTTCAAACTGCACTGTGTTTATCAGGGTTGCAGTTTGTGACATCTGGCAGTTTTTCTTATACTTCACATGTCTTTGAGAAGAGAAAAAGAAAAAGAGAGACAACAGAAAGTACCATTCTTGGCCAGCGAAAGACATTTGTGATTAAATTGCTGCATCTTTAAAGTCTTCATATATTGTGTACATGGTTGAAGGGCAAGAACTTGAAGGTGAAGTGTTTCTAAATAAATTGATTTTCTTATTGCTTCTATAGTCTACAAATGTGCTGAGCTGCTATTACTGTTATTTTTTAACGCTCTCACAGATACAAGTTCTTAAATACTTACATCTTAAAACATATGTATACATTTTATAGCTGTGGAAAATCAATTAAGGTAAATCTGAATGAAATTGTTTTGAAGATATCTCCAAAAATCTCCCCATATTCTAGTAGGTATCTAGACAAAATTTTAGTAGTTTATGTCAATTTAAATCCCTTTTCAGGAGCCACTTACGAGTTTTTGACCAGTCTGCAATTGACTGTACAATGTGTTAGTGTCAATAAAAGAAACTGTAACTATGAAATTTGGCTCCAAGAAGTCAATTTCTTTGAAGTTTGGGTGTAGTAAACAAACATATAACCTCAGGGGCAATAAAAACTTTGGTAATTATCAAATTGTATTGATTCTATATGCACTGAATATCTGTTAAAATACCAGCAATTTTTCATAGAAACATCTTAAATTAGAATTTAGGAATCTATGAAGACTCAGGCTCTGCTAACTTTCCAGAGCGCCATTTGAGATCTCTTCCTCTTACTGATCTGTATTTTACGTGGGGATGCAAGAAGAAAATTGTTTTGCTTGTGAAAATTGCTCATATCTGGTTTCATATTGGAAAATTGAAAATAACACTGATAGCAAATGTGTCCCTGACTCTGATAGTGCAACCAAGAAAACGTGAAGAACCTCTAAAATTCTAATATAAGCACATATCAAAATGGAGATCCCACTCCTCCAATAGTAAGGTGCCAGTTATTGAGACATTTTTAAACAGAAAGGGAAGTATTTTCAAACCAGGTGCCTTGATATTACTGGACAGTGCTTGATGAAGGAATATTGGCAGATTTATAATCTCCAAATTTTTTGTTGTTTTAATCATTGTTATTACTTATTTATTGATCATTTTAACATTTATTCTGGGCCGGGTGCGGTGGCTCACGCCTGTAATCCCGCACTCTGGGAGGCCGAGGCGGGCAGATCACGAGGTCAGGAGATCAAGACCATCCTGGCTAACCCGCGGAAACCCCGTCTCTACTAAAAATACAAAAAAAAAAAAAAATTAGCCAGGCGAGGTGGCGGGCACCTGTAGTCTCAGGTACTCGCGAGGCTGAGGCAGGAAAATGGCATGAACCCAGGAGGCGGAGGTTGCAGTGAGCCCAGATCGTGCCACTGCACTCCAGCCTGGGCGACAGAGCAAGACTCCATCTCAAGAAAAAAAAAAAAACATTTATTCTGTTAGTATTAGTTAGCTTGAATTTTCCCAAGTTACGATTCCACTTTTTTTTCTTTACTTCTGTCCTTGTAATATATACCATATTTGTTATTTTATTTATAATAGGGGACATCAAGTAGCGTAAGAGAACATGACTAATGTCCTTTATTATTATCCTTGTCTTTAAAAGTTTTATCAACAGCAACTGACTCTTAAGAGCTCTAAGATGTTCATTAAAATAAGCGTTGTGTGAGATTCATTGTCCAGCTTATTCTTTGAGAGGAACTCTTTTTTTTTTCACATGGGATTATAGGATATTTCTTTCTTTCTTTTTAAATTATACCTAAGTTCTGGGATACATGTGCAGAACGTTCAGGTTTGTTATATAGGTATACATGTGCCATAGTGGTTTCCTGCACCCATCAACCCGTCATCCACATTAGGTATTTCTCCTAATGCTATCCCGCCCCTTGCCATCACTGGTCATTAGAGAAATGCAAATCAAAACCACAATGAGATACCATTTCACACTGGTTAGAATGGTGATCATTAAAAAGTCAGGAAACAACAGATGCTGGAGAGGATGTAGAGAAACAGGAACGCTTTTACACTGCTGGTGGGAGCGTAAACTAGTTCAACCACTGTGGAAGACAGTGTGGCGATTCCTCAAGGATCTAGAACTAGAAACGCCATTTGACCCGCAATCCCATCACTGGGTATATACCCAAAGGATTATAAATCATTCTACTCTAAAGACACATGCACATGTATGTTTATTGAGATGAACTCTTTGCTTTTCCAGTCAACTCATTAGGACAAATCAATCACAAAAAACACCTTTGTATGTCAGCAAGTCCTTTTCTCCTTAATGCACTGGTGCTTTCCTCCTGTAGCCTCTTGCCTGGGAATATATTGCCATTTCCAATACTTTCCCTTATTTCCTCACTTCTACCACCTTTCATTTCACTCTCATCCTTGCCCATTTAAAAATTAAGGAACTTCGAGTTCAGATTCTGGGGAAGGTGGGTAAGTACACTTCACTCAGTTTCTCCCACTGAAAACAATCCCAAGTTCCAGACAGAATGCGTGGAACAGCAATCCGAGGCCCTAAAAAGCACACAGTAGCAGTTGTATTGGGGAAGGACATCAGAATTTCAAAATTCAAAGTTCCGTGGAACTGGTGGTAAGTTTATAGTGTTTTCTTTCTGCCTCTGGTATTAACCAACCTGGACTAAAAACAGGCCCAAGTCTGGAAATGCATATACCAAGCACAGATAGAAAGAGGCCCATGAGAAATATGTTCTCCAATTTGAGGAGGAAGAAACTACCGAAGGTTGGAAAAAATGAAAGAAATGGCCTGTTTTGTTTTAACTTTTTTTCCTTCTCTCGTGTTCTAGCTCCCAGGCAGCTGTGATGGTGGGGAGGCAGCTGCACAGTGATGGCAGTGGCTGCCATGCAGTCCCCCACAACCCTGAGAAAGGAAAATTCTGCTCTCTGGTAAGAAAATCTGGGGTCCCCAGAGCATGAAGCAAATTTCCATTTTTTCCCCCACCCTCTGTCCTCCCACCATTTGGTCCTAAATACAAACACGCTTTTAGGAAGTGTCTGGAAGAGGAAGAAGTTAGGTTTCTGGAGAGAGGACAGGAAAGGGTGGCCTCAGGAAGGTAGAAAGTGTTGTGGAGGTCACAGAAAGAAGAGAGGTCACCGAAAAAAGAAAGATCAACAGAAATCCCATAAATTGTGTAGGAATTCCTCAGCTCACCTCCAAACTGCACATTCATGGATCTCACCCTAAATATGATATCAAAGATTTTGGAAACTGAGCCCAGGGTAGGCTTCCACTCACTGTTTGGCCACTGGGGGGCACAAATGTGGTGTGATCTAAACAGTACAGCAAATGCTCTGAAGACTGAACTGAGGGAATAAGAACCCACAGAAAGCAAGTTGGTACTTGTAGCCTAAACCTCTACATAATCAGATTGCCTAATAAAAATCAAAAAATCAATATCCTGTTTAGGATTTAAATGAGACACAAAGTCTGAAAACACAATATTTAAAATATCTATAATTTGGTTTCAAATTACCTGGCCTACACAGTACCAGGAAAGTCATAAGGGAAAATACAATCACAAAATGACACAGATGTTGGGATTATCAGACGAAGGCCATAAATTAGCTATTATAAACATGCCCCACCTGGCTAACAAATGACAAAACCAAGACCTGAACTCAGCTCATGCCATTATATACTATGCTCGTTATCTTCTTCATTCCCAATTCAAGATAAACTGTCTCAGAAGTACAGACTCAGTGTGAAAAATTGAGCATGAAGCTAATGCATAAACTATATTATTAAGAGAATAAGACTGAGCAACTAAGGGAAATGTATTTGTCATAGCCATGCAGGCCCTGTCATAAGTACTTTTTGATACAGTGATTTTATATTGTTCTCTCAGTTTTTTGGACATTGCAAATTAAAAGAGGATTTACCAATAAATTTACAAGTTAATTAAACTAGAGTACACACTTGTATTTGGAATGATGTAGTTGTGTTTAATATAAGTCATGGAAGTCATGTTTGTCCATTTTATTCCCTTAAAGCAGGAACTAGCAGCCTGTGCCCCAACTCTGTCTGGTGGCCCATTTTTATGCAATATGAGAGCTAATAATTTTTTTTACATATTTAAAGAATCTGTAGAAAGAGGAGGATGAGGGCGAGGGGCAGGAGGAAGATGTGGAGAAGGAGAAAGATGAAAGAAGAAGCCTTCATAAATACTGTATGTGGCCCATAAACCCTGAAGTATTTAACATCTGGTCCTTTACAGAAAACCTTTGCCAACCCCTGGTCCAAAGAAATGGAAACACCTTGATAGGAACAATTTCATATGTTTTCTGTTTCTTTCTAGTGTTTTAAATTCATGTCACAAGGGAGCACCTAATAAGGACCTGACTCACAGTGGACATTAAAACAATGATTATGTGAACTAATTGGTGGATAAATCGTTGGCTCTCTGCTTCAAGCACAGCAAAACAAGTCAGCTTCTTGGATATCTTTTATGGGAGATAATATGGCTATCCAAATGTTCACCAATCCCTCCTTATGCCTTGCGCCCACTCGTGGGAGACATATAATCCCATGCCCCAGTGATGTTGGGCTTTGACATGTGACTTGCTTTGGCCAAGAGAATGTAATCAGAGATAACATATGCCACATTTTATTAGAAGCTGTGAGAGGTATTTTACATTTCTATCAGTCACCTTTAATTTCTGCCCTCTGGAATTTTAAAAGTATGTTGTAGTTGTGGCTATTTCCACTTGGATACTGCAATAAGAAAACACAAAGAGACAGGCCAAGCACAATAAGACCAACCAACCAAATCCAGAAATGCTCAGCCAAACTGAAGCTGACCCTTGGCATTCATGTGATGGGTGAGAACTACAAGGTGTAAGCCTTTGAGATTTTGTGGTTCTCTGGCTGAAAGAAAAGTTGATTGATATCCTTCTATAAAACAAAAGATTCAGAAGGATCTAATGGATTAGGTTTTAGTATATTATTGCAAATCATAATGAATTCTTAGATACAGATTTTTTTAACCATAATAGGAAGAATAGCTATTTATACAACTCATATTTACAAGATGATTTCATATTTTTAGTTCATTTTCTGCTGTGTCGAAATGTAATGGTTACAATTTGGTGCCCTTTCATGCTCATCAAGCACTATTTTATCTCACTAATGAAGGGCAAAAGTGATGGATATATGTTGTTACTAGAATAAAAAGCCACCTTACACTCAAGAAAATTAATGTATTACTGTGATAACTTTGCTCTCTATTAAAAATGAATCATTCTTGAATCAGAATTTCTTTACTTTGGAAGTTAGCATTTCACCCTTATATCAATTTAACTTTGTAGAAATATGACTAGAAATTAAATGGCATAAAAACCGAGAAACAAATTTATACAGAAAAGATTTATAATTTATAATGAGTTGTGCCAAGTAGGAAATATTTTAACCTCATAAGGATAAGTGTGAAATCAAGAAATTTGTAGTCAAAGGTGGTTCATCCTATAAAAATAAAAATATATAGGAGAATACTGATGAGAAAAGAAAATTAAAATATCCAGAAATTTTCATGTAGCTTATTTGAAGTCACAAAATGTGACAAAAATACCATAAAATAAAATGTGTAATTCAGGGCTCCAGAAATGGCCATGGTGCTGATAGTTGACAGCTGTTGTTTTTGCCTGCCCAGCACTCTCCCACTTTTTAATGTTAAGAGAATTCTAATTCTGTTTTGGGAAACATCCTCTCCTCTTTCGCTTCAGTAGCCCTAGTGCTACAGTGTCATTCCTCTTTTAAATGTGGGCAATGTGAGCCCAATAAATCATAGTCTCATATGACCCTCACCACAGGCATTTCTTTAGGACTGGCATCTGAGCCAAGAGAGGATACTCAGAGCAGACAGGAATCTGAGGAGTGAAAGAAACTTTCTTCAGCTATTAAAGTTGAGAGAAGATAGCAGTAAGATGGGAGCAGCCGGTGTACATCTAGTCAGCAGAAATGGCAAGCCAGCCTGAGAACTCCACTAACACAAAGGAAAGCAAAGCTCAGAGAAGGCAAGGGACAGACCAAGTTCTGATGATGCCATATAATCCCACACCCTCCCAAACAGGATACACCTGATTTTTTAACCTTGTTTTCCTTTCTCTTGCAATTTCAATCCCTGATAGATACAGTGCTCCTGGGGGTGGTTGAGGCATTTGAAGATGAATATTTTACAATTAGACTTTCCCTTCACGTCTGTATTTCAGTAAACCCATAAATAACATATTTCAGAAGTGGTTGGATTCTTGTGATGTTTCTCAATTTAAGTTTCATTTTTGCAACCATGTCCTCTACAGGAATTCCAGCAAATGGCTGGCAGTGAAGTTTGGCATGCAAACATATGAGGACTGTATCTGAAAATCTCCTTCGAATATTGATTCATCAGATGATTAATCTCTAATTTTTAATTTAAAAAAGCAGGCTATATTATTAGTATAAAAAGAGTTTTTTTCATTTTGTAAATTTTTATTTTGGGAAAAAAGTCAAACCTACAGAAAAGTTGGAGGAATTTTACTACAGGCACAATGCAACTTGTAACTAGCGAAATTCAGACATTAAATTTTTCCCAAAATTATTTTCTTTCTCTAAATACATATGCTTTTTTTTCTTTTGCTGAACAATTTGAAAATAATTTGTAGGCATTTCATAACTTACCTGACAAATATGTTAGCAGGACTCTCCTAAGAATAAAAACATTCTTCTCTATAACTTCTATACCAATGTTGCATCTAAGAAAATTAACTCTAATTTTAAAATATCACCTAATATACTGTCCATCTTCAAAATTCCCTAATTGTTCTAAAATTGTCTTTTAGGATCTTTTTGTAAAACTCCAGGATCCAATTGTGGTGTGTAAATTGAATTTGGTTATGTCTCTTTAGTTTCTTTTAATGTTGAACTGTCCCTTATATTTTTTCTCGTTATATTGAATTGTTGACCATTCTAGGCCTCTGGTCTTTTACAGTTTGTTCCTTTCTTGTTTTTTCTTATGTAAATTCAGTTTAATAATTTTGGCAAGAATAGTACACAGTTGCTATGTATATTTCTTGTTGTTTCACATTAAGAACATTATATCAAGTTGTCCTACCATTGATGATTCAAAGTTTGGCTGCTAAATCTCCGAATTATAAAGAAAAATTCTTTTCTATTAGTAATTAATATTATACTTGTGTGATATCTTGAATAGGTAGGAAAGTCCTGTTTTCCAACAATCCCCCACACAATGGTTTTAGCATTTGTTGATAACGCTCAGAGAAGGCAAGGGACAGAACAAGTTCTGATGATGCGTTTTCGTTTTCGTTTGAATAAAGTTCATTTTTAGAATTCAATCATTTTTTCCATATTTGTTAGATGTCCTTTATCTATAAAGATAAAGAAGACGTTACTTCCATTCCTGCATCTTCATCATACTCACACACATAATTAACCTTTTTCATTATTTTCTGTTTATCTTTTCTGTGTGTGTGATGTATTACATATTATACATTTTAAATAATATATAATAGAGAACATTTATTTGTACACATACACACACACACAAATTTCTTTTATGCTCATTCACAAAGATACCACAGTAGGTACACTTTTTTGAGGCCTTTTTTTCACTTAACAATGTATCTTGGAAATACTCCATATAAGTTAATAGCTAGTTATCTTTTTATTGTTCTGTAAATTATTTAATCTGTCTTCTATAGATGGGCATTTCGTTTTTATCCAATATTTTCTATTTTAATTAATGCTGCAGTGAATAAACTTTTGCATATATTGTTTTGTTATTTGCAGGAAGGTATATACAAGCAAAGTCTTAGAAAGAGGATTTCTGGATCAAAGTGTAAATGCATCGGCAGCTTTGTTAGATATTGCCACATTGTGTTCAACAAGGTTTTTACCATCAACAGTTATGAGTGTCTGTTTTCCCAAAGCCTAGCCAATAGTGTGTGTTTTCAAGGCACTGATTTTCTGCTAATCTGGTAGGTAAGAAATAGTATAATGGTGTAGTTTTAATTTGCATTCCTATTATTGTCAGCGAGTTAGAGTGCCTTTTCATATGTTCAAGGACCATTTTTATATACTTTCTCTAAACTCTTCATTTTTCATTTTCCCATGTTATTTTCACTTTATTTTCAATAACTCTTTTTAAATGAAAGATATTAGCATTTTATTTTCTGTGATGTAAGTTGCAAATATTTTTGTCCAGCCTGTCTTTTAATTTTTCTGTTTTAGCATGCATTTAAAATTTTTAATGAAGTTGAATTTATAATTTTTATATAGCTACTTGATAGTGAATCATAATTAGAAATGTCTCCACACACATTATAAAGAAAGCCAAGCATGTTCCCGTTTAGACTGTTGATCCAAGTAGAGTGTTTTCACATTCTACTAGATCAATAATGGATCCAATTTTTTTCTTTTCTAAATGTCTATCCAGTTTTCCAAACACTATGTTTTAAAAAGACTATATTTTTTCCAGTAGCCTAAGATACCATATATAATATTTACTAAATCTTCATTTGTACTTGAGTCTATTCTGAGCTTTCCATAAAATTTTGTTAATCTATTAATATATTCTTGAATCTGTATCATGCCATTTTGATTACAGAGACTTTATAGTATACTTTTTAAAAATAGACTTTATTTTTTAGGCCAGATTAAGGTTCACAGCAGAAGTTACAGAGCTTTCCCAAATACTCCCTACACTGACAGATGCACAGCCTCCCTCATTATCAACATCCCCCATCAGAATGATACAATTGCTATAATTGATGAACCTAAATTGACTACTCATTATTACTCAGAATCCATAGTTTACACTGGGGTTCACTCTTGGTTTCGTGCATTCTGTGGGTTTGGAAAAGTTCATAATGCTATATATCCATTCTTATAACATCATACAAAGTAGTTTCAGTGCTCTAAAAATCCTCTGTGCTCCAGCGATTTGCCTCTCCCTTCTCCTAACCCTTGGTCTTTTTATTATCTCCACAGTTTTGCCTTTTCTGGAATGTCATATAGTTAGAATCATATGGTATGTAGCTTTTTTAGATTGGATTGTTTCATTTAGTCATTTGCATTTGAATTTCCTTGATGTCTTTTCATGGCTTGATAGCTCATTAAAAAAAATCAAATAATATTTTATTGTCTAGATGTACTTATTTTATTTATCCATTCACCGACTAAAGTAAATCTTGATTAATTTCATGTTCTGAAAACTATAAATAATTGTGTGCATTTTAATATCTAGCAGTACTACCTAATTGCACTTATTTTTAAATGTTTACTTAAATATTATTTCTTGTTATTTCTTCTACATAATATATAAATTAAATGTAACACTAATAAAAATAAAAGAATCAGCATATGTATGGATGTTGAGACATATCCATGAACAAGGAATTATTGGATCTATACGTTGTTCAAGATTGGTCTTAAAGAGTGGTTTGGAGATTTCTTCTTATAGGTTTAAGTATTTCTAGAAAAGATTTAAGTTCATTTAAGCATGTTACTATTTTTATTGTTGTTATAAATTGTTTTCTGATTATTTTTTGTTTATATAAGGATTATTGATTTTTGTGTGCTAACTCAGAAGTTTTGCTCTTATACAAGTTATTGCAATCCCTGTAATACTCCCTTTGTTGAAAAAAATTTACTTCTGCTATTGAGTTCCCTTTCTTTCCTAAAATGAACTTATCACCGGCACAGTGACTCATACCTGTAATCTCAGCTGAGGCAGGGGGATTGCTTAAGGCCAAGAGTTGCAGACAGGCCTGGGCAACAGAGAGAGACTCCATCTCTAATAAGTAAATAAATACATAAAATAAACTCATTTTCTCCCTGGTACTTATTTTTTATGTCTACCTTATAATTGAACACCCGTAGATCACAATCACTTAGTGCTTAATAAGAAAAACGTATTCAGTGCATGATAATTACATTTGTGTGTATCCAATTCTATTATTTCCATAAGCTAATTATAAAGTTGGACATATGTATCTCTGAGAAAATAGTGACCTCCAAATGTAATAAAATTTAAAAACATTTTAATAATTATTTGGTAAAATATATAAGCTTAAATGAAAAATTAATGTTCTGTTCGAAAATCACACATTTCTAATAAAATGCCATTCTCAAACTGCAATCCTATGAACATGCAATGTTTTGTGTATGCACAACCATAGCAAGTAGGAACCATGCAGGATCATTTGAGCAGTGCTGAGAAGATAAGCTTTGCCCATGTATCTGATCCCTAACCTCCACAAGCCTCAGACTGAAAATCAGATTTAGAAGTATTAATAGGTCTAGTTATCTCTAATAAATACACACATTACATGCCTCATTAGCCAGGGTAAGCTTTTCAGATTAGTCTGTTCACCACTTTGGACTGAAGACATGAGGTCTAGGGCACACCATTTTCACATGGGATTATTGTGACATAAACTGGATGCTATATTGCAGCCCAGGAGATTGTGTGTTGTAGCTCTAGTAAGACAAATAAAAATAAATGTTGATTTTTAAGGAATTTGTTTTGGCACAAATCTTCAAGACACACAAATCAAAGGGTTGCTGAGATACTGTGTCAGAATTTTTGAGTATGTATGGGTCCCGAAAAAAAAAAAAATCAAGAAATGTGTGTTCAGCTGGGTGCAGAGGCTCACGCCTGTAATCCCAGCACTTTGGGAGGCTGAGGCGGGTGTATCATCTGAGGTCAGAAGTTCAAGACCAGCCTGGCCAACATGGTGAAACCCCATCTCTACTGAAAATACAAAAATTAGCTGGGCTTAGTGGCGCACACCTGTAGTCCCAACTACTCAGGAGGCTGAGGCAAGAGAATCGCTCGAATCTGGGAGGTGGAGGTTGCAATGAGCCAAGATCACACCACCGCACTCCAGCCTTGGTGACAAGAGCAAAACTCCGTCAAAAAAAAAAAAAAAGAAAGAAAGAAAGGAGAAAAAGAAATGTATGTTCTAAACAAGGAATACTGTCTTAGCAAAAGAGTTCTGAAATGACTTTGAACCTCTCATATTGGTCTCTCTCGTAAAGTATGGGGTGTACCTCTTGGGAAAGAAATCACTCTTAAATGGAGAGCAACAAGCCACATTAATTATTTCCAAGAATCTGATCCATTATTACGGGACAGGTGTACTGAAGGTATCTGGGTGCAAATCATGTTCCCTTTTCTGTGAATGCTCTCTGATGTCAGAGGCAGTCACCAGTTGTCATGTCAAACTTAATGTATGTGGCAATAACCACATTTCCTGATATGTGAACCAAAAAAATTGGAAAACTGGACTATAGGGAGGGTCAGGGACAAAAAGAGGAAAAAACAAGGGGCAGCAGAGTAAAGCAAAATCCAGGGTCAAAGCAGAAGTCCCAAGAGGACTTAGACCTTCCCTTTATTGTGACTTTGAATATTATATTATAAAGAATTACATTTTTGTGCTTACGAAATCCAGATTCAATTTCTGTTGCAAATTAATACAATAAGGGCAGTGTTCAATGTGGCACACTTTCTGCCACTTTGATTGACCTCAGTCTAATTCATTCACTTCTTCAATAAGTATTTTGGAGAAATACTAGTATTTTCCAAGCTTTGTGCTCAGCATTGTTGATAGTGGTGCACAAATAGACACAGTCTTCACTTTTATGGTATTACCAATATAGTGAAGGAGGCAAGGATTTAAGAAACAATTAACCAGTGAAGAAGTGTAAATAGCATAAGATATATTTGATAAAATAACAGGTATCATAACAATTTATAACATGACTAATAGATTAAATTAGTGGTTTTTAAAGAGGTGAAGTGACATTAAATTGAGGCTTGAATGATGACTACGAAGCGGCCAGGTGATAGGGATAAGAGTATCATAGGCAAAGAGAATCACATGAGCAAAGGTTTTGAAGTAGGAGTGAGTGAGGTACTTATACTTTGGAAGGTTGATGTGCCTGAAACATATTAATCCAGGGGGAAGTGTAGTGTGAGATCCAGCTAGAGATGCAGTCAGGGGTAATGCTATCAATAATAAAGATAACCAAATGAAAATTGTATTCTAAATTCAATGTTAAATCATTGATAAATTTTAAGCCAGTTTGGTGGCTTAGCAAACACTGAAATAAGTTATTTCTATATAACATACTTAAAACCTAAAGAAATCCTGATTTGTAATCCTGGAAGTAGACACAAAAGCATAGATCATCCTAAGCAGGAGATGATTTGGAATGGAGAAGAAACCAAAAAGAATACAGTAGTTAGATGGACATGCATGTGCAGGCAATGGCTGAACCAAGAGCCTCAGGGCATACATTTGTCATAAGAATCAGTAGCACTGGGCATTTGGTAAAGTGATCTGTGGCTTAATAATGCCACTGTAATTACTTAGACATGAGCCAGTTGTCACCATAGCCTAGCAGAAAGTCCTGGGTCAAAGAACATATAATATTGCTTCATGAACACTGTGAGATAGTCTCACCTGAAAACTTTCAAAATATTGGGAAAAATCTGAGACTATTCTCAGATTCTGGTATTCTGCAGAATAGGTGAGTACAGAGTAGAGGAAATTTAAGTCAGTTAATTCTTGACTAATATGTATAGGAGTGGGCAGAAGGATATATGTGATTTATTAATTTATCACTTTTCTTTTTCTTAACTGTAAACTTCTGGGACAGTCTTTTTCACTGTGATTCTGAAATATCTCCCTAAAGGATCTAGCTGTAGCTTTCTAGCCTCAGGAAATTGTTCCATTATATTAGAAGGAAAGTTGGAATGATGGTATATGGAAATATCTTTGAATTAACACTAATGTAGAAAAACATTCTTGCACGAATAAAAACTTAACTACTCTTAGTAATAAATTATTTCCAACATATCACACTTATCACAAGATACCTAGACTCTTGAAATGGTCTTGTGAGAGAAGTATTAAAGAAATCTTTCATTCTTGTAAAGAATTTGTAACCTATTAGCCAAATGTCAAGAAGGTCCTAAGAATGCTAATTTTGAGGATTTACCCAGAGTGACTCAAGTCATTTCCCAAACAATTAAAAAAGCAGAGTTGAGAGAAAGAGATTATTTTACTTCCTTTATTAATGAACTTGATTTTTCTTATTCTTCATAAAGCACATTAAAAGTAAAGAGAAAAAAGAATTGTAGACATATATTAAATGCAATATAGTA
The DNA here is from genome assembly GCF_029289425.2 of Pan paniscus. NCBI lineage: Eukaryota > Metazoa > Chordata > Mammalia > Primates > Hominidae > Pan > Pan paniscus. Next base: position 115,964,758 of record NC_073254.2, on the reverse strand, counting down.
GTGTAATTGCTCTTAATGGCAACATTTGCCCTTCTCTACCAATATCTCATTTTTTTTTTTAGAATTCAAGTTGTAAATATAAGTGACTATTCAGAATTTGATTTTAGTTAAAGGTATATAATCTGCAAGATTATAAGATCTCTATAGCACTTATAATAACTTTTTCCATAAAATTATTAACCCAAGTTTGTTTTATATACATATATATATATCAATATGTGAACAGTCTTTAGTATACTTCAAGCAATTGTCAGAGTAAATGGAATCAAAGAAAAATTTATTATCTTCATTAGTACTTATTAAATCTATTTTTTAATGAAACTAAACTTGCTTTTTACACTATCAATGTTTTTGTAATAGACTAAACGTCTCTATTACTGACTGATCGATTACTTGCGTACATTACAGTTGTATTTAGCGTATTTAATGTTAATGGGGAGAAATACCCTATACTATATCAATCATTACACTTATAAGGATGGACTATACAGATTTTGAGGATTTCTAAATGACCTCAATCTTTAAAATGTGCTAATTTCGTCTTTAACCACTGACAAACTACTGCAGGTTGGATTTTGCATTAAGTTACTCTTGAATCAGGCTGGATTTTGCATTTGGGTACTCTTACATTCAGGTACTCTGGTACTCTTGCTTCTCTGTTCAAGCTATAGGCTGTTGTAATTTTTCTGAAATTTCACTGCATGCATAGACTTCTGTGCCCTAAAAGACAACACCTGGCTGCTTTGCAGTACATGAGTAGCTCACTCCCATCTCTCACATACAGAACACAAGCTGTGCGGCACACATTGACTCATTGGAATAGATGAGAAATTTCTTTTAGTTCCATCTCAGCCAACACAGTGTCTCTTCTTGTCTCTGCCCCTATCCCTGTGTCACTAATGCGTATATTTTACTTTTCAATTTTTTAAATTTTTTCATGTCATAGATATTTTTCCAATTGCCAAATTTAAAGAAACCCGATTTCTTTTATTAGTAGTTACTTTATTGTTTATTTCTTTCTTTAAAACTTGTTCAAGAGAAAGTAATGTTTTTCCTGTTTTCTCAGTCTTCCAGTGCTCTATTTTCAGCCTTCTGAGTCCTTCACCCTCTCTATATACATACTAAGTTTTGGTTTATGATAAACTGATGAATCAGAATGACAAGATAACATTTAGTGTCAATAGCATATGCAAGAACTCATTGAGTGAATGGGATTTTAGTGACATAGCGATGCAGAATTCGTAAGTGTGAGTCCTCCTTAGCCCTTTCCTCATCTGGGACAACTAGATTTTCAAGTGTGAGACTTTTGTAAGAAATAGGAAGATTCTAAGATCAATAGAAAGATTTACACATTAATGATAGACTATATCGAGGACTTTCAGACTAAATTAATTGGAACCGTATGTTGTCATATCATAAATCTCAACATTATTTTACTATCCCATTATGGTAAGAGTTATTTTACATAGGAAACACCTAAGTCTCCCTCAAAATTTCTGTTACAGCAAAGGTTTGTATCATTTTGATACCTTTTTTTATCCTACAGCATGATTCAGGAGTCTCAGAACTGTCTGAGCCAGGCCAGGCCAGCTTACGTCCTTTCAGTTCGAGAAGCACCAAACACATTAAGAGTTTGGGTTGCAGTATGATATGGTTTGGCTCTGTGTCTCCACCCAAATCTCATCTTGTAGCTCCCATAATTCCCATGTGTTGTAGGAGGGACTCAGTGAGAGATGACTGAATTATGGGGGTGGGTCTTTCCCAAGCTGTTCTCATGATAGTGAATAAGCCTCATGAGATCTGGTGGTTTTAAAAGAGGAAGTTTTTCTGCACAAGCTCTCTTCTCTTGTCTGCCACCATGTGAGACATGTCTTTCACCTTCTGCCATGACTGTGAGGCCTCCCCAGCCATGTGGAATTGAAAGTCTAATAAACCTCTTTCTTTTGTAAATTGCCCAATCTCAGGTATGTCTTCATTAGCAGCGTGAAAATGAACTAATACACTGTATATGCCTTTTTAAAAATGTAAGTACTTAATTTCTTTTGAGAAAAAAACCTGGTTTCTTTTGAGTTAATTAAAAAATATATAGAGAGAAGGAAGAAATTATCCTTAATTCAGAAAGAACAAAAGAATGCTGATATTGTTCAGTGAAGAAGAAATAGCCTTTCTTTCCTCTTGCCTCCAGTAAGCTTCCACATTTCTTTCCTAAATCACTTTAAAGAAAAGACATATTCTTCATTTGATTTTTCAGAATTCCAGATACTGATGGAAGCGTGGTTGTAAGTGGGTAGGATTACTGTGCTCAAGTGTTGGTACCCAGTGCTGTTCTCTGTTGCTTCTTTTGCATTCCATGGAGTGAGTAGACCCAGATAAGGTGCTCCCTCAGCAAGCACCATGGATCAAGACCCTCCTCTTAGTACAAAATCATTAACATGTTGCCAAATGTCCTTAAAATATAACTAATCTTAGTGGTAATTACCAATTAGTTAAGATTATTAACTGTAGCTTATTTTAAACAGAAATAGCTTAAACATCATGAGTCTGAAGTTTTCAACTAATATTCTACAATTTATTCATATAAATTTGAGCACTGAAATATTTTTCTGTTAGTAAACAGAAAAATTAGGTTGGTGCAACAGTAACTGCGGTTTTTGCCATTAAAAATAATGGCAAAATATATATTTGGAGCACTGCTTTTGGTAAGATAAGCATATAAATTAATGTAGTATATAAGGATCTTTAATATGAGCTGATAAAAAGCCTGGCATGCAATCTTTGTTAAGATATCTTCATGTTACTTTTTTTCTACTTGTTTAATACCTATTTTCTGTATACATTAAGAATCTTTTTAATGTATTACAATTTTGTTAACTTTATGGACAAACAAAATATCACTTGTACCTAAAACCAGAAATAGACACAATAGGATGTTTGGGGAGTTGAAACTTGATAGACACTTAATGAGAAAAAAAATAAAGAGAAACTAATTTCAAACACTGTCAACAATATGGAAGATAAGACCTAATCTCAAACTTCAAAGGTCTTAGTTTCTAATGTAATGAAACTGTCAAAATGAAAACAAAGTAAACATACTAGAACAAGAAATTCAGGTGATAGATGTTACTGATTCATGTTAACTTATCTTGATCATGTGATGCCTTATAATTTGCATCAGGATAGTATTCTGTGAATATGCATGCTGGCATAACATATGCTCACCAGGTTGCATGGTATATGTTTTATATTTTTATTTGAATCCTCCAATAATCCTGACAGTAAAGAAATAATAGCAACTGGAAAATATCCATCATTGTTTACCGTCTCTGTGCCATAAAAATCCCAATGTCTGTGAGAATAAATGTCAACATAGAATCGGCTAATATTGCATGAGCACTTAACATAAACTAAGAAGTTCATATCAATTCTTTCTTTTGATCCTTATCTTAGTCTTATAAATTGAAGTACTTTTCATTTCACATGATAGGCTTCAGGCTATGAGAGATTACATGGCCAGAATTTTGACCAATGTGTCTGTCCCCTGAGGCTTTGTGCTTAACCACTTTCATACTGCTCCCCCCACACACTTCTGCTATGCTGTCATAAAAGATTTTCTTAACAATCTGAATCCAATGCAGGTTTCAAGTCTTATTACCTTAATTTTTAGCTAAATTTCTTTCGGTTGACACCCAAAAGAGAGAACTGAGTTCCCAAAGTAGCAATCATTTTAGTGCTAGTTTTTAATACTTGAAAAATGTCTACATGTCTTTGAGCTTATTTAAATTTCCACTTAATAAATATATTAAAGTACCCAGACTGGAACTCTGATCAAGTTAAATATTAATCTGACATCTTTTTCAGTGGCCTAAAAACAATTGAGGATTTTAGCACCACATTATTTCTGGATGTCTCTCAAAAGCCAGAACAAAAAATGGGTATTGATTGCCCTTCACTTCATCCCTTTTCAAATCACATTTTTATCTTTTTACACATGTGAAGCCTTACCAGATGAGGCCTTTGCCAGCATTTCGCATCAATACATTTTTGCAACCAATTTGAAGTTCCAATACATCCATCTCCTTTGCACAATATGTCTTAGTATTACAATAAAGTTATTAAGATCTGTGGTTTCCTGAATGCATCCATCACCTAATTTCAATTTAGATTTTTTGTTTCTGAATTACTACTTTTAAATGGCCCTTTTGGAGGCAAAGAAAGATACACTTTAGAGCTATTTACTAGTATCAAATTATATACTTATCTGTAAGTTTATCTCTATAGAATGTTCAATGTCTGGATTAAAACGCAAAGGAATATAAATCTAATATGATTTTGAACATTTAAATTTCATTGTTTTGTATCTCAACCCATGATACATGGTGACATGTCATTACAAACTTGGATGATATTTGGTGTTTGTTAATTTATTCTTTGTAACCGAAAAATGTGCATATATATTCAATCTCAAAGTAAACTTAATTTCAAGAAAACCTTGTGGGAGTAAATTCTGATTATTTCCTAAAAGTTGATAAAGTCATTTCCATGCCATTTGATATTTACAGTTATCTTAGCTGCCTTCTCCCTTCAGTTCCAAAAATAGAAGTTAATGTGATTTTATAACATATTTAGATGTATGGACTATAGCAAATAATTATATTTTAAGAAGAAAGCCATCTTTGTAAAGCATTGTAAGTTAAAAATACAGAGATAATATACTATGAATTATTCGGAGTTTTATGATAAAAAAACTGATACCACTATACACTTATTAGAGTGGTTAAATTAAAAAAAATTAGCAATACTAGTATACTGACGAGGATATGAAGCACTTGGAGCTCTCATACATGCTAGTGGAAATACAGAATGGTACAACTTGAAAAGTAACTTCTTATAAAGCTAAATATACACTTACTTAATGACCCAGCAATCCCACCCCTGAGTAGTTACTCTCAAGTAATGAAAACTTACATCTTCATGAAAACCTATACTTGAATATTTATAGCAGCTTGCCTCCTAATTGCCAAAAAACTGGAAATGACTCAAATATTCTCTAACAGATGAATGGATCTGAGAAGATAAGGAAAATCCATCATTCTCTTTATTAAGAGTGAAAAGATACATGGACCAGGGCTTTTTGTGAGAATCAGCTTCTTTTGTACTTTAGGCACCTACCAAAATCACTGACATTTTTGTGCAGTTCCTGACCTCAGTGGCAATAGTAACATTCAGATTCTCTGTAGACCAGCAGTGTACCTGAGATCCAGCCATTGTATTAGTTTTGTAAGTACACAGATTCTTAAATTAAAGCCTGTCCTGTGTGAATACCTACAGCGCTTATTGCTTTTCCGAATAAGTGCTGCTCTAATAGAAGAATGCATTACCTTCACTTTACAAATGCGCATTCTGAGGCATTGAAAGTTTCACAGTGAGTAGAGGTAAAGACATGATAGGATTGTAAAATCAGTACTCATTCTTTACCTCCAGAATTTCTGCTGCTTTCCATAGGAGAATGCTGCTTTTAAAAAAATAGTGGAGTGACCTATCTTTAGCCATTTTCCTTTGGGTAACATAATATGGATGTTGGGTCATGCACATAAGAAAGAAAGACACTCATTTCCCTTTATACTAATGGTACAAGACAGCATTGTGAGAATAAATAATAGAGATGGACCTTTTTGAAGACCTATATGTAGGTAGCAGAATACTGAATGGGGCCACAAATTATGTCTTACCCTTGACAAAGAGATCACTAGAGATAACACGTAAGATGACAACAATCAGAAATTATAACTTTGGTAATATCAAAGGAGATTGGGAAAAAAAGTCAAGTTGACTTTTAGGAGATAGGAAGTAACCAGATTACAAAGTAAATAACTAGGGATCTACTTGGAGTTGAGAATCTTCAGGGACAAATATGATTTTAAAAAAGGCAAACTGAGCCGGGTGCGGTGGCTTACGCCTCTAATCCCAGCACTTCGGGAAGCCGAGGTGGGTGGATCACGAGGTCAGGAGATCGAGACCATTCTGGCTAACACGGTGAAAACCCGTCTGTATTAAAAATACAAAAAAAAAAAACTAGCCGGGTGTGGTGGCGGGCGCCTGTAGTCCCAGCTACCGGGGAGGCTGAGGCAGGAGAATGGCATGAACCCGGGAGGCGGAGCTTGCAGTGAGCCGAGATAGCGCCACTGCACTCCTGCCTGGGTGACAGAGTGAGACTCCGTCTCAAAAAAAACAAAAAAAAAACAAACAAAAAAAAGTCAAACTGAAGCACTGATGAAAGGAACAATAGGGCCCTTTGCAAAACTCAACACATGCAGTGGATCCCAGGAAAACTGGGTATGCAGAAGGAAATGTTCCGCCAGGTCTCATGTACCACTTAAAAAATAAAATAAAACCAAGAAACGAGACAGACTACATGAGTGGGTTTCACAGATTGAGTTTCAAAGGCACTGTGAGTTTCTATATGCAGTTTAATATGTGAAATGCTTTATTTTGTTTTTCTGCTAAATTAACCCTCAATATAATATTTTGACAAAAGTGCTTGTGTCATAGTCAGGAATTCTCATGAATATTCAACCGTGAGGGAATTTCTTTTAGAAAATAATATTCTTGAAATGATGTAAAGATTTCTGGAGCAATATGTTTCCCACTATGCGTTTGTGAAATCATATTATATCCCATTATTCAAAAAACTTGAATTAAGAACATAAATTCTTAAAAATTATTATACAAGAGATTTGTATTTCAGCCGTATTCATCAACAGTGATTTTATAATCTATATACCTGCATCTACTTTGATGAAAGTGAGTTTATTCCTATTTTATAAAAGGAAAAATAAAGTTTTAAAGATTTTAGACTTCTATTATAATAAACGTGAAAGTTCTAAATTTCCCATGTTTGTGTTACATATTTACATATTTTTCATGAGAACCAAAAATTAATTTCACTTTTTCATATACTCATTGGTTTTCAAATTTCTTTATACTCAATATTTAATATATCATTTTTATTAAGTGCTTTAATATAAAGTTTTAAGAAATAAATAGAAATTCACAAACAGCAATTTGAAATAGCCCTATTATCTGTATATAGCAAATGCTGTATTTGCTTTCACTTTAAAACAGATGTTAGAAAATTCAATCGAATGTATGTTTTGAAATATGCTCATAAACAATTTTATGTGTTTAGAGATTTATTCATAAATTTCCTAATTAGGTGCCAACTATATTGATAGATAAAAATACCTACAATGGAAAAAAATATTTTTTTTTGAATTGAATATTTGGTTTTACAGAATACAATACGCGGAACACAATGTGAATGGAATCTTCATCCCAGAGCTCAATAGCAAAATTGGAAATGAGTTTAAAAGGCTGAGAAATCAAAATATAAAATAATTTCATATATTTAGAAATTAAAGATAATATTTCTAAGAAATCCAGGAGTCAAAAAGTACAGTAGAATTTAAGAAGCTAAAAAATAAATAGCGATGACAATATGATATATTAAAAACTTAAGAATAAATCCAAATAGTAATTTGAAGGGAAATTTATAACCTTAAATGCAGATATTTAAAATAAAAATGTTTGAAAGATAGAAAATTACTGACATCATAATTCAACATAAACTTATGAAATATATGCAGAAAAAACACATAAAAGAAGTAAATAAGAGGCAGAATAAAACAATAAATGTAAATAACAAAGGTCTATGAAAAAGACTGATCAAATAAAGTTTTGGAAAATTTAATAAAAACAACAAAAATAAATACACTAAGAGAAAATGCACAGATAATAATAACAGCTTATATTTCACATGTATTAACTGATTTAATCTGCAACAACTTACAGAGTAGAGAGTATCACTGTTCTCTATTTATAGTTGCCCAAAGTCACACAACTGGCCAAGCTCCCACAATGAGCCAGAAATTTGAGTGCATAGAGTCTGTCTTTAGTGCCCTTTTGCTCAACAAATTGTTTTATATCACTAGATAAACAGTATTTGTTTCTGGATACTTTTATAATACAATAATATGATAGAATTTATGCTAATAAATTTGAAATTTTAAATAAAATAAACTCATGGTCAGTGAATGTATCATGTCTGATCCTGCTTTCATGAGAAGTATTTCTAAGAATTTGTATCTTCCTTTCCCCTTTATCCCTCTAGGCAAGCAGGGATAATTTGATTGATAATTGTGGGCAGAATAAATGGTACATGGTCAGCTCAGTTCCTTCCAATTCCTTTAGAAACTGGCCGACCAGGAGAGCATTTGTTCCTTACTCCTTTGAGCAGTGTGGGGCTAGGGGTTTTCCCTCTGTGTTCATCAGGGTGAGTTTGAGATGATATGCTGACCTCATTGTGGATTTCAATATCATGGAGACTGTCAGTGTGCTCCCCAACCTAACCTTCAAAATCATCCTCGTCAGCAATAAGGGTGACAGCTGCTTTCCATCGACCTTTATCTTTTGTTTTATCTTTCAATTTCTTAAGAACATAAAGGGGTGAGGTAGGAAGAAGGAATCTTATGTATCCTCCTCAAATATCAATATCTAGTGCATGGGGAGACAGCAGGAAGTGCAATTTTGCAGAGGAAAGATAACCTGTGCAGATGAGGATTCTGGCAGTCAGGACACGCAGCTTTAAGCATTGGGACATCGCTCTATCACAGGCATTTGACCTTGGCAGTTTGCTATGGCCTGTGTTGTACAGTGTGACTGCATTACTAGGTGTGTGGCTGAATTTAACTTCAAGTCTTAGGTCTTCTGGAATTTTACCTTTGTGTCACTGAAGCTTATGGTGGATAGCAAATTAGAATTAGAATCCAGACATGTATTCCTCTTTGCTAACCTCCTTTTTTTTTTTTCTTAATGGGCCAAACAAACACAGTTCTATATGCAAGTTCTGCTGCTTCATGCTGGAATATCAAAGGAAACTGACCCTGAAAGAGAGGGCTATGTTTTCCACTGCCTCCTGTGACAGGCAGACATATACCTTATTCTGGCAGTCAGGATTAAAAAGTTTTATTCCCGCAGTTATAAGCTGCATCTTTTAACCTATATTTTATAAATAAAAGTGATATTTTGATCTCCCGTTTATTCATTTATGTATTTGATTTATCAGTTTGTTCAAAACTCAGGTATGAAAGAGAGCTGATATATATTGGCCACTTTGAATTCAGAAAGCTAATGTATAGGCTGAACTTTTGAAAGATGGACAAGAAGTGGACTTGGGAGTACATTAAAATATAGGGAAACAAAAGCTTATTGCATGGCCAGGGCAGTGGAATTTAGGCCTTGGCAATATTTTTCTAAAGGTAGGACATGTGGAATTTTGATCCTGTTGAGGCTCTGCAGTATATAGCTGTTTTGCTTAATTAATATACCATAGCCGTCAGCAAAGACACTGACCTCATCAAAGTGCAGGCCATTCTGTCAGCAGGCACTTTGTATTAGTTGCTCCAAATCTTTTTCCTATTTTACTTTTTTCTTAACTCTCTTCAGGGTCTAATTCTTTATTTTATTTTATTTTATTATTATTATACTTTAAGTTTTAGGGTACATGTGCACAATGTGCAGGTTAGTTACATATGTATACATGTGCCATGCTGGTGTGCTGCACCCATTAACTCATCATTTAGCATTAGGTATACCTCCTAAAGCTATCCCTCCCCCCTCCCCCTACCCCACAACAGTCCCCAGAGTGTGATGTTCCCCTTCCTGCGTCCATGTGTTCTCATTGTTCAATTCCCACCTACGAGTGAGAATATGCGGTGTTTGGTTTTTTGTTCTTGCAATAGTTTACTGAGAATGATGATTTCCAATTTCATCCATGTCCCTACAAAGGACATGAACTCATCATTTTTTATGGCTGCATAGTATTCCATGGTGTATATGTGCCACATTTTCTTAATCTAGTCTATCATTGTTGGACATTTGGGTTGGTTCAAAGTCTTTGCTCTTGAGAATAGTGCCGCAATAAACATACGTGTGCATGTGTCTTTATAGCAGCATGATTTCTAATCCTTTGGGTATATGCCCAGTAATGGGATGGCTGGGTCAAATGGTATTTCTAGTTCTAGATCCCTGAGGAATTGCCACACTGACTTCCACAATGGTCGAACTAGTTTACAGTCCCACCAACAGTGTAAAAGTGTTCCTATTTCTCCACATCCTCTCCAGCACCTGTTGTTTCCTGACTTTTTAATGATTGCCATTCTAACTGGTGTGAGATGGTATCTCATTGTGGTTTTGATTTGCATTTCTCTGATGGCCAGTGATGGTGAGCATTTTTTCATGTGTTTTTTGGCTGCATAAATGTCTTCTTTTGAGAAGTGTCTGTTCATGTCCTTTGCCCACTTTTTGATGGGGTTGTTTGTTTTTTTCTTGTAAATTTGTTTGAGTTCATTGTAGATTCTGGATGTTAGCCCTTTGTCAGATGAGTAGGTTGCAAAAATTTTCTCCCATTTTGTAGGTTGCCTGTTCACTCTGATGGTAGTTTCTTTTGCTGTGCAGAAGCTCTTTAGTTTAATTAGATTCCATTTGTCAATTTTGGCTTTTGTTGCTATTGCTTTTGGTGTTTTAGATATGAAGTCCTTTAATTCTTATATTTTCTCCATAGTTTCAAATGTCACTTGCTACCACAAGCCATTAAGTTGATTTTAGATTTTTTAATTATAAAAACGTTGAACATTTCAAAAATGCAACCTATAGCTTAAAAGAAGGATAGATTTTACTCTGGAAGTCAGGATTAGAAGAATGAGGCCCTGTATTGTGAAAAAAGTACGTAACTCCTCAACACACTTCAATGATCACAAAGCTTAAGGTTAAAGAAATGGTTAACAAGGCTTGCACAGGAAATGCACTGTCTCCTGAAATCAAGATTATCCAGAAAAGTAAGGAAAACCTGGAGTGGGTTTGAAAACATGTTTGCCATCAGAACAGCAACAACAGAAGAATGAAAACAGAATAAAGTATGGTAGACTGATTAAATTGGGAAAACATAGGTTTCTTTTTATTATAGTCTGATAAAAATGGTAAAATTAAATTTTAAAGGACTGGAGAGTCTGAAATAAAAAGGAAAACAGTATCTACCCAGGTTTGTGCTAAACGGATTTTCAGGAGAGTGGTTATTAGCTCAGAAATAGTCCTTGGTGTCCAGTAAAATCTGAAGGAGAAAGAGGTATGGATACAGAGAGTGTACTGGAATGATACTCTCAAAAGACTGTGACAGTCCCTAATAAGAGCTGTATAAATGCTGTCACTTAGAAATTAGAACAGCTAAATAATATGGTTAAATTAAATTTCAAAAGACATGAGCTGAAAAGTTGAGGAAGATCAGAATAAAATATGTAATGAATTACTGGGTGTGTTTCAATGTATTATAGATATTTGGAGAGCACTACTACTATTTGAGAAATTTACCATATTTAAACTCTGAAAAAACATAGCAAATATAAGTCATGTTAAGAGGGAACCTGGGGTACAATAATAGGGCAAAATCTAGCTGGTTGAGATGTTGGTTTGATCAGAGTCCATCTACTGAGTGGATTTATTTATTAATCAATTAAATATAGATGGATGATATTTGTTTGAACAATGTATGCTTTTTGGATGGCCCAGAGCTCAATGACTTCCTATTTCTTACCTTTAGAGAATCGATAATTTAAAATCTAGATATGCCTTAAGAAGCAAACATCTTGCTAAGATGCAAAGGAGAAAAATGGAAAGAGCTTATATCAGCGAACCATATTTATTCCATCGCTGTAAACGTAAGAAAATCTTTAAGGAGATTAAATGTCCAATAGTTATATGAAAAAATGCTCAACATCACTAAGTCAGAGAAATACAAATTAAAACTACAATGAAATATCAACTCACACCTACTAGGATGGCTAATCTCAAAAAGCCAAGAAATAATTGTTAGAGAGGATGTGGAGGAAAGAAAACCCTCGCACGCTGTTGGTGAGAATGTTAATTAGTATAGCCATTATGAAAAACATTATGGAAATTCCTCAAAAATCAAAAATAGAAGTACCAGATGATCCAGCAATTTCATTTCTTGGCATACGTCTGAAAGAAATAAAATCAGTATGTCAAATTGATATTTGCATTTCTATATTCATTGCAGCATTATTCAGAATAACCAAGACACAGAATCAACCTAAGTGCCCATTAATGGAAGAAAGGATAAAGAAAATATGGTATATAGACAAAATAGAATATTATTCAGCCTTAAAAAAGAAGAAAATCCTGACACTTACAACATGGATGAACCCAAAGGACATTATGCTAAGTGAAATAAACCAGACACAGAAGGAAAAACAATGCATGTGTATTCTAAAAACATCAAACTCACAGAAGCAGATAATAGAATGGTGATCCAGGGACTGGGCCAGGAGCTGGGACATTGGGGAAATGTTGGTCAAAGGACACACAATTTTAGTTAGATAGAAGGATGAAGTTCAGGAGATCTATTGTACAACATGGTGATTATAATTAACAGTGTACTATATCCTTGAAAATTGCTAACACCACAGATTTTAGTTGTTCTCACAAGACACAAAAATGTGATAAGGTACTGTATGTGTTAATTAGCTTTATTTAGCCATTCTGCAATGTATGCACATATCAAAATATCATATTGTACACCATAAATATATACTTCTTTTTTCAATTAAAAATAAATTATTAAGGACACTGGTTAACAATTTACTAGAAGCATATCTCAATACAACAGAAAAAGATGCAGAAGGAATGCAAAGGCTGGGATATTTGGAAGCCAAGGTAAGCAAAGGAGCACAAGAGTGCTTTTGGTCCTCATGTGCATTTAGGGACACTGGCTTCAGAAGCATCAACTACTGCCTCACTGCAGAAACCTTCCTAAATTGAAGATCCTGCTGAAACATGTGGGGATGAAAGGGAAACCATCATCTACTAGGGTGAACACAACAAGGTGTGCTACCAACAGAGGAATGAAAACACCTTTTGTCACTAGCTACATGCCACACTCAAGTCAGCAAGAGTTCTGAATATAATGAATAAGAAAGAAAGATACCTCAAGTAAGACCTGATGACAGGGAATGTCAATAATGCACATTTCTAAACATTGCAGATATTAAGTAATGTCTCAATTACCAAAGACAAAATATATAGGTTGATTTTTCCCTATACATTGGGTAAATAAACCACTTGTTACATTTCTCCTGATTGAATTTAATATCTCAATGAGTGGACTCTGGAAACCTATTGAAGCTGAAACTCAAGTCAGACTCCTTCATTAGACACCACTGAGTTAGTGCTATCACCCTTGGCAATGCTAAGCATTGGTTTCTGGGAATATCACTTTGTTGGGGTTAATTGCTTTAGGGGACATATGTTAATTGTTTCCTAAATTTGGTGATGGTGATTTCAATGCTGTGATAATCTCGTATGTTCTATAAATGTGTTGGATTCTGCAAAAGTGAAGCACATTAGAAATTTGGCATTGAACTAATTCTCCTCAAGACGGCAAGGAATCTCATCCATTTCCATGAAAGGCAGCCCAGGCTGTAGCTTCTGAAGAAACCTGAACTCCATCCATCCATTAAGAGCCCCTCTTGCTAAGAGTGAGAAGGATAATCAATTGTAAGGATTTATAGATGTTTTATACTCAAAGGGTGAGTTAGTGTGATTTTAGATTTTAGTTACACTGGACTTTAGTTTGCAAGGAAATTCAGTATTTTGAGTTTAGTATTTCCAATGAAACTTTATAATTGGAGAAAGGAAGTTTGTAATCATTTTTTGGCCCTTCTGTCAGTGGCACTTTATTACTAGATTGTCTTTATACTGTTAATTGGTTTTGCTGAAGAACCATAATGTGGTATGTTAAAAGCATGACCATACTTAACTTGGAATGGGAAATATATTCAGTAATAAATTTGCAGTTTCCAGTGCAGAATAATCTTTAACTTAAGTAATATGTCCATTTCAGAGACCCATATTTTAAACTGTTCTGAAGATATATTCTATGGTGTATTAGTCTATTCTCACACTGCTAATAAAGACATACCCAAGGCTGGGTAATTTATAAAGGAAAGAGGTTTAATTGACTCACATCCTAAGCAAAAAGAACAAAGCAGGAGGCATCACGCTACCTGACTTCGCACTATACTACAAAGCTATAGTAATCAAAACAGCATGGTACTGGTACCAAAACAGAGATGTAGACCAAGGAAACAGAACAGAGGCCTCAGAAATAACACCACACATCTACAACCATCTGATCTTTGACAAACCTGACAAAAACAAGAAATGGGGAAAGGATTCCCTATTTAATAAATGGTGCTGGGAAAACTGGCTAGCCACATGTAGAAAGCTGAAACTGGATCCCTTCCTTACACCTTTTACAAAAATTAATTCAAGATGGATTAAAGACTTAAACGTTAGGCCCAAAACCATAAAAACCCTAGAAGAAAACCTAGGCAATACCATTCAGGCCATAGGCATGGCCAAGGACTTCATGACTAAAACACCAAAAGCAATGGCAACAAAAGCCAAAATTGGCAAATGGGATTTAATTAAACTAAAAAGCTTCTGCATAGCAAAAGAAACTACCATCAGAGTGAACAGGCAACCTACAGAATGGGAGAAAATTTTTACAATATACCCATCTGACAAAGGGCTAATATCCAGAATCTACAAATAACTTAAACAAATTTAAAAGAAAAAAATCAAACAACCCCATCAAAAAGTGGGCGAAGGATATGAACAGACACTTCTCAAAAGAAGACATTTATGCAGCCAACAGACACATAAAAAATGCTCATCATCACTGGCCATCAGAGAAATGCAAATCAAAACCACAATGAGATACCATCTCACACCAGTTAGAATGGCGATCATTAAAAAGTCAGGAAACAACAGGTGCTGGAGAGGATGTGGAGAAATAGGAACACTTTTACACTGTTGGTGGGACTGTAAACTAGTTCAACCATTGCCAAAGACAGTGTGGTGATTCCTCAGGGTTCTAGAACTAGAAATAACTTTGACCCAGCCATCCCATTACTGGGCATATACCCAAGGGATTATAAATCATGCTGCTATAAAGACACATGCACATGTATGTTTATTGCGGCACTGTTCACAATAGCAAAGACTTAGAACCAACCCAAATGTCCATCAATGATAGATTGGACTAAGAAAATGTGGCACATATACACCATGGAATACTATGCAGCCATAAAAAAGGATGAGTTCATGTCCTTTGTAGGGACATGGATGAAGCTAGAAACCATCATTCTGAGCAAACTATCACAAGGACAGAAAACCAAACACTGCATGTTCTCACTCATAGGTGGGAATAGGTGGGAATTGAGCAATGAGAACACTTGGACACAGGATGGGGAACATCACACCAGGGCATGTCGTGGGGTGGGGGGAGTGGGGGAGAGAGCATTAGGAGATATACCTAATGCTAAATGACGAATTAATGGGTGCAGCACACCAACATGGCACATGTATACATATGTAACAAACCTGCATATTGTGCACATGTACCCTAGAACTTAAAGTATAATAAAAAATAAAAAATAAAAATAAATAAAAGAAAATTTTTTAAAAAAGAAGAATAAGTGAAATGCTTTTGAAAGAAATGGTAGAAAATAAGAAAAAATACTTTTATGATCAGTATTCCTTAAGAAGATTTAAAAAAATGGAATATAACATAACCAAAACTACAATCTTAGAAATATTCCTAGAAATAAAAGAAAACCTGAATGTACATATTTAAAGGATCTATGAGACACCTGGGATAATTAGCCCAGAATAACAACGTCAAAGCCAATTATAGTAAAACTATTACATTTAAAAGATGAAGAAAAAAATTTCTTATGGCCACAAAAAGACATAATCAAATAATTTCAAGGACAAAATAATTAGCCTGGTATGAACATTTTATGGAGAAACATTTTCAAAAAACTCAAATATAGTATGAATTACAAACTACATCTAGCTATGTAATATAGTATGAATTACAAACTACATCTAGCTATGGAATATAGTATGAATTACAAACTATATCTGGCTATGGAATATAGTATGAATTACAAACTACATCTGGCCATGTAATATAGTATGAATTACAAACTACATCTGGCTATGTAATATAGTATGAATTACCAACTACAAATTGTCTTTCAAGTGTTAAGGTTATAGAACTCAGTTTCAGGCATACAAGAGCTTAGCGAACTCTCCATCCATGAACTCTGAGCCGCCTAGTAGAGCAGTAATCTAATCTGCTTATGAAGATAAAGTTTTGCTGGAACACAGTCATGAATACTTATTTATGGGTTGTCTATGGCTGCTTTCGAGCTACAATAATTGTATTAGCCAGGATTCTACAGAGAAACAGAACCAATAGGACATATAAAAATATAAATTTATATATATATATAAAACGTGATTATGGAAACTGAGAATTCCCATGGTAGGCCATCTGCAAGCTGGAGAACTGGGAAAGCTGGTGGTATAATTCAGTCTGTGTCCAAAAGCCTGAGAACTAAACTAGGAGCTTCAATGTCTGAGGGCAGGTGAAATTGATGTCCCAGCTCAAGAAGGTAGAGAGAAAATTCACCTTTCCTCTGCCTTCTTGTAGTTTGGACCCACAAAAAATTGAATGATGCCTGCCCACATTGGTGAGGGTGGATCTTCTATATTCAGTCTACTGATTCAAAGGCTAATGTCTTCCACAAACACTCTCACGAACGCACCCAGAAACAATGTTTTGTGAGCATAAGCTAATTCAACTAAGCCATGACTAGAAAAACTTCAGCAAAAGGAATGATGGGGTGGAGATGACAGTAAAAGACTAATGCACAGATGTCATATGTTGCACAAATTAGAAATAATGCAACTAGATGGAGAAGGGAGAAAAAAATGGAATAAATTTATTGATTAGATCACATTAAAGGATACCATAAAACTGACAAAACTGACAGTAGATATTGTATAAGACAACAGAAGACTAAGATGATTGAAGAAGATAAAGTACGAAGGAAATTACTATAAAAACAAAAACCTTCCTAAATACCATTTTTTCCATAAATTCAAAAGAAAAAAATACATTAAAGCAAGAAATAGAGCTAATTATCACGTAATGGATACACTTAAAAATTTAACAGAGTTCAGAGTAAACATTTCAATTGCACCCATAAATATGAATAGGATCAACTTCGTCCATCTAAAGGTCAATCTTTCAATTTGACTAATGAAGTATGACCCAACCATATGCAGTACATTAAATACTCATAAAAATAATGACTCAGAAAGGCTAAAAAAAAATGATGGACCAACAGAAACAATGAAAGAGCAGTGGTAGTGTTCTAATATCAGAAAAGTAGAATTCAAACCAAAAAGTACAAAATGTGATCAAAAAGTTTACTATTTAATGCCAAAAGCCAAAATTCATAAAATATATTCATAAGTATATATGCAGAAAATAAAAAAGCATCCATCTTATATGGAACACTACATATAAGAATTTGAGATGTAGTTAAACAGCTATCTAAGAAAAATTCATCCTAATAAACGCTTTATCTGTAGAAATAAAAGAATAAAATAAACACATGGTTCAAAGTAAAAATAGAGAGGAACAAAGTAAATCAAAGAAACCATATAGAAGGACACATGAAGAAATAAATAAAATAGAATATGAAAGCTGTAGACCTAATTAATAAATCAAATTTCTGTTTATTAAAAATAATAAACTAATCTCATCAAAAGAAAGATAGAAAAACCCCAATACAGAAAAGAAATAACAACAGGGAGCTAGCGGTTGAAATAGAAAAAAAAAAATTCTTAAATATGAAAGACAACTTTTTAGGTCTCTATAAAAACAAATTTTAAAATTTAGATTAAATGAATAATTCCTAGGTCATACTGGCATCATTTAAAAAAAGAATGCATAAACAGACAGATTTTATAGAATAAGTAAAGAAATTTGTTATGTTGCTACTACATACACACACAAAAGGACCAACTCTGATGGTTTTTACTGTGGATTCTAATAATTTTCCAAATTGGTTGTTCCAATATTCTCAGAATTGTTTCAGAGTATGGAAAACAAAGCAATACTTTCTAATCGTTTTATGAAGCAAGTATGACACGGACACAGAAGTATAAAGAATATGTGGTACATATATACCATGGAAGACTATGCAGCCATTAAAAAGAATGAGATCATGTCCTTTGCAGGACCATAGATGAAGCTGGAGGCCATTATCCTTGGCAAACTAACACAGGAACAGAAAAACCAAATGCTGCATGTTCTCACCGCCTAAGTGGCAGCTGAATGATGAGAATGCATGAACACACAGAGGGGAATAACACACATTGGAGCCTATTGGAGGGTAGACTGTGGGAGGTGGGAAGAGAATTAGAAAAAATAACCAATAGGTACTAAGTTTAATACCTGGGTGATGAAAGAATCTGTACAACGAACAAACCCGTATGAGACAAGTTTACCTTTGTTAACAAACCTGCACATGTACCCTTGTTAAAAGTTAAAAAATAAATAAATAAACTTCAGGCTAATATCATCTATAAATATTGATGTAAAAATACTAAGTAAAATGTTAGCAAACATAATTCAACTCCACATTAAGAAAATAGTATACCTTCACCGACTATAACTTATTCCAATAATGCAAAGTGATTCGAAATTAGGAAATCTATCAGTACAGTGTGAATGTAGAGTTAAGGTAAAATTTTATAAAGCTATCTCCACAAATGACGAAAAAGCCTTCTGCCATTCTTGATAGCAATACTAGAGAAAATGGAAATTAAGGAACATTTTTAAATACAATAGTTCCTTAGTATTAATGTAAGTATCTCACTTAATGTGCAGCATATCTGCAAAAATCAGGAAGAAGACAAATATATATGCTATTTTCTGAACAAAATATTTTGCTTTGCAGTTATAGAAGAGAAAAAAATGAAAAGCATAAGTTTTGATAAGAAAGAAGTAAGAGGATCTCTATTTGTAGATTATATAAGAAAAGCAAGAGAGAATCCTTGATAAAACTAAACCAATAAAATTCAGCAAGTAAGCAGGATATCAAATTAACATATTTAAATTAATAGCCTTCATATACACAAAAAATAACAAGCTACATAATATAAAGTTAGAAGGAAATCCCATTTACAATAACAACAAAAATGAAGTAATAGAAATAAACTTAATAAGAAATATACAAAAAAATTCTCAAGAATTGAAAATTAGATGAATAAATGGAAAACCCTCTTTTTTGAATGGAGGAAAATATATATCAGTTCTCCGGCCGGGCACAGTGGCTCACGCCTGTAATCCCAGCACTTTGGGAGGCCGAGGGGGGCGGATCACGAGCTCAGGAGATCGAGACCATCCTGGGTAACATGGTGAAACCCCGTCTCTACTAAAAATACAAAAAGTTAGCTGGGCGTGGTGGTGGACACCTGTAGTCCCAGCTACTCGGGAGGCTGAGGCAGGAGAATGGCGTGAACCTGGGAGGCGGAGCTTCCAGTGAGCCGAGATAGTGCAGCTGCACTCGGGCCAGGGCGACAGAGTGAGACTTTAGGAGTTATACCTAATGCTAAATGACGAGTTAATGGGTGCAGCACAGCAACATGGCACATATATACATATGTAACAAACCTGCACGTTGTGCACATGTACCCTAAAACTTAAAGTATAATAATTAAAAAAATAATAATAAAATAAAAAATAAAAAATTAAAATATATATATCAGTTCTCCCTATGTTAATATGTATATTAAAAACAACCTCAATAAAATGTCACAAGTGTTTTATGATTTTAAACAATTTGATACTAAAATTCATACAAAAAAACAAACAAAAATACAGGCAGCAAAATACAGAAAAAGAAAAACTACAGAAGGGGACAAGCCCTATCGGACATTAAAATACATTCTAAAGCCTCTATAATTAGTCAGTATTTTACTGGTATATTGATAAACATATAGAACAGCAGAATAGAATGTATGGCCTCAAAATAGATGCAAATGCCTTTGGAAATTAAGTATATGATGACGGTGTCAATTCAAATTCCTGCGGCAAAAATAAACATTTTAATAAATGGTTCCGGGAAAACTGGATAGTTATTTGGTAAAAGATAAAATTAGATCTATAATTTAGACTGTGCCCTCCAAAGAGGGAGGAGTGAAACATTTAGTGTTGAAAGGAAAAAGAAACAAACAACAACAACAACAACAACAACAAAACACCAACTTAGAATTCTATCAAGTAAATTATCCTTCAAAAGTAAAGGAGACATAGAGACTTTCTTCAAAAAAAAAAAGGTGTAAATTCGTTGCCAGCAGAACCGCCCGCAACTAAATGATAGAACATGTTCTCCAGGGAAAATGAGACTTACATAGGCCAGAAATACAGATCTATGTAAAGAAAGGAAGAGCATCAAGAAGGAATAAATAAAGGTATATAGAATCTTTTGTTTTTCTTAACTGATCTAAAAGAGAACTGCTTTTAAGTGATAATACTAGCAATGCATTAGATGATTTGCAGCATTTGGATAAGTGAATATGAATGACAGCAATGTTATAAAGGTTAGAAAAGAGGAACTGGCAATAATTCGTTATAAGGTACCTGCACTAAATGTAAAGAAGTAAAAAGACTTATTGGAGGGTGGGCTTATATTACTTGTTACTGTATATTGCAACCAGTGAAACAAAAAGACTTACTGGAAAGTGGACTTATATTACTTGTTACTGTATATTGCAACAAGTGAAACAAAGCAACCAGTGAAACATTTTCATGAAAATGAGTAATTGAAACAAAATTAAATAATGTAAAATGTTGAAATAAAACAAGAGAATGCAGACAAAGAATGTAATGAATAAAACCGTTATGGTAGGTATCAATCTAACTATATCAATAATAATTTTGTATGTGAATGGTCTAAACACACCAATTAAAATACAGATATTGTTAACTGGATACAAAAAATAAGAGTTAATTATTGTGTTGTCTAAAGTAAAGCTACGTTAAGTATAAAGACACAGGTTAAAAATAAAGAGATATACTATGCTAATGGTAAATAAAACAAAACTGGAGTAGCTATATTAATTTCAGACAAAGCAAACTTCAGAACAAAGGAAATTATTAAGGATAAGAGTAGTATTAGATAATGATAAAAGGAGTCAATTCTCCAGGAAGACATAGCACTCCTTATCATGCATACTCCTTACATCAAAATACATAAGACAAAATCTGATATAACTTAAAGAATAAATAGACATATCCACAAAAAGAACATATATTGAAGTCTTTATAATTTGACCTTATTTGAAGTTAGGGTATTTACACAGATGAGTTAATTAGAGTGTGTATTAATCCTTTATGACCAATATTATTATTAAAAGGGGACTTTTAGGCACAGACGTGCACACAGAGAGAATATCATGTGAAAATGAAGGAAGAGATTAGAGTGATGTACACAAGCCAGAGAAGTCAAAGTTGCCAGCACACCACCTAGAAACTTAAATAAAGGCACGGAGCAGATTTTCCCCAACATCACTGAAAAAATAACCCTGCTGGCACCTTGATCTCAGACTTCTAGCCTCCAGAACTATGAGATAATTAATTAAATTCTGTTGTCTAAGCCATCCAGTTTGTGGTTCTTTTTTTTTTTTTTTTTTTGAGACGGAATCTCACTCTGTAGCCCAGGCTGGAGTGCAGTGGCGCCACCTTGGCTCACTGCAAGCTCCGCCTCCTGGGTTAGCGCCATTCTCCTGCCTCAGCCTCCCAGTAGCTGGGACTACAGGTGCCCGCCACCACGCCTGGCTAATTTTTGTATTTTTTAGTAGAGACGGGGTTTCACTGTGTTAGCCAGGATGATCTCGATCTCCTGACCTCGTGATCCGCCCGCCTCGGCCTCCCAAAGTGCTGGGATTACAGGCGTGAGCCACCGTGCCGGGCCTATGTTTCTTTATGGCAGTTCTAGCAAACTGATATGAATATCTTTATGTGGAAAACTACCTATAGCTCTACATATTATTAGAATAG
This sequence comes from Pan paniscus, assembly GCF_029289425.2. Taxonomy (NCBI): domain Eukaryota; kingdom Metazoa; phylum Chordata; class Mammalia; order Primates; family Hominidae; genus Pan; species Pan paniscus. Next base: position 115,942,704 of record NC_073254.2, on the reverse strand, counting down.
CTAAAATCCAAAAACTTGATAATATAAATGCTGGTGAAAAAAATCAAGCAATTGTTGCTGGTACTAATGCAAAATGGTACAGCGACAGCGACTTTGGAGGAGAGTTTGGCAATTTCTTATAAAACTGAGCATAATCTTAGCATATGATTCACCAATGTGTGCTTGAGTTCTTATCCATAATTTTAAATCTTATGTCCTTATGAAATTCCACATAAAAATGTTTATAATGGCTTTATTCATAATTCATAATTTCCCCCCAAACTGGAAGCAACCAAGATGGATTGCAATAGGTGAATAAACATCCATTCTGTGAAATATTAATCATCAATAAAAATAAATAAGCCTTTAAGGGACATGAAGATATGGGTGAACCTTAAATACATATTGTTATGCATTGTTAGGTATAAAAAGTTGTTTTAAAAAGGTTACATACTGTATAATTCCATTTATATAACATTCTGGGAAGGGCAAAACTACAAAGACAGTAAAATGATGAATGGTTGCTAGAAGATTTGGAAGACAAGGGAAGGTTGATTAGGTGAAGGATATGGAATTTTTGGGGCAGTAAGACTATTCTGTATGACACTATAATGGTTGATACATGACTTTTTGCATGCATCAAAACCCATAGAAATTTACTACATGGTGAATTCATTTTAACAATTGCAACCTACAAAAAGTAATAATGAGCCAGACCTGGTGGCTCATGCCTATAGTTCTAGCACTTTGAGAAGTCAAGGCAAAAGAATGTCTTGAGGCCAGGAGTTTGAGACCAGCCTGGGCAACATAGCCAGACCCTGTTTCTACAAAAATAAAATAGAAAATCAGCCTAGTATAGCAGTATGTGCCTGTAGTCCTAGCTACTCAAGAGGCTGAGGTGGGAGAACTGCTTGAGCCCAGGAGTATAAGGCTGAAGTAAGCTGTGATCACGCCACTGCACTCCAACCTGGGTAACAGAACTGGTCTCCAGGAAAAAAATAAAAAATAAGAAGCAGCAATTACATAGGAGGTTTGCAAATCATAGGAAGAAATATAGATTGTAAAAAGAGAGTCTAATTATATTATGAACTATTAAATAACCTAAAAGAAGGGGATTGGGAGAAAAGTGCCTTTGAGTGGAGTCTGTAAGACTAAAGACAAAAACAAACTACATACAAGCACTCACTCTACTTTTTTTTCTTTTAGAGACAAGGCCTTGCTCTGTTGCCCAGGCTGGTGTGCAGTGGTGTGATCACAGCTCACTGAAGCCTCAACCACCAGGGCTCAAGGGATCCTCTCACCTCAGCCTCCCAAGTAACTGAGACTATAGGCACACATTACCTCACAGACGTAATTTTTAAATTTTCTTTTTGTAAGACAAGGTCTTGCTCTGTTTCCCAGGCTGGTCTAGAACTCCTGGACTCAAGCTATCCTCCCAAAGTGTTGGGATTACAGACGTTAGCCGCTGCACCTGGATACAGTCTACTCTTGATAAAGTTGTTTCACATAGCAGTATACGTTAACGATCCTAATATCACTTTACTGGTATACTGGAATTGAACAATTAAGAATGACGAATAATGAAAACAAATTTTCTCACTGCTGGAGTAGGACATTACATATGAGGAATGAGAGGAGGCTAGAAAAATTCATGTAGTAATAGATTAGTGTCAGAGAGATCAATATAAACTCATGTTAAGCTTAATATAGATACAGATGGTTACATATGTGTTTTTATACTGGACAATATTCACACTTTTAAATTTTCCTGCTCTTTCAGCCAAAAGGACCTAAGAAGACTTGATAATTAAATGTATTGTGGCAATTCTTGGTGGGAATTGTGGGTTTTAAAAAAGGACATGAGGTAAAAACTCAATAAAATTGAATAAACTATGGACTTGGTAATAATGTGTTAGTATGTTTTATTAATGCTAACAAAAGAAATATACTAATTTAAGATATTAATTGATATGGTTTGGCTGTGTCCCCATCCAAATCCCACCTTGAATTGTAACTCCCACAATTTCCACATGTCATAGAAGGAACACGGTGGGAGGTGATTGAATTATGGGGGCAGGTCTTTCCTGTTCTCATGATAGTGAATAAGTCTCACAAGATCTGATGGTTTTAAAAATGGAAGTTTCCCCACATGAGCTCTCTCTCTTTTTGCCTGCTGCCATCCATGCAAGAAGTGATTCACTTCTCCCTGCCTTCTGCTATGATTGTGAGGCCTCCCCACCCATGTAGAACTGTAAGTCCGTTAAACCTCTTTTTCTTCCCAGTCTCAGGTATGTCTTATTAGCATCTTGAAAATGGACTAATACAGTAAATTTGTACCAGTAGAGTGGGGAGTTGCTGAAAAGATACCTGAATATGTGGAAGCGACTTTGGAACTGGTAACAGGCAAAAAATGGAACAGTCTGGAGGGCTAAGAAAAAGACGGGAAAATGTGGGAAAGTTTGGAACTTGGTGACTTAAGTGCTGTTAAAAGCATTCAGTTTAAAAAGGGAAACGGAGCATAAAAGTTCAGAAAATTTGCAGCCTGATAATGGGCTAGAAAAGAAAAACCCATTTTCTGAGGAGAAATTCAAGCTGGCTGCAGAAATTTGGTAAGTAACCAGAAGCCAAATGTTAATCACCAAGACAATGGGGAAAATGTCTCCAGCACATGTCAGAGATTTTTGTGGCACCCCTCCCATCACAGCCCTGGAGGTCTAGTAGGAAAAAAACGGTTTTGTGGGCAGAGCTCAAGGTTCCTGTGCTTTGTGCAGTCTAGGAACTTGGTGCCCTTAATCCCAGCAAGTCCAGCTGTTACTAAAAGGGGCCAAGGTACAGCTTGGGCCATAGCTTCAGAGGATGCAAGCCCCAAGCCTTGGCAGCTTCCACATGGTGTTGAGCCTGCCAGTGCACAGAAGTCAAGAATCGAGGTTTGGGAACCTCCACCTAGATTTCAGAGGATGTATGGAAATGCCTGAATGTCCAGGCAGAAGTCTGCTGCAGGGGCGGGGCTCTCATGGAGAACCTCTGCTAGGGCAGTATGGAAAGGAAATGTGGGATTGGAGCCCCACATGGAGTCCCTACTGGGGCACCACCTAGTGGATCTGTGAGAAGAGGGTCACCATCAACCAGACCCCAGAATGGTAGATCCACCGACAGCTTGTATCGTATGCCTGGAAAAGCCACACTCAACACCAACCCATGAAAGCAGCCAGGAGGGAGGTTGTACCCTGTAAAGCCACAGGGGCAGAGCTGCCCAAGATCATGGGAAGATGTGAGACATGGAGTCAAAGGAGATCATTTTGGAGCTTTAAGATTTGACTGCCTTAATGGATTTTGGACTTGCGTGGGACCTGTCTGTAGCCCCTTTGTTTTGGCCAATTTCTCCCATTTGGAATGGCTGTATTTACCCAATGCCTGTACCCCCATGCTTTCTAGGAAGTAACTAACTTGCTTTTGATTTTACAGACTCACAGGTGGAAGGGACTTACCTTGTCTCAGATGAGAGGTTGAACTGTGGGCTTCTCAGTTAATGCTGAAATGACTTAAGACTTTGGGAGACTGTTAGGAAGGCATGATTGGTTTTGAAATGTGAGGACATGAGATTTGGGAGGGGCCGGGGCAGAATGATATGCTTTGGCTGTGTCCCCACCCAAATCTCATCTTGAATTTTAACTCCCATAATTCCCATGTGTCATGGGAAGAACCTGGTGGGAAGTGATTGAATTACGGGGGTAGGTCTTTCCTGCACTGTTCTCATGATAGTGAATGAGCTCTAAAAATCTGATGGTTTTAAAAGCGGGAGTTTCCCTGAACAAGCTCTCTCTTTTTGCCTGCCACCATCCACATAAGATGTGACTTTCTCCTCCTTGCCTTCTGGCATTATTGTGAGGCCTCCTCAGCCATGTGGAACTGTAAGTCCATTAAACCTCTTTTTCTCCCCAGTCTCAGGTATGTCTTTATCAGCAGCATGAAAATGGACTAATACATTAATAATGGGGCAAAATGAGTGTTGGGTATGTGGGAACTGTCTGTACTATTTTCTTAATTTTTGGGGGGGTTATTTTTGAGACAGTGTTTCACTCTGTCACCCAGGCTAAAGTATAGCAGTGCTATCACAGCTCATCATAGCCTCAACCTCTCAGACTTAAGTCATTCTCCCCACTCAGCCTCCTGAGTAGCTAGCTTAATTTTTTTCTATAAATGTGACTGTTTCAAAAAAATCAAGTCTACTTTTAAAAGTTGTGGGGATTAATTGGATGAGCACTGGAATCAGCTTGAAGGGACTCCTGGTTACCAAAATTTGGGATAATTTGAATGGCAATAATGAGAGTAATTCATTATGATCCATAAAATAGAATGACTACCCATGATTACAGACTGATATAAATAACAGTTGAATAAATAAACACATCAAGAAGGGACAGTTCTTCCTTACAGTAAAATTTGTACTTAGAAGGAGTGATAGAAAATCACCATTGAGCAATCAACATAGAAATAATTGTTATAGGCAAGGATAGTTTAGAGATGCTGAGACTAGTGGATGAGAGCATAAGGAGAAACAGGGCATTCTGCATAGTCTCAGTTTATCTCCCCACAATATAATAGTATAGAAACCTGGTACACAGCACCTTAATCAAATGATCAAAGTTGACCTCACCAATACTGAGATGTACTGTTATCATCAGCTCCCTGGTTTGTTGCTCTGAGAAGGGAACAATAATAAGTTAGTGGTATTTATGCCAATAATTAATAACTGTAATGTAAATATGGGAAAATATCAGACATTTGGGACATGGACATTCTAAAAGATAACTTTTCAATACTCTTCACAAGTTTCATAAAAGGTTATGAAAGGCAAAGTGTGACCAAGTGTATTAGTCCATTTTCATATTGCTATAAATAATTGCCCAAAACGTAAGTGACAGACTGGATAAAGAAAATGTGGTACATATACACCACAGAATATACTATATGGCCATAAAATGGGATGAGATCATGTCCTTTGCAGGGACATGGATGAAGTTGGAGGCCATTATCCTCAGCAAACTAATAGGAACAGAAAACCAAATACCACATGTTCTCACTTATAAGTGGGAGCTGAAGAATGAGAACACATGGGCACAGGGAAGGGAACAACACACACTGGGTTGTCAGGGATGCTGGGGGAGGGAGAGCATCAGGATAAATAGCTAATGCGTGTGGGGCTTAATACCTAGGTGATGGGTTGATAGGTGCAGCAAACCACCATGGCACATGTTTGCCTGTATAACAAACCTGCATGTTCTGCACATGTATCCTGGAACTTGAAATAAAATTAAATCAAAATTTAAAAAAAAAAATTGCCTGAGACTGGTGAGACTGAGTAATTTATAAAGGAAGCGGTTTAATTGACTCAGTTCAGCATGCCTGGGGAGGCCTCAGAAAACTTACAATCATGGCAGAAGGTGAGGAGGAAGCAAGGCACCTTCTTCACAAGGTGGCAGAAAGGAGAACTGCTGAGCAAAGGGAAAAGAGCCCCTTATAAAACCAACAGATCTCCTGAGAATTCACTCACTATTGTGAGAACAGCATGCAGGAGGCCGCCCCCATGATTCAATTACCTCCACATGGTCTCTCCCTTGACACGTTGGGATTATGGGGATTACAATTTAAGATGAGATTTGGATGGGGACACAAAGCTTAATCATATCACCAAGGAATTGTTCCAGGTTGGAGGAGACTAAAGAGACATGACAACTACATGCAATTTACTATCCTGGATTTTTCATTAGGTTAAATGTGAATAAATTGTATAGATTAACAGTATTACAGACTGAATGTATATGTCCCCCAAAATTCATATATTAAAGCTCTGACCCCCAGTGTGGCTGTATGTGGAGTAAGGAAGTCATTAAGGTTAAATGAGGTCATAAGAGTTAGGTCCTGGTCAATAGGATTGGTGTCCTTAAAAGAGGAGATGCCAGAGAGCTTGTTCTGTATGCACAGGTACTGCAGCGAGGCCACATGAGCACACAGAAAGAAGGTGGCCATCTAAAGCCCAATGGGATCCCTCATCAGACACTGTGCTGGCACCTTGATCCTGAGCTTCCTAGGCTTCCAGACTGGATAAAATAAATGCCTGCAGTTTAAGTCACCCAGCCTGCAGTATTTTGTGATAGCAGTTTGAGCAGACCAATACAAATAGTTATTAAAAGTATGATACCAGTGTAGTGTATCAATTATTACCAAGCCCTAATGTTTAGGCCTGGGTACTATTTTAGTGACTTTTTGTACTGTTTAGAGTATATTTTTAATACTTTATCAGATACCGTTTATATGTGGAACAATTATTCCCTTCCGTGAATCTCTCCCTGATGCTCCCACTCCAGATGATGAGGCAAGGAACTGAAAACCAGGAGATTAATTACAAGCCTTCATAGAGAAAAAATAGATCCTCACTCTCTCCTCTGCCCAGAAATCAGAACGCTATCAGTGTGGCTGCTATCTAGGTAAGAAATGGAAGTAAACTCTCTGAAGAAATAAAAATTCCCCCGAAAAAAAACCCTCAATGTAAAGAGCACTCCTCCCAACTCCTCCACCCACATTCCAAATGACGTTACATGGATGATGATCCCTGCTCTGGTCATGGAGTTGTAAGGATTTGAGCAATAATCTTCAGGTCCTTGGCTCTCAACCTGTGTGCAAAACTATATCAAAAGAATGATACTGAGAATAGCAATATAAAGTAGACAGGGTGGCTTAGAGTCTTTGATCAGTTGAGGCACCACATCTTACCAAAATGAATGTTTTATTCCTTTTTCCCTTGCCTTTGTTTTTTTGTTATAGCTCATATCATGGTTTATATTCAAAACTTCATAAATTGATTCGAGTTCTGGGCTGTTTTTTATTAAGTGTGATTGAAAAATGTCATATTCATTTTGACTCAGTTATTCGCAGTTATGGTAAGCTGTTAAAACCATGAAGGATTTTTAAATCTTTTAAATGTTTCTGTGTCTCTCTGTCTCATTTTCTTAATCTATAATATGGTGATAATAATAGTCTTGTAGGGTTGTGGCAATTAATTTACATGATCCATGGCAAATGCATAGCACTGCACCAACAAATAAGCATTCAATGAAGGTCAGGCATTACTGTTATTGTTTGTTATTACTATTTCCTTTATTTTTTAATTATTCAATCAATCATGTAATTATTTCCTAAACTAATGTTGACAACACACAGTAAGGGGTACCAATCTCTGAGCAGTTGGAAATCTGCATATAACATTTGACTCCTCAAGAACTTAATTACTAATAGCTACTGTCAACTGAAAGCCATACTGATAATGTAAATAACCGATTAGCACAAATTTTATAAATGTATTATATATGTAGTCTTATAATAAAGCAAGCTAGAGAAAAAATATTGTTAAGAAAATCATAAGGAAGAGAAAATATATTTACTATTCATTAAGTGGAAGTGTAGAAGTGAATCATGAAGGTCTTCATCTTTATAATCTTCCTTTTAAGTAGGCTGAGGGAGAAGGAAGTGGAGGAGGAGAAGTTGGTCTTGTTCTCTTAGGGTGACAGTGGCAAAAAAGTCCACATATAAGTGGATCCATGCAGTTCAAACTTATGTTGTTTAAGGGTAAACATGGTTACATTATGTCTGTATTATGTTTGTCAACTTAAATTTTGGAAATACACACTATAACATAAAGTGACAAATTACGAAGACTACTCTCAATTTTTCATCTTTAAAAATGTTTATTTTTGAGGAATAACATGTTAGTTTTTTTGCTTTGAAATGTACCTTGTAAAATGAGGGTATTCCTTACTAATATTAAGAATAGAATAGAAGTCAATAATGGTGTTGTGAAATAAATCTACTCTAGGGTGTTAGAGTTCATTGTTAGCTTACATAAAATAAAAATGTCAGCAAACTTAAGTTCAATCAATTTATGGACTTCCTTGTTTTATTGTATTATCTTTCTCATATCAAAGTCAAACCTTTGTTTATTATAAACCTTTATGTTTTATTGTTTCTGACAAATTAAATAGATTATTCTGACAGACTTAAATGTTACCACTTCATATTTCTGCTATTATCTAAACACAGCTGTTTTCTTTAAAGATATCTCCCAATAATCCCTGCTAACAACATGTACAAGTGCAATTTGTACTGCAATCTTTTCAAAGTTCTCTTAGTAAATGAATAGTACCTTAGTTACAAAAAGGTGAATAAAACATAGCAGTGCATAATATTTTAAGTTTGTAGGAATTATTTAATATTTGAAGAAATTTTGAACTTGTCATTATGTGAACATAAAGAGTCATCTGAAGGCATAAAAAAAGACTGGAATATTTCTTTTTATTTTACCCATTGGCCATTGCTAAACATCTTTGTTTTAACCAGGCTGTGAATTTTGTTCTGCTCTGTTTACATCCTGGAAGGTTCATCCCTCTGGTGAATCGCATTGTGATACTGGCACAGAATGACAAGGGTATTTGTGTGCACGTGTGTGTGTGTGTGTGTGTGTGTGTGTGTGTATTTCCATAATATCAAAATGCCAGCATTAATAACAGTATTTGATTTAAAAGTACCCACAATACACGCACAAAAAAGCTAAAACTAAATATGTGATCTTAAGACAAATGTGTTATAAATCAAAAAATATATAAGTAAATATAATTATCTATATGTATAATATAAACATAATATAAATCAAATACAGAAAAGTATAAATATATTATAAATTATTAATTATAATACACATTAGCAAATATATATAATTCAAATATATTGCCATTCTATTATAAATTAGTAGCAGATACATACCTAAAATAAGCAGTATAACGTGTGAAAGTAATTTAAATATAAAATTGAAAGTAAAATATTATTTTTAATCAAGTGGATTTTAAAAAACAGTGCATCAAGATTTCCCTGGTTGAGTTGAAGCATCTTTTTGAGCATTTTTTCCTCAGCTGATGAGAAATAGAAATCTCTTTATGGCTCCATAGCATAATGTTGCTAAATTTAGTTTGAGTACACTGCAGGCCAAAACCCTTGAGCTCAGCACTCTTACATTTCTGCCTCTTAAGGAGCTCATCACATAGGCATGCACCATCATAGCCAGGCATTCATGTTACATGTGTAACAGGGGGGAAATTTCATTTACAATCTCCACGGAATTCTATGAGAGAATTCTGGATAGCATCAGACCCTTGTTTACTGAGCACTATCTCAGGCTTTGGTAAGTAAGTTTGGAGGTGGAAGCTGGGAAAAACTGAATTACTTAGCATAGCAATTGGGGTGAGGAAGATTCAGAGACAAGGAAATAGAAAGCCATGAGGCTAACCTAACCCCTGTGGACAGAGAGCAGAAAAGAGCAATGCCCGTTAGTGATGAAAGTGTGAAAGAAAGGGAAGTTAAGAGAGCATAGGTGTCTGCTTTATGTTTTAAATTTGTGTGCTTTGGTGTGTGCTGAGGGCAAACAAGGGTAACTAATGCCAAGAAACATGACACATGAGTATCTGGTCAAGTCACAGGTTTAGAACATTAATATTGAATTGTTATCTTGTTGCCATTCTATGTTCTCATCAGTGAGTGTCTAGCTTGTGCCTTTCTCTATTGGTTATGACATCTTGGAAATTCCTTTTAAATTAAAATTATTTAGAGTTTTTAGTCAATTCTGGAAGCACTATTCTCTCTTTTTCTAAACGTTGAAACTTTAAAAGTAAAAATCTCCTTAGTTCTTGGAGTCTGACTTGACTTAGGATTTGAGTGCTGACCTCAAATCCTGAGCCAAAATATTTAAAATTTCAAAACTAAAATCAGCATCTTAAATCCCAGAAGTCATATAGTACAAATGAACACTCCCTTAGGTATATAACATGACCAAAATCAAATAAAACAAAATACACCATGGATTACTACACAGCCATAAAAAAGAATGCAAGAATGTCTTTGCAGGAACATGGGTATAGCTGGAAGCCATTATGCTAAGCAAATGAATGCAGAAACAGAAAACAAAATACTACACATTCTCACTTACAAGTGGGAGGTAAACGCTGGGTACTTTTGGACATAAAGATGGGAACAATGGACACTGGGGACTACTCAGAGGGAGGAGGGAGGAGACAAGTGTTGAAAAACTAACTATTGGGTGCTGTGATCAGTACCTGGGTGATAGGATCAATCATACCCCAAACCTCAGTATCACACAACACACCCAGTAACAAACCTGAACTTGTATGCCTTGAATCTAAAATAAAAGTTGAAAATATTTTTAAAAAGATCAAACATCAGTCATGGATTCTCTCCAAAGGACTAGCTTCTAATGCTGATGTCAACTCACTTCCACCTTTGTAACAAAGATAAAAAAAAATGTTACAAGTACAAAACCAGAATTCTTATTTTTTTCAGTTTTGGTAATTTCTTTAAACCTATCTTGATGCTCAGCAATTCTTTCTTTCGCTGAATTGAGTCTATAGATGAGTCTTCAAAGGCATTCTTCATTTCTATTACAATGTTATTCATTTCTAGAACTTCCACTTAATTCTTCCTTACGGTTTCCCTTTCTCTGCTGAGATTACACATTTAATCTTGAATGTTGTCAACCTTTTCTATTAAACTTTTAACCTACTCAATATAGTTATTTTAACTTCCCTGGAATATAGTCCCAACATCTGTGTCATGGTAACCTTGTCTCTTGGAGTATGTTGCTTTATCCTGTCTTATGTGCTTCATAATTTTTAGTTGTTTTTGAAAGCTGGACTTCTTATATAGTACAGTAAAGACTGAGGTAAGTAGCATTATACACCTGGAAATGGACATTCCTTCCTTTTAGTGGGGCCTTGAGTGAGGGAATTACTCTAAGTAAGAGTTGGTCTGGGTTTGAGATTTTTTGTTATTATGTTACCCTTAATGTATTATAGCCTTCAAATTCCTCTAAATAAATAGTATCTGTTTAGAGAAGGGGTTAGTTTTCCAGATATTTTTGTTTGTTTGGTTTTCCTCAGTATTTATTCTGCTGAGAGCTTTGCATTGCATCTCAGAGATATTCTCTCTTTAGCAAGGTCCTTTCTATTCTAAGCCTGTTAGTCTAGTGGTAATGGTGGTGGTGGTAGGTGTTTTACATTGTTCAAATAAAGCCTCAGTCTTAGGAAGACACCATATCTCTGCTGACCTTTCCCCAGGCATAGAGTTATTCTCCTCTTCTTTTACCTCTCTTGCGATGGATTTTCATCAGTGCCCTAATGACAGCAGTGTTTGCTGTCTTTTTCCCTACAGATGAAGGCTTTTGTTTGGTAGGAGAGATGGGGATGAGTATCTCAGCAGTGTTCTCCACTCCTGTCCCTACTGGGAGCTCCTGGTGCCCTCCCTCTGTTCTGCACTATGAGACAGACATTCTCAGAATTTTCTCAGTCTTTCTGTGACCACCAGGTAGTTTGTGGACAAAATGCTTTGAAGAGAATGTGCCACTCTCAGAAGCTTCACCCCTGTCACTAGCACATACACCAATATACCAATCACTCAAGCTAAACCACTCCTGCCAGTGGGTGTCTGACTATTTCTTGCACAAGAAATCCAGGGCTCCAGTCTTTTCTCTCCCTGCCTGTCTCTCCTTAGATTTGGGGCCAGCTGGTTGCTATGCAACCTCAGCCCTCAAGTGGATCAAAAAAAAGATTATAAATCTGATGCGTGTTTTGCTTATTTTTACTGTAAGATTGGAGACCTCACTTTTTGCAGCTCCCTACATCTCTGAATGGAAACCAGAAGGAAGTCTTAGTCCTTCGAATTTTTAATTTTTTTGGTTACTCTCTTTGAAAACTGCTTCTTCTGACTTGCTGTAAATATGTAATCGGACCAATGACATAACAATTTCAATTGGGATGCATGGAAAGATACATATAAAGATAATTTTGAAATAACCAATCTTTACTGAGTAAAATATTATCTTTCCTTTTACTTTACATTCTAAAATTACTGTTTCAGAGATATTCACACACATCACAGCCAAATACATGCACAGAAACAGTAAGAAAGACTAATGACAACAGTGTTGTCATTTGCCCAAGGAAAATGTGGAATAAATATTATCTCAACCTACTACTAATTTAATAAAGATTTTATCCCCAGAGAAGCAGAAGTAACTTTAAGGTTTCCTAATTTGTTTTTATATTGCTGTTAAGAGAAGCAATAATAGTCCTTATCACACATGCTTCTGGAGAAATTAAAAAAGGTACCTTGCCCCAAGCCAAAGTTAATTGGTCCGTGAATCACTGGAAACTCTAACTCCCAATCCAGTGAATCACTCCCTTCAGCTCCCTCTCTCCAAATAAAACCTATTTAAGTTTCCTAAATGCTTTAATTAAGCATCAGATATTAATATGAATGTTCCACTTTTTAATATTTTCTTTTTGTTTTAGTCTACATCTAAAATCTTGTGCTAAAATTTTTCACAGAAGATGTGTCTTATATATGAACTAGACATATGCACTAGAAACCAGCTTCCTCAAATCTTGTAGGTTCTGTGCTGCTTTGTAACCCCGTGCCAGTAATGCTCACTGATTTCTATAATTTTCTAGAAATTTAAATAAAATAAAAGACCTACAGACTAAATTCTGCCTCGAGAACTTTTATGGTAATTATAATAGAAAATAAAGCAACACTTACGAACCTCATCTGTGGAGATGCTGCATTGACAGCGCTGGAAGCTTGTTTATCCTAACTGGTGAGTAGATCTCACCTTGGTTGTGCAGCAAGCTTCCTATAGAGCAGTACTTCTCAGACTTTCCTGTGCACATCAACTCCTGAGTTCTTGTGAAAGTGCTAATTACGATTCAGTAGGTATGGGAAAGCCAAGATTCTGCATATCTAAAAAGCTCCCAGGAGATGCTGGTCACCAGACAATATTTTGAGAGCATTTTTAAAAACAATAAACCTCACTTTTAGAGGTTCTCATGCTGAAGATCTCTGAGGGCAGCCTTATAATTGTATTTTTTAGGAGCTGCAAATGTTGATTTTATTGCCCAGCTAGGGAAAAGGATCACTTCTGTGGGTGTATCTCACCTTTGTGAAAATGTTTGCAAAGGGTCTTGTACAGCTCAATTTTGATATCTAATTTGCAGAATATATACAGTATTTTATTTACTAAATTTCATGTTAAAGTATTGGATAATACAAAAGATCCTTTTTGAAATTTTATGGAATATGACAAAGTAATGTATTATTTTAAATTCAATTTTCACATAGGCTTTTTAGGCAGGGCATACTTTTTTAGAATTTCTTTTACTGAGATGAAAATTATTTTGAATGTTCTCCTTTGCATAACTCATATTTTCAAAGATTAAATCGTTGTAAGGAGAAAAAGTTATTCTGAGGCAAGATAGTGTGATTCTAGCAGTTTAAATTTCTTTAAGGATGACTGAATTAAATTCTAAACCATAATTACAAAATCTCTGACTTCACAAAATTTCTGATAACAGGATTTGAGGCTATCTCATTATAGGATCCCATCAAAGAAAGATTCTTTCGCTATTAAGAGTTTTGCTCTATCTTTACCCACTAAACCAGAGGGTCTTAATGTTTTTCTCAGCTTAACCAAATTTTAGACAGGCTTCCTTCTGCATCTCAGCCCCTGGCTTCCCTTTTGTTAGAGTATTTACTTTTGAAAACTTGTAATTGTAAATTCTTCCTCGCCATTTTGAGATACAAATTTCTTGAAAGCCTTTTCCAGTTTTTACAACCAAGACTGTCTCTCAAGAACCTGGGAGCCAAAACTCTGAAACGCCCTAATTTAGAAAGACGGTACCTCTATCTCCCAGTATCTGAGAGGGGAGGATCCTATCTCCTGTTACAAAAATACTAGAAAGTTTACTTTCCCTTTGGGTGAGGCCAATGAGTAAATAAAGATGGCCTTTGTTTCAGTAGAATTAAGTTGAGCTTTGACCTCTCTCCCCTGTTGCAATATGGAAGTCCTCACTTATCCATAGGGGAAACGTTCCAAGACCCCCAAAGAAAGCTTGAAATCACAGAGAGTACCAAACCCAATTTCCATCAATCCAAACACACTTCTGTTCATGTCTTGTACCCACAAATTTAATGCCTTTTTCATCTTAACTAAGCACTTGACATGCACTGTGACCATAACTTTTGCAGTGTGAGGTGTGACAGCAAAACTAGCCTAAGTTTCTTATTTTTTTCTTCTTCACTGTTTCACAAATAGAAGACTCATTCTTACCATAGATTTTTAGAACCTTAGCATACATTTTTTTCCTTTATTAAGTCGACAACTTTCACCTTTTTCCATAAAGGAAGAATGTTACAGCTTCTCTTTGGCATATCCAAATTGTCAGCATCACTACTTTTATGCCTTGGGGCCATTATTGAGTAAAATAAGTGTTACCTGAACACAGCATTGTGATACCACAACAGTGGATCTGATAACCAAGATGGCTACAAAGTGACTAACGGGTGTGGATACACTGGACAAAGGGAGGATTCACATCTCAGGTGGAGCAAAGTTGGATAGCATCAGATTGCATCACACTACTCAGAATGGCCCACAGTTAAAAATTTACAAAATTTTTATTTCATATTTTCAGGCTGCAGTTGACTCCAGGCAACTGAAACCACAAAACTCAAAACTGCGAATAAGGAGGAACTACTATAGTCTTGAATAAAGCCTTCCTTGAGTGTTTAACTTTAACCAGTTTAATTTTTGCTTTGACATCATCTTAATATTAAACTTTTACAGTGAATTTAGGAAATAATCTGTTTCTTAAACTTTCGTAACAGAGTCTCTCATCTCTTTCCCACCACTCTCTAATACCAGCCCATTAAGATTTTTCTTGTTTAATTGAACCATTAGTAGCTTTCACCAAAATGTGGGTTCAAGTACATATGTTTCAAAACTGATTGAACATACACTTCCTTAGCTGAGTGAATCTACAACATAGCACTTATTTAAAGGGGCGCTGGGTTTAGGCAGGGCAGTGGTTATATTGTCAGACCTTGAAGTAAGCTATTCAAGCATGAGTTTACTTCTGGAATGTGGTTGATCAGAATAATTTGTGTGAGATTTTCAGATAGTTTCGAATATATTATATTCATAAAGGTCCTCAATTGGACATTTATCTCTCCATGGACAAGGAGAGAAAGACAAACAATAATTGGCTGGCAGTAATAGACTAACCACACTTATTTTTCTTAGCCTATGCTTTTTAAAATTCTATGCTTTTTCTGTCTATTAGACAAAAAGCCCTTTAGGAAAAAGACCAGGTTTTGTTCGCCATTTTATAAACAATGCCTAGTACAATGTTAAATGTACACACACAAAAAAGAAGTTATAGTGGCAAGATGCAAAATCAAAGTTAAAAGTAGTCAGATAAGATTTTTAAAAAATCAAATGTAAATATCAGTGCAAATTTTTTAGTGTCTCAAATAGATCCAACAATGGGAATACCATAAATTTTGTAAGAGAGACTCATGGAAGATCAGTTCTCCAGATATAGCTGGAAGGTTCCCTGTTTTATGTACTAGAAACCAACTTCCTCAAATCTTGTATGTTCTATGCTGCTTTTTAACCCTGTTCCAGAATGCTCACTCATTTATATAATTTTCTAGAAATTTAAATAAAATAAAAAACCTGTAGACTAAGTTCTGCCTCCAGAACTTATATGGTTACTGAATAATTTCTGTCGATTTGTTTTACTTTGTTGAATCTATCAGTTAGGACTTTCTAGCTGTCTTACAGAATTTTCTGTCTCATAGAGTGTTCTCTCTCAAATTCCCTTATGAGAATGTTAAGTTAGTGTAACAATAACATGACATTTATTGAAGGTGACTATGTTTTAGGCACTATTTTAGGCATTTCACATACATCAACTTATTCAATCTCTGCAACAATCCCATGAGGTAAGTACTATGTTTAACATTTTACACATGAGAACACTGGGTTCAAAAATATCACATACCTTTTCAAAGCTATGCAACTTCCAAATTACAGAAACATAATTCAAAATTCATGCCCAAGCTTATTTGATTCTAAAATTGATTATTTTAATCCTTTACCATATTGTGACTTATGATATAATTTTTCATTATCTTGTGGAAAAATGCTTAATTGATATATGTAACCACAGTCAAACTCAAATTTTGATAAAATATAGATTTATTGAGTATAAAACAGTTATAGCAATGTGTATTCTTCATTCCTCTAAATGTCGTTTTTCCTAGATATTTAAAAATATTATTTCCTCAAGATGATCCTCAAAAATTTCAATAATGTAGCTCTTGCTGTGAAGTATTCACATCTCATGCAACTCTATGATTACTTACCATAAAAGCCACTCATATACTTATCCTTTTTTATCCAACTGCTGTTTAGAAAATATTTAACAAGCAACTGCATTTAAATTCTTTGACATAGCTGAGAATTAATTCTATTAAGTATTCAGAGCTTTCAAATACAGGTAAAGAATTCTGAACAGCAATTTACCTATACTTTTCTTAGAATTCATTAAATATCAGAAGAGCAGCTTCATTAATTTGTTAATTTTGCTTTTGTCTGCATTGTTACACATTTAAAGATGTCTGTTACTTCTCAAACACACATACATTCTGTCCGTGACTTGGGGATGCCAGGAAGTTGTATTATACCGAACATGTTTATATGTTACATAGGAAATATATAGTTATCATAAATTAAATATTTGTTTGAGAACTTTATTAACACTGACCTTTATGTCTAGGACTGTTTCACTAGTCTCATCTGCTTGCTCACCCTGTAGGATCAATCCCTTAGCCATCTTTAATACTCCTACCATGCCCATCTCCCATGGTGCTTCCTCATCAACTACCACAGCTGGGAAAACTTATCCCTAGCTGCACAGTGGACTTATCTGGAGAACTTTAAAATGTACTGATGCCTGGGCTTTGCTCCTAGAGGCTCTGCCCTGTTGGTGGACTCAGGCATTTTAATAACTTCTCAGATACATGTGATATGTGACCAGGATTGAGAACCTCTGGACTTCAATCAGAGCAGGTATTTTATTTGATTTACTTGTAGTGTTTACCCAAACACTTCTTTCAAATGCAAACTTCTACTTCTTTCAGAAACATGTTTAAAATCTATTGCAGAGTTGTTGTGCCTTTCATATGACACCATGGACATTAAACTATAGTACTAACACTCTTTGAGAAGTATGGTACTTAATGCTACCTATTTCTTTTCCTTACTGACCTCTTGGAGATCAGAGTTTATGACTTAATCTCTCTAGTCCTTACCTTTGTCATTTATAAAATGAGAATTGCAAAAAGGCTCATTGTGTTCATTAAAGGAAACCATGCATATGAAGTGTCAAAAACATAATGAATGATCAATAAATATGTGTTTAAGGAACACATTAAGTAGTAGAAAATAAGTATTTATTCTAGATGTAAATAAGCATATTACTTGCTCCAGAAATAATGTATGCTTATCATAAACAATAAAATAACTTCTTTTATTTCTATAGTTTAGGACACTAAACTGGAATAGCTTCTTCTGTGCATGTCAGTTCCACCGCCCCACTGACCAACATGCTGGTCAGTTCCACCGCCCCACTGAGTAGATGCCTTCCTCTTTCTTCCCAGGCAACAACGCTTCCCTCCAGGCAACTCACCTGCAAGAAATGTGCTCCTTACTCTGCTTAGGTCTGACACCATGAGCTGGTACACTCTCAGGCAGCTGCTCAAGTCTCTGCACCTGTTACCTTGTCCCACACTTGAAGACACCCTGGTCATCCCACTTGAGCACCCAGATCTTTCCCTGGACTGCTTACTGCTGGGTGTTTCCACCACTCTGTTTGCGCTCAGACTCTCTGGAATAGACCATTCCTCTGTCAGGCCCCCTCACGCCCTGGTTGGGCTCCAAAATGATGCAGCAGGCCGCACTCCCTTGAGGGTACTCCCCCAACCCCACACAGCTACCTTTCAATGGGATGCCAACGTGGAGATACCATCACTTCTCAGAAATAGCTCCTCTCCCCAGTCAGCCTCCCTCACTCTTCTCAGCATGGACTCCTTATTTGGCTTGGCACCTCCTAATAGTCTTTGGACTGTGTCTTAGTCCTTAGGGGCTGCTATAATAGGATAACATAAACTGGGTGGCCTAGAAACTACAGAAAGTTTTTTTCCCCCACAGTTCTGGAAGGTGGAAGTCTGAGATCGAGGTGCAGGCAGATTCAGTGTCTGGTAACGGCCTTCTTCCTGGTACATAGACTGCTATCTCCTAATTATGTCCTCACATGGTAGAAGGAACAAGAGAGTTCTCTGGGATCACCTTTATAAAGAATTAATTTCATTAGTGGACTCTTCATTACCTAATCATCTCCCAGAGGACCCACATCCAAATATCATCACCTTAAGGATTAGCTTTCAACAGGCATATGAATTTTGAGGCACATTAATATTCAGTCTATGGCTGACTGAAATGTTCAGAAAGGAACAGGGAAGAGAAAGAGCTTCATTGCTTTTTTAAAATACTATCTACTAGTATATTTCTATTAACAAAGTGACCTTCTATTTGTATATATTTACTAGGAAAATTATGTGTACTGAAAAATATTGTTTATTCTTTAAAAATTTATGAAAAGCCAAGACCAAGTATATTTCCTTTTTCTGCCTGGGGCAGGGAGATAAGATGTGAACCTGAAACACCTTGTAAAGGCAATAATGTTAACAAATAATAAATGTTGAGAATAATAGAATTAGCAAAATCACCAGTTTGCAAACATCAATATAGCAATTGGCTTCTTTTCTCTTTTCTTATTTTTCTGTGAAATTTCAACATTTATTTTAGGTTCTGGGGTACATGCACAGCTTGTTACATGGGTATATTGCATGACACTGAGGTTTGGGGTACAAATAATCCCATCACCCAGGTAGTGAGCATAGTATTCAATGGTTACTTGTTCCCATCCTTTCCTCCTTACTCTAGTAGTCCCCAGTGTCTGTTGCTTCCATCTTCATGTCCATGTGTACTCAACATTTTGGCTCCAAATTATAAGTGAGAACATGATGTATATGACTTTTTGTTCCTTTGTTTTCTGACATAGGATAAGGCCTCCAGCTACACTCATGTTCCTGCAAGGGCATGACTGCATTCTTTTTTATGGCTATTTAGTATTCCATGGTGTATATGTACCATATTTTCTTTATTTCATTTTGGTCATGGTATATACCTAAGGGAGTGTTCATCTGTACCACGTGACTTCTCCTGGGATTTAAGATGCTGATTTTAATTTTGAAAATGAAAATTAAATATCTGGCTCAGGTCAGCCCCTAAATCCTAAGTCAAGTCAGACATCAAAAACTAAGGAGATTTTTACCTTTAAAATTTTAGAAAAATTTGAGAGAGAATAGTGCTTCCAGAATTGACTGAAGTTTCTAAATAATTTTATTTTAAAAGGAGCTTTCCATAATGCCATAATCAATAGAGGAAAGTTTATTCACTTAGGATAATGGCCTCCAGCTGCACATATATTTCTGCAAAGTACATGATTTCATTCTTTTTTATGGCTTCATAGCATTCCATGGTGTATATGTACCACATTTTCTTTAGACAATTCACCGTTGATGGACACCTAGGCTGATTCCATGTCTTTGCTATTGTGAATACTACTGTGATGAACATGAGTGCATATGTCTTTTTGGTATAATGCTGCTGGATTGAATGGTAGTTCTACTTTAAGTTATTTGAGAAATCTCCAAACTGTTTTCCATAGTGGTTGAACTCATTTACATTCCCACTAACAGCGTATAAACATTCCCTTTTCCCACACCCTCACCAACGTCTGTTGTTTTTTAACTTTTTAATAATAGTCATTCCAACTGATGTGAGATAGTATCTCATTGTGGTTTTAATTTCTCTGATGATTAATGATGATGAGCATTTTTTCATGTTTGTTGGTTGCTTGTATATCTTCTTTTGAGAAATGTCTATGTCTTTTCACCATTTTTTTTAATTGAGTTATTTGTTTTTTGCTTGTTCAATTGTTTAAGTTCCTTATAGATTCTGGATATTAGACCTTTGTCAGATGTATAGTTTGCGAATATTTTCTCCCATTCTCTAGGTTGTATGTTTATTCTTGGTAGTTTATTTTGCTGTGCAGAAGCTCTTTAGGTTAATTAGATCCCACTTGTCAATTTTTGTTGTTGCAATTGGTTTTAAGGACTTAGTCATAACTTTTTTCCCAAGGCCCATGTATAGAATGGTGCTTTCTAGGTTTTCTTCTAGGATGTTTACAGTTTAAGGTCTTATATTTAAATCTTGAATCCATATTGAGTTAATTTTGGTATATGGTTAAAGGTAGGGCTTCAGTTTTATTCTTCTGTATATGGCTAGCCAGCTATCCCCGCACCATTTGTGAATAGGGAGCTTTTACCACATTGCTTATTTTTGTTGACTTTGTCAAAGATCAGGTGGCTGTAGGTGTGCACCCTTGATGGTTGACTTTCAGGGACATGTTTACCAAATGGGTAGTCACTGATTGATTAAGAAGATTTAAAAACAGTTCTAAAGTTTACTGATTATCACAACTATAGAACAATATGGGAATTATATAAAAATTTGTAATTCTGTATATGATTCTAATTGCTGACTTGGTCCAAGATGAATTAAAAGCCATAAACACATGAAACAGTTAAACAGAATTATTTTATTTCAAGCCTGGCATAGCTAGTTTTCATGATGTATTTCTAATACATTTCTAACTGCTGAAAATTTCAAAGATTTTGAGACATTAAGATAAACCAAAGTGGACTTCTATTTTAATACCAGGTTTTTACATTACGTAATCCTGTGACAATATGCTGGAATTGTTAAGCCTTGGTCTCTGAAGATGAAAGCCTTCAATATTTTAATCAAAAATAAATTTTTAAGACAAGGTCTTAACTCTGTTGCCCAGGCTAGAGTACAGTGGCACAGTCATAACTCACTGCAGCCTTGACCTCCTTGGCTAAACCAAAACTCCAAGCTCAGCCTCCCGAGTTGTTAGGACTGCAAGCACACACCACCATGCCCAGACAATTTTGTTTTTTTTCTTTAGAAATGACATCTCGCTATGTTGCCCAGGCTGGTCTTGAACTCCTGAGCTGAACCAATCCTCCTGCCTCAGCCTCTCAAAATGCTGAGCTTATAGGCATAAGCCACAATGCCCAGCCTTAATCAGATTTTTTTCTTTTGGGATTCTCCTCCCCTCTGCTGCATTTCAGAGCTTGAGCAAAAACATTAATTTCTGTAGTATGATTCCAGAGTTACAGAATAATTTCTATTGTAGACACATTAAAATTAAATTGAATATGAGAAGACACAGCAAATGATATTTGATGCATCACTGTGATGCACCTCAGTGTGTGGGTTTTTAATTTTGAAAATATTTTAAGACTGAGTTTTAGAAGAATAAAAATCATTTATTGCAGAAAAGAGCTTATCTCCAGATAGTGTCTATTTATGTGATTATGATTACTTTTGTCAGAAACTGTGTAATTGACAATAATTTTCTTGCTAATCTAATTAAGCTATGAACAAATGGTGGAAGAAATTGTGAATAATTCTGGGTAGAGCCTTGGGCCCTTCTTGATAGATATTACTGATGGTACTAAGTTCATTGTTCTGAGTCATTATTTTATGCATTGGATGGTGAAGAGAGATTTGAAATATCATTTTTGCAGTAGTTCCATGTTTAAACTCCCAAACATCCTACTGGTGATTTAAAATAAGAAAGTTTTTAACATATGATAATATGAAAAAAAAAGAAAAACAGGAGGATTTAGGTAGCTGGCAAACTAGCAGTGAATCAAGATCTGTGTCCTCACTGCATATGTCCCCCTGCCTCTGACCCTCAGGACCCCAGGTGTTTCCATCTGTCTCTAATGGAGGGCTCTCACCCCTTTCTAAGACCAAGTGAGTCTTGGGCTGGAAGGAAATAGCAGAGTTCTGGCTCTGAAGCCAGTTGCCTTGGCACTAATCCTCATTTCTTTTACATGCTTAAAATAATCACATTTTAAAAGCAAATATCAGTACTTGTCTGGCAAGCAGAAGTATATGTGGAGAGACTACAGGTCAGGCTATTTACAATCAAAGCTGCTTCAGAAAATCCTAGATTCTTGATTATTATATCTATGATTATTTTACTCAAATATCTGTAGATAAGCCCCTCCCCTTCTAGTCCTTTCCAGCCTCACCCTACTTGTACATTTCTTCAGTCAGTCATTTATTCACAATCAATTTACTTAACCATTCAATAAATATAAATTGATGTTATACTTTTATATCCACCACAGTTCTAAATGCATCAGTAGTTTCCCAAATACCTGACATGCTTCTCCATTTGATTTTTCTGAAGACTTCGTTCTCCTTTTTATGGCAGTTCACATGTTTTCATTAACAATTATTTCCATTCAAGTATTTGTGTTCAGTCATCTAGATGTAAACTCCGTGAGAGTGAATATCACGTCTACCATTTATTCTAGCTGTGCCCACCACATACCCTGGTTTAAATTAGAGCTTTTCAATACACATTCATATAATAAATTATTCAATGGAAAGATCTGTTTCATATTCATTCTTTTTTATCAAGTTCAGGTATACGAGGCAAATGTTGAATAGATAACTAATTAATTAATGTATTCAAACTTTCTATTTTTCACCCAATAAACTTTGTTTTTTAAAAATTTTTAGTCAGATCATCTGTTGAATATTTGCAGCTTTGCTCCAGAGCCTCATACTTTTTCTGAAACCCTTGCTCACCAGACCTGCCTGTATTGTACTTGAACATTGTGTCTTCTATCATTACCCTCCCACCTAGTAACCTGCAGCTCCTCTCCTAACTATTCAGATTTCTGTATCTAACATTTTCTGTTCT
This sequence comes from Pan paniscus, assembly GCF_029289425.2. NCBI lineage: Eukaryota > Metazoa > Chordata > Mammalia > Primates > Hominidae > Pan > Pan paniscus. Next base: position 115,919,833 of record NC_073254.2, on the reverse strand, counting down.
GCCTCTTCCTAGTCCTGGCCAAGTCCTGGCGTGGTAGCCTCTATTCACCCTGTGCTGAAACTCCTGGCCTTAGAAGGTCTGTCCTGTCCTAAATCTTGCTACTGGGGCCCAAGTTTAAATAAGGCCACATGATAAAATTTTTTGATTTGAGATTTTGAATTGGTTAATTCTACATTGTTATTGTACTCAGCATTTTCCTTAAAATCCTTTTACGTCATATGTTTCATTTGGAATGTCTATCTTTCTCATGAAAATTAAAAATCTGTGAAGGCCAGTGACTGTGCTATGTTTTTTTCCACTTTCCATTTTCTCCCTGTCATCTGAGCATCTAGCTCAGTGTATTATTTATAATAGTGACATGATGCATAGATAAAATAAAAACTAAGTAATAAAATAAGGAAAAATGTGTAAGATGATTATTTATTATATAACAACTACTCTCAGAAATATGAATTATTTACAAATCTATGTTCTTAGTGGCATCTACTCTATTAAGTCAATCTTGAGATACAAAATTAGACTCATGTGAGCCTTCCAAAACATTTGAGTCTTTTAAATTGAGTAGACTATTAATTTTAGATTTTGTACTATAAATTTTTTAATAAAATTTCAACTAAGATGAAATTATCTGTAGGCCCTCAGCTATTATTGCTATATAATAGATGTACAAGAAAGATGTATAATGTAACTAAAGTATATTATTTTACATTTATAAAGATCTTTATAGTTTAATAATAATCATTGACTGCATTTCTCATTTAATCCTTAAAATACTACTGTGAGGTGAGTATATTATCTCCATTTTTAGGTATGGAGCTCATTTTAGGTATTTTAGAGATGTTAAGCTGGCTTTTCCCAAAATAGAAAAACCAGAACTTTTGATACTATATTTAATACTTTTCCTAAATGAATACCTTATCTCTGGTTTTGATGCTTGGAAATATTTAATGAGCTAAGCTTTGTTTTTTTTAAAAAGAAATCTTAGAGTCCTTTATTTTTTTATCAGTAGGTGAAAGCTTGATACTAATATATATTTAATTTGAATCCATTCAGTTCTTGGTCTATTGTAAAAACTTAAAAATTAACTCTACAGTATGTTTCTGAATTATTATAAAATCATGATGAATGTCACAGGGGAGCTATGTCTATTTGAGCCCATGGCATGAGGGTAAAACAACTTACCAAGACAGTTGTAGATAAAGAGAGGTTTATTAGAGAAAGTATGAAAGTATGTTACAAGGGAGCAACGGGCAGGATCAGCAGAAGAGGAGCTGACTATGAGGAAACAAAGGCTTGCTGGAGATTTTACAGGATAGTATTTATGCTGCATGCTGTGGAGGGCTTTGTGCAATACTGATAACTCCAAGGTTGTAGTGAGCTAACCTGCATTTTTTTTTTTTTGTATCAGCCAAGGGTCTGGTGATAACTGGGCGCAGAAAGATTGTGAATTATTTGCGCAGGAGGGCTATATGTCCGGGACCGTGAAGTAAGGCAGACTTGTAGCTAATCTGCTTCTTCTTTCTGCTTTCCCCTGCTCCCACCAGTCTGACTTCCTTTCCTTAAATAGGACACCACAATGAAGATTATATAAAGGTAACGACCTGTGAAAGTCAAATCAAGTATTAGAGCTGGAACAAACAGAATACATCCAGACCCAGTGTGGTCAAATGACTTGCCCACGGGCATTGCATTCTTAGAGTCAATATTCGGAAACGAAATTTACTTGACATGACACTTCTCTACACCATATTAGAATTCATGAAAATATAAATATGTCTTAAACACTTTTTTACATTAGGCGCTCCACACCTGCCTCTGTAGGTCTACTTGTCGGGGTCACATATTGTTGCCGACCATCTCTGCCAGCAGATGTCAGCACTACATACATATACTGACATTTTTATTAGGCTAAGAGACACCTCATAAATAAAGGCAAGAAAGGATGGTTAAAACTCATGAGGTAAATCTATTTTCATCTATAATACATACAGTTAGCTTTCATGTGGATTTTCTAATTATAAATTTTGATAATTTATGTTTAAAATGTTAAATGCTTTTATCACTGGCCTATTACGTATGTATGTCTGCATTTGTACCCTTAATTTTCAGTGTTTAAGGCATGTTTATGAATAAGACAGTAGAAAAAAAAGGAAGAAAGTGATAGGTATTGGATCACGCACCTTGTGGGGATACCCATATATAGTATCTCCAATTAAAAAGTGAAATATCACAGATAAGTCATCTTCCAACTTCGTGTGGCAGTTTTACCTTTAACATACTATTTTTTAAATCTACATTTTTTGTTAATAGAAAGAAAATTATGAATCATGATATTACTAATTCATACATGTTAAGTGTTTGGCTAAATGGGGGAATGTAATAAAGTATAGGGATTTTTTCTTAAAGCAATTTCAAGGTTTCACATGAAAGTTTCAACAGAGGCTTTATATGAAAAGGAGCTCAAACAATTTCATTTCACCAATGTATACAGATAACATGTAATTTTATACTAAAAGTAAATTTAGAGATTTTTCTAATCTATTTTCATATTATAGATCAGGAAATAAAGACCATAAAAGGTTAAAGACTCTTTACAAATTTTCCAAATTCCCAAATCATGGTATCTGAAGGGGGCAGAGATTAGAATTTATTTCTCCTAGGTCCCTATTCTGAGTCCATCCTTGTGCACCGGGCCTCAAGGCCAACATATTACCTGTTAAATGAATCATTCTATGTCATATTAAAAAGTATTGCACAATCACTTCTTTTTCAGGAAAGTGTGTTTTTAGAATCAAGACCATGAATTGTATCTTATTAAAAGCTATTCAATAGCAAATTATATTGCCTATTACTTTAATATTTATATTATAGGCACTTTATCACTTGTAAATAAATAAAATTGTATAGCACTAAATAAGGATGCCTATTCTCTTAGGCAATCTGATCAATCAATCAATAAATCATTGAATATATTTTCAATATAGTGAACAGAAGAACACACAAGGTCCTAAATTTGTAAAAACTTATGATTTAGTTGGAGAGACAGAATAGATTTATAAAAATTAATTGACTATATAGAGCTGAGAAAAGCTCAATGAATATAATTTGTGTTGGAGTTTGTAAGGTGGTGGGAAAACCTTGACATACCTAACAAATGAAGATAGGGGAAATTAACTTAGGATTTTTAAAAATAACAAGCATTTAAGTAGGTGAGAAGTAAAGAGAGATAGGCAAATGAATTGTGAGACAACGAACCAATTGGAGAAAACCAACCTGAATTCTTCAGTTTGAGATGAGTGTTTCAGGAGAAATAAAAATGAACATATATGCATTCCTTAAATTATTTTTATTGTGTTTCTTACCTCATTCAAGAGCTAATGGTCCTTTTTTGTAGAAATGTGGAATCTTCCTACCCATGAGCATGGAATGTTCTTCCATTTGTTTGTATCCTCTTTTATTTCATTGAGCAGTGGTTTGTAGTTCTCCTTGAAGAGGTCCTTCGCGTCCCTTGTAAGTTGGATTCCTAGGTATTTTATTCTCTTTGAAGCAATTGTGAATGGCAGTTCACTCATGATTTGGCTCTCTGTTTGTCTGTTATTGGTGTATAAGAATGCTTGTGATTTTTGTACATCGATTTTGTATCCTGAGACTTTGCTGAAGTTGCTTATCAGCTTAAGGAGATTTTGGGCTGAGACAATGGGGTTTTCTAGATATACAGTCATGTCATCTGCAAACAGGGACAATTTGACTTCCTCTTTTCCTGATTGAATACCCTTTGTTTCCTTCTCCTGCCTAATTGCCCTGGCCAGAACTTCCAACACTATGTTGAATAGGAGTGGTGAGAGAGGGCATCCCTGTCTTGTGCCATTTTTCAAAGGGAATGCTTCCAGTTTTTGCCCATTCAGTATGATATTGGCTGTGGGTTTGTCATAAATAGCTCTTATTATTTTGAGATATGTCTCATCAAAACCTAATTTATTGAGAGTTTTTAGCATGAAGGGGTGTTGAATTTTGTCAAAGGCCTTTTCTGCATCTATTGAGATAATCATGTGGTTTTTGTCTTTGGTTCTGTTTATATGCTGGATTACATTTATTGATTTGCATATATTGAACCAGCCTTGCATCCCAGGGATGAAGCCCACTTGATCATGGTGGATAAGTTTTTGATGTGCTTCTGGATTCGGTTTGCCAGTATTTTATTGAGGATTTTTGCATCAATGTTCATCAAGGATATTGGTCTAAAATTCTCTTTTTTGGTTGTGTCTCCGCCCGGCTTTGGTATCAGGATGATGCTGGCCTCATAAAATGAGTTAGGGAGGATTTCCTCTTTTTCTATTGATTGGAATAGTTTCAGAAGGAATGGTACCAGCTCCTCCATATACCTCTGGTAGAATTCAGCTGTGAATCCATCTGGTCCTGGACTTTTTTTGTTGGTAAGCTATTAACTGTTGCCTCAATTTCAGAGCCTGTTATTGGTCTATTCAGAGATTCAACTTCTTCCTGGTTTAGTCTTGGGAGAGTGTATGTGTCGAGGAATTTATCCATTTCTTCTAGATTTTCTAGTTTATTTGCATGGAGTTGTTTGTAGTATTCTCTGATGGTAGTTTGTATTTCTGTGGGATCGGTGGTGATATCCCCTATAACATTTTTTATTGTGTCTATTTGATTCTTCTCTCCTTTTTTCTTTATTAGTTTTGATAGCGGTCTATCAATTTTGTTGATCCTTTCAAAAAACCAGCTCCTGGATTCATTAATTTTTGAAGGGTTTTTTGTGTCTCTATTTCCTTCAGTTCTGCTCTGATTTTAGTTATTTCTTGCCTTCTGCTAGCTTTTGAATGTGTTTGCTCTTGCTTTTCTAGTTCTTTTAATTGTGATGTTAGGGTAAAATGGCCATACTGACCAAGGTAATTTATAGATTCAATGCCATCCCCATCAAGCTACCAATGACTTTCTTCACAGAATTGGAAAAAACTACTTTAAAGTTCATATGGAACCAAAAAAGAGCCCGCATTGCCAAGTCAATCCTAAGCCAAAAGAACAAAGCTGGAGGTATCATGCTACCTGACTTCAAACTATACTACAAGGCTACAGTAACCAAAACAGCATGGTACTGGTACCAAAGCAGAGATATAGATCAATGGAACAGAACAGAGCCCTCAGAAATAACGCCGCATATCTACATCTATTTGATCTTTGACAAACCTGAGAAAAACAAGCAATGGGGAAAGGATTCCCTATTTAATAAATGGTGCTGGGAAAACTGGCTAGCCATATGTAGAAAGCTGAAACTGGATCCCTTCCTTACACCTTATACAAAAATTAATTCAAGATGGATTAAAGACTTAAACATTAGACCTAAAACCATAAAAACCCTAGAAGAAAACCTAGGCAGTACCATTCAGGACATAGGCTTGGGCAAGGACTTCATGTCTAAAACACCAAAAGCAATGGCAACAAAAGACAAAATTGACAAATGGGATCTAATTAAACTAAAGAGCTTCTGCACAGCAAAAGAAACTACCATCAGAGTGAATAGGCAACCTACAAAATGGGAGAAAATTTTTGCAATCTACTCATCTGACAAAGGGCTAATATCCAGAATCTACAATGAACTCAAACAAATTTACAAGAAAAAAACAAACAACCCCATCAAAAAGTGGGCAAAGGACATGAACAGACACTTCTCAAAAGAAGACATTTATGCAGCCAAAAAACACATGAAAAAATGCTCACCATCACTGACCATCAGAGAAATGCAAATCAAAACCACAATGAGATACCATCTCACACCAGTTAGAATGGCAATCATTAAAAAGTCAGGAAACAACAGGTGCTGGAGAGGATGTGGAGAAATAGGAACGCTTTTACACTGTTGGTGGGACTATAAACTAGTTCGACCATTGTGGAAGTCAGTGTGGCGATTCCTCAGGGATCTAGAACTAGAAATACCATTTGACCCAGCCATCCCATTACTGGGTATATACCCAAAGGACTATAAATCATGCTGCTATAAAGACACATGCACATATATGTTTATTGCGGCATTATTCATGATAGCAAAGACTTGGAACCAACCCAAATGTCCAACAATGATAGACTGGATTAAGAAAATGTGGCACATATACACCATGGAATACTATGCAGCCATAAAAAATGATGAGTTCATGTCCTTTGTAGGGACATGGATGAAATTAGAAATCATCATTCTCAGTAAACTATCACAAGGACAAAAAACCAAACACCGCATGTTCTCACTCATAGGTGGGAATTGAACAATGAGAACACATGGACACAGGAAGGGGAACATCACACTCTGGGGACTGTTGTGGGGTGGGGGAAGGGGGGAGGGATAGCATTAGGAGATATACCTAATGCTAAATGACAAGTTAATGGGTGCAGCACACCAGCATGGCACATATATACATATGTAACTAACCTGCACATTGTGCACATGTACCCTAAAACTTAAATTATAATAATAATAAAATAAAAAAAATAAAAAAAAGAAATGTGGAATCTTGTTTATTTGCCATTATTTTAAATAATTTCAAAAAGTAAATGGCATATTAAATAAACTGTCTGATGTCTTGAAGCAAAGGCATTATCAACTATTTGAAGCATCAACATTTTTATCCCCTGCAAATTTCCTTCAGGCTGAAAGCTTAGTTCAGTAAAATAAATTTAAAATTTCAAAGTCCCATACATATATTTGTAGAAACCCACACATAATGCAAATGAGAGAGGAATTGATTAGTAGCATATGTAAAAAGGAACTATGAGATAATTGTGTGTATGGTTGCCAACAGAATACATTTGATATAAATATCATATTTTGAAAAATGAGACTCATTTATATCTTACAGAATAAACTTACATCATTTGATGTCTGCCTTTAGGTAAATCTTATAATTTTATGTTTCAAATAGATAATATTTGCTTTATTGATTTTAAATACCAGTTGGAACTTCTATCTGACTCCATTTTATCAGCATTGCTGTAGTATTTATTCAGAAGATTCTTTTGAAAACTTGAGAAATAATTTGACCTTAATTATCCATGAAATTTTTGAAAAATACTGCTAATGAAGACATGCCATTCTGGGAGACATCATGAAATATTTTTTCTCTCAAAATGTTAGTAGATTCAGAAATAAATTAAACTGAATTCCTTAAGCTTAGGTGTCTACCTAAACTTTTCAAAGGGAATAATAGAAACTAAACCGACTAGTGAGTGGGTGTCTTTCTATATGTGGGTGTAATTGGAAAGCCTTTTAGAAGCACTTTGCATAAGCGATTTTTTAAAAATGTAATGCTTTTCAATTATTACTAAAAACTGGAAGACATGAAGAAAAGAAAATCTTCAAGAGCCAAGATGGCAAGTGAAGATCTGAAGGCAAATTATCTGATATTAAAGAAAAATATGAATCAGCTAAAATTTCATACAAAAATGTAATTGCATTTAAATTATTGGCTCATTTATAAACCAGCCTTTCATAAACTAAAGAAAAATAATAAAATGTAATGTGGATTTTTATGGTAATACAAATTCTTTGCATGAACTATTTGTGTATGATTCATCTAGTCTATCCAACAGTTTTGAGAGCTTGGCAAGTGTTTCTTAGTGTACTCAGCTGCAGGAAATTTCTTACGGTTTTGTCACTTGGAGAAAAATTTATGATGATGTGCTTCCAATAAATAGACTATATTCAAAAGGAGAATTAAAAAATAAATGGTCTTCAGGTGATCCATGTGAAAATTATAGCAAACAGTGTTAAGGAGTCTGAAAGGTGAGAAAAAATATACTTTTACAATCTGTTAGTGACATTTCTCTCAGATAAGTTCATAAGACTGCATTGTCAGAAAATAGAAGGTAGAAGTAAAAGGGGGTGTGAAATAGAAAAAGAAAGAAATAATATTAATTGAGGGGAAGAAACTGTTCCATGAGGGGAACAGAGGTATCAGGCAATTAAAATACTTGCTTAATGTAGCTTGATGTAGGATGTTATATATCTGTAATTTCCTTAACCAATCAGAAAGTTTTTATTCAAGCTACCACTAGGACATTTTATCCTAAATTTAATTACTTTTCAACTATTATCCTAGTAGGTATGTAGACACAGCATTATTTAAGCTATTATAAATGCATTCACACCTTTTGTTTGGTGATGAAATAGAGATGCATTGAGGAAACATTCTAATTCATAAAACAGAAAAGCTAGTAAGTTTTTCAGCCTGTAGAATGGAGAAAGCCATTATTGGATTTAGGCATTTTTTTGGGAGAAATAACCAGAAAAAATAAAAAAGACAAAATTGCAGCAGCAGATTTAGACTTTCTCCCCTTTTCCTCCACATTCTTCTACTTTAGTTACTTTCTCTTTCTTTTTATTATTTTTCCCATTGATTCCACACTACTCACCTGACGGATTCTACAGACTCCCTATTGCATGGAGAAACTATATTTTCTGTGCTTGTGCAACCACATATTTGTGTGCTGTGTGTCTCAAGAGCTTGAGAATTTTCTAGATTCACAAGTGTTTGTTTTGTAGCATAGTCAATTCTTATAAACTACAAAAAGGATGTCAGTCCAAAAGCTTAATTCTAATTTTTGCTCTAGAATTTATAAAGTGTAAGTACCCCCCTCTGATTAATTGATTATGGTTTTCACATAGCAGTTTCCCTTAATCTGCAAAGGTATAAAAGTTTAGCTTTCATTGCCCTAAATTATGCTGTTTAAAATAATACAAGACATCACACAGCTTTCGCTTCTGGGAAAAGATGGTGAAGACTCACATTTTCTGCTCCTCTCCTCAAAATATGCTAAAAGAACCTGGAAATAAATAATGATGAAAGGACCTTGAAATTTAAAAAGAAGAAAAGAGGTTGACTTGAGGCCTTGGAACTTGAGAAACAAAATACAGTGAGTTTTCTAGGTTTTCTTTTTTTTTTCCCCTTTAATTTTCCTTATACTCAGCTAGGTACCAAACAGGCATGCAACCCAGAACCACCAGCCACCTGTTTATCCTTCCTTTCAGCTGGTGATTTTGTCTAAAAATTCATTGAGAAAGATGAAGCTATTAGATAAAAATCTCTTATATTTCCACTACCAACTACAAATCTACTACACTCACACCCACCGTTTCCTCCTTCCTTCCTGTTACGATGTAGGACATGATTAGCAGAGACTGTTCCCTCTACCTGAGCTGTACAGCCAGTTCCCTCTCACCTTTTCAAGGAATTCAAGCCCATTCATACACTCTACCCAGCATCATTATTTTTGCCCTCACAGCTGCTGAACTACTAGCATATAAACAATTTTTAGCATCTCCTGCTAAAATTTTTCTTAAAAAATAATTCTTGAATCCATAGTCCCATCTACAAATCCGGTCGTGGAATATTTTACTACTTTATTTTCTGTTCACCTTTACAATCTAATTCTAGGGAAAAAAATTGTATTTGTTGTTCCCACTTTATTATTTACTTATCAGTTCTTGTTCTGTTTTTGTTTATATTTTATTCTCTTTTTGCTTGGAATTTATATATTTTTCTGTTCTTTCAGTGGTTAACTTTATGCTTCTAAGCATCTAAAGTTAGGCAATATATTCTAAATACACACATGGACAATAGAGCTCAGCACACTTTAAGGTATCATTGTCCCTTTCTCAACTTACACGCTATAATTGAACCATATTTTAGTCTTATCATTTGTTATTCTTATAAATTATCTTTGTGATTAAATTAGTATTATATTAATAACAAAAAGTGTTTTCTTCCATTACTAAACATTTGCTTTTTAATTTTATCATTGCTTCTTGTATTTCAGACAGTTTGTCTTATTCCTTAAGTAAAGCCTATGATGTTTCCATAACATCTATCATAATTTTCCTAAAATAATTCTATCTGCTACTAGTTATTTAATATATGTTGTTCTTGCTAGATTTTAAGCTCAATAAAAACAGGCCCATATCTGTTTTTCTCTACTATTTGTTACACTTGGCAGAGATTCTAGTAGTATATTACTTTTTGGGTGACATTTGGTGGAATAAACATATTTTAATAAAAAATTTTCGCTTCTGCTTTTCTTTATATTGTAAAAGGTAGTTTCCTCTCATGCCATAATTCTAGTTAACCATAAAAGTCCCTAAATCTACCTTGAATCAATGAAAAGATGAGTTAGAGACAGGAGGAAAGTGGAGGGTATAGAAAGAAAGAAAAGAGAACATCAATGTATGGAAAGGCGAGAACTGTAATTTTATTTAAGTCTGGTGACAATTCTTTTCTGTTTTGTTTTGTTTTGTTTTGACCATTGAAATGATCAGTTCCTATGGCTATACCTTGCCTGTAGAATATACTTATTTCATACTGCCTGAATGATTAGAAGAATAAAAGGCTATAAATTCCTCTGTACATAATAGAGCTTTTAAATATTTTGGAAATGGCACAATTACCTGAATCTAACATGCCAGGCAAAGACTATGCCATAGTATTTGTTGGAGTGGTTGCTTAAGGAATTTGAAATACGAACGTCATCCAAAGATTATTTAGAGAAATACTTATTAGAAGGCAGTTAGGTATTAGTTTAATCTGGCAGTTTGAGAATATATTAATATTTATCAATTTATTTGACCTATATTTCCTATCTTAATTTGAAAAGAAAAATAAACTTTGACTTTTTCTCTCTTGCTTTTTCACAATCTATAATGCATTAGTTGCTTTACCTGTGGTTCGCTATTCCCTTATTTGATTATCTAGTTTCCCTTACATTATGTTGATTATGCATACGTTTGAATATAATTCTGCATATTTTGTGATCTATTTTTGTTTGTTCTCAACAATATGATAAATTCCTACAAATCAGGTCTTACTAAACTTTCATCTTCAAATAATGTCCTCCTCAGCCTGGAGCAACATCTTGCACATGGCAAATGTTCAGCAAATTTAGTGACTCAAATTATTTTGCTTTAATACAGCCTCATTCTAATACATTATCATTTCTCTGTTTTCAAATTGGAAATTTGGTGCCAAGCTTATATACAGTCCATTGGAGATATTTTTCCAAGTTCTGGGTGAGAGATTGGATCAAGGAAAATGTAACACTTTAGTATTCTGGTTCCCTAATGTCATTGATTTTATAATCCAAGAATTTCTAAATTATTTTAAAGTACTAGTAAAACATTTTCTGTTTAAAAGAAAGTTTGTTGAAATAGAATTAGTAAGATAAGGGCTATAAGTGATGTTAGCAAGCTGTTAGAATAGGAGTTTTCAGCCCTCATCACCCCTTCTTCCCACCAACACACACAAATTGATTTCAACAACCACCCATGGATGAGAGTACCTCTGTGGGAACTCAGGAGTGTAGCAGAGAGGTCTCAGCACACACGTGGAGGAGAAAATCCCAGAATATGGCACCTTAAGTAGGCTAAGATGTAGAGTTTGACTTTACCTGAATCACCCCTCCCTCGAGGTTGCACAGCTCAGTGCTAAGAGAGACCCCTTTGGCCCATGATTCCTCTCACAGAAGACAGTGAGAGCATAGTGACCAGAACACTGCCCAAGAGGCCTACTTCTTTCTCTCCTCATCCAGATCACTGAGGGGATCAAAGCGAAGAATAGTCTGTGGACAGATAAGAGCAGAGGAAAGGGGAGAGGGCTCATAGCAACAGAGACAGAGATTTCAGCAAAGGGCTGCAGTTTCTACTAATGAACTGTGGACTCCACCAGAAAGCCAGCCCACAAAGTTCACAGGGCAAATCTCTCTGAGAACATACCCAGACAGCTCATTGCACTTCCGCATTTCTCATATTCCTCCCCTGCCCTCCTAGTTCTGCTGGATCGGAGAAGATGCATAATCTTGAACACTTTAGGGAATAACCCTGGGGAAAATAAATAGAAAGCTCTCCACACCCGATTTGGCTTTTCAGGATCAAGAGAAGACATAGAGTCCTGAGTCCTCCCCAGGAGGGAAACAAGAGGATTAGTGTGAAAAGGCCTGAAAGGCCCCAGAAACCTTAGGTGGGCTGATGGGTGAAGTAATTTGTCTCCTGAAGCCAGTCAATAAAGACTGGAGGAGGTGACTACTTCTTCAAATGCAAAGATAGAAATGTCAGAATTCAAGGAACACAAAAAAATTAAGTAAACAGGACACCATCAAAGAAAACATAATTTTTCAGTAACCAATCCCAAAGAAACAGAAATCTACAAATGTCCTGAAAAATAATTTAAAATAATTGTTTTAAGGAAGCTCAGCAAGCTACAAGAGAATATAAATAAACAACTCAATGTTTTCAGGAAAACAATACATGAACAAAACAATAAGTTTAACAGAGCTAAAAGTCATAAAACGAACAAATAGAAAATCTGGAGCTGATTAATACAATAAATGAACTACAAAGATGCAATAGAAAGTTTCAACAGCAGACTCAATAAAAGAATAAAAGAAGTGTACTTTAAATGTAAATAAATTAAATTCTCCAAAAAAAATAAATACAGTGTCTGCATGGATTTCTTTAAAAACAAGATCCGGCAATATGCTGCCTACAAAAATAAAAATAAAAAATAAAAGAATCTGTGAACTCAAAGACAGGTCATTGAAATTATACAGTCAGAGGAGGAGAAAGGAAAAAAAGAATGACAAGTATGGGATTTATGGTGCACCAGCAAGTGAACCAAAATACAGATTATAACAGTTCCAGGAGGAGAAAAGAGAGAGAAATGAGAAGAAAGCTCATGAAAAGAAATTGTGTCTGAAAACTTCCCAAATCTTGGAAGGATATGAATATCTAGGTTAACAAAGCTCTAAGGTTTCCAAACATGTAATCTCTCCCCTGAATTACATCAAGACATATTATGATCAAATTTTCAAAAGTTAAAGACAAAGAAGAAATTTTTGAAAGCAAGAGAAAAGCAACTCATCACATACAAGATAATGCTTATAGCTTTGGCACCATCATAAAATAAATAAATTATAGATCTACCATTGTGAGTTCAGGACCATATGTACTTTAAATGTAAATAAATTAAATTCTCTAAACAAAATAAATACAGTGGCTGAATGGATTTTTTAAAAACAAGATCCAGCAATATGCTGCCTACAAAAATAAAAAAATAAAATAAAAATAAAATTTATTTTAGGGTTAATAGACTGAATGTGAAAGGATATGAAAGGATAGAGAAAGATATTTCATGCAAATAATAACCAAAAGAGAGCAGGGTGAACATAGTTATACCAGAAAAAAAATAGTCTTTAAGTTTAAATCTGTAAAAGGAGACAAATAAATTCATCATACAATGATAAGTGGGTCATCAGGAAGCTATAACATTGTTTCATATTACATACACCCGAGACTGGAGAACCAAAATATATATATATATATATATATATATATATATATATATATATATATTTTGAGATGGAGTCTTGCTCTGTCACCCAGGCTGGAGTGCAGTGGCACGATCTCAGCTCACTGCAAGCTCTGCCTCCCGGGTTCATGCTGTTCTCCTGCCTCAGCCTCCCCGGTAGCTGGGACTACAGGCGTCCGCCAGCACGCCCGGTTAATTTTTTGTATTTTTAGTAGAGATGGGGTTTCACCATGTTAGCCAGGATGTTCTCGATCTCCTGACCTCGTGATCCGCCCGCCTCAGCCTCCAAAAGTACTGGGATTACAAGCGTGAGCCACCGCACCTGGCCTTGGAGAACCAAAATATTTAAAGCAAATATTAACAGAATTGAAGGGAGAGATAGACAGCAATGCAACAATAGTAAGGGACTTCAATACCCCACTTTCAGCAACAGATAGATCATTCAAACAGAAAACTAATAAGGAAACAGCAGATTTGAATAACATAGACAAGATGGACTTAACAGACATATATAAAACATTCTATCCAACAGCAGCAGAATATACATTCAAGCGACTTAGAACATTATCCACGGATATGTTGGGCTACAAAAGATTGAAATTACACCAGTTATCTTTTCTAACCACAATGGTATGAAACTAAAAATCAATAACAGGATAAAAATTAGAAAATTCACAAATTTGTGGAAATAAAATAGTACACTTCAGAACAACCAATTGGTAAAAAGAAATCAAAACAGAAATAAAAACACCTTGAGACAAATAAAAGTGATAATACAACAGTAGAACTTATGAGACACAGCAAAAGCAGTTCTAAGAAAGTTTATACCAATAAATGCCTATGTTAAGAAAAAAGAAAAGTCTTAAGTAAGCCTAACTTTACAACTCAAAGAATAAGAAAAAAATTTACAAACTAAGCCCGAGTGAGCAAAAATAAGTAAATAATAAATATTCAAGCAGTAATAAATGAACTAGAGACTAGATAAACAATAGAAAAGTTCAGCAAAACTGAGGAATTTTTTGCAAATATTATCAAAATTTTACTTAGACTAAATCTAAGGAAATATTTTTAAAAAGCTCAAGTAAACAAGATTCTAAATGACAGATAAGACTTTCAACTAATACCAGAGATAGAGAGGATCATGAGATATTATTGTGAACAGATTATGCTCTATTACATTGGATAATCTAGTGAAACAGAAAAATCCCTAGAAACATACAGTCTTCCAAGACTAAACCACAAAGAAATAGAAAATCTGAACCAATCAATATGAGTAAAGAGACTGATGCAGTAAGCAAAAACTTCCCAACAAAGAAAAGCCTAGGACCAAATGGCTTCCCAAGTGAATTCTATCAAACATTTAAAGAAGAATTAACACCAAACCTCCTCAAGCTTTTCCCAAAACTTGAATAAGAGCAAATACTTCCAAACTTATTTTATGAGGCTAGTATTACTTTAATATCAAAGCCAGATTTCTTTTTCTACAAGCAAAGGAAACTACTGGCCAGTATTTCTGATAAACATAGATGCAAAAATCAACAACAAAATTCTAGCGAACTAAAATCAACAGCCCAGTAAAAGAAGCATTACCATGATCAAGTGGAATTTATTCCTGGGCTGCAAGGATGGTTCAACACATGAAAATAAATACGTGTTATATAACACTTTAACAGAATGAAGATTTAAATCTTACAATTATCTCAATTAATTCAGAACAAGCATTTTCCAAATTTCAACATTTTTAATTGTAAAAACTCATCAAATTAGGTACAGAAAAATATACATCAACACACTAACGACCATGTACAACAAACCCACAGCTATCATCTTACCCAATGGTTAAAAGCCTTTTGTCTCAGATCAGGAACAAGACAAGAATGCCCACTGTAAGCACTTCTATTCAATATAGGGCTGCAAGTCATACTCAGAGTTAAAAGGCAGGAAAAAGATAAAAGTTATTCAAATCAGAAAGGAAGTAGTAAAATTGCCTCTGTTTGCAAATAGTATGATCTTGTTTATAAAAGAACCTAGGCCGGGCACAGTGGCTCACACCTGTAATCCCAGCACTTTGGGAGGCTGAGGCGGGCAGATCACAAGGTCAGGAGATGGAGACCATCCTGGCTATCATGGTAAAACCCCGTCTCTATTGAAAAATACAAAAAAATTAGCTGGGCATGGTGGCGGGTGCCTGTAATCCCAGCTACTTGGGAGGCTGAAGCAAGAGAATGGCATGAATTCAGGAGGCGGAGTTTGCAGTGAGTCGAGATCACGCCACTGCACTCCAGCCTGGGCGACAGAGCGAGACTCCATCTCAAAAAAAAAAAAAAAAAAAAAAATTTCACCAGAGAATTGTTTAAGCTAACAAATGAATTCAATAAAGTTGCAAGATACAAAATCATTATGCAAATTTTTGTTGTTTTTAATACATTAACAACAAACAGATTATGAAAACAATAATCTAATTATAATAGCATTACAAAAGTATTTAAGATTAAATTTAACCAAGGAAATGAAAGACCTGTACACTGAAAACTGTAAAACATTGATGAAATAAATTGAAGAAGACACAATAAATGGAAAATTACCCCATGTTCACTGATTGAATTACTATTGTTATAATGTCCTTATATGTCAGATATATGGTTTGCAAAAGCAATCTACAGATTCAATGCCATCCCTATCAAAATTCCGATGGCAAATATTCACAAAAATGTGAAAAAATTTCCTAAAATTTATATAGAACCAAAAAAGATCCCGAGTATCAAAACAATCATGAGAAAGAAAATCAAAGTTAGATGCACCAACTTCCTTATATCAAAATGTATTACAAAGCAAACTATATTTGCAAACTATATTTCTGATAAAGGATTTGATATCCAAAATATATAAAGAACTTACATAACTTAATAGTTTAAGAAACACATTATTTCATTAAAAAATTAGCAAAGCTTCTGTCAATTTGGACTCAGTCCAGGGCCATCCCTTTTCACATAAAATGGAATGAAACAGACATGTACATAGACCCATTTCAATTCTGCCTGTCTTACCACAATGATTTGAAAAATGTGTAAAATAAATTAAATTCACAAAAACATAAAAACTAAGCAAAGACATGAATAATCAGGAAAAATAGTTAAAGCATGCTGGGCTTAATACTTAGGTGATGGGTTGATAGGAACAGCAAATCACCATGTCACGCATTTACCTATGTACTACACCTGCACATCCTGCACATGTGCCCTGGAACGTAAAATAAAATTAAATAAAATAACTGGACAAAGACATGAATAGATAATTCTCCAAAGGAGAAATGCAAATAGCCAACAAGTGTATAAAAAGGTGCTCATTAGCACTAATCATTAGAGAAACATGTATCAAAACCACAGTGATAAATCACACCACACCCGTTAGAGTGGGTATTACCAAAAAGACAAAAGATAAGTGTTGGTTCAGAAGTGGAGAAATGGAAATATTTGTACACTGTTGGTGGGAATGAAAATTGGCATAACCATTATGGAAAACAGTGTGGAGTTTCTTTAAAAAATTAAAAATAGAACTATCATATCTAGCAATTCTACTTCTGAATATATATCCAAGTGAAATTAAATCAGAATCTCAAAAACAGATCTGTACTCATGTTCATTGGAGCTTCATTTACAATAGCCAAAATATGGAAACAACCTAAATGTCCATCAACAGATGAATGGATAAAAAATATGGTATAGATACACAATGGAATATTACTCAACCTTAGAAAGGAAGAAAATTCTGCCATTGGCAGCACCATGAATAAAACTGAAAAACATAATGATAAATGAAACAAAGCAGGTACAAAAAGCCAAATACTGTATTATCTCACTTATGCATGAAATCCAAAAAGTCAAATTCACAGAAGCAGAGAGTAAAATTGCAGTTGCCAGGGGTTAGGAGGTGGGATTAAGATGAAGAGCTAGTGATCAAGTAAACAAAGTTTCAGTTATTAGTTTTGGAGATTCAATGTAGAGACTTTAAATCTATACTATGACTATATGTACTATGTAGACTATTTATACTATCACTATGACTATAGTTAATAAAACTGTGTTGTATATTTGAAATTTGATAACAGAGTAGTTCTTATGTATTCTCTTCCAAAAAATAAGGTACCTATGTGAGGCAATAAATGTGCTAATTAATTTGCTCCTGGTAATTATTTCACAATGTATACTTATATCAAAACATCACATCATATACCTTACTATGATACAATTTTATTTGTCAATTATACTTCAATAAAACTGGAAGAAAAGATGTGGGCTAATATAATAAGATTTTCTGATTTGCTTCTATTTGAATTGGAAATGCATTGGCAGCCCGTGGAATGTTGCTATCCTCTGTTTAATGTCCTTGGAATGGTTTTATGTTGAAGAATAGTGATTTATTTAAAAATTATTAAATTACCCACTGTTTCTTAAATCACATTTTAATATAATCCTGAGTTAGAGGACTAATGTCACTTTACATTTTCATATTGATCCCTGTAAGTAATCTACTGCAATTAGTGTTTTCATCCAAGCTCTTATACAACTCTAATGCTATCAATCATAATTTTGTCTATTGAACTTCTTTGAATGTAGTTTTGACCAAAAGAAAGCATAGTCAGTAGTATGAGGTAGACTATGTTAGTATAGATTCAGTTTCAAAGAAATGTGTTGAATTGATGCTATCTTCCAAACAGTTTCATGATATTATCTTATTTTATTTTATAACAGTTTGACCAGGTTTTTTTGGGAGCACCCAGTAACTCTGTCTTTTCTTTCCAGCGTGCAAACTGGAAACACTTCATGACTTCATTTTTTAAAATCACCAGAATTTCAAAACATATACTTATGTTATACAAAAATAAACATTTGAAACAAATATTAAAATAATACACTGCACTTTTAATAATTATTTTGATTTTTCATTGTATAATGAACTTCATCATATTTTCATCAGACCCCTCTTTTAGATCAATATACAACTCAATAAAATGCCATATTCCTCAGAATTATGTAAAATAATCACAATTTACAGAGAAAATATTTATTAATTTTGTACTTATTAATTTTATGTTTATTTTATATTTATTAATTTTTGTGTAAAAGGATATAATTTTCACAACCTGCAAATTCAATATGTAAAACTATAATTTTGTTTATTTTTCCATCACTGAATATAATTATCATCTCAAATCTCCAATATGTCAGATATTAAAATTTTAATTTAGGTAAATGCAGAGTAAAGTAAGACATACCAGGTTATTTTCCTCATTTGATTCAGGGTTTGCTTAGTCAATTTAGGGATATCCCCAGTATATTTCTAGAGTTTTGATCCAGATTCTCAAATAAAATCTTGTATCTAATTATTAATAATATGTTTAATAATGTGTAATGTAAAATAGGGCTATAATCCAACTTGGCCATTTAAACGGGATTGCCTTTTAGTCACTAGAAACTCTTTGCTGTAATAAAGTAGTAGCTTATCATTGCTCTGCGGTCATAAAGAACTGTTATCATTCACAAAATATGTAAGACATGTTTTAGTCAAGAAAGGGAAAAATTGTTAGGGGAGATCAGTAACAAAGGCAGGCTTTAGTAAAAGATTTTTTTTTGAAGTATATAACCACTTACTCCATCAAAACGTGTCGCTTGCCTTCTGTTTAAATGTTGCTAAACATGTAATTGCCCTATTATAATTTTCTGCTTTTAATATCAGTTTATCTCAGTAGTTGAGGTTTTGGGACAGTTTAATTCGTCCTCTAAAGCAGTGGCTCTCAACTGGGGATGATTTTTCTCCTTGGAGACATGAGCTTAGAAACGTTTCAAAGTGTGTTCTGAGGAGAAATGATCACCACTGAGAACCACTGCATTTAAAGTACATCCCTAAGAGCATTGGTCAATGTTATTATTTCCAGCACTTTTTACAGTATGGGAAAGAAGACTATTATTAGTAGCATCAATGGTTGAATACAAACAACTGCAATTTAACCTAGATATGCAAATGTTTATGTACTTTGTCATTGAAAATATGATGAAATATTCCCAGGCTAGGTTCCAAAGGGGGAATAAGGTAGATGGTTTTTCTGTTATTCTGTGATATTTTCGGTGTCTAAATTACACTACAGAAGAAAGCTGAAAGTTTTTAAAGATATTAATTTTTTGCCATATTCTGATTTTATTTAGCGTTATGATTTGCCTAATGTGATGGTTAATATTGAGTGTCAATTTGACTGGATTGAAGGATGCAAAGTTTTGTTCATCGGTGTATCTGTGAGAATGCTGCCAAAGGAGATTAACATTTGAGTCAGTGGACTAGAAGAGGCAGACCCAACCTCAGTCTGGGTGGGCACCATCTAACTAGCTGCCAGCGCGGCTAGAATGAAGCAGGCAGAGGAAAGTGGAAATAGCAGACTTGCTGAGTCTTCCGGTCTTCATCTTTCTCCCGTGCTGGATGCTTCCTGCTCTCAAACATCAGACTCCGGGTTCTTTGGCTTTTGTACTCTTGAGCTTACACTAGTGGTTTGCCAGAGGCTCTCAGGCCTTCGGCCACAGACTGCAGGCTGTGCTGTCGGCTTCTCTGCTTTTCTTTAACTCTTTTAGTATCTCCACTGAGCAGCCGTTAAGAGTGCTTGGCCGCCTTGTCTTGGCATTAATAAAAATAACAAGTAAAAGGAGAAAATAGAACTGGAATGCCCAGTTCTCTAGCATGAGGAATATTTCTTCACCAAAGACATAAAAGATAAAATTGATTTTCAACAACTATAAATGGTGTTTTTCTCCAGTTCATAAAGTACTGATTTTTCACAATTTACCACATGTCTAAAAGATCATGATTTTAGGAACCTTTGTCATCTCCTTTAAGAAAGGGTAACTTGATTTGTGTGAAGCTGTTTTTTATTATTTCCTGAACATAAATATGGCAAATCAAGATGCTTAGGAATTCCTTTCCCCTTCAGTCTTTTGAGTTAAAAATGTCATGGATTATTAAATATGAACGGAGAAATATGACTCTATCTTTAAAAATAAGCTGCATCCCCACTTTTCCCTTAAACATAAAGACCACATATTTACAAGTCTTATTTTTATAAACATTTTTATATCAGGTGATTGGAGGAATAGCCTCTTATTTATAGACTCGTTTAATCTTTATAATCTCTCCCCAGTAGACTTCAAAGACCTTACAAGTATGCAAATCTCATTTATTTTTCAGTTTACTGCGCTCTTGGTAAAATACCCTCCAGGCAAAAGTACAATCAAATGGCAGTAATTCAAAATAGACAGTTCGTTTAAAAAAAGGACCAGCAGCGAAAATCAAACCCTAACAAACTAAAAAAAAAAAAAAAAATTAACAACTATAATTTTGCTAGCCTAGGAAGGCATGTTGTTAAAATAGCTACAATAAGATTTGCTTAGTTTGACAAATAGCACTTTAAGAGACAATGCAACATCTGAGTAGCAAGGAATAGAACTATTTAAGGAAAAATCCACACATAATCTCTAATACTTTCTTCTGAGGGTCATCTCTTTGTGGCCACCCTAAATGGCCTCCTTATAATACATTTAATTCCAGGAATTCTGAATCCTCTAAGAAATTCACAGATGTCTGTCTCTGAAAGAACGTGTAAATCTCAAGACACTAGGCACTATGTATATTTGGAACCCTGGTTTATTCTGAACCATCTCTTTCATTCTTTCTGCATGATATATTCAGGAACAACTGCTTGTATGAGCCAGTATAACACCCTCCACTTGTACACTACCACAAAATTTAATTCCTTATAATCAAGACTATAAATATAATTCAAATACCAGTTGGTAAGGTCCAGTCCTGTAATGAGCGTTTGGACTTATTATATATGACAGACAGTAGATAGGAACTTGCGTTCTCTGTTGCTGCATAATACAAAACCATTATGTCTATAAAAAGTTAGAGGTCTTAGTTTCATGTCTGGGGTTTTAAAACATAAACCATTAACATCTTCAATGTCTTTCTTCTTGCCAGGCTGTATCAAAAGTGGAGAGAAGTGGTGCCGGATAGGGAAAGTGGGAGACACAATAAGATGAAACAAGGAAATGGACAAGAAGAAGGAATGCAGCATCAAAGTGTTGTTACTGGGGAGCTCTGCTGTGCTGAGAGGTGACCATGGCAACAAGGGAACTGAGATGATGAGAGAAAAAACATGCTCCAACAATGTGAGCTCCTTTTTCCCTTATCAGAACATTTGATTGCTTTCAGAGTTGAGACATCCAAGTTCTGTATTGTGTTTTCTTGCTCTAGGAAGCAAATGACTTTGGCAGGATCATAATCAAAGAATACTCAGAAAGTGGCTAAAATATGCAGTGCTTTCTATGATAGCCTGCTGGACTTCTTCTTTTGGGTATTTTATTCGACCCATTTCAAATTACTGTCAATATGAACACACCTGAAAGCTAAGGGGTGGCCCAGTGCATTGGAAGCAACACCACTGGGAAGAGCAGGTGGCTCCGTCTGCATTAGCCTGTTTGCTGGTGTGGTTGGAAGCAATCCTACACAGCTGTTTCAGGGAATGATGGCTCCATTCCTTATTAATTGCTTAGTCTTCCTAACTGCCTGACTGGTTAGTCCAGTTCTCTGAAGTACTCTAGAGAGGAAGATAAAAAGTCTAGCACACTTTCTGCAGAGAGAAAATACAGTTCCAGAAGCGCTGACTTCACTGAGACCATTTTACAAAGATAGTGCTTAGTATAGAGATAAATTTTTGATATGTCTTGGTGTTGACAGTTTTTTGGAAAAGAATGGGGCATACACATGCACACACACAATCATGGGAAAATTTTCTTAAGAATACTCCAGAGACTATGTAGTCAAATAACATAATTACACATTTAAATTGTGCTGAGACTTTTGACATCACTTGTTTTCATACATGTGATGAGACAGCAGATTTTTAGGTCTAACATCACTAGAATAAAATTTGTTTTTAATTAGAGGGGATGATAATGTTCCTCTGTGTGATGATGAACCCAATGATGTTTCTAATGTTGGGTTATTTCAAAAATGTAATTTCTAGGTTGGCAAATATTATCGTAAGTACACTGATATTACGAGGAGCTCTTGCAAAGTAGAAAAGTAATGGGATGACAATTAAGTTATCAAACATTCATTTTTTGTTAATTTACTTGATGAACTTGTTTATTGTCTTTGGTTTTCTGTTTCAAGTTACTGTTCATTCTCCTTGCACTGTTTGTGAAAAGAAACTTCATCAGCTTTCAGGAATGGTACAAAACATTAATTAGATTCTTATTTGCTTATCTTCTCCTTTGCCCACATCATAATTTTTATTGTCTTCTTATACTATCTAGTTTTACTTAACTCTTGATTTTAGTGACAATATAGTTTATGACAAACTAAATGAAATGTGGAGGAAAAATGAGTTCTAGGAAAGTTTGCATTCATCAGGAGTTTCTGCCTCAGAGAGTAGACACCTATGTCTATCACAAAGCCATTGATAACCTTTTAGAGAAGAGTTTTTATTCCTTCTAAAATATAACATCTATGACCTATGGGAGCTAGATAAGATTTCCATCCTGATTTTTGTTCTTTTCTTAAACATGATTTTACAGTAGTGGGTGTTTATGTAACATATTTCTTCTAAGTAATTCAATAGATTTTCATATATTTCACCTCTGCTATTGCCTATGAAGTAATAACAGATATATACTATTTCCATGTCTCATATGGAGAAATAGAGAAACAATGATTAAAAGACTTATCTGTCATTATGTGACAATTAAGGTTTGAACCTTGTTTTGAATATCATACTTTTTTTTATTAAGCAACTCTTCTGCTAAGAGAGCAAATAAAGGAGTATTAGCATAGAAAGAGAGCAGGACCATGAGAGTGAATGTGATGAGACAGATTTGGTGATATTCTGATAGACCTTTGTGGGTACTTCAATGGAGGCTCCTAGAATAAGTACGGATGACATATCTGTACTTATTTTGAAGTGAATGCACTATTACCGTTGTGGACCCATATTCTAGAACTTCAAAAATCATGCCTTTGCTTCTATCTTTAAATATTTTATTTGGAAACTCATAAAACTGATTTCCTCCTAGGAAGAAAACTCAGTGAGAGAGAGAGAATTTCCACTTCATATTGTTCTGTATCTTTCAAATATTGAACTCTGTGACTATTATGTGTTTAAAGATGTCATTAGAAACTAATTTTTTTTTAATTGTGTTTTAGCAAGGGACATTTTCAACTTCCTATAAAATGAAGATCTGTTCTAAACCACTGAAGAAGATCTCAAACTTTGGAATCTTGGCTCCCTGTTTTTCTGTTAGGTCCTTCTCCTATTTTCTTAAACTTTTTTTTTTTTTTTTACTGAAGAATATATATGGAGAAAAGTTATACGGGAGTGGCAGCTCAGTTTATGGTGCGTATTGAAGTTGTTTATGCAACTGTATCTTCACCAGTGGAATGCCACATGTTCTGTAATCTCTCCCTTTCTCCTAGCCCTTTCAGCCCTCATCCCCAAACCCACCATTAACCAGGGGAAGAAGCTTTTAAAAGCAATGCGATGAGGGTGGTCACTACTGGTAAAGGAGACTTATGAGTGCTCTACTTGGAAGCATGTGAAGTTCTAGGCACAAAAGGACTTTCTAACATGGAAAAAGGCGAGAGGTCACATAGGAGCAGGATGAAAATATGAAAGAAAAGGAAGGATACCAAGGGAAGGGAGAGTTCTGAATGCCCATGCAAGAAAACTTTAGCAGTGCCTCAAGAACCATCCACAGGCAACTGTAAAAACATTTTATCCCATTCTGTATACTCAGAGTACTTTCTCCTTGTTAAAACTTACACTGGCTCATGTCTGATTCTACTACTGTTAGGGGCTGGGGTGAAATGGCATGATTATGCTTGTGTATTATTAACACTCCTGATTTTTTAAAATTCTTGAGTGTGGTAGGGAATGGGAATTTATATTCTCAGTCTCTGTCATAAGCCACTGAGAAGATTTTTATTTATGTGGATTAATTTTAAAAATTTTGATTGGATTTTCAATAGTCACTGAATTTCAAGTTCTGTTCAAACCAGAACCTATCTTAATATTTATTGGCAAAAGTCATGACTCCATTAGAAGAAAGCATACAATTCTGCTCTTGATATATTTTTATTTTGCTTTGGTTTGGCAAATTCCTTTATAAATGTGATTTGACCATGTTTACTGCCCGGGAACCATCTGCCAAGGTGAAAACAGATTCACATTGTACATTGACAGAGCTTGGTTTGTCAGTAGGAAATTAATAGCTGTTTTGTTTTTATTGCTAATACAATTGATTTTATGAAACCATTTAATTGTTTTTTTGTTGATCTCAGAGTCTTGCCACATTATTAACACCTGAGATTTCTTTCCTTTTAATGAGAAAAATGGATGAAATTTATAATAACTATTTGTGTGGAATGCTACTTAACATAGCAAGGATTGTACTCAGGTATCGTTATTTGTATCTCCCCCATGTCCCTACCAGGAAAATATCTGCTAGTAGATTTTTATCTTCTGGTCACAGAATTCTACACAAAAAGTGCACAAGCTGACACATGGGAAATATTAGAATCATTAAGTGATGATATCAATGAAATATTTGCACATAAATATGGTCCAAATTGTTCTTTACAACTTATTGGACATTATCCTTTGAAAGAAGAAAGCAGTTCCGTGCAAAGTACAAACTAAGTAGTGAACAAAGCTGGGGAAAATAATAGTTGAAGAATTTTTCAGGTTTTATTTTTTAAACTAGACATTCTTAGCCTGCAGACAATTTTAGTTCTCTTTTTCAACCACCTCTCCTTTAATGTATCTTAAGGGTATTTCTTAGCTCTGCCATCCTAGAAAAAGTTGACAAGGACAGGGCAACATGGTAATTGAAATAATCTCCTCTCAGTCCTTAAAGAAAATTGTCAGTGTGGTCACTTTTTTTCTAGTGGTTAATATTATTCGGTAGAGACATCTAAAAGATTTTCTTCTCTGACTGCCCATATGACTTTAAAAATTATTCAGTTCTTCAACCTCCTAAAATAATGGCATATTTTTTCTAGGATTCTCAAGCAACATCTGATTAAAGATGGTCAAGTAATAATCCTTTTAGTCTTTTATTTCCATGAAGCCTACTGGATGATCTTAAAGGCTAAAAAAAGAAAGTATCTCACAAAAAGATTCAGACAATGCAGTTGTAGGTTAGGGATTAAAAATGTGGTTGCATTTTTCTAAGAATTAATAGTTGATATAATTTGTCTTTAAAAAATTGTCAAATAGGTGATAAAAAGTTTAAATAAGAGTTAACGAGGAAAAGCCTATGTCTCCACAGGAGTAAAAATTTCCATATTTTTGCTTATAATAAAGGCCAAATAAACACTGAGAAACAAAGGGACATGCGGTAAAAGCAAAGTATCCAGGAAGTAGACTGTGCATCTGAACATTCAAAAGCTTTTCATGATTATGTTTGTAATTAACGTAATCATATAGGAATACATAATTTCAGTCAGTTGGTGACATGCATGGAAGATATCTGTTTTTACAAAATGGCAAAATCATTGAAGCACTAAATTTAAGAGCTAAGTTATCTAAATATACATAAAATATGTAAATTTTCCACAGTCAAAACACAAACATTCTAAAATTTATAGTGTATTTTCCATGTGTATTAACCAAAAATGGTCTGTTCAGATTAATGTCATGATGTAACTCACAGTGCAAACTTCTCATAAAATAATCCCAGTTATTTTGCATATCCTGTATATTTGTATAAATGCATTTAATACATGTTTTCTCATATTTTCAAATGAAATGGAAGAAAAATTACTGTACATATATTTCTCTTACCAAAGCAACATCAGTTAACTATAAACCTGAGTTTGTCAAAATGGAATTCACATTCTACAAGATTAAAATTTAGCAAGATTCTGCCTACTGAATAACAAAGTATACCAAAATTCTTCTCAAGATAAAGAGCTTACTTTAATCTTGCTACTAAAGTATCTTGTTTAAATTATTGAAAATAAAGATACAACAAATGTTACTACTTTTATTTAATTAATAAAAGATAGCCATTTGCTTTTAGTATTCAAAGTTACATTCAAGTTTATTTAGGGACTTAACATTATTTAATTATAAGGAAAAGATGTGCGTAAAATGAGGAGTATGCATTTCTCTTAACAACAACTCCAACATAGTACATATTTGTTAAAATTTTTCTAAACTATTAGCTTAAATTCAAAGGTAAATAAAAATGCAGAAAACTTCACCAGAAACAGGAGGAGGAGTTTCAAGAACTACTAAGGTTCTGAGATTTTACCATATCTAAAAGCTCAAAAGTCAACCTGCCATAGTTTCATGGTGGATAACATGAGACTTCTGGTTCACAGACAAAGGAATTTATTATTCACAGTAATAGCAGAAGACAGAGTATTAGCTTCTCTTGCAGTGATCTCTCAAACCTAAATTTCCATAGGGTGACATAATGAAGGCCAGATGATACCTGCATATGCAATGGACTGTATTACAGGAAAGAAACTCTCACCTTAAAGAACACAAATCTTTTATAATGGGCAATAAGCATGTCTTGTGTTTTCTCCAGTAGGAGACACTATCTCTGTCTTCTAGCACTGTAAGCTAACCTGCCCTTTACTTTAGAAGTAAATACTATCTCTATCTTCCCAGGTTGTTTGTTATGCAAACATCTATGAGAGAATAGTCTCAAACAAAAGGTAATCAGGTGTCTTGCTCATAAAACATGCAGAAAAGCAAGAGGCTCATAAAGAAATAGTCCCAGCAATTACCTACCACTTGCTTCTATACTTTCTTGGTCTCTGGTGAAACTTCCCATGAGTACACTGTAGGCTACTCTGATTATTCTAACAAAGGTTGGCCAAATTTGTTGAATTTGCTACTTAGAATTTGTTACAACTGAGACTTATAGCAGTCAAAGGGGTCAGTTTGATGGCCCCTCTAATATGGCTCACTGGTAAGCTGTAGGATTTCTAGTCCATTTCAAGTAATTGTATTTAGGCCTTTCTTTTGGAGGAACCACCTGAGGGTATTCATGTCACCAGCCAGGTTGAGTTCATCTGTGCTGTGGAATGACTGAACAACTGTTAGTGGAATGAAAAATGGAGAAAATATCCAGGTGGTTTGTATGGCAGGTGCAGAAACTGGGGGCTACCCTCTGCTATTTGTTTATGGTAGACATTTTCAGTACAGTTAAGAGGAATGGCAATCAAATTTTGGTCAGAGCTGTTTGGCAGGGAATGGCAGACCCAATAATCAATTAAATGTACTATGTTTGCAATAGTTTAGGAAGGACGCACTAGGAATTTTCTTTGTGAGAATCATTCCATGGAGCAACTCTGAAAGATATTATTAATGTTCTTCACTTCCTTCACAGAGACAGAGCCATTATTGCCCCTCCACTGCCATAAACATGGGTATGTCCTAGTTCAGTAACTGTAAACTAACTTTTTTTTTCAATTATCCCCTGCTTACATGTTTTGACTGGAAGGGCCATGTGCAAGAGGGACAAAGAAATTTTATAAAACTTATAGATATCCATTATTTTCTTAATTTCAGCCTGTATGGGCCACTGCAGGGAACAGTGTAGAAAATGCAAAGAACACTGAATTCAGGCCGGCCACAGTGGCTCATGCCTGTAATCCCAGCACTTTGGGAGGCCGAGGTGGGTGGATCACGAAGTCAGGAGTTCAAGACCAGCCTGGCCAGCATGGTGAAACCTGGTCTCTACTAAAAATACAAAAAGAAAAAAAAAATAGCTGGGCATGGTGTCACACGTCTATAGTCTCAGCTACCCAGGAGGCTGAGGCAGAAGAATTGCTTGAGCCTGGGAGGCAGAGGTTGCAGTGAGTGAAGATTGTGCCACTGCACTCCAGCCTGGGTGACAGAGCGAGACTCCATCTCAAAAAAAAAAAAAAAAAGTGAATTCAGCTAAGTGGTCATTATCCATATGATTTTCCTTATAATCAAGGACCATGCCAGTCCAACAAGAGAATCCAGGTGGCTAAACCAGAATTAGGCTGGAACCCACCAGACCTCTTTGTGAAGAGTGTACTAAAAAGCTAGCCTAAGGTTACTATCAAAAGAAGAAAAAAAAATTATGTCAGAAAACATCAGGGCAGAATCTCTAATTTTTAAAATAGGTCCCTATAGCTCCCCTACCTCTATCATCCCGATCAAAGCACAGGGAGCGGCTAGTGGGGGATGATCTCTTTCTGGAAACAGCCACACTTAGTGACAAACTCCCTTACTAAGGTGTATAGACTAGAAGGAGCTTAGGAAGTAATCTTTTTGAGCTATTTTTTAATGCATGTTATTTTAACACTAAACAATACCAATGTCTGCGTATGGCAGAAAGCGTGCAAGGTCCATGGCTTAGCTAATACCTCAATTAACAATATGTGGTTGAGTAGCATTTGTGATAAAAGGAGCATCCATTGTCAGAATGCAAATTATCTGGAAAGCTAAAAACACGACACTGGGTAGTTTCAAGGTGATATATAAATGGGCCAGTCGCAGCTCCTGTACATTGACCCCTATGTTTTTTCTCCTTCAGAGCAGGCTAGGACCAGTTTTCTCAAACTTATCCAGTGCCAAACTCAAGTTCTTAAACATCCAATTGCTTTAAATGTAGCCCAAATATGCGTATTTTGGGGCATTTATTTATCCTACTGCTTTGTATAGCCTATGAAATTGTACCCAACATCTGTTAGTCATAGATAAGATAAACTCTGTAGCTGTAAAAGACCTGTGATTGTTAATTTTATGCAACAACTTGACTGGGCCTCTAGGTGCCCAGATACTCGGTCAAATATTATTCTGGGTATTTCTGGGAGGGTGTTCTTGGATGAGGTTAACATTTTAATCAGTAGAATAAAGCAGATTCCCTCCCCGAACACCACGTGAGTGGGCCTCTTCCAATCCATTGACAAAAGACCTGAATAGAACAGAAAGAACGATTCTCCCTTGAGTGCAAGAACATTCTTCAGCAGATTGTCTTTAGCCTGGAACTGCACCATCTGCTCTTCTAGGTTTTAAGCCTGTCAGCCTACACTGCTGAGCTCAAAATTGAATACAGATATCCTGGCTCAGCGTAAGTTTAACCAAGAACTTGTTACCCAATGATTTTTGTAAATATTTCTATATCAAAAGCTTTAAGTAAGTCTCATCTGATTGAGATATTCAATCCTGGAAGTAAGACAAACAAACTAAATGCACTTTTAGGCTAAATCTAAAGAAAAATTTACACTAAAAGATTTGAGTAAGTGAAAATAGTGTTTGGCCTAAAATTTTCGTAAATTCAACAATTTAGTTGAATCATAAAAACAAAAACTTGCTTAACTGATGTATTATTCTCTCCAAAAAATAATTGTCAGTCATAACTTTTCAATCATGGTCTTTGTTCTCTAATTCCCAGTTCCAGACTATATTTGACTTTTGCTTTGTATTTGCTTTGTGTCCTCTGTTTATAGGATATGCTTTGTGAGCAGAAACCTGACCCTGTTGGAGCTTTCTAAAAGTTTATAATGTACAATAATGGCAAAAATTCATTTCTAAGATAAATTCTTTGAATAAACAGAACTCAAGGTAATTCCACTATTTATAATAACTGTCTATTATTCTACCATATATGGCATACTGAACATTTTTATTTGGAAAAGTAAATGAAAATCAAACCCATTATATATTGTCTCCCCTGTACATATATTTAACTATTCTTAATTTTCTATTAAGTGCTCTCCTTTGTTATCATTTTAATCATTAAAAATAATATTAAGACTCAACCATAAGATTTACAAATATAAAACACTAATTGTAAAAGCTTGTTAATTTTATTTGAAATTATTTATATTTGTACTCTATTGCTATCTTTGGAGCTGCAGGAAAGGAGACTCTTGCTTATTTGAGTCACAGATATTTTAAATATTTCATAAACTGAGGCTGGGTTTTCACTATGTAGAGCATGATAAGAATGAGAGTGATAAGAACGATTCTGTCAGCATGACCTTGGAGTAGGCTTTATGTCAAATGGGCCTGGGTTTGATCTAACTCCAATGTTTCCAGTGTTAATTATTTGTGCTACTGCAACAGTCTGCTAGGGTGGCCATAACAAAATACTATTGACAGGGTGGCTTAAACAACAGAAATTCATTTTCTCACAGTTCTGGACAGTAGAAGTCCAAGATCAAGGTTCTGGCAGGGTTGCCAGAAAAGTTGGTTTATAATGAGGCCTCTCTTCTTGGCTTGCTGATGGCCACCTACTCACTATGTCCCACATGGCCTTTCCTCTGTGTTTGCACACCTCTGGTGTCTCTTTCTCCTATTAGGATACCAGTCCTATCAAATTAGGAGCCTGCCTTTATGAACTCACTTAATGTTAATTACATTCTTAAAGGTCCTATCTCCAAATACAGTCACATTGGGAGTTAAAGCTTTAGCATATAAATTTTGGGGAGAAATAAGTCAGTCTAAAACAGTGACCCTAGGCAAATAATTAACCTGAACCTCTGCTTCTCTTTGTGTAAAATGGAGATGTTAAGATGTTAAAGTTACCTTGAAGATTCATTATAATTCTGATTGTTAAATGAGATACGATGTGTCAAGTTCCCAACATAATAGCAATGCTTAATAAACTACACACACACACACACACAGAGAGAGAGAGAGAGAGAACTGTTATTCTCTTTGTGAATTTTCCACCCTTAGCCCTGACTCTCTGTCTCCCACTGGTTGCTGGTTATTGCACAGGTATTCAAGAAGCAAGGGTAGTGGCTGCACTAATCAAAATGTAATCACAGAATACCTTTAAAACTAATAGTATTCCTTTAGGAATTAACTAAAATCAGTTTGGCTGTAGGTTAGGTCCCTCTTTTGTGATTGTCTATATTTTGCCTAAGTCTCTGTGCTCTTGAAAGATGGGAATTTATTCAGGGTATCCTTAGCAAATAAATGTGATGCAAATAGGCCCCCCAAAAAGTGTAATAGTTTGATATAGTATTCAAACCTCAACCTATAAGAAAGCCAAACAAGGTACATTTAGGTTAAGTGAGTTGCATAGGATTGCACAACTAATTTTTCACAATGATGAGCTCATTACCTAGGTTTCTTAACTCCTATCCAATACATTTTTTAGTTCATCTTAATTGTTTGCCTTACTTATTAGTTAAGTGACTTTGGCTTTCTAAACATGCCACTTGTTTTTTCGTTTGTAAAATAGCAATATTATAGGGTTTTATCCATAGGATTTTTATGAGAATTATTTAAAGCAGAGCAGAGTGCCCAACATATTGTAATGATCTATAAAATTAAATTTTTATGATAATTTCTAATAGCATAATTACGTTACCATTATCTCCTGGTCAGTTTCTTTACCTGCAGGTGCAATTTTTCACATCTAATTCCTTGAGGTAAATAACTGTTTTTTGAGTGTTTTCCTCAGCCTTACTTTCAGAACTCTCCAAAACATAGCCTATGTCACCACTTGGTATGAGTTCATACTATACACCAACTTGAACCCCTGGCTCCAGTCCTCCAGTCACCAGTGGTTTCATTGGTTCTGTGTAATTCTCACTCTCAGAAGCACCCTTCTCTGGCAATATTCTATCAGATTCTAATCATTTTGAAAGGTGAAGATCAAGTTTACTTTCCCATTAGCCCCTTTCTCAACCATTGTTGTACATATTATTTCTCTTTCATTAGACTGAACTAATTCTAGTCTGATTCTTAGTCACTTCAATTGGACTTTTAGATAAATCATTCATCCCATATTCTCAAATAGAAATAAAATCTCAACAAGATTTTAACCACATCCTTTTGCCTATTGGCTGGGAGTGACAGAGGATGGTAGAATCATATTCTTCTAACTAATGGGAGTAACATTTACAATCAGATAAAGTTTTTATTTGTGCAGTCATTACGCAAAACATTTTGGTCATAGGAGACACAAGTTAGAAAGAGTATGGGTTACATCACTGCTAGGAAGCTTCAGGTTTAGTATCCCTCAGCTTAAATACTTTCTTAGTCACTTTCCACTAGAATGTACATTTGTCTTAAAAATATGTAACCAATGATATGTGATTTCAGGCACAGTGGGATTTATGGCCCAAAGGAGAAACATAAGAGTATATAGATGGGATTTATATTGATCAAATAATTGATACTTGAGGATGCTGTAGCATATGACCTAAAAATTGAAGAATGAATAGTATTTTGATATACAGAGACATGAGAAAAGAGGCACATATTGGGAGAGTGAAAGGGTATTCCAGAAATAGCTTTATCAAAGAAGCAAGTTTAAATAAAAAGGAGGGCATATCAAGAATAGGACAAGTACTGTGGGCCTGAAACTTATATAATTTATGCCCTTTTTTTTAAAGAATACACAATTGAGAATAAAAATTTGATACAAAAGAAAATATTTTGAATGGGAAATGAAATCCCACAAAATTCCTGGAATCTTGGAGATTCAGGACTTTTCCTTCTGAGATATCTTTAGGCAATTTTTCAGAAATGCTGCCACAGAAGTGCTTCCTGATTGCAACCTGACTTCCAGGTCTTCTCTCAGAATTCTCTATTGAGAACTCCCAGCAATTTCTAGCATTCAATGATCTATGCAAGTAAGCAGTCCTGGCCTATCAAGTTCATCAGGCTCATGGTAAATCTGTGATTAAGAATGATAACGTTATAGGTGAGTAACGTAACAGGAGAGAGAGGTAGAAGGTGTGGGGATAGTGCGGTTATGAAAGATCAACTTTAAATAGGGAAAAACAAGGTCAATCATGGGATGCCTTAAAAGCCATCTAAGCTATTTTGGATTTATTCATTGAAGAAGTATACAAGGAGTTTGGAGCAGTAAGTTTTGTAATTCAGGACTTATTTTCTTATAATAGAAACCACACAGAAAATGATTTGCAGAGATACATCATTTTTTCTGCAGCTAAAATGGAATATATATTCATATAGGAATTGATTTGATCACCATTCCAATCTAATGTGTGCTATATATAGGAGGTGACTTACGATAGGACTTCAATGGCTAATTTTGTACTCATTAAAATGTATTTTTCATTTTCATGCCCTTAAAAAACCAAAAGTACTCATCAAAAGAAATTTGATAGAATTTTTATTATTTCCTTATCTTTCTTTAAAAGTGATTTTATTTTAATGACATGTACTTAGGAAAATAATGGGATGGAGTTTCATGATATGCTATTTTAATGGAGACAACTACTTTTATTACTAAGCTCCCATACATAGGGCAGAGAAACAGAGTATCAAAAGAAAGATAAAATATTGATAAGAATTTTTTTCAATTAGAAATACGAGTACAATTGCATATTTGAGACAAATAAAAAATTAAAGTGAAAGCTAAGCTAGCTCTGTTTTGTCTTTTCCCTGTCCTGTGAGAGTCCCCATTTGTGTCATAGGGGCCAAGGGTTATAAGCCCCTATGAAATGCCACTCAAGATGCTAATATAGCTTGGAAATTATTCCTTCAAGTGACCCCTTAGAGGGGAACTGTATCAGAGTGGAGATGCTTTCTGACAAGCGAGGATTAGACATGGGTGTTCTGTTTTCACATACACTGTAAATCTAGTATCCTTTTATATAAGGAGGGTTGGGTGTTTTGACAAATGTACTGAGATGGTTTCCTTGTTCTGCAGTGAATATCTGTTTTACCATCTTGTAGGACAGCAAATATACATTCTCTTTACCCTCTCAACTTCAGCTTCTCAGGTGCTACAGCTTGTCTTGTGTTCAGTTAGGTCTCTGCTCCTCCTATGTGAGGCTAGCCTAGCACCCGATTTTATTTGCCCTCTTTCTTAGAGTGTTGTCCTAATATGCCTTGTGTCTGAGTGACCAAAGGAATTTATTAAAAAGCAGATTGTTTAAGGTCTGAGTCCAGAATAGTATCTAGGAATCCACACTTTTGCCAAGCTCTTCAAATATTTCCTACGAGCCTCAAATTTGAAAGACTCTGTTCATGACTAAAATACAAAACTTAAAAGAGATTCTTGTCCCAACTCACCAGTATTCAGCAATGCAATACAACACTTTGAGTATGTGTCTCATTTTTCTTACTTGTAAGATAAGATATGCTTATAAAATGGTCATTATGGATCTAACATGAATACTCTCTATACTAAGTTACATTAGGCTCTGGTAAAACCTTTCACCTTTACCACTTCCCCATTTCCCTTTCTATACTGCTCCCTAGTCCAGAAGTTCTCGAAGTGTAGCCTTGGTACCAGGAACATCATTATTCATCATCTGTGAACTTATCAGAAATGCAAACATACATGTCCTATATTGTCTCCTCCTCACTCCAAGTCCTATTGAACCAGGAACTCTAGGAGTGTGGCTCAGTCTTCCAGATGATTCCAGTGCACATTGAGGTTGGAGAATTTGATCTTAATTTCTTTCTTTCCTATCTCTGTTGCCTACTCAGGAAATAATGGAAATTGTTCAATCATATCACACCAAGTTCATTAAGAACGTCTGTATCTCATTAGAATATCTTGGTAAGAGAGTAAGTGCTAAGCCCACAGAAATAAAGTAGAAACTGAAAAAAAAAAGGTTATTTTAAATCCTTGAGGGAAAATATTTTGATGAGGTTAGTGAGGGTGTCATCAAACAGTTATGCACTTTATGCTTGATCTACACCTGAAAGTATCTTAGTCCATTTGAGTTGCTATAAAGAATTACTGAGGCTGAATAATTTATTAAAAAAGAGGTTTATTTGGCTCACAGTTCTGCAGGCCATATAAAACTATGGTGCCAGCATCTGCATATGTTGAGGGCCTGATGGCAAAAAGTGAAGGGGACCTAGCTAGTCACGTGGTGAGGGAGGAAGCAAGAGCTAGGAGAGGGAGGTGACAGGCTCTTTTTAACAAACAGTTCGCATGGGCACTAATAGAGTGAGGACTCATTACCATGAAGATGGCACCAAGCCATTTGTAAGGGATCTGCCCCTGTGACCCAAACACCTCCCGTTAGACTCCACCTCCAACGCTGTGGAACAAATTCAATGTAGCCTTAAGGAGGCCAAACAAACCATATCCAAAACACAGCAATATCCCATTTCCAATATCTCGTCCTGTGCAGATCCATTGGAATGTACCTGACTTATATCATCCCCCTCCAAGGTTTCTTTTCTATAGAACAGTAAATAATAGATACATTAATACATGCTGATATACAATTATGTTACTCAATATATGTAGCTTATAATTTTATTGGGCTCTTCTGAAGATGATTCCCCAATCCTACATGTTGGAAAAATCCAGGTAACATGGTAGATTGAGAGGTAGAAAGAGAGCTTTCATGAAGCTTGTTCTATCTCCTCATGACTCTTTCTTCAAAGGGAGTTTACACTTGTACCTGAAATATTTACTTAAAAAAACATTAAAGGGAAATCTGATTGCAGTCTTATGTCATTTAAAAGGCAAGTAAGTAAGTACTAACTTTACTATGACATTTACATGAATGTATATTTTAGCTCAATATAAAGAAAACTTTTCCAAGAACTAAAACTGTCTATACTCAAAATTCAAGCAGCATACTGTACATATTAAGAGCACATTCTGTGGAAGCAAAAGGATCTGAGTTCATATTTTGTGACATGTCTTATTTTTTGTTTGACCTTGAACAAAATAGTAAATGCTCAAAACCTTAGTTGTCTTAAAAAAATAACAATAAATTGTCTTCTTCATAGGGTCATTGTGATAATTAAGTGTGATATTCGTTAGGTATTTAGCACAGTCCCCAGGACAAATGAGCACTTAGTAAATGGTAGCTATTATTTTCGCAGTTTCTAGCAGAGGCTGAATTACCACCTTGCAGTGATGCCAAAGAGAGAGGGATGAAAGAACTGCTAATGTCTATTTTAAATCTATGAACCTGAGACCCTAGAAAGCCATGTATTCTCTAGTTTTTACACTTAGATGAAGACTACTTCTAGAAAATAATTAAACGTGAGAAAAAATTTCCTCAAAAAAATTTTAAGATGCATTTTGGCTGGCTTACTTTTTCAGGGATCCATACAACAAATCCTAAATAATCCTTTCAATGGTAATTATTTTCCCCTTTGAAACTTTTCCACATTGGTAACACAGTTTCTTTGAGGATATTTTCATCTCTCACATAAAAGTTCAAACATGGACAGGCATCCATGTTAACATGCAGGTTATCTCCATCACTTACATCAAATTCGATGAAGCTCATGGAACACTGGGTTTGCCTCAAATGCTATATTGTCTCTGGAAGAGTGGCCTTTTTCTTTTTCTAGTCTGCTTCAACATTGTTTTCTGGACATAGCTTTCTATTTCCCCTGAGTTAAGAGACGGATAAAAGTTTTTATCAATCTGACAAGTTATTTCTTGCCATTATTCAAGACATTTGACATTTGGAGGGTTTTAACGTGTACATTCTTTGATGGCATTTGAAAAACATCCATTAAGAATCAGCAATATTCTGATAAATCTCAGAGGAGCTTTTCTCTGCTATCCTCAGAAAATGTGATTTTAAATGAACAATGAATGCATAAAAGTCTTTTTTTTTAAGTGGGAAAAACATTCTTCTTTTATCTCATAAACAAAAAGATACATTTTCCAAATGAAACCAAATATGAGACTCTAATACAATTTTAAACTATCACAGTGCCTTTGACTATAAATTTCATATATTGCTTATGAGTCCTGTGGATGTTTTGGCAAATTTTTGTTAGAGTAAAAGCAGAAATGTAACTCCAAAAAGTGAACCCTTTATATCTGTCACTTGTTACAATCCTTCTTGACTTAATTCCCGGCCAAGTAGATGTACCATTAATTATTTATGTTAGTATTGACTTCATTTGCTTTCACACCGGGTGCAGGCCCTTTGGGAACCTAGAATGCCAATAGAGTGGATTTTGGTCAGAGATTTATGGAGTCAATGATCTTGGGTCCACAGCAACAATCTAACAAATGACTCTGGCAGAGGTGAGTGGGCATTCAGTCAGTGTCAGAGACTTTGGAGGCAATCCATTTATGAGAATCAATAATCATAACTCAGGCTGGGGCCTCTAGTTTGTAATCTACACAGCTTTGTTTATTATCAACCCACTCTGGTAAAAAATAAAAAAAAATAGAACTATTGCATGTTCTTTTCCATATAATTTTGCATCAGTATTATAAAGCTTTTACTATACTTGCATTTACATAAAATTCTAAGGGCAGTATTGAGTCAGAGGGAAAGTGATATGGTTTAGCTGTGTGTCCCCACCTGAATCTCATGTTGAATTTTAATCCTCAGTGTTGGAGGAGGGGTCTGGTGGCTTGGTGGTAGGTGATTGGATAATGGAGGCAGACTTTCCCCTTGCTGTTCTTGTAATAATGAGTGAGTTCTCATGAGATCTGGTCTTTTAAAAGTGTGTAGCACTTCCCCCTTGACTCTCTTCTTCCTGCCTTGGCCATGTGAAGACATGTCTGCTTCCCTTTTGCCTTCCACCATAATTGTAAGTTTCCCGAGGCCTTCCCAGCCATACTTCCTGTACAGCCTGCACAACTGTGAGTCAATTAAACCTCTTTTCTTCATAAATTGTCCAGTCTTAGGTATGTCTTTATAGTAGTGTGAGAATGGACTAATACAGGAGGAAACAACTTGAATTTAAAACCATAAACAATGGGCAGAAACCTTCTTAATAGCTTTAAAATTTTAGATACTAATTAAAAGGAATATAGGTTACATCACTGCTTGGAAGCATCAGGGTTTAGAATTCCTCAGATTAAATATTTTGTTAGTCACTTAGAACTAGAATGTTCTTAGACTTTGGACTCTGTAGCAGTGATTCTTTTAAAGAATTTTATATATAATATTTTTATGATACTTTCATTGTTCCAATTTTACAAAAATGGGAAGCAAAACACAGAATTTAAGTAACTTGTCCAGACTCTCTAGCTTGTATCGGGGTAGATGCGATTCAAATCATGACAATTGAACTTCAGGGTCCATGTTCTTAACAATTACACATACTGTCCTTAACTATTAAACATAGAATTACTTATTATATAGAATTATGTAAAAGATAGGGAATAAGCTCTTATTTATTAATATTATAGTTACTAGGTTTTTCAAATATTATTGTCCCACAATACATGCAAGTTAAAATTTATATGTAGCATCAAACCCATTTTCCAGATTAGGGAAATAAATTTCAGAGCGATAAAGCAATTTGCCATATATTCTATGGTTAAGAAGCAGCAGGTCTGAGATTTAACTTTAAATCTTCCTGAACTCAAAAATTAAATTATTTGTAGTCTATCATATTGACCTTAATAATCATAAATAATATTTCTACCTGTTAGAAGTTTAACCCCTAAAGTTACCCTTTAGAATTTTATTGGTTGAATGTACAGATGGTTCTGAAAAATACAGTAAACCTCTAAAGTATATTGCTATGCTTAGAAGAAATTGAAATATTCTTTTTGTCTCCCTGTAGTGACTGAAATTTCTTCAGGAATAGTAATTTCCTATTTGATAACATTATAAAATATACACCTTAATTCAACTGAAAGCTCAAATAGAATTTTCAGCATTCAGTAAAGAGAATGTGATATATACATAAAATGTCTTCTCCATAAACTAGGCAACTGATTCCTGCAATTATAGATAATCGTTAGATAACAAAACCTTTATCAGTTATTTTAAGTCATCTTGAAAGAATCTTTACATTGTTGATGCATAATGCACAAGAGAGTGCTCTCTTGGTAACTGCAAATATATGTGAAGGTATAAATTAGTACAGGTAGGGAAGAAAGATTCAGATTTGCTGCAGAATTCATATCCAATTTGGAGTCTTAAAATAACTGAAATCTGGCTCTTCATGGGGGCATAGTTTCAAACCATATTGAAAGGGTCAAGAGTAATGGATATTTGATATGCAGCTATACTGCAGCAATTACATTTTTATAAGGTTAATTGGAGTCATATGGGTAGTTTAACACAACATGGTTCTTTTAATACTTCTGAATAACCCACTTGACTTGAAAGTCCTCAAATCAAGTCTTACATTAGAGGACCATTTTAAAAGCACAGATATCTAGTGCCAAATGGTCATGAGAATCTGCTCTATTTTATTTTACTAGATTAATGACAAAAATCTGCGACTTTGATAGAAGTAGCAATAATAGGATAAGACTAGCCAAAGTAGACAAAACCAACAGTTCAGATACATAATTTGTGAAGACATGGAAGTAGATAGCAAGTAAGTCTAGGAACATCAAGGAGGGGTGTATTAATGTGGGTTTAGAATGAAATTAGAACCTAGATATAAAAAATAGCTCAGGACTTGCCATTTCTTCTCATAGGGCTCCTGAAAGAAAAATATGCCCAGAAAAAGCAAAATTACCATTTTACTGTGAGTAGACTTTGCCTTGAATCATCTGTGACTCTTTAATGGACTAGCCAGAGGTAACATAAGGTAGAAACAAAG
Organism: Pan paniscus; assembly: GCF_029289425.2. Lineage (NCBI taxonomy): Eukaryota > Metazoa > Chordata > Mammalia > Primates > Hominidae > Pan > Pan paniscus. The sequence goes on along the minus strand of NC_073254.2, from coordinate 115,879,939 downwards.
TAAGCCCAAATAGGCCAAAACCAAAGTAAGTGAAAGATCTTTTCAGTTTATATCCTCCACAAATCCCAATCTTATTTCAAACTGCAATTTGAAATGTCTAAATCATATGTACTTTCTTAAAGAACATGAAGAAAAGGTAAATTGTCCCAATGCCAAAGGTGAAGCCCCCCACTTGATTTCCTGCCTTGGAGCTTTTCGTAAGTGTTTCCTGTAGTGCCTTCCTTAGCTATGTGGAAAAAGATCAGTTAAAGAAAGAAAGATGCCACCCTGACCCATAATCCTTTTGAAATACCTTCCCTTTGAAGTATAGCCCATTACAATATCTTCAACTTGAAAAGCTAGGATTAAAACCTTTCTTTTTGGGGATGAAGTTGAGGCTAGTTTATGGAAGCAGGGAGCAGGAAAAAAAAAAAAAGTTGATTTTCTTCTAAATAGGATAATACCCCTGACTTTATCATGTACCTTTTATTAACCCCTTAGGTTTAATAGCAAGCCCCACAATCAGTGAAAAATATGAGAATTTTCTTTTGGGCAGATAATCACAGATAATCAAAAAGGCCTGCCAACAACTTCTCTAAGCCTTGCACTACAATTTTTTTCTTAGATCAATAAATTGGAAAGTTTACCCTCTCGAGATTTTTTTAATTTTACTTCTAGAGTGTTTGAAAAAGTTCAGAAAACTACACTGAGTTTATCCAAAATTAATCTTAAGCATAAAATTAAAAAGACATTCTAAATCTTTCTCCAAAAGTTTCTATTACCCAACTAAGCTTGCAAAACAAGATTTCCTGGTGCACACCAGGTGGCAACACAGCTTGAAAACACCATCATGCCAGTCATGTAAATATAACAGCAGTGTGTTAATGCCTTCTAACAGGTAACAAAAGACAACTTTCTGCAGGTAATTTCTATTTCCCAAAGAAACTTTGAAGTTCTTGCTATAGGTTGAATGTGTTCCCCAAAGTTCATGTATTGAAAACTTGATACCCAATGTGGCAGTGTTGAGAGGTGAAGTCTAATGGAAGAATTTGGTTCATGGGGTACCACCCTTGAGAATAAATTAATGCTGTTACCATGGGAAAGGGTTTCTTATAAATGGACAAGTTTGGCTCCCTCTTGCTCTCTTGCCATCTTTTTGCCCTTCCAAAATGTTAAGACAATTTAAGAAAGCTCTTGCTAGATGCAGGGCTCTCAATATTAGACTTCCCAGCCTTCAGAATCATGAGCCAATATATTTTGGTTCATCATAAATTACCCAGTCTGTGGTATTCTGTTATAGCAGCACATAATGTATTTAGAAAGTTCCAATTAGAAACCAAAAAAGAGCCCGCATTGCCCAGTCAATCCTAAGCCAAAAGAACAAAGCTGGAGGCATCACACTACCTGACTTCAAAGTATACTACAAGGCTACGGTAACCAAAACAGCATGGTACTGGTACCAAAACAGAGATATAGACTAATGGAACAGAACAGAGCCCTCAGAAATAATGCTGCATATCTGCAACTATCTGATCTTTGACAAACCTGACAAAAACAAGCAATGGGGAAAGGATTCCCTATTTAATAAATGGTGCTGGGAAAACTGGCTAGCCATATGTAGAAAGCTGAAACTGGATCCCTTCCTTACACCTTATACAAAAATTAATTCAAGATGGATTAAAGACTTACATGTTAGACCTAAAACCATAAAAACCCTAGAAGAAAACCTAGGCAATACCACTCAGGACATAGGCTTGGGCAAGGACTTCATGTCTAAAACACCAAAAGCAATGGCAACAAAAGACAAAATTGACAAATGGGATCTAATTAAACTAAAGAGCTTCTGCACAGCAAAAGAAACTACCATCAGAGTGAACAGGCAACCTACAGAATGGGAGAAAATTTTTGCAACCTACTCATCTGACAAAGGGCTAATATCCAGAATCTACAATGAACTCAATCAAATTTACAAATTTACAAGAAAAAAACAAACAACCCCATCAAAAAGTGGGCAAAGGACATGAACAGACACTTCTCAAAAGAAGACATTTATGCAGCCAAAAAACACATGAAAAAATGCTCATCATCACTGGACATGAGAGAAATGCAAATCAAAACCACAATGAGATACCATCTCACACCAGTTAGAATGGTGATCATTAAAAAGTCAGGAAACAACAGGTGCTGGAGAGGATGTGGAGAAATAGGAACACGTTTACACTGTTCGTGGGACTGTAAACTAGTTCAACCATTGTAGAAGTCGGTGTGGCAATTCCTCAGGGATCTAGAACTAGAAATACCATTTGACCCAGCCAGCCCATTACTGGGCATATACCCAGAGGATTATAAATCATGCTGCTATAAAGACACATGCACACGTATGTTTATAGCGGCACTATTCACAATAGCCGCTATAAACATACCTTTTATAAAAATAAATGTCCAACTGTCCTCACAGTTGTACCTTCATAGTCTAATAATCATGCATACATATTTATTAATGACAGAAAGGAGATGATTAAAAAGATTTATAAATAAGAAGCACTCAATTAAAATCTTGTGACTGCAGGAGAAATTAAACATGGGGTCTTAGGGCTAAATGCATTTTTCCTGCCACTGTTATTTAGCTTCTGTTTTATTAAAATACTGTTTTATTTCATAGTTAATAAATTATAGTTATATCTTTAACTAATATGGAACATTTTTATTACACATTATTATAAAATAATAATTTAGAAAAATTATAATGATATGTGATCTTTACTAAGTACTTTCTATCTACCAATGATTGTGCTAAGGACTTTATAGTACTTGTTTAATTCATTTACAGATAAAATATGTAATACAACTGAATATGATGATAAGAATGGATGGAAAATATTGTGAACAGAGTAGGTGAAGTGGTAGGTATTTAGACAACTATACATGGAGAAAAGATGGATCAAAATGGAAAGTGATTTTTTTGGCCATCCCAGAAGAAGAAAACCAATATCAACCCCCAATAAAGTAAATGTGTGCTCCTCCCTGTCAAGGACCTGGAGAAGTCTGGCAGTGTGTGTGGTTTCACTACATAGTAACTCCTACCTCTCGGGAAGGTGAGGGTGGGAGTGGGCTGTTGTGATCACAGCTGAAGTAATGCACAGAAGGATGAAGATCCATCCTAAGGGATAAATAGTTTTCAAACCACAGGTAGAGCTGAGATGGTTTTTCCAGCTGTTTCTGAGACTTTGCATATCCATAGACTCTGGGTAGAGCTAAGAAACTGAAAAAAACAACACATGTGCCCACCAAGTTCCTTCTTCTGGCCTAGAAAAAGGAATAAATGTCAATGGTTGCAGATGAGGTGAGTGCACTTTGAAGACTAAGGTCATTCAGGAACCCTAAATATTTATATGCACTCTACACATTTAATGTTTAATATATGCAAGTAATCTATATTTTCTTAATTATATTTCTTAATATTGCATCATCACAACAGTGCTTGAAACAATTTTAGGTAGTCTCAGAAGTGCTGAGAAAAGAAAATATATCTCCAGTAAGATTCTATAAAGCCAATTATCAGGAGAATTCATAAAAATGGCCTAGGTTAAGATGCTATATATATAATGTAAACATATTTTTAGAAGGTGCTTGCATATAGTCTACTTCTAGATAACCCAACTGACTGTCCTTATTTTAAAACAGAACACTTAAGTACTTGAAGATTAAGACAAATAAATCTAGTCTATGATGTATAGCTTTTAGTTCATATTCTTAAACTATCAATTTTGTCTTCTAGAGACATATTTGTTGTTCTTTATAATAAGGCAGTCTTAGAATTAGAAAACTCTACTTAATTAATCTCAATTGGAGTCCCTCTGATAAATATATAGACTAGGAAATAGTCTAAGCACCTAATAATGATTTCTAACATCTGAAAGAAAATAGTTTCAATGCATAATAAAATATGATGGTTTTATGAAACAACTATGAAATCAGATCTTTTGCAATAAAATAAGAATATTAAAAAATAATTTTTAGGGGTGTTATCCTATGTCACAATGTAAAAACTTGTTTAGAAAGCTAACGTAGAGATTTCTAATTATAAAAACTTGGAATAGATATCTTCTTTCCTGCCTTTCTCACTAAGTACAGCTAAAATCCCTGGACTTTATACATATTACAGACTTAAGAAGGCTGTGAAATATGGAGAGAAGGAAGATACTCTAGGGATCTTGGAATTAGGAATGACATAGTAGTGCATTCCCTGTGTTTTGCTTTTGCTATGCCAGATTTGATTCTGCAGAAGCCAGCAACCCAGAAACAACAACAAACACAAACAAAATAAACCCCAAGAAAAGCTCACTCTCTCTATCCTAAGGACCGGGAAAGGGGCAGCCTAACAATACAGAAAATTTTTACACAATAGTCACTCTATGAAAGCAATATATCACAGAAAAAACCATGACCCCACTCCCACCCACCACTGACAATGGCTGAATCTGGAATCTACATGTCCACTCTATCTATAGTGAAATGAGGCACCTCTTTATCCCACTTCCACCTGGCCAGCGTGGTGTCAGAGAAAGCTAAATGGAAAGCCCAGAGCTTTATCCCAATAGGCAGTAAAGAAGCCCTTCCCTGGTCTCCTGGAGTATCAGTGGAGACCACATGGGAGAGTCTGGACTTCCACTCCCATTGAGGATAAAGAAGTACCCACCTCCTCCTCCTAGGGTAGTATCAGAGGAGATATAATGGAGAGTCAGAACTTTTATCACCACAAATAATTAACTAGAACAGCCTCTCACCCTTTCAGACATCTACCCCTAACGTGTCAGTAGAGGCCACATGGCTAAGAGTAGCAGAAACCAGACACCCTTGCTTTCCCTGTCATGGTCGTGTCAGCAGATGTCTACTGGAGAGCTTCAACTATCATCTCTGCCAAGCAGTAGTAAGAAACTCCTTGGGCCTGGCGCAGTGGCTCACGCCTGTAATACCAGCATTTTGGGAGGCCGAGGTGGGTGGATCACGAGGTCAGGAGATCAAGACCATCCTGGCTAACACGGTGAAACCACGTCTCTACTAAAAATACAAAAAATTAGCCAGGTGTGGTGGCAGGTGCCTGTAGTCCCAGCTACTCAGGAGGCTGAGGCAGAAGAATGGTGTGAACCCAGGAGGCAGAGCCGAGATCGCGCCACTGCACTCCAGCCTGAGCAACAGAATGAGACTCTGTCTCAAAAAAAAGAAAGAAAAAAAAGAAAGAAACTCCTTGGGCGTAAGCAGATAGTGAGTGAGTAACCTGGATTTCCACTGTCACTGGCAGTACTGTTACTCCCATGGGAATGGTGGCAGACGAGGCCTGTTAAAACAGATTTAAATAAAATACATAGCCTCATAATATAATACCAAAAACATATACCTTTCTATTAAAAATGACTTCCCATACCAAGAACCTGAAAAATCTTAACTTCAAGGAGAAAAAACAATCCACAAATGCCAATAGCTAGATGATGCAGATGTTAAAAATATCTGGCAAGGACTTTAAAAGCAGTGATCATAAAAATGCTTCAATGAGCAAATGTGAACTCGTTTGAAACAAAATATGGAAAGCAAGGGGAGAAGACATAAAGAACAAAATGGAAACTCAAAATTTAAAAGTGTAGTAACTAAATTGAAAACCCTCTAGATGGGCTCAAAAGAAGAATGGAAATAAAAAAGAAAGGAATTTGTGAATTTGAATATAGAACCATAGAAATTACCCAATATGGACAATAACGAGAAATTGAACATAATAAAGTTCAGGGATGTGAGGAATTGTAGCAAAAGATTCAACTTTTGTGTCATTGGAGTCCTAAAAGGAAGGGATATTGAATTTATAACTTTAAGACTTTTAAAAAAAGAAGGTTTCCAGGACCAGATGGTTTCACTGAAGAATTCCACCAAAGGTTAAAGAATAATTAATATAAATCTCTTTCAGAAAACAAAGAAGAAAGAACTTTTCCCAACACATTTGATGAAGTTGATATTACGTTGATATCAAACCAGGGAAAGGCAATATGAAAAAGAAAATTACAGACTAATATCCTTCATGAATATGGACATAGAAATTCTTCATAAAATGTTAGAAAATAGAATTCTGCAATATGTTAGAAAATTATGAACCATGGCCAAATGAGCTTTATTTCAGAGATGCAAGACTGATTTTAAAATCAATCAATATAATCCAGTATATAATAGGTTAAGAAGAAAAATCAGAATAAAATCATATACATTGATGCAAAAAAGTTATTTGACAAAATTCAACATCTTTTATGGTATAATCTCCCAGAATAATGTGGAATTTATTCAGCTTGGTGAATAACATCTACAAAAAAACCTTCAGCTAACCTCATACCTATTAATGAGAGACCAAATGCCTTTTCTCCTAAGATTGGGAACTAGACAGGTGTCTGCCTGTAACATTCTTACCCAATGTAGTACCAGAAATTCTAGACAACAAATTAACACACAAAAAGGAAATAAATGGGATATAGATCAGAAAGGAAGAACTAAAATAGTCTCTATTTACAGATGACATAAATTTACATAGAAAATCCCAAGGAAACTATGAAAAATTCATAAAGTGAGTACAATAAAGTCACAGGATACAAGTTTAACATAAAAAACACAATTGTATTTCTATGTAAGCTCAATGAACAAACACATACACATCTAAATTAGAAATGCAATGTCATAATCACTCAAAAAATGAAATACTTACATGTAAATCTAACAAAATATACGTGACTTGTTTGTTAAACTGCACAACACTGAAGAAGACATTAAAGAAATTCTTAATAAATCAAGAAAAATGCCATGTCCACAGATTGGAAGACTCCACATAGGAAAGATGTAATTTTCCTGTACATTAATGTAATTGTTATAAAAATTCCAGCAATACTTTGTGTAGATATAGAAATGTTATTTAAAAAGTTTACATGAAAAGACAAAGGGTCTAAAATAGCTAAAGCAATTTTTAAATAGAAGAATAAAATGGGCAAAATCAGTCTACAAAATTCCAAGTCTCAGAATCGTGTCATCTGCAAACAGAGATAGTTTGACATTTTCTCTTTGTATTTGGATGCATTTTCTTTCTTTCTTCTGCCTGATTGCTCTGGCCAGGACTTCCAGTACTATTCTGAATGGGGGTGGTGAAGGAGGGCATCCTTGTCTCCTTTTAGATTTCAAGGGGAATGTGTCCAGATTTTGCCCATTCAGTATGCTGTTCACTGTGAGTTTGCAATAGATAGCTCTTACTGTTTTAAAGTATGTGTCTTCAGTGCCTAGTTTATTGAGTATTTTTAACATGAAGCGATGTTGAATTTGATCAAAAGCCTTTTCTGCATCTATTGAGATAATCATATGGTTTTTGTTTGGTAGTTATGTTTATGTAATGAATCATATTTATTGATTGGCATATGTTGAACCAAACTTGCATCCCAGGGATAAAACCTGCATGATCATGGTGGATTAGCGTTGTGATGTTCTGCTAGATTCAGTTTGCTAATATTTTGTCAAGGATTTTTGCATCTATATTCATCATGGATATTGGCCTGAATTTTCTTTTTGTTGTTGTTGTGTCTTTGCTAGGTTTTGGTATCAGGTTGATGCTGACCTCATAGAATGAACTGGGTAGGAGCCTTAGTCTCTGCCCACCCAAAAGCTCCTTGATCTGATTAACAACCTCAGCAAAATTTCAGAATACAGAATCAATGTACAAAACTTAGTAGCATTCCTATATACCAACAACATCCAAGTTGAGAGCCAAATCAGACATACAACAATTGCCACAAAAAATACCCAGGTATATAGCTAACCAGGGAGGTGAAAAATCTCTACAGTGAGAATTATAAAACACTGCTTACAGAAATCAGAAATGACAAACAAATGGGAAAACGTTCCATGATAATGGATAGAAATAATTAATATTGCCAAAATGGACATATTGCCCAAAGCAATTTATAGATTCGATGCTATTTCTTTCAAACTACCAATGACATTCTTCATAGAATTAGAGAAAACTATTTTAAAATTCATATGGAACAAAAAAAAAAAAACCTGAATAGCCAAGTCAATGCTAAGCAAATGGAAGAAAGCTGGAGACATCACACTACCCAACTTCAAACTATGCTACAAGGCTACAGCAACCAAAACAGTGTGTTACTGGTACAAAAAAAGACACACAGACCAATGAAACAGTATAGAGAGCCCATAAATGATGCTTCACACCTACAATTGTTTGATCTTCAACAAAACTGATGAAAACAAGCAATGGCTAAAGGATTCTATTCAATAAATGGTGCTGGAATAACTGGCTAACCATATGCAGATGATTTAAACTGGACCCCTTCCTTATACCATATACAAAACCAACTCAAGATGGATTGAAGGGTTAAATGTAAAACATAAAACTATAAAAACTCCGGAATATAACCTAGGAAATGCCATTCTGTACATAAGATCTGCAAAGATTTCATGATGAAGATACCAAAAACAATTGCAATGAAAACAAAAATTGACAAATGAGAGCTAATAAATCTAAAGGCTTCTGAATAGCAAAAGAAATTATCAACAGAGTAAACAGACAATGTATAGAATGGGAGACAATATTCACAAACTATGCATCTGACAAAGGTCTAATAACCAGAATCTATATGAAACTTAAACAAATTTACAAGCAAAAAACACACAACCCTGTCAAAAAGTGGGCAAAGGACATGAGCCGACACATTGCAAAAGAAGACATACATGTGACCAACAAGCATGTGAAAGAAGTACTCAACGTAAACTAATCACTAGAGAAATGTATATCCAAACCACAATGAGATACTGTCTCACACCAGTCAGAATGGCTATTATTAAAAAGTCAAAAAATAACATACAGACCAGGTTGCAGAGAAAAGGGAATGCTGATACAATGCTAATGGGAATGTAAATTAGCTCAGCCACTGTGGAAATTGGTGTGGCAATTTCTCAATGAAAACAGAATTACCATTCAACCCCCCAAAGCCATTATTGGGTATATACCCAAAGGAATAGAAATCATTCTGCCATAAAGATACATGTACACGTATTTTTGCTGCAGTGCTACTCACAATGGCAAAGATATGGAAATTATCCTAAATGCCCATCAGTGGTAGGCTGGATGAAGAAAGTGTGGCACATATTCACTATGGAATACTGCACAGCCATAAAAAGGAACAAGATCATGTCCTCTGCAGCAACATGGACGGAGCTGGGGGTTATTATTCTAAGCAAATTAACACAGGAACAGAAAACCAAATACAACATGTTCTCACTTACAAGTGAGAGTTAAATGATGAGAACACATGGATACAAAGAGGAGAAAAAAAGACACTGGGGCCTACTAGAGGGTAGAGAGAGGGAGGAGATCAATGATCAGAAAAAATACCTATCGGGAACTATGCTTGTTACCTGTGTGATGAAATAATCTGTACACCAAACCCCTATGACATGCAGTTAACCTATATAACAAACTTGCACATGTACCCCGAGCCTAAAATAAAAGTTAAAAACAAAATTCCAAGTCTTATATATAGCAACAGTAATCTGTACTGCATCATATTGGTAGAAGAATAAATGTACAGATCAATGGAACAGAATAGATAATACAGAAACCAGAAATAGCCCCACATAAGTATAGCCAACTCATTTTGAAAAAAATTAAAGAGCAATAAATAGAGAAAGGATCATCTTTTTAGCAAATAGTGATAGAGCAATTGTATCTCCATAGGGAAAAATATATACTTTGACTTAAACCTCATACCTTACACAGAAGTTAACAAAGTATTTTATAAATTCAATTGTAAAATATAAAACTATAAAACTTTTAGGAGAAAATGTTTGTGACTTTAGGACTCAGTAAAGAGTTTATTAACATGATACCAAAAGTACAATTCATAAAAGCAAAAAAATCAACAAATGGACTTCAACAAAATTAAATACTATAATTCTATAAAAGGACCTGTCTCTTTCTGCATCTACTGATAATAAAATGAAAGAAAATAAACTGCCAAGTGGATGAAAAGACAAACCTACAGACTGGGAAAAAGTATTTGCAAACCACATATCTGACAAACAACTTACATCTAGAATGTATGAAAACTCTCAAGAGTCAACAATAAAAATAATCCAAGCACAATACATGAAGACTTCACCAAAAAGAATATATAGATGGCAAATGAGCACATGAAAAGATGATCAACATCACTAGCTATTAAGGAAATGTAACTTAAGGCCACGATGAGATCTCACTATACACTTATTAAAACAGCTAAAGTAAAAGAGTGATAATACCAAAAGCTGGTGAGGATGTGGAGAAACTGTATACCTTACACATTTCTGTGGAAATATAAAATGGTTCAGCCATCCTGGAAAATAGTTTGGCCATTTCTTTACAAAGTAAACACACATTTACCATATGACTCAGCAATAGTTCCCCTAGGCATTTTTCCCAGAGAAATAACTCCACACAAAAATCTGTACAAAAATGTTCATTGAAGCTTTATTTGTATTTACCTCAAACTAGAAACAACCAAAATATCTTTCAACAGTTGAATGGTTAAATAAATTGTGTTACATCCATACCATAGAATACTACTCAGCAATGAAGAGGAACTACTGATACGTGCAACAACTTGGATGAACCCTGAGAAAACAGTTTTAAAAAGCTAATATCAAAATATTACATGTTGTAAGATTCCATTTATATAGCATTTTTTAATGAAAAAATTTTAGAGATGGATAACTAGTTGATTACTTGGGATTAGGAATGGAGAGTGGGGAAGGTAGATGTGACTCTGAAGGAAAAGTCTTTGAGGTAATGGAATACCTCTATCTTCATTGTAGTGATGTTTCCACAAATCCACATATGCAGTAAAATGATGTAGACATATACACACTCATTGAACCACTGCCAATTTTTTGTTTTGATATTATATTATGGTTATGTAAGATATAATCACTTGGAGAAATTGGGTGATATGTACATGGAGCTTAACTGTACAATTTTTCAACTTCCTGTGAATTTGTATAAACTGTATAAACTGAATTTGTATAAACTGTATTTGTATAAAACTCAAAATAGAGACTTTTTAAAAAGCTAATATAAGAGATGTGAAAATCTGCAGAGCTCAAGATCATTGTGAAGGTTTTCGAGGTAGATCTAGAGCAAAGTGTTAGAAATGGAAATCATTCTGTAACTATTAGCATAAGAACTGCTTTCATTAAATTGCTTATAAGGCCAATGTCAATGGGCCATGGCAGTTTCTTTTATATGAATACAGAGTTAACCTCTGTTAAATTAAAACAATAATTACAGCAGTCATTGGAAGTTTTAATTTAAATTGTCACATGTGACAGGATTTTCTTATTTTTGTGGCCGAATGCTATTTCACTGTATGTATATACCACATTTTCTTTACACATTTGATATGGTTTGACTATATGTCTCTGCCCAAGTCTCATGTCGAATTGTAATCCCCAGTGTTGGAGCAGGGGTCTAGTAGGGGGTGACTGGATTATGGGGGTGAATTTCCCTCTTGCTGTTCTCGTGATAGTGAATGAGTTTTCATGATATCTGGTTGCTTAAAAGTGGGTAGCACCTCCCCTTTTTCTCTCTTCTTCCTGCTCCAGTCATGTGAGATCTAACTCTTTCCACTTCACCTTCACCATAACTATAAGTTTCCTGAGACCTCCCCAGCCATGCTTCCTGTACATCCTGCAAAACTGTGAGCCCCCCCCCTTTTTTTTTTTAATAAATTACCCAGTCTCAGGTAGTTCTTTATAGCAATGTGAGAATGGACTAATACACCATTCTTCCATCAATGGACATTTAGATTGTCATACAGTATAGATGAACCTTGAGGACATCATGCTAATTGAAATAAGCCAATCACAGAAGGACAAATACTGCTTAATTCCACTTACACAAGGTATCTCACCTAGTCAAACATAGAAACACAAAGTAGAATGGTGGTTTCCAGGAGCTAGTGAGAGGGGAAAATGGTGAGTTGCTGTTCAATAGACATAGAGTTCCAGTTATGAAAGATGAAAAAGTTCTAGAGACAACATCGTGCTTATAGACAACAACCCTGTACTGTACACTTAAAAATTTGTGAAGAGAGTTGATCTCACAGTGTTTTTTCAATACAATAAAAAGTTAAATTGCCACTGGAAATATTTTTCTATATCAGTGCTCTTTCAACTGCGATCCACAAATTGTGCTAACAATAAACTCCTTGTTATGGGGTTTGTGTCAATATAAAGAGCTTAATCACAATTCACAACAGCACTAAGCATTCTGTTTCACATATCTGACAGGTTCTTGGTAGCAAGATTTTATTGATGAAGATAGCAATGCATTAAATTACATTTTGGATCAAGCTTCTTATCTCTTAGTGTAAGGGTAACAAACAGTTTGGGAAACAGCTACTTTGAGTAGTGTGGTTACTTTTATTCTTTGTGAGTCATTTCAAACATAGATAATCAAATACAGAAATTACAAATAGAAAGGCAGAATGACTTCCTCCTCTGTGCATACACACACACACACACACCACCCCAGGAAGCTCTACCTTCTGGCAGGCACTTTGATTGCTGAGATATGAACTGTAATGGTATGTTCAAAGGAGTTCAAAGAAAAATTTCAAAATCAAGAGATTAGTGCCTTTCTTTTGTTTTGTTTTGTTTGCTATCCAGAAAAAAAGATTGTCAAATTTGTTTTCTGACATCAAAGAAACAGTCCATTTTCATTCTTTTTTTTTTTTTTTTTTTTTTGTATTCTGTTCAGTGGAGAGTATGGCCAAGCCAGGACTTAACCATTCCATGACCAAGTTAATGCAATAACTAATAATCTGACATAGCTCAGAAATTGAGTACTTTTTTTTGGAAAAATGTTTTGGTTGACAGGCAGTAATACAGCTGCACACCTTAAGTTTCTGGAAATGGTGTCACTAGAAGTAATTAACTCTTTCCAAATCTGTGAAGTAACTTCTTGTGACATCTTCAAATACTCCACATTGAAAGCATAATGGTATATGCCATACTATTTTTACAACTCAAGTCTTCTCTTTATATGGCCTGAGGCAAACATCAGAGTGCCTCATAGCATATGTTGAATACATACCTGTTGAATTGAGATAGTTTGGTGTTATGAAAATAGCATGGGCCTGGGAACATGAATATTAGGTTCTAGGCCTAGAGCTAACAGACTTAGTGGTGTGACCTCAGTAAGTCATTAGTTGACTTTACACTTTGATTTCCACTTAGTGAAAATTCAGGTTAGAGGAACAACACAATACATTACTTTTAAAGGCATCTACTTATCTTGCCTAATAAACACCATCAACCAATTTCCATACTCTTAAAATAATTTCTTTACTGGTCTCTAGTGAGGAAATTTTAGATATACATATAAATTTCACATCTACTGATTGTTTCAGGTAAATCTTCTTAAAAGATTTATTTGATCATTTCACTTTCGAGTGTTAAAATTGAACAATAAAACAAACAAAAGTTCACTACCATTCTCTAAACAAAGCTCAAAATGTTGACTTTCAGTTTGGCTTTACAAAATCCCCATTAGCCATTAAGAGCCATTATTCTCAGTCTTTTATTTCATTCTGCTGTGAAATTAGTATTTATTCTAGCCCAACAACATCCTGCCCTTATCATACCTGGCTAAGCTCTGCTGCTGTGTTATTGGCTTATAATATTCCTTTAACTTAGAAGTCTCCTCCTTTTCTCCTTTTAATCCTTGCTTTGCCAACAATAGTTCACATTTATTGAGTGCTCACTAGTACCAGCAAATACACTAAAACTTTTACAACATTTTCCTGTTTTCAATTTGCACAACAACTCTCTCAAATAGGCAATATTATTAGGTCCATTTTCCTAATAAAAAAACTGAGATATGGAGAGGTTAAATAAATGTTCCAAGGTCAGGCAGACAGTATAGTAGCAAAATGAGAAATGAGATAAAAATCCATTTTATAGGAGGTAAAAATATGTTTTATAGGTATTAAAAATACATTTTATAGGAAGCATAGACTTCTCAAAAAGAGACCAAAGGAAAGTCATTAAGGTAGCTTCAAAGGTTATAGTAATTATCTCTACTTTAAAAATAATTAAAATTTTAAAAATAACTTTTATATTCTCCATTCTGTTTAATTTATTTTTTTAATTTAGTATCAGCAGAACCTTAAGTTTGGCAAAAGATAATAATAAGGAAATGAAGAGAACATCATTTTAAAATATAATAATTATTTTCCAATTCAAATACAAAGCTAAAATAGTATGATTATTTCATATTACTTTTTGGTTGTACTAAAAATAATAAAACCGATTTTTACAAGGCTGAAAAGAATTTCACTAGAACACTGATTTTCTTAATATTTTAAACAAAAAATTATGTTTCCTTGAATATAAATGATCTGATCCCAACACAGGGCTGCTTAATTAAAGGATGACTTTTGTATTATTAAAGCTTATCTATATGTACGTATATAGCTTTTGCATTCAACTAGTTGACTAGGGAAGGCTTTCAAAAGATTTAAGAGGTATTCATTTGTTGAACTAATGCTTTATATTCACCTTTGGGAAATAGTTTAAGCCTGCTGTGTCAATTAGCTTAATTGATAAGAACTTCAATTGGTCCTGGAGTGTGTTAATTTCCTGAGGTGAGCCTATTGAGAGAATTACTTAGAGAAACTTTCACAGTTGGGAAACCTTTCAAATGCACTTGACTTAATCTGGGATTGGGTTACCACACTTTCACACATATTAGATGTCCCAAATAGTCCTTACTTTAGCACCTTTGATGTCAAGACAATCTTCTGCTCCCTCTTTCTCAGTTTTCTTCTGTCACTCACTTAGACAAGAAGGACAAAAATTAATCCTGATTGTTCCAAAAGGTAAAATTTTCAGTGCTTGAAAATTGCTCTTTAGTGTAAGGAAGAACTTCCTTAAACTTTTCTCAAAATTATAAGATGTGTAGTTTGGAGGTGGGTTACGAATATGCATATATGTTCTTCTGTTTACCCATATAGATCCTTTACATATGCAATACTATGTTATCATAGCAGATCTATGAATTACTTATTTCCATTTTATAAATGCAACAAACCAGGCTCACAGAAATTAAATAACCATTTAAGGCTGCATAGCAGAGCCACACATTAAATCAAGTTTGGAAAACTCTGTTCTTTTCTCCACATTGTGCTATCTTGTTAAAGATGAGCTGGGCAGTAGCTTTGAGGCATATGCTAAAAGAAATTCAAGCAATTGTTGGGAATTTAGAGAAGGGTTGGACTAAGGTCTTGCACTTACCTTTGAGTCACTTGACGGCCTAGTCTCTTTCTGAAGTGTCTGAAAATTAATGAGATCTCTCTCTTGCTCTCTTCCCCTCTCTCTCTCTCTCCCTCTCTCTAATTTTTACATGATGGTTGATGCATACAGAGAGTGATGAAAACAACTATAAGCCAAATTTAGGCCTCTGGAGCCTAAATTCTTCTGAGCTTTGCAGCTTGATTGACAGGTTTCCTCCCAGTTACCCTTACCCTCTGTGCAAAGTGCTGGTAGCTGCTCAAACGCATTAACTTCTTTGTTTATCGATATTCACACCTATGGGACTTTTCCCTTAATTTCACTCTCACAATCCACGTCCTAATTATGCTCTGAACTTTTCATCTCTCCACATATCTGAAAATCTATGGCTCTCAAATCTCTGTCTTCAGTGTGGTCCACTTTTGTAAAACGTATTCTTAATGAACCCCGTTACCTGGATTTTATACAGCTCTCCTAAACTAAAATGCCCCAATGCCAACAAATTGGCTAACGTAGAAGAAGGATAAATTTCTAAAAACATACAACTTACCAAGACTAAATCAAGAAGAAATAGAAAATCTGAACAGACCAACAACCTGTACGGATTGAATCAATAATTTTTTTAAAATCTCACATCAAAGAAAAGCCCAGAACAAGATAGATTTATAGCAGAATTCTACCAAACATTTAAAGAAGAATATCAATCCTTCTCAAACTTTTCCAAAAATTTAAGGAAAAGAAGTACTTTTAAACTATTTTTAAGAGTCCAGCATTACTCGTATATCAAAGCCAGATAAGGACACTACAAGAAACTAAAATGGCACGCCAATATCCCTGATGTACATAGATACAAAAATCTTCAACACAATATTAGCAAACTGAATTCAACAGCACATTTAAAGGATCATTCCCCACGATCAAGTGGGATTATTGTCCATAAAGTTGGATGTCCCACTATCCTTGCATCTATGAAATAATGGATAATGTGATATGGTTTATCACATTTATTATGCAAATAGATAAATGCAAATAGATAAATGCATTTATTATGCAAATAGATAAATGTGTTAAACAATATTAACAGAATAAAAAACAAACACATGGAATCATTTCAGTGGATGTTGAGACAGCATTTGATGAAGTTCAACATTTGTTATGACAAAAGGTCTCAAAAAATTAAGCATGGAAGAAACATGTCTCAATACTATAAAGGCCATATATAAAAAGTTCACAACCAGCCTCATACTCAAAAGTAAAATGTTGAAAGGTTTTCTCTAAGATCAGGAACAAGACAAAGATGCTGACTCTTGCCACATCTATTCAACATAGTCCTGGAAGTCCTAGCAGAACAACTAGGCAATAAGAAGAAATAAAAGGCATCCAAATAGAAAAAAAATAAGTGAAATTGTCTCTGCAGATGACATGATCTTATCCACAGAAAATTTCAAAGACTCCACCAAAAAACTGTAAGAACTGATAAACAAATTCAGTAAAGTTGCAAAGGACAAAATCAACATACAAAAATCAGCAGCATTTTCTTATACTAACAATAAACAATCTGAAAAAAATTAACATATTAATCCCATTCAAAAGAATGTACACACAAAAAATACTTAGGAGTAAATTTAACCAAGAAAGTGAAAGACCCATATATAGAAAAGTATAAAACATCAATTAAATAAATCACAGTTGACACAAATAAATGGGGAAGTCCCATGTTCATGGATTGGAAGAATTAATATTGTTAAAATGTCTATTCTATCCAAATAATTTACAGATTCAGTGCAACCCCTACCAAAATTTCAATGTCATTTTTCATAGAAATAAAAAATATATATAAAATGTATATGAAATCACAAAGTACCCTGAATAGCTAAAGCAATCTTAGGTAACAGGAACAAAGTCAGAGGCATCACACTGCCTGACTTCAAAATCTATTACAAAGTTATAATAACCAAACAATATAGCACTGGCATAAAAATAGACATTACATTGACCAATGGAACAGGCTAGGGAGCTGAAAAATAAACCCACACATGTAGTCAATCGATTTAAACAAAAGTGCCAAAAACATACAATGGAGAAAAGACAGTCTTTTCAGTGCTGTGGGGAGAAACTGGATATCCACATGCAGAAAAATAAAATTTTATCTTTATCTCACACCATCTACAAAATCAACTCAAAATGAGTTACAGACTTAAATGTAAGACCTGAAACTAAAGGCACTTAAGGAAAATACAGGGGAAATCCTCCATAACGTTGGTCTAGGCAAAGATTTCTTGGACACAACTCCAAAAGCATATACAATCAAAGCAAAAATAAATAAATGGAATTGCATTAAACTAGAAAGCTGCTGCATAGCCAAGACAACACTTAGCAGAATGAAATTTTATCCACAAAACTGGATAAAATATTTGCAAACCATGTATCTAATAAGTGCCTAATATCCAAAATACATTAAAAAACTCAAACAACTTTATATCAAGAAAACAATGCAATCAAAAAATGGGCAAAGGATCTAACAGATACTTCTCAAAAGAAGACACATGACAGCAAATATGTGAAAAATGCTTATCATCACTAATCAGCAGGAAAATGCAAATTAAAACCATAGTCAGTATCACCACCACACATCTGTTAGAATGGCTATTATGAAAAAGGTAAAAGATAAATGTTGGTAGAGGTATGGAGAAAAGGGAATACTTGTGCACTGTTATTGTGAATGTACATGAATACAGTCATTATAGAAAACAGTATAGGGTTCCTCAGAAAACTAAACACAGAATTACCATATGATCCAGCAATTCATCTTCTGGTTGTGTACCCAGAGGAATTGAAATCAATATATGATAGAAATATGTACACTCCAATATTCATCTCAGCATTATTCACAATAGCCAAGATATGAAAGCAACCTATGTGTTCATCATCAGATGAATGGATAAAGAAAATGTGGCATATACATATACTGAATTTTGAATACTATTCAGCCTTAAAAGTGGGGGAAATCCTACCATTTGCCACAACTTGGATACACCTGCAACACATTGTGCTAAGTGATTGTGCTAAGCCAGGCACAAAAAGAAAAATACTGTGTGATCTAGCCTATATATGGAATGCAAAAAAGCTGAACTTGTAGAAGTAGAGAGTAGAATGATTATTGCCACATGCTGGAGAATGGAGAGAAAATGGGGACATAGGAGATATTGATCAAAGGGAAATTTCAGTTAGAGAGGAGGAATAAGCCTTACTGTCTATGGCACAGAATAGTGACTATAAATAAATAATAATTCATTGTATATTTCAAAATTGCTAAAAGAATAGATTTTAAATATTTTCACCAAAAAACTGATAAATATGTGAGGTGATATATTTCCTAATTAGTCTGATTTAATCATTCTACATTGATACCATACATCAAACCATCACAACGTACTCCATAAATATATATAATTGTTATTTGTCAATTAAAAATAAATTTAAAAAATAAAAAAATAAAATGTCCCAAATAATCTAGTAATCTTTATATTTACTTATGTCTCATCTTTGAGTCTTCAAAACCATAAAGTAGAGCCTTTGAATTTACCTTGGCCTTCTATAATTAACTAACAATCCAACTGGCCACACTTAGTTTTAGTTAATGGGACTCCACTTCCTAAACACCATTTGCCTCATTGGTCTTATTTTGTTTTCTCTTAGAATAAGTTTTCTTCTTTGGTCTGGTCTAGAGCAGTCACCTTCTTTAAGACTTACTATTATAAAATCAATATGAGAATGTCTCTGCAAAGCTAAATAAATAATAGGTATATTTTATGTAATCTCATTTGATTCTATGAACAAGTGTTGCTTTTCATTAAGATGTGAAAATTAAAGCTGAAAATATACAAGTGTATTGCCAAACGCCTCATAGCAAATAAATTGCAGAACTGAGTATCAATTCTTTCTTACCACAGTCTCTTTCTATTATTGCAGGCTAGACCTACCAAAAATTCCTCTTTATACATGGGCTGAAATCTAAATTCCTTTAAAATGTGGCTCTACCTTCAAAATTTTAACTTCTTTCACCCCCACACATTTAATTAATGCTTGTTTAACAAAACTACTCGTTATTTCCCTCAGAAAGCAGGTCTTTATAAATCCACATGTTCCAACTGTCATTAGAGGGGTAACCAGTAATAAGAATTTTTCTCTACAGAACTTGAACCTCCATGAGCAGGAGAACGTTGCTAACCCCTACTCCTCTCTATCTGTAGCACTCACAACTTTGCCAACACTATTTTTCTTAGGAATGATTGTATTACGCTCTGTATTCTTTTTTGTGTGGTTACTTACGATAAGAAGCCCTATTCTCCCACACCATTTCTTTTCCCTTAGAAATTTGATTCCTTTAGACTCTGTACATTACCTTTTCTGACCTCAACTCCCACTGCTCGTCATCTTCTAAAATCTTTTCACCGGACTCTCTGAAATTCCATGTCAGTTATGAAGATAAACCTTTATATACCTACCATTTTCAGTGAACAGTCTTCACCTTTTTTCTCTAATCTAAAGCCAGATTTCTGCTGTGTCTGTTTCCTATGTGATCCTATCAAATAATCATAGGTTTTTCCCCACCTGCCTCTTACCATCTATTTTAGAGGTGAATTTGTCTCCACTTTCCTCATTATTGTTGCCTCCAGATACTTTTCTCTCCATCCTTTCTAATCCAAATCTCATGTTTCCATGTCACTAATCTATCATCATGTCTCTTTATGGCAGACATCTACCTCTCCCTTAGGGTCACTATTCTTTCTTCTTTGACATTAGCACTGGATTCACTATTATTCTCTCCAACATCACTCCTATCATAACTCTTTGCGATTTCCCTGTCCACAAAGATGCTTCCATGATTCAAATCTCTTAGCAATTTGATCTTCTTTACTCTACCACAGCTATACATCCTCATGATCATACCCTACTGCTTATCATGATCAATGACTACTGCAACCTCGATCCATAATTTCAACATCACACCTCCAACTTCTTTTTCTGGCTCACTCCCTCTAGTAATCCAGCTCCAACAATCCTTCAAAATGCAAAACATATCTTATTGTATAACTTGACAATATTCCTTAGCCCCTTACTCACTTCCATCCTTACTCAGATTAAATTCCATAGCCAATGATTATAATCATTTTGCTCTGTTTCATACACACTCAGCCTCCTTGCCCTCTGCCTGCAGCCGCACAAATGTATACGTCTGGAAAAAAGCACACAATTATGCTGACTGGCAACTCTTTATAATCATTATCATTAGCCTCAAATGGTTCCTTAATGATGCCCAGTAATCATATTTTATTTTGCTATTCTTATTCATGCTTCCCTTCAACTAGAGAAATGCTTCACAGTTGTTCTTTTCTTAAACTTCCAAAATCTCCTCCTTCATCCTCATTCTCAGATGATGATTTGCTTGCTATTTCAGTACTGACTACATAATTTGTAAGACTTGGTGCAAAATAAAAATACAGAATCTCTTGTTTTAAAAGCAGAAAAAAGTGCTATTAAAGGCACTAAAATGTAATGCTTTTTGCTTCCACAGACTCTCCTTCTCAAAATATCGTATCATTTTAAAATTTAGTATTTAATGATTCTCTAAGCAAAGAAAAATTAAAAATTTAAGTTGCTAGTATGGATTCTACCATTTGTCTTTATATTGTGGAATTCCAGTTTTACATGCATTTATAAGAACATTTAACCCATATGCATAGTAACCAAACTCACACAATTCATATTATGTAGCTTATACTTGTAAATGTATGTTTTTCTTGACAGAATAGCAGAAATGCTACACAAAACTAACTCAACTGTTTACTTTTACTTCTTGACGTGTGCATGTTCTACCTAAACTCTCTACCTTCAAGATATTGATGAATGGGGTGGAAAGGAAATTGAACTGTAGGTTACTTTGTCTTCCCCCTTCTTTTTATGTCATCATTTTCAGTATAAATAGTCTGCTAAGACTGAAAGGTAACATGAATGAGACAAGATATTAACAGGGCTTCCTTTTCTTTGCACCCAACAATTTTTTTTAGTTTTTAATTTTTGTCCATACATAATAGGTATATATATTTATAAGGTACATGAGCTGTTTTGATACAGGCATGCAATGTGAAATAAACATATCATGAAGAATGGAGGATCCATCCCCTCAAGCATTTATCCATTGAATTGCGAACAATCCCATGACACTAATAGGGCTTCTTGATCATTTGTGTTTCTTGAAACATTACTAATTTTGAGTTGGAAGCAAGTTCTTGTACTAACTGAAAAGTGTGACTTTTTGGGACCTCAATGGCCCAGGCTTACTCAGTCATAGACTGGTTTACCTTGTACTTGCTTTGAGTCATGATGAACTCCCACAGATTGTGGGTTCATTGGAATTCTGTGCTCAAGGCCATTGGTAGTGCTATATGTGAATGAAGTGGCAAGGAAGAGCAGATACATATGTTGTGTACATATCTGCTTAGACTCACACTCCCTTGTCTCAATGGATTTTACAAAACACACATTCAAAGATAAAATGCTAATAATTTCATGACATCAACAGCAGATAATTAAAATAAATAATGGATCTTTCTGAGCATGGAGACTTTTGCAATTGCATGGGTTGCATACCCATGAGAATAGGCGTGCCATCCAAAGAATAGGACAAGGACTGCCCTATTTTATGAGAAATAGAAACCATCAGAAGAGAACTTTTATAATCTCCTACCACCACACCACCATTCTGACCTGCCTCTACACCCATATCCTCAAATTCCCACCTACTTTGAGGAACAGTCCATACTCCTGCGTATGTTTTAGCCTTTCACATCTATAGAAATCTCTCCTCTTTCAACTATTCAAGGTATTACATTTCTCCCTTTTCTTTCCCACATCCTCTCTACTAGATCACTCTTATCAGCATTTAAACATAGTGTTATTTCTCCTATATAAAAAAATAAAACCTTCTCTTAACCTTATCACTCAATCAAGCTACCATAACATTTATCTCCCTATCTTTAAAGCAAAACTCCTTGAAAGAATGGTTTATTCCTGCTGTGTTCAATGTCTCTACTTCCACTCATCTTTGAATTTACTCCAATTAGGCATGACCATCGATGCCACCTGAGATACCTTGTGGCATTGTTTTGCTAATTCTAATGACCAGTTTATGGTCAAATTCTCATCTTATTGTACCTGTTGCAGCACTTGATTAAAAATTGATCTCTTGTCTTTGAAACTTACTTTTTACTTGGTTTCTGTGATGGTTAATTTTATGTGTCATATTGGCTAGACCACAGTATCCAGATATTTGGTCAAACACCAGCCTGGATGTCACTGTAAAAATTGTTTTCAGATAAAATTAACATTTAAGCAAGTAGACTTTTAGTAAAGCAAATTACTCTGCTTAATTCTGGTGGGCCACATCCAATCAGTTGAAGACCTTAAGAGAAAAAAGACTAAAGCCCCCTAAAGATGAAGAAATACTCCCGTCAGACCACCATCAACCTTGAACTGCAACATCAGTGCTTCCTTGGGTCTACAGCCTGCAGCCTATCCTGCAGATTTTGGACTTGCCAGCCTCTACAATCATGTGAGTCAATTTCACACACACATACACACACACCACTGGTTCTGGTTCTCTAGAGGACCCTGACTAATATAGCTTCCAAGACTATGAAGTCAACCACCTAGTTTTGCCTTTACCCCTCAAGCTAGTCCAACTGAGTCTCATTTGCAATTTTTTCCCCATTTCCCCAATTTTTAAATTCTCCAGTACTGCAGGATTTGTCCTTGGCATTAATCTCTTTGCTATTTGTATTTACTCTCTAGGTAATTTCATCCACAATATGTTTTCAATACTGTCTAAGTGCTGGTAGTTCTCGATTTCTTTTATATATATATATATTTTATTATACTTTAAGTTCTAGGGTACATGTGCACAACGTGCAGGTTTGTTACGTATGTATACATGTGCCATGTTGGTGTGCTGCACCCATTAACTCATCATTTACATTAGGTATATCTCCTAATGCTATCCCTCTCCCCTTCCCTCACCCCACAACAGGCCCCTGTGTGTGATGTTCCCTTTCCTGTGTCCAAGTATTCTCATTGTTCAATTCCCACCTATGAGTGAGAACACGTGGTGTTTGGTTTTTTATCCTTGCCATAGTTTGCTGAGAATGATGGTTTCCAACTTTATCCATGTTCCTACAAAGGACATGAACTCATCATTTTTTATGGCTGCATAGTATTCCATGGTGTATATGTGCCACATTTTCTTAATCCAGTCTATCATTGTTGGACATTTGGGTTGGTTCCAAGTCTTTGCTATTGTGAATGGTGCCACAATAAACATATGTGTTCATGTGTCTTTATAGCAGCATGATTTATAATCCTTTGGGTATATACCCAGTAATGGGATGGCTGGGTCAAATGGTATTTCTAGTTCTAGATCCCTGAGGAATCACCACACTGTCTTCCACAATGGTTGAACTAGTTTACAGTCCCACCAACCGTGTAAAAGTGTTCCCATTTTTCCACATCCTCTTCAGCACCTGTTGTTTCCTGACTTTTTAATAATCGCCATTCTAACTGGTGTGAGATGGTATCTCATTGTGGTTTTGATTTGCATTTCTCTGATGGCCAGTGATGATGAGCATTTTCTCATATGTCTGTTGGCTGCATAAATGTCTTCTTTTGAGAAGTGTCTGTTCATATCCTTCGCCCACTTTTTGATGGGGTTGTTTGTTTTTTTCTTGTAAATTTCTTTGAGTTCTTTGTAGATTCTCTATTTCTTCTCTAGCACAAAAAAAAATCTCCTCTGAACTTCAGGTTCATATAATCTGCTTATTTTGCATCCCCACTTAGATATCAAACAGGTACTTCTAATTTAACATGGCTAGGAATCAGCTCCTGGTATGTGACTTCCCTCAAAAATCACTCTATTTTTCTCTTCAACTTTCTCAACTCAGTAAATGAGAGCTCCATTACTCTAGTTGCTTGACCCAAAACTTTGGTGTTGTACTTGGCTCCTTTCTTTCTCTAATACTCCACATTAAATCAGAAAATCTTGTTGGCTGTGTTTTCAAAATACATCCAGATCCCAACCATTTCTTAACATTTTCATGTCAACCTCTCTGGACCACACCACTATCCTCTTGCTTCTGTATTATTATGGGAACCGACTAATTGGTGTTTCTTTTCCTGTCATTAGCTTCTACCCACCACTCCTTGTGCCACGTCCTATATAATTAACACTGAGAGTTGTCTTATTTGTTTCAAATCAAATTATACTTTTTTTGTGGCTCTAAACTCTTTTCTCTTACCCAGAGAAAACATCAAAATATTTGTAATGTCCTATGTTATATGAGACTGTGTTACCTCTATGACTTTATGCCCCTTGGTTATCCTGTTTCTTTCTTTTTCTTCAAACACATAAGTTGTGCTGTGTTTTCAAGGCTTTTGTATTTGCTGTTCTTTTGTGAAGGGTGTAAGACCTAGGTCTAGATTCAATTTTTTTTTGCATGTGGATGTCCATTTGTTCCAGTATTATTTGTTGAAAGAGTTATCTTTTCTCCACTGTATTGCATCTGCTCCTTTGTCAGGGATCAGTTGACTATATTTATGTGAGTCTATTTCTGGGTTCTTTATTCTGTTCCATTGATCTATTTGTCTAATCTGTCACCAATACCACATTGTCTTGATTAATGTAGCTTTATAGTAAGTCTTGGAGAACATACTTCCTTAAGTGTTTTACCACCTCCTCTTTGTCTTCTCATCTGCTGAAACACTATGCATAGTCAGGACAAGACTGACATGTCACTCAGGGTCCAGCTGCCTCACCATACAAGGTGAGTTAGACTCTCTGTCTCTGTATTTCCACAGGAAAATATGCATTTCTTTTTACTATATTTTAGAACCAGTCCCATTGTATTTAATTAGTGCATTTACATTTACGTTTCCTTTTGAAAATAAATCAAAGAATAAGTCCTATTCATCTGCATATTCCAAACACCTGAAATACTATCTGATGCAAAGCAGAGGCCATGACACATGTATCTGGTCAGGAGGCCTTCAACTTTTCCCTGTTCTGAATAATGTTGGCTATGAGTTTGTCATAGATAGTTTTTTATTACCTCAATGTATGTCCCTTCTATGCCAATTTTGCTGAGTGTTTCAATCATAAAAGGATTCTGAATTTTGTCAAGTGCTTTTTCTGTATCTATTGAGATGATTACATGATTTTTATTTTTAATTCTGCTTATGTGGTGTATAAGAATTTGTCCCACTGAGATGAGGAGGGTTGTGTTGGTGCCCAGAATAAATCTCCACTCATTTTAGCATTTGGAGGACTATGCTCCTTGCTGACCGGCTACCTGATTATTTACTCGAAAACAAAGGCTATCTCTCAACATGTCCCAATTTCTATTCACAAAGCTTACAACATGAACTCCCAGGAATTTTCATGATATAGAACAAGACCCACATCAGCTATCTAAATGAGCAAACCAATGAATTTGTTTTCTTATTAATATTTTAAAATTTTTATTATATATATTTAAGGTATACAATATGATTACTTGATATACTATAATAATCATTTAACTATGTATAGGTATATCATACTATACACATATATAGTTAATATATATTATGTAATGTATATTATGATACACATATACATAATTAAATGATTATTACAGTAAATTAGCATATCTATATATGTATATACAAAGAGGGTTTATAGATATATAAAGATATATATATAAAAAGAGGTAACTAATTGAAATAATGGATATGCTAATTTACTGCAATAATCATTTAACTATTATAGTTGAATGATTATATTATATATATGTGTGTGTGTGTGTGTTGGTAAAAGCACCTAAAATAAACTCTCCTGGAAAATTATCAATATGCAGTATAGTATTATTAACTATAATCCTTATATGCTATAAATCTCTAGATTTATTCATCCTACATAACTGCAACTTTATTATACTCTTGACCTACGTAGCGAATTTGTTTTTAAATATGAATGATCAGCCAAAATCAGCAGGCATTTCAGGAACACAAATAGCATAAAATGCAAAGCCCAAGTAAACCAACAAAGACATTGACCCAAGGTGAAACAGTGATTCAAGAACAGAAGAAAATATTTTAGTTTGTAGAGTGGGATAACACATTTTAAACTATACACTAATATGCAGAGAAATTGTGATTGCTTTCTTTTTCTTTCATTTTTGGTTGTGGTTGTTGTTGTTTTGAGGCAGGGCCTCAATCTGTCACCTAGGTTGGAGTGCAGTAGTGCCAAGATAGCTCTGTGCAGCCTCAATCTCCTGGGCTCAAATAATCCTCCTGCCTCAGCCTCCCAAGTAGGTAGGACTAGAGGCACACACCACCACACCTGAATTTTTAAAACGTTTTTGCACCGACGGGACCTTGCTATGCTGTCCAGGCTGGTCTTGAAGTCCTGGCCTCAAGGGATCCTCCCACCTTGGCCTTCCAACGTGCTGAGTTTATGGGCATGAGCTTCTGTGCCCTGCCAACTTTTTTGTTTGCTATACCCGAGATAATATTCTTCAAATGCTTTCCACTCGCTGGGAAAACATTGCTGGGTGATAAGAATTTAGATGTTAGTGTGTTAATAACCTCTTTTTAGTTTAAGATTATGACCTTCAAACTCATGGTAAATCTATTCCGGTTTCACATTTTCTCATTTATGGTCTCCCAAATAGTATCTGAGGAATTTCTAGGCATAAAAAAGAGACAAGGATTTATTGTGCTCATTCTTTTTTTTTTTTCCTGGACTATGAAGCAGGTGGCTCTATCCACTTGGTCATGTTGCACTCACCCACTCCCTGCTGAAGTGGTGGTTGGTGAACTTGTGGTCTCTACTCACTTGGCTCAGTCAAGTCCTTAGATCCCCTCTATTGATTTGCTTCTTGCAGTCTTCAAAGATTTTTCTGACATCAGTCATTGAATTTGTTCCCTATGGATTTTTGGTTTTGAAATAATTCCAGATGTGTAGAAAAGTTGCAAGAATTACACCAAAATTCCTATATATTTACCCTTAGATTTTCCAAAAGTTAATATTTTAACATATTTGCTTTATTGTTTCCTCTGTCTGTGTAGAGGGAAGGATATCATTACTTTTCTGAATTATTTCACAGTAAGCTGCACATATTATTTGCCTTTACCCAAAATACTTCAGTGTATATTTCTTAAAATCAAGGATACTCTCTTACATACCCAAAATAAGATTATCAAAATCAGTTAATTCAGATTGGTATAATATTCTTGTTTAATATAATGGCCTTATTACAATTTTGTGAAATTTCCATAAGTGTTCTTTATAACAAAAGGAAAAACAATCTAATTCAGGACATCACATTTACTATTAAGTCTTTTTAAGTATCCTTTAATATGGAGCAGTTCCTCAGTCCTTCTTTGTCTTTCGTGACATTGATATTTAAAAAGCATAGAGGATTTATTTCATAAAATGTCTGTCACTCTGCGTTTGTCTGATGTTTCTACATGATTATGTTCAGGTTAAGTACTTTTGGTAGGAACACCATGAATGTCTACTTTTTGATTTATAGCCTAAATTGTTTGCCCTACATGAAGTAGCTCCAAAGTCACTTTGTACCTAGCAAGGAAACTTTCAGGCTTTCTAGTCAACATCACTGGCAAACTTTTCTGCTTCTTCATCAGGTACAAAGGGATTCAGAAAACCTTCCAAGATATGTATAAATACTGTGATTCTCTGCGGATTGAAACTCAAACTCTGCTACTGCCTAAACATGGAAAACCCTACATTTATCCTAAAATAGCATTCCTCATATTTCGAAAATAAGGATAAAGATCCTCTTTTCTCAACGTTCCCTTCAACCTAACACCCTGCCTCAGAGAGAAACAAAAGGAGTATGCATCCAGAAAACAAAAATAAAATTTGATGATTAAAAAAAAGAGAACATGAAGGAATTCTTAGAAACTGAAGACATTAGTGCTGAATTTAAAAAAATAATAATAAAAGAAGAGTTCAAAGATAAAGTCCAGGAAATATCCCAGAGGACAGAACATGATGGAAACACATAAAGGTAAACTCAATGTAAAGAACAAATCCAATTAATCAAGGAAGATCTAAAAGAGAAAACAGAAATTTATATTACCATCCAGAGTATTAATCAAGTGCAAGAGCAACATAAAGACATTCTCACACATGAAAGAAATAGTTAATTGTTTTCACACTCTATCTAAAGAAGTTACTTGAATATCTATGTGTTTTGTCCTAGTGACAACCTTTGTAAATTGCCAAGTTTACCTTCCAAGACACTAGAACAATAAAAAAGTGTCATGAGAACAAAAGAGTGGATGCAAGTTTCTTGTGCCTAACCAGGTTTGGATGAGTGGCATCAGTATCAGTGGCATGATTTTATAGGAAAATTTCACAGCTCCAAATATCCAGTGCCTCCATCTTGGCATAGATATTAAAGGAAACTTATATCCCTTAACAGTATTTGTTGAAATCTTTCTAACCATCACTTCACTACCCTGTGTTGAAGCCCATAAAAAGGCATATTCATCTTTTCTCAACAGAAAACACAAAGGCAAAGAAACTTTTTGGCAAAATACATTTTTAAAAACTGCCTAAAAAGTCATTTTTCAAATAGGAACAAAAGATCCCATGACTTTGAGAAACTGGTAGAACAAACGATATGATTCTGTTTACCCTTAATATTGTGAGCCATCATGGTACAGAGCAGTAATTCTAATAATAGTTCGTAAAGAAGCATATATAACGTCCAGAAAAAATATTTTGTCCCACCTTGGTAAATATTTCCATGGCCATAGTTTTTGGGAGACAATTCTCCATGGGTCTCTTATTTCTGCACATTATCAAAGGCATTCATTGCTAATTTAATCTAAAATGCATTTTCAAGTATGTTTGTATATCAGGCAGTCTTAGAAAATAAAAATGTCTCTCCCTGGTGCAGATTTGTTTACATTACAGGGTGAGAAAAATAACGTCTGTCTCTGGAGGGGAAGATGGAAATTGAGAATTTTGGCTCAGGGAAACACTATAATGATGTGTTGGTCATTACTACTGATGTAATAATATTTGGTCTCTAACCCAAGAGCCCCATGTCTGTGCTAGTTTTTATGAAAATGTAGCAGGCTAACTTATCAGCATGTAAGCGGAATAAAATCTCAAACGTTTTGCAGTTCTCCTTAATAACAATGCAAATGCTTTTTTTTATTTTCATCTTTTAGAAAAAATATAAGCAGGCTGTTTTTGTAGGCATCCATAAACTGATTTTTAAAATTATATGGAATTACAAAGGACCTAAAATAACCAAAACAATTATGAAAAAAAACATGCTTGGAGAACAAATACCTCCTGATTTCCAAAATTGTTTTAAAGCTACAATAATTAAGACAGTGTGGTAATGGATATGAAGATAAACACATATATCAATGGAAATGAATCAAAGTTCAGAAATAGAACCACATTATATGGTAAATTGATTTTTAACAACAATGTCAAGGTAATTTATTGAGGAAAGGATTTTCTTTTCAAAAAGCGTGCAGGAACAACTAGCAATCAAATATAGGAAACAAAAAAAAAATGAACATGGATCTTTACCTGACACTATATGCAAACTTCGACTTAAAATAGACCTAAATATAAAAAGCTTAAACTAAAATATTATAAGAAAATATAGGAGAAAATATTTATGAATTTGAGCTAGACAAATAATTCTTGCACAAATGAGCACATACCATAAAAGGAAACTTTGATAATTTGAGTTTCATTAAAATAAAAAACAAAAATAAAACTTTTATTCCCTCAAATACACCATTAAGGAAACGAAAAGTCAAGTCAGACTAGGGGAAATATTCTCTCTCTCTCTCTTTCTCTTTCTTTCCATATATATGTGTATGTGTATGTGAATGTGTGTATATAAAATTATACAAATGTATATAATATATAAATATATTTTAAAACGTTAAAGTATTTAAGATGGAGATAATATATATGGAAACAATAGCAACTGCTTATTTTGCTTTAATTCTTAAAGTCTATATTGTTCATTTTTAGACAACATAATAAAACATCTAACTAGTCATTTTTAATGGACATACTCAGAATTTCTGGCATTGTCTAAAAGCTGTTCATAGAGAAAGTTGTTAAATATTTTGGTACTAAGCAAAAAAACTGGAAAATAGTTTGGAAATAAACTCAAGTATAATTTTTTAAAAATACAGTGTTTGCTCTGGAGGTTAAGATTGTTGACAGGAAGGGGTTACTTTTAACTTAGAATTTGTTAGCAACTTTCAATGTTTGTTACTTTCACACAATTTGTCACCTATGTAAATTCATACTTGAAATGGTAAATTTGGGTATCGCCTCTTCTTTTCAAAATTTCAGCCAGTTGGCTATCTATTGTTGTTATCGTTAGAAGAGCTCATTGTGGTTGATTGCCTCAGAGCAACTCTCTGACCAACAGCAACTTACAGGCTTAAAACCATCAATAACTTAAGTGGGCCTATACTCAAGAACTCTCTATTAGTATCTAGGTTAGTATTTCTCAAACTTGGATATACATGTAATCGCTTCAAAAAATACTTACACCTGGATATCCTACCATTTTCATTTTTTAATTATCTGGGAAATGGAATTTTAAAAATAGTCCCTGTTAATTAACATGTGTGGCCATATTGATAATGCCCTGATTAATCCAGCCTTACTGTAAAACTAATCATGTGCGGCAAGTTAGTAGCAGCTCAGTGTTTCATGGCTGTACTTCATGTACAAGTCAGTTGGTTTCTGTGGATGAAAAGCATCTTAATGACTCTTTTTGCTATTCAAATTACCACTTTCATAAAGCTTTATTTCAAGCTTCTAATCTACTGCTGTAGATTTGAGGAAATGTTAGCTTTATAGACAGAAGATTATTAGTCAATTATGCGAAGAAGAGAGAATTTCATACCATGAGTTTCTAAACCACATTTTTGTTCTGTACACAGTCCTCTGATTCAACTTATGATAGAGGATCCAGAAATATCATCGCATAGTCATTTATACTGATTTTTTTCCTAATTTAAGTACTTAGATTTATTAATTAATCTTAGGTAATTAAGATTTATTAATTTGGTTAACAGAATGACTTTGTAGTTTTAAAAGTTTTAGTCATGTATTATCCATCGCTAACTGATTGCTTTCTAAATCAGTGGTTATTATGGGCCGAATTGTGTCCCTTCCAAATGCCTATGTTGAAGTCCTAACTTCGCTACCTCAGAATGTGACTATATTTGGAGATGGGTCTTTAAAGAGGTAAAATGAGGTCTTTAGGGAGGAATTTAATGCAATACGACTTGTCTCCTTATAAGAAGAGATTAGAAGATTAGGACACAGACACACAGAAAGAGGGTCATGTGAGGACACAGGCAGAAGGTCATCATCTGTAAGCCAGGGTGAGGCTTCAGAAGAAACCAACCCTGCCAACACTTGGATCTCAGACTCTAGTCTCAAGAATTTCTGGAAAAAAAAAAAATTTGTTGTTTAAGACACCCGGCCTATAGTACTTTGATGTGGCAGCCTCAGCTAATGAATACACTGGTTGTCAACCTTGGCTGCTCAATAGAACCACCTGTAGTTACAAACAATAAAATTAAAATAAAATGAAATAACATCCATGCTAATTAAATCATAATGGAGCAAGGGATTGTGAAGGGAGTACACGGTGAGTAGGCACTAATTTTTAAAAACAATGTCTCTGTGTAATGTTTAGATTATTGAGGACAGGCTTACATTTAACTGACTTCTTTCTGTAACAGTCTCCTGCAAAGTTGCCTATAGAAAATAATCTGAAAATTGATAAACATATCATCAACTCTTTACAATCTATTCAGGTTCTATTTGCTAATTTGACAAGTGTGTTCCTTAAATTATTCAGTATCTAGTATTTCGTATCTATTTAGTATTTAGCATTGTGTGACAGAAAACAGAAGTGAGGTGGTTTAAACTTTTATTATCCATTATTGAAATAAATTTCTTCTTCTAATGGCTTATGAAGAAGAAGCATTATTTATTCTACTGCAATATTTCCCTTAAGAGCTAGATCTTGATATGTTCCCGTGTTTTCAATTTGATAGCATAGCCCCAAAGAAAACATAATATCAGAATTTTAAACAATTTCATAGTAATATTGAGGATTAATACCAATTATTAATTTAAACTTTTTAAAATTGTTTGGTTTGATTTCCTTAAAAAGAATATACTGCATCAAATGTAAAAACAGAAAACAATGTCCTGAAACAGAAAAGAATACAAATAAGAAAGCAGCAGCTGCAGCAACTAACCACAGCAGGAACTAACTGCCCAGATACGCCATTTAAAAGTTAGCTCTTTCCATACTGTTGTTTCCAAATGAGTACTGTTGCTTGCTCGGCTGAAAATACATAAGACATACGACACATATTGATCATAATATGCATGGTAGGGAGTCTCCAGGAACTGACCCGTATAACAGGATAAAAGTCACCTGGAGACCTCTGGTTGTTCCTGCAAATCAATCCCGAGACCAAAGATGGTATAGGGTTTAAAACCAAAAAATCAGGTGCTGGAATAGATGGGCTGAATTCAAATCTAGTTTTAATCTTTTTGGTTTCTTGACTTTAGGAAAATTATTATTTATTATTATTATTATTTTAATCTTTGTGTGATTTTTTTGCCTCAAAAGTTTGTTATGGTCATTTATTTAAGGTAGTAGTAAACACTTAATGTTAATTTACATCAGACATTGTCTATTACAGTTCTGTAGAAATCCTTACATCTTTTTCTACATTTCCACATGACTTTTGTATTTGATCTATATTTTACTTTTCCATTCCATTTCTTTTTCACTGTCTTTTATACTGACAATATCAGAAATTCAGATTGCTTTTTAAAATTCTGTATCAACCACATGCCAATATGGTTCCATTTTGGTTTTCACTGGAAATTATCCAACTGGTAATATACAGAAAGAGAAGCTCCTGCTCTCATCAGCCATAATTATCTCACTTGTCATCCCTTACTTCACTTTAGAAAGGGAATGTAGCTCTGAGATGGTTTGTGGTTAAAGAAAAAAAATTGAAGAAGGTAGTGTCAAAACCTTACAGAGAAAAAATTCTGCTTTTATTAAACAAACTGCTCCATTTTACCAGCTTTACCCACTTAGCCAGCATATACTGATAACTCTTCAGTTCTTTTCACTGAGTCATCACTTAACTCATCATCCATAATCCAGCAGCACTAAAACCTCAATCTGAGATATGACCCAAGGTCAGGCACTTAATTACTATGAACACTAATTCCTCTCAATATTTTATTCCTTTGAATCTCATTACTTCTAATAGCTCCTGAAATTTAATATTTCTGATAATTCCAATAATTCTTTTATCTGTAACATATTTCATACTGAGTATGGAACATACTGAATGTGATATATAATCATCTATCTGTTTTAAATATAACCTTTAAAATTATATGTCTTTTCTTCTTTAACTGGTTTTAGTACCCATGAGGACAAAGACTATGAACTAAATTTCTTCTTGTCCTCTGTAAAGCCCAGAAGAGTGACAGGAACATAAGAGGCATATATTTAGCTTGATTTTATAAGCAATTATTCCTTCAAAATAAAACATAACAGAAAAACATCATTGGTGTTATTCCTTGGTGACTATGGTTTGGCTCTGTGTCCCCACCCTAATCGCATCTCGAATTATAATCCCCATATGTTGAGGGAGGGACCTGGTGGGAGGTGATTGGATCATGGGGATGGTCTCCCCCATGCTGTTCTCATGATAGTGAGGGAGCTCTCACAAGATCTGATGGTTTTAAAAGTGGCATTTTCCCCTGCCCTTTCTCTCTCTCCTGCCACCTTGAGAAGAAGGTGCCTGCTTCCCCCTCCACCATGATTGTAAATTTTCTGAGGCCTCCCCAGTTAAGCAGAACTGTGAGTCAATTAAACCTTGTTTCTTCATAAATTACCCAGTCTCAGATAGTATCTTTATAGCAGTGTGAGAACAGATGAATACATTTGGTATTTTACTTAATAAGGTACTGGATGGATGTATCTCTTATTTGACTTCATTGTCCTTATAAGATCTTGTTGTATCTTGGTTTGGTCATAGTCATGAGTAGAGATGAAATTAATCCCGTTGAAACAAAAGCTCTAGACATATTTCAAAATTCTGAGAAAATGTTATATTATTCTTGAGTCAGTGGTTTTATTTTGTGTGCATTAGTATATTGGTACAATGTACTGTGGATTTAATTTGGCTGCCTATTAATTACATGTGCAAAGAAATGTTCCTTGTGCTAGATCTCATTAAATGATACAATGTAACAGGAACATGTTTCTTACGTAGTTAATAATTTCATGTTTGCTTTTTAAATTTATTTTCATTCCATTGTCTGCTTGTCTTGAGGTGAATAATAAGCATATGACATGCATGAAAATCTGACTGCATAGATAAAAGGCCTGTCTTTTCACTATAAACTCCACTGGTGATTCATTACTTCCTTCACATTTGTGAAACTAGGAGGCTTCTAAAAAGTAATACAAAATCATGATGTGAAAAGAAAGTAAATTTTTTACTTGCAGGAGATGGTTTGATATTCCCTGATCACAAGCCACAGTTATCATAATGCCTATTGTGTTAATTGGTATTTTCTATTCTAATGTTCACTGAAATTGTGAATGTCAATGTCTCCAAACACAATAGAGATTGATATACTGGGATCCCATGAAAAAAATCTCTTTTGGAATATATGAGTGTGTGTATTTGTGTTTGTGTGTGTACACACAAAAAATTTGCTGTTTCTCAGACTGTAAGAGAGAGTATAATAAATAAAAAACAAATTGACTTTTAATAGTAGATTATATTAGAGAGAGCACTGATTACCAAATTCAATTAAGTCCTAAAGCTATAATTACCATTGTGTTGACTGATACATAATTTTCTCATAAGTGGTATTTTCTGAATAGTGGGACTTCCAAACAGGCCCATAGAAGTAAAATGATCATTTCAACAAATTTTTCTAAATATATTGACCATTGGAAATTTTCCTATGATTTAGCCACTGCTTTTCAATCTAATGAGGGTTCTTGGCTAGAAGGATTGAAAAACATTTACAATAGATTTTTTTCTTATTAATAACCTTTCTTGATGGCATTAAATAAAAATAAACATAACAATTATATTTGTTCAGGGTTATCACAGCATGTAGAATAAAAACAGGTTGCCCAAAAAGAAAAGGAATTAAAATTACCCATAAACCCTGCCTACAGCATAATTAAGAGTGAGATAATAATACAAGATAAAATTTACGTGTAAGTATGCATAACATACAAGACCACTGCAGTAGTCCCCAGAGTCTACGTCAGAACAAAATGTCAAACAAAAGTTGCATGGGAGGGGGAAGCAGGGTCCCTGTGGGCTAATCCACAGAAGAACAGAAACCCAAATGAAGTGGGAGTAACTGGAAATAAGTCTGAGATCTGGTGCATTAGTGCACCAGCTAGATAGAAGATGGAAGAAAGGGTCTTAGCAACCGCTTGGCATGAGAGGTGCTAGCCTTGATGAGAGAAGGAGGCACCCTACAAGAGGAAGATAAATCTGAGATGGTTGGTGGTTAAGATAAACAGGAAAATCTAAAAAGTCTATGTCAAAATATCTCAGGAAACCAGAGCAAAAATTCTCCATTTATTAAAGAAGCTACTCCACTATACCAATGAAAAAAGACTTCTTTTTTTTTTTACTAGAATACTGGGTATAATATTCAAACCCCTTCATCCATTCAGCCTCATTGTGTCACCTATATATTGTGGGTCCAGGTAAATCTAATGCATGTAAACGTGAACCAACAAAAAACGTCAAATGTATATAAAGTTATGAGAAGAAACTAGGAAAGATGAAACAGATCTTTTGAGCAGATCATTTTTCTTTTTCTTTTTTCTTTTCTTTTCTTTCTTTTTTGAAACGGGGTCTCTCTCTGTCGCCCAGGCTGGAGTGCAGTGACTCTGCCTCCCGGGATCAAGCGATTCTCCTTTCTCAGCCTCCCGAGTAGCTGGGACTACAGGGGCATGACACCGCGTCCAGCTAATTTTTGTATTTTTAGTAGAGACGGGGTTTCACCACGCTGGTCAGGCTGGTCTTGAATTCCTGACCTCAGGTAAACCACCCGCTTCAGCCTCCCAAAGTTCTGAGATTACAGGCATGAGCCACCACACCTGGCCCTGAACAGGTCATTTTTAAAAAGTCTTTTTGTAAAGCCTTTGAAAAGGTAGTAAAATAGAAGAAAATTAAAATGTACATTAAAATGAAAATTAAATATAATTTCAGATTAAAAAGCACCAGAAACTAGAAATCCAAAATTTCAACATAAAAATGGATAAATGCCAGGCAAATGTGAAATTGAATTTGAACTGAGGAAATAAATTAAAGTAAAAGATAAAATCTTCTCAGATAAGAAAACTAAATTATAAGATACACAAAGGAGTACAGGGAAGGCCAGAATATAATAAGAACCAGAGAGAAGGAGCCAAGAAAATTCAACTGAATAAAGAAGGCATAAAATAGGAAGGAAACAAAAGTGATAAGAAAGATTGACAACTACAACTGCAGCAGGACTAATCTTTAAAAGAATAATCCAAGGAAACCTCCTCAAAATGAAAGATGACCTGAATTTACACATTTGCCACACACTTAGGAAAAATGAGCAGAATGGTCAACTCAAAACTTACCTGAACAGAAACAAGTGTTAATAATAAAGAAGACAAAATCCTCTGGTTCTTCGAGCAAAAAAGTCCTAATTACTAATAAAGGAAAAAAAATCATTTCAGCACTTGACTTCTTGATAATCACATCACATTGAAAGCAGAAAACAATGGAACAAAATTCTTAAGAAATAAGAACTTAGTGTCCAACCAAGATTTTCTTCAAATATAAAGTCTATAAAATGAATGAAGAACTCAGGAAATATTGACTAATGAGACATCAGCAAGAAACTAATTTAATATTGCAGATTTAAAACTAAAACAAAAGTGGGGTAATAATGAAAAATTGTATGTAAATGTTATGTGCTCTGATAAAGTTCAAAAAGAAACAGGACCAAAAAAATGGGAACAAAAGAAAGCAAATAATAAAAACCTCACTTAATGCCACATAGATAATAGGTAGAAGTCAAACAAAATTCTTTAAAGCTGACAAAGCACGGGTAAAAGTCTAAACAAGGAAAAGGGTATTAGATATTAATATAATAGCAACAATGGAAAGCAAACACAAGACTTTCCAAATACTAGAAGTAATCCAATATTTTTAAAATAATGAAAACAGGTCACATAGTGGAAAACACAGTAAGTAGAACATAATATGACAGAGCTGAAACTGAGCAAATCAAATATATTAGTAAATTCAAATGGCTTAACTTTAAGTTCCTTTGTAAAGAAAAATGTTTTCCGATTGGTTCAGAAAGCAAAATCGTACTATGTGCTATATGAAAAAGATACCCTTAGAACAACGTGATTCAGAAAGTCTAAAAATATAAGACAGGTATTGGAAGCAGGCAAATACAGACAAAATAAAGTAGGCATTTGGATCTCAATGTCTGACAATGTCAAATTAAGAACAAAAGGATTAAGAGTGAAATGAATGACACTTCATAATGCTGAAGGGCCGCTTCACAATGAAGGTACAATAGGTATTAATATGTGTGCTTCAAATAACATAATAGCAACTTTAACAAAGTAGAAAGTGCAAACAAAAACAGGATTATATTAGACAAACTTTATATATATATATAAATTTATATATATAATTTATATATATATATATAAATTTTTTTTTCTGAGACAAGGTCGGGCTCTATTGCCCAGGCTGGAGTGCAGTGGCTCTTGGCTGACTGCAACCTCCACCTCCCAGGCTGAAGGCATCCTCTCACCTCAGTCTCCCTAGTTGCTAGAACTACAGGTGCACGCCACCACACCTGGCTAATTTTTGTATTTTTTGTAGAGACAGGGTTTCGCCATGTTGCTCAGGTTGGACTCAAACTCATGAGCTCAAGTGATCCACCCACCTTGGCCTCCCAAAGTGCTAGGATTACAGGTGTAAGCCATCACTCCTCGCCTTAATATACCTTTTCAGTCTAAAATAGTTCACATGAACACATAAAAAAAGTTAGAATACAAAAGAACGATTCTGGTGTATCTAAAACATTAACCAAAAATGATGGTATATTAATTCACAAAAAATAACTTCAAATTGCATGAAATAGAAATGATACATTAGTCACAATGCAATAAAACTATAAATAAATAGAAATCAAAATAACAACAATAAAAATTATTCCAGAGAAATTCTTAAAATCCTCTGTTAAGCATCTCTTGAATCTAAGAGGAAATACAAAACAAGATGTATGTTATCTAATAAACAACATAATGAAAATATACTTTAACAAATCTATAGGGCTCAATACAATATATGGAATATAATTAAGTGATTAGAGAAAATCCTTGCACTCTAATATTTATTTAAATATCAATAAGATATAAAAATAACTGAATTAATCTTAAACTTTAAAAAG
This sequence comes from Pan paniscus, assembly GCF_029289425.2. Taxonomy (NCBI): domain Eukaryota; kingdom Metazoa; phylum Chordata; class Mammalia; order Primates; family Hominidae; genus Pan; species Pan paniscus. The sequence continues at coordinate 115,840,938 of NC_073254.2, read as the reverse complement.
ATGGAAAAAATTCAAAGTAAACAAAAGGAAAATGGAATGATCTAATATAGAAAAAAAGAAGATATTGATAAGTTAGAAAAAAATGGATTAATAATTTTTAAAAACCTGGATTGTGACAAAAACAACAAAATAAACAAATGCCTGGGTTCTTAATAAATAAAAATGAAAAACAAATGAACAAGATAACAAGGGTACATTCATCATTGGAAAAAAATTAAAGAAATCTGATAAGAGATGACTTTGCATATCAAAATCACAAATCTTGATAACCACTACATACCTATTATAAAGTCCAAATCCAAGACACTGACAACACTCCAAATCTACTCCCTTTACTCCAAATGCTGGAGTAGATGTGGAGTAACAGAAACTCTCATTCATGGCTGGTGGAAATGCAATGATACAGCCACTTTAAATAGTTTGGCAGTTTCTTATAAAACTAAACAAACTCTAACTATACAGTTTAATAATTGTCACCCCTGGAATTCACCTTAAATTAAAACCTTATGTTCACACAAAAACCTGCACATACGTGTATGTGTATAGCAGCATAATTCACAAATGCCACAACTTGAAAGCTACCAAGATGTCCTTCAGTAGGTGAATGGATAAATAAACTGGTACATCAGACAAAGCAGTATTTTTCAAAACTAAAAAGAAATCAGCCATCAAGTCATGAAAAGACATGGAGAAAACTTAACTGCATATTACTAAATAAAACAAGCTAATCTGAAAAGGCTACATACTATATGACATTCTGGAAAAAGCACAACTATGAAGACAGTAAACAGCAGTTACTAGGGAGTAGGGTGAAGGGTGGGATCAATTCATGGCACACAGGTTTTTAGGGCTGTGGAGCTACTATTTATGATAATATAATGCTTGATACATGTTATTATAGATTTGTCAAAATCCATGGAACAAAAAATATCTAGGAATACAGCTAACCAGGGAAGTGAAAGATCTCTGCAAGGAAAACTACAAACCATTGCTCAAAGAAACCAGAGATGACACAAACAAATGGAAAAACATTCCATGTTCCTGGATTGGTAGACTCAATATCGTTAAAATGACCATACTGCCCAAAGAAATTTATAGATTCAATGCTATGCCTATTAAACTACCATTGACATTATTCACAGAACTAGAAAAAACTATTTTAAAATTTATATGGAACCAAAGAAAAGAGCCCGAATAGCCAAGGCAATCCTAAGCAAAAACAACGAAGCTGGAGTCATCATGCTACCCACTTTCAAGCTATACTACAGGGCTACAGTAACCAAAACAGCATGGTTCTGATACCAAGACAGACACATAGACCAATGAAACTAGATAGAGGGCCCAGAAATCAGACAGCACACCTGCAACTATCTGATCTTTGACAAACCTGACAAGAACAAGCAATGGGGAAAGGATTCTCTATTTGATAAATGGTGCTGGAATAACTGGCTAGCCATACGTGAAAGATTGAAATTAAACCCATTCCTTGCACTGAATACAAGATATAAACTTAAGATAGATTAAGACTTAAATGTAAAATCCAAAACTATACAAACCTGGAAGACAACCTAGGCAATACCATTCAGGACATAGGCACGGGCAAAGATTTCATGACAAAGACAACAAAAGCAATTGCAACAAAAGCAAAAATTGCCGAATGGGATCTAATTAAATTAAGGAGTTTCTGCACAGCAAAATAAACTATCAAAAGCATGAACAGACAACATACAGAATGGGAGGAGACTTTTGCAGCCTATCCATCTGACAAAGGTCTAATATCCATGATCCACAAGGAACTTAAACAAATTTACAAGAAAAAAAAACCCCATTAAAACATGGGTGAATGACATGAACAGACACTTCTCAAAAAAAGACATACATGTGGCCAACAAACTTATGAAAAAAAGCACAACCTCACTGATCATTAGAGAAATGCAAATCAAAACCACAATGAGATACCATCTCATGCCAGTCAGAATAGCTATTATTCAAAAGTCAAAATATAACAGATGCTGGCGAGGCTGTGGAGAAAAAGGATGCTTATACAATGTTGATGGGAGCGTAAAGTAGTTCAGCCATTGCGGAAGACAGTGTGGTGGTTCTTCAAAGACCTAAAGACAGAAATACCATTTGACTCAACAATCCCATTACTGGGTATATACCCATGGGAATATAAATCATTCTATTATAGAGACATGCACACATATGTTCACTGCAGCACTATTCACAATAGCAAAGACATGGAATCAAGCTGAGTGCCCATTAGTGATAGACTGGATAAAAGAAAATGTGGTGCATATACATCATGGAATACTATGCAGCCATAAAAAAGAATGACATCATGTCCTTTGCAGACACAGAGCTGGAGCCCATTATTCTCAGAAAACTAACACAGAAACAGAAAACCAAATACTGCATGTTCTCACTTACAAGTGGGAGCTGAATGATAACACATGGACAGATAGAGGGAAATGACACATGCTGGGGCCTTTCAGGGGGTAAAGGGTGGAAAGAGGGAGAGGATCAGGAAAAACAACAAATGAGTACTAGGATTAGTACCTGGGTTATGAAATAATCTGTACAAGAAATCTCTATGACACAAGTTTACCTATGTAACAAACCTACACTTGTACCCCTGAATTTAAAATAAAAGTTAACAAAAAGAAAGAATGAAAAGACTTACTATTTTATAGTACAATAGGGTGACTGTAGTCAATAATAATTTAGTTGCACATTTTAAAATAACTAAAAGAGTAACTGGATTGTAATTGGGCACCTACAACTATCTGACCTTCAACAAACCTGACAAAAACAATTAATGGGGAAAGGATTCCCTATTCAACAAATGGTACTGGGACAACTGGCTAGCTATATGCAGAAGATTGTAACTGGACCCCTTCTTACACCATATACAAAAATTAACTTAACATAGATTAGAGACTTAAATGTAAAACCCAAAAGTATGAAAATCCTGAAAGACAACCTAGGGTTGTAACTGGATTCTTTGTAACCCAAAGAATAAATGCTTGAGAAAACGGATACCCCATTCTCCATGATGTGAGTATTTCACATTGCATGCCTGTATCAAAACGTCTCATGTACCTCATAAATATGCACACCTACAACGTACCCACAAAAATTAAAAATTAAAAAAAGTGCATGGTAGGGGATCAAAGTCTACATAATAAAGGATGGCTATTTGTCTCTAAAAATTCACAATCTTGTTCTTATAAGTATTAAGAACCTTAAAAATTGTTCATAATATTTCAAGTTATAAAAGAATGTAATCTTCTGGCTTGCTTGCTCTTTTTGTTGTTAATTTAGCGAAGAAGATATAATAAAATACAGAAATATAAAAAATCCTAATTATATATCATTATATAATTATAATTATATATTTTGAAATATGATATATTTTCTTGTTTACTGAAGAAAAATCATATCCATACACACTGAATAAGCAGAATTCACTACTCATTTCTGATAAAATTCATTATTAAATGTGAATATCAGGAAATAATGAGAGTCAGAATTGTAAAAGACAAGATTAAATGATTTACATTTGAAGACAAGATGACAGTACAATTGGTTGTTAACCTCTGTGAAAGGCTTTTGGGAGATATGTTTTATGGGAAATTGAAGCTAGGTGCAATGTGATTTACGTAGTGCTATCTTTTGCAGTAAAAGGTAGGGAAATCAAAATATATATCCATATTTGCTTATTCCTACAAAAAGAGACACAAGAAGCATTAACTAGAAAATAATCAAAATAAATGGATATGGGGAAAGGCATGAAAGAAGTGGAGAGAATAGCGTTGAAAGTGAGTATTCTTTGAGGAAAGCATTTTAAGAAATATTTTTGTTTTTCAAACTGTATAAGTTTTGCATATTTTTTAAATATAAAATTATCAAGTCCTGAAATTAAAAATAAATGGAAACAAACTAGGAATTTGTTTGTGGCATCATTTATGAGTTCCTTTATTTCACATATTCCCACCTTCTAATGCCATCACATTGGCAGTTAGGATTCAAGATATGAATTTTCAGGGGACATAAACATTCTGTGCATAACATGAGTTTCTGATCACTTGATTAGGGTTTTCTTGGCATTCTCCTTTCCTCTTAAATTTTACACCTGAGGTGACTGCCAATCTCACCTCACTCTAATATGGCCCTGAGAGACACAGGAAGAGATCATCTTCTTCCTGAGGTGATTTTTCATTTGCTTCTGCTAAGGGTCTATAGAGACAAGCACTCTGGAATCCCTTACAGATTGAAGTAGTATCTCAATTTCAGAGATTTAGATACTAGTACCCTGAGCAGCAGCCTCAGGGAAGCCTGTCTGCTTATGTTCTTCCTTGTTTCCAGACTGAAGCCCACTGTTGTAATCTTGTACTTGTGAAACCTTTCGTCTCATCCCTGTGTGGCACAAGCTCCCTTTAGTAGCTCAGGTTCCTGGGCTTCTCTCCTCTTCTGTGTCTTGGATGAGAAAATATTAATTATTTCATCAACTTTTTTTCCACTCCAGATTTACTAATTGTCCTCAATGAAAGATTTGATCTGAGTGACCTAATCAGCCACTAATGGTAGTAGAAATCCAAGATCATTTTATAAAACCTAAATTATTTGCCTTAGATATTCTGGCTATTTAAAGTCCCGCAAATACTCACATAACTCCACCAATCTTTTGCCATACAAACAGATAAGACTATTTTGCTTATTAAGAAAGGTTTTTCTCCGAGAAAAGTTCTAAAAGATATTCAGTAAGATCTCTTTAAAGATCTCTTTAAAAGATATTCAGTAAGATATCAGGGAGTTCAAAAATCATGTCATCTATTACTGTGGAATGTTTGCTCATGAAAGAGATTCTATTTTTAATGACTTTATTCCTCACCTAAAGAGCTCTTGGAAATCATTTGTCATTTTCTTTGTTTACTAACTTGATAGGGAATTTAAACCTTTTTGGAATCAAAAATACTTTGAGACTCTAAGGAAAACAATATAAACTTTTCTATAGAAATATTTATCTATGTTCAAATATTTGCATATATAAATTCAATGGGTTTCTTATACCTCAGATATACATTACCAAAATAATATATATGAACAATTATTTGAACATTAATTGCTTCTCAGTCAATAACATATGTTCATTTTATATTAGTGACACCTAAAACATGTTCATGTTTTTGGCCAACTCTACCATAGCTTGGAATGTTCCATTTGTTCTCTGGATTATGTGAGTAGTAATATGATACTAACAGAGAAAAGCATACGATAGAATAAGAACAGTGGAAGAAAATATCAAAATAAAGTTACGTTAAGCAGTAAAAAATACAAAAGAGGAAGAAGAAGGGGGGTTTGCAAAATAGCCGTACCTGGAAAGATTGAATGTGCTTGGTAACAGATTCATGAACTCAGCATTCAAAAATAGTCTTAGTAAATACTGAGTAAAGACTGTGCCTGTTCCATTGATGTAATTCCACTGTTAAGCCACTGAGCAGTGTGCAATACATGTATTAGAAAATTCCACAAAAGAGAATTGAAGTGAGTGTGTTGAACGACAGCTGTCTAGAAGAATGGGAAATGGAAACACACTGTGGTAGGAAAAACAAAACAAAACAGGACAATGGGAGGTGATTTGTAGAGACATGATCCAGTGAGAAGAAGGGCTGGGAATCTTCTTTTGAGCTAAAAATTTTTGGTTAAAATATTAACCTATGGGTTAAAACTAATTTATATATGGAAAAAGGGGCCTCAACTTACGTGTAATAGAGAAGGCTCCATCTCCGTAGTTACCTTATGATTCTTTCAGAGCTCCCAGGGCACAAAGGCAGTTGTTAGTGTAACTCGCAGCAGGTAAGAAATTAAATCATTTGGGTGGGTGTGGGGGGGGTCATTGAACTTTAAACATAATTTTTATTAGTTATTTCAATTCAGTTTTACATTGTTCTCCACACACTACAAGGATCATTATACAGATTCGTAAAAAGCTGGGAAATTATTTTCCCAGAAGGTTCATATGTAGCTGGTATAACAATTACCTTGACCTAAAGGATTAAAGTAATTCTGAGTATATTAATCCCTCCTGAGCTACACAAAACTCTTTTTGATTTATACCGGAACCATCAGAGCTGTCCTGATGCTTGCAAAATATGCAATGGTAGTTGAATTTGGCACCTCATATTTATTTGCATCAAGATTTCATTAGGATGCTGAAATCAAAATATTGCTATCAATATTCACTATTTATCCAATAATTCTAAAGTACAGTCATGCATCGCTTAATAGTGGGAATAAGTCCTGAGCAATGTGCTTTTAGGTGATTTCATTATTGTGCATACAACATAAAGTGTATTTACACAAACCTAGATGGTATAGCCTACTACATACCTGGGCTATATGGTAGAACATATTGCTCCTAGGCTAAACACCTGTACAGCAGATTACTGGGCAATTATAATACAATGTGAAATATTTGTGTATTTAAAGATAGACAAAGTAAAGTAAAAATACAGTATAAAAAATAAAAATGGTATACCTGTATAAAGCATTTACCATGAATAGAGCTTGCAGGACTAGAAGTTGCTCTGGGTGAATTAATCAGTGAGTGGTGGTTGAATGTGAAGGCCTCGGACATTTGTGTACACTACTGTAGACTTTATAAACACTGTTTACTTCTGCTACACTAAATTTATTAAAAATCTTTTTTCTTCAATAACTTTAGCTTATTGTAGCTATTTTATTTTATAAACTTTAATTTTTAAATTTTTTATTCTAAAAACACAAACACATTGTACATATGTACAAAAATAATTGCTTTATTTTCTCATTCTATAATTTTTTTTCTAGTTTTACAATTTTTTGCTTTACTTTTAAAATGTTTTGTTAAAAACTAAAACACAAGCACACACATTAGCCTAGGACTATACAGGTTCAGGATGATCAATATCACTGTCATCCACCTCCACATCTTGTTCCACTGAGAGGTCTTCAGGGGCAGTAATATACATGGAGCTGTCGCCTCCTATGACTACAATGCCTTCTTCTAGAATACCTCCTGAAGGACCTGCCTGAGGTTGTTTCACAGTTAACTGGCTTTGTTTTGTTTTGTTTGTTTGTTTGTTTACCTATAAGTAGAAGTACACTTTAAAAATAATGATTAAAAAGTATACTATAGTAAATACGCAGACCAGTAATATAGTCATTTATTATTGTTAAATATTATGCAGCTTATATATTATATATGCTAAATTTATACTACTGGCGGTGCAGGTTTGTTTACGCCAGCGTCACCAGAAGAACATATGTAATGCATTGTACCTTATGACAACTAGTCACTAAATGATAGGAATTTTTCAGCTCCATTATAATCTGACAGAACCACCACTCTATGTGTGGTTCATCATTGACCAAAACGTCATTATGTGGCACATGACTGAATGTTAACTTTCAGTCAGATGTTAGTAATTCCATTAGAAATAATCCTCCCTCACCTAACCCTTCCCCCCACCACCTTCTGCCTCATGTATAACTTTGGAGAAAAAGGAAGAAATGACTCAAAGCAGAAACAAATCTTTTAACAGTTGTAACAAGAAATGTGCAGAATAAATTATTTTGTAAACATCAGAACTGCATGTTCTTAAGTGTGAAAGTGTTCTCTCTCTTTTTTAAAAATGAAAACTGATAGTATCAGTGTAGAAGACTTGACTGGATAGTAATTTAAAATGGGAAGTAAAATGACTATATATATATATTCCTGCATCATAAACAAAAATGCATTTATTTCAGTGATTTTTTTCCTTCTGGACTCATAGGTATGCTGTTACTTATTGAACTTTTCAGAAACATGAAAGATCTTGCTTATTGACAATTTCTAATTTTCCTGAACTGCTATGTGTTTTTTCTAGGCAAAAGTCATCATATACCTCTGTTCATAACTTGAAAGAACAATATTTTTAATATATCAAGTTGCTAGCCACCTTTCAACTGGTGCCTTCAGGATTGAAGACTGTGATGAAATGTCAGGAAATGATGTGAATTAGCCAAATTCTGCTTTAATAGGTTTTATTTTTATTTAGATACAATAAAGCCAACAGATGAAGAGACAACTGCCATTGAAAAGATAATTTGTTATACTCTTAGATCCCAAAAAAAGGAAGGTCATACTAGGAATCACCAAGCTTGGCCATGAGGCAGAAGGAGAGCAACAGACTATGGTCCAGATCCTTTATTGTGGTTTCTACAGGAAGGAACAGGCAAAGCAGGGTAAGCAGCCTTGCAATTGGCTAGTTTGGAATAATTTCAGCAGGCTCTGGGGCATAAGGGCTGGTTCTGGTTGTCTGGTACCTGGTCCTGGGGTGATCAGGGCTGATGTCTAGTGCCCCTGAGTGTGAAAGCCTGATAAACAGGTGATTGGAGGAGTGGACTTAATTGGCTGCTCAGAAAGGGAACTGAACAGCCTCTATCCAGGGCATGCAAACTGGATCAAGATGCTATTTTAAAAACTATATACAATTGATCTTTTGATGTTTCAACATCAGTTTTGAGCTCTATTATCTGAGACATTTGAATGACAAGAATAGTAGAGAAGTTCAGAGAGTAGGGCACAAGATGCCCTGAAGAGTCTAGAAAATATTTCAGTATGAAAGTAAAAAGAAAGAACACAAGTAGAAGTATAAGGAGTCCTGGTATGCTGGCTTGTAACTAAGCTTCTGATTTTTATGTCATTAACCCAGAAAAGGTGAAATTTCTGAGGTCTCTAATAATATCTTGGTGGTATTATGTGTGCATATATATAATTTTGATATATTTTTCTGGTCAAGATGGTGGCCAGCTCTAGCAGTTTTGTTGCTGGAGGGTTTGAACTTAGTTTAGTAAAGGATGTTAAGATTAGTGTCATTTGTGTGTAACCAAGGGGAAGGGGTGGTTGTAGCAGTCATGGATGGAGACACGAGGCAGTGGGCCTTGGTAGAAAGGTGAGGTAATCAAAGAAGAAGGCACTGGGGAGTGAGTAATTCTCTCTTCAGATGGTCAAGGAATTGATTGATAAGAGGAAGATGCCTTCTGGGGAAAACAGTCACCTCCATTCATTTTTAGAATGGCACAGATTTTAGTATCCTGTACTCGATTTCCTTTTAGGCATGAATGTGTAGCGGTGTATGTTTTGGGAGAGAGCAAGGAGTGTACAAGGATCACAGGCTAAGCAGACAGCAATCTCAGGAAATATAATAGGATTTCTAATATCAAAGGAAGAAAAGCAATAAATGTTTCATGCCCGATTTGTCAGCACCTTAAGAGAGGCAGCCCGTGGGAGTTACAGGGACAGGGATTTCAGGTTCCTAGGTGAAGTCACAGGGAGCGATGTCACATCCGGTGGTGAGCCCCTGGGCCACGGTGATGTCATGTAGAATGTGAGTTCATTGTCACCAGGTGATTAGATACTCTTTTCAAGTGGATATCCACTGCAGAAGATATGGGTTTTGTTTTTGTGCCTATGTGGACTCCAAATAAGACTAGGCCACTTGTGTATTTGAAGGCAAGACTGGCCTGAGAATTTGGTAAATAAATGTCATTTAAGTCAACAGGCTTCTGGGTGACAGCTAGCAAAGGCAATGTTGGCATCCATGTGCTGTAGTAAGGGACAAAAGCACCAGAACTCTACTGGCACAATTAAATTCCCCATTAAAGATGGCAGAATCTAAAGTTTCTGATATTTAAGGTTTTGCCCAGATAGGTAATGAAAGGGATTATGTTGCAAATAGGTTTTAAATCATATGGCCTGATTTGGATAAATGTTGTTAATAGGGGATCAGGTTGTTTAAAACAGCGGTCCCCATCCTTTTTGGAAGAAAATCTTTTCCACGGCCAGACAAGGTGGAGCAGGGGATAGTTTTGGAATGAAACTCTTCGATATCATGTCATCAGGCACTAGATTATCATAAGGAGCACACAACTTGGATCCTTCACATGCAGTTCACAATAGGATTCACGCTCCTATGAGAATCTATTGCCACTGCTGATCTGAAAAGAGGCAGAGCTCAGGTGGTAATGCTGGCTAGCTCAAGGCTCACCTCCTGCTGTGCAGCAGGGTTGCTAACAGGCCTCGACCAGAGCAGTACCAGTCTGCCGCCCAGAGGTTGAGGACCTCAGGTTTAAAAGAAATCCAGACATTAATATTTGGGTCCCTTCAAAGGAAAGATTAACAGTCAGGCCTACACATTCAACAATTTGCTTTCTAGTGTATCACTCTTAAATTTTATGAAAAGAAAGTTGAAAACAATTTTTAAAAAGGAAGAGGGCTTAGAGGCATCAGATAAATGCAGCAGAAGGAAACTTCTAAAATCAACATCTATCATTATTTTCCTTTATTCTGAGATAACTGAAGATATTTTTGCATAATATGAGAACAAAATGCTATGAAAAGTTAACAGTAAACAAAGAAATCCCTTAAAAATAAAAATATAACAACCAAAAGCTTTTAAAAATTAATTTGAACATTCTTGGGATCTTATAGATATGGAAAGCAGATTAGGGTTGGCACGGGTTAGGGACGAAGGAGCAGAGAGGAAATGGTGAGGCTACAGGTGTAGCATGAGGCATAACTTTGTGGAGCTGGGACAGTTCTGAATCTTGATTGTGGTTACAAGTCTAGACTTAAGATAAAATTGCACAAAACTACACACACATACACATACACATGAGTACATGTAAAATGGGAAATCTGAATAAGGTCTGGGGGTTATATCAATGTCAATTTCCTGCTTTTGATATTGTATTATGCTGTAGTTATGTAAGTTGTTACCAAACAAAAGGAATGTCAGTTATTAACTCCAGGTAAAAACAAGTCGAACAAGAAAGGTAAGTTATATTAATTGGTTCAAAAGTGAACAATATTTATGTAGTTATACATTAAACATTATTATTAAATTAAAAATTATGATATAAGCGGTACTGGAAAAAATGAGTAGTGGCTAAGTGGGAAGATGGGTTTTTAAAAGCTAATGGTTTTTCTCTATATAATAATTAAAATTGATAAAGAAATAATGCTATAAGAATATTACTTTGAAATGTACAGCTAAATATAAAAAGAAATATTTATAAATTTGAAGGAACAATTGGCCCTGGAAACTACTATTTTTTATTATAATCTTATTTAATTATTTTGACTGTGAGCATGCATTACTTCAGCAAGAATAAAATTTAATCATAGTATAAAATATATTAAAGAAAACTTATGAAACAAGAATTTTTTTATCATGTTATTTTAAGGAATAATAGATAAAATGATATTACCTCAAAATAAAGTTGGATCAAATATGAAGAAGATGTAATTTTCAGCTCACCTAATCACTTTATACCCAAATCATGTTCATTGTTATCAGGTTATATTGTTTGGAGTCACCTCAGATCCTGTTAGGAATTCTAGATATTGACATAGCGATTTTCTAGTTCAATGGTCAACATACTGGATTATAAATCCCTAATGGGGAATCAACACCGTCTTATTTATCTTGTTAATTCACCCTCAGAACTTTTTCTCACCATGTATTTGTTTAATTTAACTGGAAAACAGACAAAAAGCAGAAGAAATTCAGAAGACTAATGGCAGTTGTTTTTATTTCATAAGCAAACATGAGATCAGATCAGATTCATTTAGTGTGCCCCGTGTGAATGAAAGTAGACATATAAAACAATAAGAAAATGAAAAATAAGGATGTGTATGTTGATGCATTTTTAGATGGAGTACTTTTTTATTATTAAGACGCTGAAACCAACATCTTTACAACAGCAGATAAATCACAGAGACTAGAATCTGACAAAGAGCTGATACACATTTTCCTAAATGAGATTTAAAAGAAAATATTAATGAATTTTAAAGTGAAAAAAGTTTTGTTTCTGGTCAGAGATTTTCAGCATTAGTCTTTACCATTTGGGGTGTTAAATTTGAGCTTTTAAGAGGTATGTTATCACTTGTGAAAATGTGAAAAAGAAAGTCATTATTTTTTTTTCTAGTAGGACTGTATTTGCGATCATATACTTCGATCTGCTGCGTACTCAAAAGCCATAGTTTATATAGTTTGGACTTCAGTAAGTTTGCCACCTTGTTGATGAGACTGGGCTTAATTTTCTTTATTCATAAAATTATTCAATAATAATTTCAAGCAAAAAGCAAATGTATGATAGAATAGTAGACAATGCATAGTACTTAGAATATTTAAAGCAAAATAAAATAGCAATTTCAGAGGGAGGTTAAGTTGGGAAAAGCTTGCTGGAGATAACAAAACTTGCTTATGACAAACTATAAGAAAAAAGGTCTAGGGTGGATGGGGAGATAAGTATCTGTTTTTTTCTGGTTGAAGCAGGGCTTTTGTAGTAATGTAGCAATGAGATCAGACAGATAGAATGAGAGACTAGCTTAGTGTTTCATGTTGCACTGATTTTCAGGATAACTGCTCCAAATGAAAAGTCTTTTGGTCACTAAGGCACATCAAATAGAAGATGAAGAAAACCATTCAGGATTTGTTCCCCAATCCTCAGGCACATGTGCACCTTGCAAATGTGAGCTGGCCAAATATTCCCTAAGTGCTTGCAGTGTCCTTTACTTACCATGTGCCCAGACCTGCTTTTTTTTTTCTTTTTAATAGTTCTCTTCTGCTTGAACATGTTATTGTGGATTAGATTCTGAGATAGTGAAGATAATGTCACTTCTATAGCCAAAGCTTGAGCTTCAAACCAGCTGCTGGTCCTCATCCAGAGCTTACTCACCTGAAGATCCTGGACTGCTTTTCCCTTTCTCCAATTCTTTATCTTTGTCACTACCTGGACAAACACAAAATATGAGTCAGGTCAGAGAGAGTCTTGAAGTGAAGAAATAGTGTTACTTAAGGAGAACCTGAGAAATCTACATTAACTTCTTTGTTTTATTGATGAGTTAACTTGACCTGAGAGAAGTAGGAGCATGTTCAAAGTTATGCAACTTGACAGGGGGGACCAAACAGAGATTAGAGTCCAAGTCTCTGAATTACTAAACTAGACTTTTCTTCTAATCTGAACTTTTATCAACTAGTATGGCAGGGCTAGACTGGCTACGTGAATACCACATGATTTACAAATTGTATGTGCATCTGTAAATAAAAGCATTCAGTGTTTGGTTTCAGGCATGAAAAGCTAATAATGAGATTAGAAAATAAAATACTTAGTGAATTTACTTAACTACAGTTGAATCTGATGAAGAATGAAATATCAATTCATGGTCACAGCCACAGTTTGTAATTGACAAGGAAAATGATCCTGGCCTTCACTGTCTGTGCTGCCCATAGGAGAAATATTGTGGAATACTTAGTAGCCACACATTTTACAGTTTTGCTATTCAGTCTATAACAATAATCATGACCTCCATATCCCAATGATTGGCCTCATCATCCTAAATTAATTGCAAATGCATATTTAGGAGTTAACATTGCCAGGTCCCTGTAGAAAACAAATTTCATGAATTATGTTTTAGTAGTGGCATATCAAGATTCAGACCTAGATAGAACTAAATGGAATTTCTCTGCTTGTTAGTGAATGGAAGACATTTCAGTACCATGACTAATCATAACAGATTCTAGTAACACCTAAACATAAATTTATTCTGTCTAATCAACTCTTAAGAATGCATCACCTTCCAACTGAACTCTAATAACTCAATCTAAATGCTCCAGCCCTTTTCAATCATATCTAGAAAATCTTTGGATATTAGGAACATTAACCAAATTTATCTTCCTTTCCACAAACACAGACAATTTAGGATAGAATAAAAATACTCTGTTGCCATTTTAATAAAAAGGTGTTATTAAATTTTATTTTAAAAATCTAATAGAAGTGAAGGGGAATTCTGATTCTCCTTTCGTTAAGCTGATCTCTGCATCTCTCCTGCCATCTATTCACTCTTCTAAATCTAGACGTTGGTTCATCTAGATAGAAATGCTTTGAAGCACAATCTAACTGAAAATATTTGAGTGTATATACAGGTATATCATTTGCAAATTTAGCATGCAGTCCTGATATGCATATTGGAAAAAATTGTTTGAATTTCTTGAATTCTATTTTCCAACTACTCCTTATGTTATTGTAGGCCTTATCATCCTTGGCCAGATGCTAATTTTCCAGATCAGTGGTCCTGTGGTCAATGCCTGAAATACAAGAGGACTTGGTATTCAATTTCCTTTTCATAATTTCTGACAGAATTTCTCAAAGAATGTCAAATCTTACATTAAATATTACACTTTGAGCCAGTTAACAAGTGCTTAAGCTCCTTCCTATAGTCAGGGACCTACTCTTAAAGTTGAGAAGTTGGAAAGAAGGGGCACAAGAAAAAATATCTCTTCATTGACACTCTGCCAGAGTTAAATAATTAAAATTGAAAGGTGATGGCATAGTACTTTCTTTATGTCAGGTATTTTTTTTTTATTATACTTTAAGTTTTAGGGTACATGTGCACATTGTGCAGGTTAGTTACATATGTATACATGTGCCATGCTGGTGCATTGCACCCACTAACTCGTCATCTAGCATTAGGTATATCTCCCAATGCTATCCCTCCCCCATCCCGCCACCCCACCACAGTCCCCAGAGTGTGATATTCCCCTTCCTGTGTCCATGTGATCTCATTGTTCAATTCCCACCTATGAGTGAGAATATGCGGTGTTTGGTTTTTTGTTCTTGCGATAGTTTACTGAGAATGATGTTTTCCAATTTCATCCATGTCCCTACAAAGGACATGAACTCATCCTTTTTTATGGCTGCATAGTATTCCATGGTGTATATGTGCCACATTTTCTTAATCCAGTCTATCATTGTTGCACATTTGGGTTGGTTCCAAGTCTTTGCTATTGTGAATAATGCCGCAATAAACATACGTGTGCATGTGTCTTTATAGCAGCATGATTTATAGTCCTTTGGGTATATACCCAGTAATGGGATGGCTGGGTCAAATGGTATTTCCAGTTCTAGATCCCTGAGGAATCGCCACACTGACTTCCACAATGGTTGAACTAGTTTACAGTCCCACCAACAGTGTAAAAGTGTTCCTATTTCTCCACATCCTCTCCAGCACCTGTTGTTTCCTGACTTTTTAATGATCGCCATTCTAACTGGTGTGAGATGGTATCTCATTGTGGTTTTGATTTGCATTTCTCTGATGGCCAGTGACGATGAGCATTTTTTCATGTGTTTTTTGGCTGCATAAATGTCTTCTTTTGAGAAGTGTCTGTTCATGTCCTTTGCCCACTTTTTGATGGGGTTGTTTGTTTTTTTCTTGTAAATTTGTTTGAGTTCATTGTAGATTCTGGATATTAGCCCTTTGTCAGATGAGTAGGTTGCGAAAATTGTCTCCCATTTTGTAGGTTGCCTGTTCACTCTGATGGTAGTTTCTTTTGCTGTGCAGAAGCTCTTTCGTTTAATTAGATCCCATTTGTCAATTTTGGCTTTTGTTGCCATTGCTTTTGGTGTTTTAGACATGAAGTCCTTGCCCATGCCTATATCCTGAATGGTAATGCCTAGGTTTTCTTCTAGGGTTTTTATGGTTTTAGGTCTAATGTTTAAATCTTAATCCATCTTGAATTAATTTTTGTATAAGGTGTAAGGAAGGGATCCAGTTTCAGCTTTCTACATATGGCTAGCCAGTTTTCCCAGCACTATTTATTAAATAGGGAATCCTTTCCCCATTGCTTGTTTTTCTCAGGTTTGTCAAAGATCAGATAGTTGTAGATATGCGGCATTACTTCTGAGGGCTCTGTTCTGTTCCATTGATCTATATCTCTGTTTTGGTACCAGTACCATGCTGTTTTGGTTACTGTAGCCTTGTAGTATAGTTTGAAGTCAGGTAGTGTGATGCCTCCAGCTTTGTTCTTTTGGCTTAGGATTGACTTGGCGATGTGGGCTCTTTTTTGGTTCCACATGAACTTTAAAGTAGTTTTTTCCAATTCTGTGAAGAAAGGCATTGGTAGCTTGATGGGGATGGCATTGAATCTGTAAATTACCTTGGGCAGTATGGCCTTTTTCACGATATTGATTCTTCCTACCCATGAGCATGGAATGTTCTTCCATTTGTTTGTATCCTCTTTTATTTCCTTGAGCAGTGGTTTGTAGTTCTCCTTGAAGAGGTCCTTCACATCCCTTGTAAGTTGGATTCCTAGGTATTTTATTCTCTTTGAAGCAATTGTGAATGGGAGTTCACTCATGATTTGGCTCTCTGTTTGTCTGTTGGTGGTGTATAAGAATGCTTGTGATTTTTGTACATTGAATTTGTACCCTGAGACTTTGCTGAAGTTGCTTATCAGCTTAAGGAGATTTTGGGCTGAGACAATGGGGTTTTCTAGATATACAATCATGTCATCTGCAAACAGGGACAATTTGACTTCCTCTTTTCCTAATTGAATACCCTTTATTTCCTTCTCCTTCCTAATTGCCCTGGCCAGAACTTCCAACACTATGTTGAATAGGAGTGGTGAGAGAGGGCATCCCTGTCTTGTGCCAGTTTTCAAAGGGAATGCTTCCAGTTTTTGCCCATTCAGTATGATATTGGCTGTGGGTTTGTCATAGATAGCTCTTATTATTTTGAAATACATCCATCAATACCTAATTTATTGAGAGTTTTTAGCATGAAGGGCTGTTGAATTTTGTCAAAGGCCTTTTCTGCATCTATTGAGATAATCATGTGGTTTTTGTCTTTGGTTCTGTTTATATGCTGGATTACATTTACTGATTTGCGTATATTGAACCAGCCTTGCATCGGAGGGATGAAGCCCACTTGATCATGGTGGATAAGCTTTTTGATGTGCTGCTGGATTCGTTTTGCCAGTATTTTATTGAGGATTTTTGCATCAATTTTCATCAAGGATATTGGTCTAAAATTCTCTATTTTTGTTGTGTCTCTGCCTGGCTTTGGTATCAGAATGATGCTGGCCTCATAAAATCAGTTAGGGAGGATTCCCTCTTTTTCTATTCATTGGAATAGTTTCAGAAGGAATGGTACCAGTTTCTCCTTATACCTCTGGTAGAATTCAGCTGTGAATCCATCTGGTCCTGGACTCTTTTTGGTTGGTAAGCTATTGATTATTGCCACAATTTCAGCTCCTGTTACTGGTCTATTCAGAGATTCAACTTCTTCCTGGTTTAGTCTTGGGAGAGTGTATGTGTCGAGGAATTTATCAATTTCTTCTAGATTTTCTAGTTTATTTGCGTAGAGGTGTTTGTAGTATTCTCTGATGGTAGTTTGTATTTCTGTGGGATTGGTGGTGATATCCCCTTTATCATTTTTTATTGCGTCTATTAGATTCTTCTCTCTTTTTTTCTTTATTAGTCTTGCTAGCGGTCTATCAATTTTGCTGATCCTTTCAAAAAACCAGCTCCTGGATTCATTAATTTTTTGAAGGGTTTTTTGTGTCTCTATTTCCTTCAGTTCTACTCTGATTTTAGTTATTTCTTGCCTTCTGCTAGCTTTTGAATGTGTTTGCTCTTGCTTTTCAAGTTCTTTTAATTGTGATGTTAGGGTGTCAATTTTGGATCTTTCTTGCTTTCTCTTGTGGGCATTTAGTGCTATAAATTTCCCTCTATACACTGCTTTGAATGCACCCCAGAGATTCTGGTATGTTGTGTCTTTGTTCTCATTGGTTTCAAAGAACATCTTTATTTCTGCCTTCATTTCGTTATGCACCCAGTAGTCATTCAGGAGCAGGTTGTTCAGTTGCCATGTAGTTGAGCGGTTTTGAGTGAGATTCTTAATCCTGAGTTCTAGTTTGATTGCACTGTGGTCTGAGAGATAGTTTGTTATAATTTCTGTTCTTTTACATTTGCTGAGGAGAGCTTTACTTCCAAGTATGTGGTCAATTTTGGAATAGGTGTGGTGTGGTGCTGAAAAAAATGTATATTCTGTTGATTTGGGGTGGAGAGTTCTGTAGATGTCTATTAGGTCCGCTTGGTGCAGAGCTGAGTTCAATTCCTGGGTATCCTTGTTGACTTTCTGTCTCGTTGATCTGTCTAATGTTGACAGTGGGGTGTTAAAGTCTCCCATTATTAATGTGTGGGAGTGTAAATCTCTTTGTAGGTCACTCAGGACTTGCTTTATGAATCTTGGTGCTCCTGTATTGGGTGCATATATATTTAGGATAGTTAGCTCTTCTTGTTGAATTGATCCCTTTACCATTATGTAATGGCCTTCTTTGTCTCTTTTGATCTTTGTTGGTTTAAAGTCTGTTTTATCAGAGACTAGTATTGCAACACCTGCCTTTTTTTGTTTTCCATTTTCTTGGTAGATCTTCCTCCATCCTTTTATTTTGAGCCTATGTGTGTCTCTGCACATGAGATGGGTTTCCTCAATACAGCACACTGATGGGTCTTGACTCTTTATCCAATTTGCCAGTCTGTGTCTTTTAATTGGAGCATTTAGTCCATTTACATTTAAAGTTAATATTGTTATGTGTGAATTTGATCCTGTCATTATGATGTTAGCTGGTTCTTTTGCTGGTTAGTTGATGCAGTGTCTTCCTAGTCTTGATGGTCTTTACATTTTGGCATGATTTTGCAGCGGCTGGTACCAGTTGTTCCTTTCCATGTTTAGCGCTTCCTTCAGGAGCTCTTTTAGGGCAGGCCTGGCGGTGAGAAAATCTCTTCGCATTTGCTTGTCTGTAAAGTATTTTATTTCTGCTTCGCTTATGAAGCTTAGTTTGGCTGGATATGAAATTCTGGGTTGAAAATTTTTGTCTTTAAGAATGTTGAATATTGGCCCCCACTCTCTTCTGGCTTGTTGGGTTTCTGCCGAGAGATCTGCTGTTAGTCTGATGGGCTTCCCTTTGAGGGTAATCCGACCTTTCTCTCTGGCTGCCCTTAACATTTTTTCCTTCATTTCAACTTTGGTGAATCTGACAATTATGTGTCTTGGAGTTGCTCTTCTCGAGGAGTATCTTTGTGGCGTTCTCTGTATTTCCTGAATCTGAATGTTGGCCTGCCTTGCTAGATTGGGGAAGTTCTCCTGGATAATATCCTGCAGAGTGTTTTCCAACTTGGTTCCATTCTCCCCATCACTTTCAGGTACACCAATCAGATGTAGATTTAGTCTTTTCACATAGTCCCATATTTCTTGGAGGCTTTGCTCATTTCTTTTTATTCTTTTTTCTCTAAACTTCCCTTCTCGCTTCATTTCATTCATTTCATCTTCCATCGCTGATACCCTTTCTTCCAGTTGGTTGCATCGGCTCCTGAGGCTTCTGCATTCTTCATGTAGTTCTCGAGCCTTGGTTTTCAGCTCCATCAGCTCCTTTAAGCACTTCTCTGTATTGGTTATTCTAGTTATACATTCTTCTAAATTTTTTTCAAAGTTTTCAACTTCTTTGCCTTTGGTTTGAATGTCCTCCCATAGCTCAGAGTAATTTGATCGTCTGAAGCCTTCTTCTCTCAGCTCGTCAAAGTCATTCTCCATCCAGCTTTGTTCCGTTGCTGGTGAGGAACTGCATTCCTTTGGAGAAGGAGAGGCGCTCTGCTTTTTAGAGTTTCCAGTTTTTCTGTTCTGTTTTTTCCCCATCTTTGTGGTTTTATCTACTTTTGGTCTTTGATGATGGTGATGTACAGATGGGTTTTTGGTGTGGATGTCCTTTCTGTTTGTTAGTTTTCCTTCTAACAGACAGGACCCTCAGCTGCAGGTCTGCTGGAATACCCTGCCATGTGAGGTGTCAGTGTGCCCCTGCTGGGGGATGCCTCCCAATTAAGCTGCTCAGGGGTCAGGGGTCAGGGGGTCAGGGACCCACTTGAGGAGGCAGTCTGCCTGTTCTCAGATCTCCAGCTGCGTGCTGGGAGAACCACTGCTCGCTTCAAAGCTGTCAGACAGGGACATTTAAGTCTGCAGAGGTTACTGCTGTCTTTTTGTTTGTGCCCTGCCCCCAGAGGTGGAGCCTACAGAGGCAGGCAGGCCTCCTTGAGCTGTGGTGGGCTCCGCCCAGTTGGAGCTTCCCGGCTGCTTTGTTTACCTAATCAAGCCTGGGCAATGGCGGGCGCCCCTCCCCCAGCCTCGCTGCCGCCTTGCAGTTTGATCTCAGACTGCTGTGCTAGCAATCAGCGAGACTCCGTGGGCGTAGGACCCTCCAAGCCAGGTGCGTTATATAATCTCGTGATGCGCCGTTTTTTAAGCCCGTCGGAAAAGCGCAGTATTCGGGTGGGAGTGACCGGATTTTCCAGGTGCCGCCCGTCACCCCTTTCTTTGACTCGGAAAGGGAACTCCCTGACCCCTTGCGCTTCCCAAGTGAGGCAGTGCCTCGCCCTGCTTCGGCTCGCACACGGTGCGCGCACCCACTGACCTTCGCCCACTGTCTGGCACTCCCTAGTGAGATGAACCCGGTACCTCAGATGGAAATGCAGAAATCACCGTCTTCTGCGTCGCTCAAGCTGGGAGCTGTAGACCGGAGCTGTTCCTATTCGGCCATCTTGACTCCTCCCCTATGTCAGGTATTTTAAAAGTCACTGATGATTCAAATGAAAATAATATAATGAGAGTCTTCTCAAAAATTATTAAAAAATTATATAGATATATACATAGACATACATACATATTTTCAAAGTTTATGTCCACTTCTAAATATTGGCCACTGAAAAGTATACCCCTGTGATATTGCAGTTTTGTTAAATATAATTTTAGGAAGGTTAGAGAGCAGACAATAAGTTTAGTAGAAAAATGTATGAAACTTAAGAATTCTGGTGGCTTCATATGAATGCAAATATTATTTTTCTTTAAAAAGTTGATTTCCTAAGAAGAAAGAGCTTAATATGAGTATGAGCTTCAGAAAGCATCACATCTAATTCCTCCATTTTTAAAGCCATAGAAATTTGAACTATGGAAAAATATGCCCTGATTGACATAAGGATAAAGTAGGCTTGATAGATTCATTGTTTTCTATATGACTACTCAATGGCTTTAAAATTGAGAAGTATTCTAAACTTCACTCATTCATTTGGGATTTAATTTACATAAATTTCGGCACTATAAGTCTGTTTCGTAAATAGTACTCTCTATAAAACATATATTTAATCTGATTCTTATTTGGTCCCACTTAGTGAAAATGCACACACATGGGATGTAGACACAGGCCAACGCACACATGGTTTTAAAAAGACTTTTTGTTGATTACGCAGGAAAAATGCATAAATTATTTTAGACTACTTAACATACAGCGGGCATCACTCTTAAAGCTTTTAAGTCATGCAATCCATTCATGATTGTGAAAATCAGTTTGGAGACACTGCAATGAGTTTTAACATTTCAAAATTTATGTGTGTGTGTGTGTATATGTAGGTATACATATATTTTTTAAAAGGATACTTCCAAGTATTTACAAGTATTGGACTAATACTTATAAAGGAATTAGGTATGAATTTACAAGTATTAGAATAATTATTGGTATAAGAAACCAGGAAAGGGCCTGGGAGAGCAGGGAACCATGGACTGCTAACTCCTAAAGTAAAGTTATATCCATTTATTTCTCTCTGCCTCACAAATAGTACCTTGTGCTGTTACAGCCTAGCTATAAAAAGGTTGGGAAGCATTTCTCTTTGACGGCTATTTGCTACTCCCAAGCCCTCTTTCACACGGCCAACATCAGCCCCATATTAGCCTTAGATGTCAGGAGGTTTCTCTTACTTTCTTCATCTGATTTGGACACTTCCACCTTGAGCCTTATTCCCTTTTTCCTTTTGGGAAGGCTAAATCTGTTGCAAGTCCTTACATAAGGCCAATTTTTAAAAATTTGTCTGCCCAACTTGACAATTAAACAAACAAAAACCAATGGGTACTCATAGGTAAATCCACAGAAAAGTTTACAAAGTCACTAGTGCTTCACAATTAAGTAGACACTATACATATCAATGAGTGCTTTGTTTCATTTTTCCCTGAATCAATCTAATACATTCTGCTTTAAGAATGGGGAAAAATGGAGACCTAAAGTAGGACTCACAGCAATAAATACTTGTTGAGTGAATACATTTACTGCTGTTTGAATGATGACACTTCATCCATATCCTGGGACATATTTCCTAAAGCACACTCAAGCTTTTAATGAAGGCCAAAATGCTTCTGTGTACATTAATAAGTTGTGTATGTCAGATGAAAATACAATACACAGACTGAATGTGTGACTGGTCCAAGTTCAAACGGTGACTCATATTCTGTTTGATGTTTGGAGCTCAAAAGAGGAATTATATAAAGAAATTTCAACAAGAATGCATATCTTTTTTTAAACCAAAATTTTAATGAAATTGTATCCAGTTTTGTAAAATAAAACTTGCATTCCTGTGTCAGTAAATGTATACAATATAAGAAAAGTAAATCTTAGATGGTCTCAATTTTATTAAAAATATATGAATACCAGCCTGATTAAAATTTCACTGTGTGGAGAGCACACTGTGATTTTTTTGGATCCAGATGATAATGGGTTACTTTGGAAACACTGGGTTGATGAATGTGGTACATGGTATTGGTTCTGATGGATCCCTCAGTCTCTCTTGCATTTGTCTTTTTAAAAATGATGGGATTGTGTCTCTAATATTCTAATATATATTTTGAGATTCTGTGGATTAATTATCTACACTATCATATTACACAACAAATAAGTCTTTGAACAGTAAGTGAAATGTTTTCACCCTCATTCTAATCAACGTATATGTTGTCAATGGAATGAAGTATTTGAGTTCATTGGATTTGTTAACCAGGATTACAATGAGAATGAATTTGATGCCTAAAATATGTACTAACCTTAGGTGACTTTAATCTTGTCATTTACCTAGAAAAACATTTTAATGTATTATCTTTACTTTTTAAAGTTGATATGCTTCTATAGAAAAGTTATTGTATTTAACTATGTAAAGAAAGAAAGAAAACATGATACAGTCATTCTTCCCTTTGAAAAAGACTAGCAGGTCAATAAATTCTGATTTCTGTCTATGTAAAAGACAAAAGATTAAAATTTGAAGGTGATTTGTTACATAGGATACCTGGTAGAGTTTATAATTTAAGGGATTATTTTATTTATCTTTAAAATGTTGCTAGCTGCTGACAGAAATAGAACACATAAGAGTGAATTAAAATTTATAAATCTCTTCAACCTTTCATAGAATCTGAGTTTATATATTTTCTGGTCTAATTTGCATGAGTGACCTTTTCTAGTGGAGTGAAATCCACAAGGATGCATCTATAAATTAGATTCAGACAAGAATTTAAAGCACCTCCTGACAATGAACTTAGTGCAGCTTTGAAATTTCTTTGTGTGACATGATATAATCTACATACTTGTCAATGTCTACATCTATGACATTCATTAAAAAATGAATCATTCAAAAACAGGAATAGAAGTATCACTTCTTACATTGTTCATAATACGTTTTCATTCCATATTTTTTATTATCTATAGGCTACTAACCACAATTGAGGCTTCTCAAACACATATTATGTTTACTCAAGTTCCTTCTCAATATTTCATCTAACACATATGTGCACACTTTTAAGCAAAATCTGTTCAAACAACTAAAATAT
The DNA here is from genome assembly GCF_029289425.2 of Pan paniscus. NCBI lineage: Eukaryota > Metazoa > Chordata > Mammalia > Primates > Hominidae > Pan > Pan paniscus. Next base: position 115,817,381 of record NC_073254.2, on the reverse strand, counting down.
TTATATATGAAAATTAAAGGCAATAGCAATAATTCCTTCTCAGGTTTTATTTCCTTTTGCAGTAATACCACTGTTTATTGAAACTCAGCTGAAAATTACAATTAATACAAAATCATGTCAGTTGGGAAAAAAACAAACAACCTTATAGTTTATTAGTGTTGAAATGGAACTAAAATTTTGTTAGTTATGACTTTAGAAGGCAATGTAGAAACAACATCTTCTAAAAACAATTTTCCAGAAATATTCAGAATGATTAGGTAAAATAATACAACTTTATTGAATTGATACTCTTCTTAAGTTAGAAAGAGATTTCTCTGCAACTTGATTCCCAATATTTATGGACTTAAAACATATATACACATACTCAAAAGAAGCTTAAATCATTTCCAACTTCATATTTCAAGATATTGCTATGCATACTGAACTTTATATTTTGATTATATCACATTTGAGTTCTATATTTGAATTTCAATGTATTCAAAATATATAATATTCTCTCAAACATTAGCATACTGGAATAGTTTACATTTGAAGAAAAAGTACAGGGATAAGACTGAATAGCTGATGCCGGAGAATGCTATATACACACAGTGTATATCAGTGGATGAAAAAGCAGCTCTTATTTGAGTCTCTGGCTCATTTACTAAAGTCATAATAATGAGACCCTATCCACCCCTGGTTTCCTGTGAACTCACCTGGAGGTCTAACCATGTACTTAACTTAAAATAACCTGGAAACATGAATATTTCTATTATAAGCTTTGCTTTCCTATAGCAATGCAGCTGCCAATTTGAATATTTGAGGACCCACAACACTGCTCTTTTATGCTACAACACGCTGGTTTAGACTTTTGGAGAGAAAAACAGCAGGGCTGATTAATTATCTCAATTGTTGCATTAAAATTTCCCTTCCGATTAAAAAGTCAGATCTTTTGATGCCAAAATGATCTGACTTTATTGCTCTACTGAAGAATTTGGCTCAAACATAGAGATTATATCTTGTTTTCTTTTGTCTCCCTTAAATTGTGTGAAGTATAAAATATCTAAAAGTTGTGAATTGAATGAGACTGAATTAATAAAATGAATCCTAAATGTAGAATTTAATTTCTTTTTAATTAAAAAACTGACACAAATAATTCAGACATAATACACCTTTAACTTCTTAGGTTTTAATTGTTAGAAAATGATAATTTCTGTGTCTCCTTTTTAAGCGTCTGGAATTAGATGAGGCAAATATATTTATACCTCTTTAGCTCTTAAAGACAATCTAAGAGATAATAAAATTTAAACTATATTCTATCTGAGATAATCTATATTCTATCTGAGATAGTCAGATCTCTTTTAGTATACCTTCTTAATGTCTTTTGAATATTGTCATTTCTCTCTACCACACTGCTATCCACAGCCCTTGCCTAGATCACCTAAATTTCATGATAGTTGGTTTCCACACACTGTAGCCGTTATGATCCTTCTTGATTTTATGTAATTAGTTTAATGGCATGAAACACATGATTATTTTATGAAAAAGATATTCAATACAGAAAATTAAAAATTATTCAGTTACATTTAAATCAACATAAATCAATTATGTCCCCACCACTTTCTAAAATATAAAATCCAATTTTCTGTTCTGGTCAGTCACTTGTTTTTTTAATTAAGAAGTGTGTTATAAAAACTTTTCCTTATTACTACATAAGAATTCAAATAATCATTTTAAAGGATAATGAGTACTTAACTCCCTGAATATACCATAAGTTACTGGAACAATGTAAAATTGAAGAAAACTTTGGTTTTTATCAAATTGCTATGATTATAAAGAATATGAGGAATCCTCTTTACTTACATTTCAATGTTTTGTGTTTTTTTTTCAATTTCTTTTGTTAAATTCCTAAAATTGGGTTGAGAAATAAGAACTGTTTTTTTTTTAATACATATTAAAAGATTCTGTCCATGAAAGCCATACTATGTTACATCCTGATATAGGCCTGTCTGTTCCACGCCAGTGGTTCCCAATCTGGTAGCACATTAACATCACATAGAAAACTGCAAGAAAACATTGATTGCTCAACTCATAACCAGAAAATTGTAAAATAGTGTAATTAAGCAAGGAACAGGGTAATGCTGGCCCCATACAATTAACTGGGGAGTATTTTTTCCTTCTCTGTTTTCTAGAAGAGTTTGTTTAGACTTGGTAGGGTTTCTTCCTTCAGTGATGGCTAACATTCCATGGTGAAGAAATTTGGCCCTGGAATTGTCTTTGTTGGAAGGTTTAAACTGGCATGTTCAATTTCTTTAATACATATGGATCTAGTCAAGTTTCTGTTTATTCTTGCTTGAGCTTTCATAATTTGCAAATATGGAAATAATCAGATTGCTATTTACTCTTGATTGAGCTTTGATAATTTGTGACTTTTAAGAAATTTCTCAATTTCAATGAAATGATTAAGTATATGACATCAAGTTGTTTATAAATTTTCCTATTATCTTTTTAATGTCTGTAGTTCTATAGTAATACTCTCTTAATTTCTGATCTTTGCAATTTGCATTTTTTTGTGATAAGCCTGCCTAACATTGTGTTTTTTCTGTAGTTATTACTACTTTTTTTGTTGATATTGTTCCATTTAGGCTAAATTTTCTTTCTTGATTAAACTTTTTGTTTCTGTTATTACTCTACTTTCATTTATTATTTTGAATAGTTGTTCTTGTCCTTTTTACATGCCCAGCTGGTCTTTTTTATTGCTTTTTTTATTCCTAAAAAACAATTTGTTAATCTATTATTTCTGAAAGTTTTTTTTATAATTCAGATATATGCTTTTCCTTTACTAATCAAATTATTCTATGATTCATCTATCTTTTTTTAACTCTGAGTCAGATGATGTTTAATTCATCTTTTGTGCTTTTTCATTCATATGATGACTTAAGTAAAATATGTATTTTCTTCTGAACCTAGTTCTGCTCTACCCAAAGTTTAAATGTAATTTTTAACTGCTACTTTTATAAAATTCAGCAACTTTAATTTTTATTTTCATGATTTAAGTTTTTTAACATACAAGAGAAAGTTGCCTCTTTGATTTCTGAATGCTTAAATTTTTAGATGCTTGAAGCTGACATAACATATGATTTAAAATTTTAATTTACATAAAATTATATATATTTGTGGAGTACAGTGTGATATTTCAATACACATATGCCATGTGTAATAATCAGTGAGATTAGCCCATCCATCACCTCAAGCATTTATTATTTCTTTGTGTTGGGAACACTCAAAGTCCTGTCTTCTAGCTATTTGAAAATATACAATAAGTTATCATTAATTATAGTCATACTTTGGTGCTGTAGGACATTAGAAATTAGTCCTCCTCTCTAGCTGTGATTTTTGTGTTTGTGAACCAGAATCTCCCTATCTTCTCCTCTTCCACATTCTTCCCTGCCTCAAATAATTATTTTTTTACTTTCTACTTCTATGAGATCCACAGTTTTAACATCTACATATGAATGAGAACATTTGGTATTTGTATTTCCATGCCTGGCTCATTTCACTTAACAGAATAGTCTTCAGATTCATCTGTATTTCCACAAACAACTGGATTTTATTCTTTTTTATGGCTGAATAATATTCCATTGTGTATATATGCCACATTTCCTTCATTCATTCATTCATTGATGGATACTTAGATTCCACATTTTGACTCTTGTGAGTAGTGCTGTAATAAACATGAGAGTGCAGATATTTCTTTGAGATACTGATTTCCGTTCTTTTCAATATATACCCAGTAGTGAAGTTGCTGAATCATATAGTAGTTCTATTTTTGTTTTTTCAGGAAACTCCATATTGTTTTCCATAATGGCTGAACTAATGTAAATTCCTAACAACAGTCCATAAGAATTTCCTCTTCTTCACATCCTCCCAACATTTTTTATTTTTTATGTCTTTTTGATAAAAGTCATTCTAACTGGAATGAGAGAATATCTTGCTGTCTTTTTGATCTGGATTTCCATGATGATTAGTGATGTTGATCATATTTTTATGCATGTGTTGGCCATTTGTATGTCTTCTTTTGAGAAGTGTCTATTCAGAACATTTTCCCATTTATTAATTGGGTTTTTTTGTTTGTTTTCCTGTTGAGTTGTTTGAGTTCCTTGTATATTCTGAATACTAAACCCTTGTAGAATGAATAGCTTGCAATTATTTTATCTCATTCTGCAGGTTGTTTATTCATTCTGTTGGTTGTTTCATTTGATGTTCAGAAGCTTTTTAATTTGATACGATTTCATCTGTCTACTTTTATTTCGATTGCCTGTGTTTTTAAAGTCTTAATCATAAAATCTTTACTCAGACTAATGTCTTAAAGCATTTCCTTTATGTTTTCTACTAGAAGTTTTATAGTTTGGGGTCTTACAGTTAAGCTTTTATCCTGATTATGCATACAGATATCTCATTTTACCAGCATCATTTATTGAAAACACTTTCCTTTTCCTGATGTATGTTCTTGGCACATTTGTTGAAAATTAGTTGGCTGCAAAAACATAGATTTGTTTCTAGGTTCTCTATTCAGTTTCATTGGTCTATGTGTCTATTTTCATACCAGTTACCATGTTACTTTGGTTAAATCTTGATAGTATATTTTGAAATCAGGTAGTGTGAGGCATACAGTTCTGTTCTTTTGCTTCAGATTGCTTTTGCTATTTGGGGTCTTTTGTAGTTCCATACAAATTTTAAACTTCTTTTTTCCATTTTTGCGAAGAATGCCATTGGTATTTTGATAAGGATTGCATTGAATCTTTAGATTGTTTGGGGTAGTATGGACTATATAAATTCTTCTAATTCATGAACACTGTATATAGGTATATTCCTTCTATACCTAATTTGTTGAGAATTTTTATCATGATGAATGTTGGATTTTATCAAATGCTGTTCTGCATTTTATCTATTGAGATGATCATATGGTACTTGCCCTTCATTCTGCTGATATCATGTATCACTTACTGATTTGTGTATGTTGACCACTACTCGCATCTCTTGGATACATCCCACTTGATCATGATATATAATCTTTTTCATATGCTGTAGGATATGGTTTGCACTAAAATATGGGCTCTTCACCTCATTTAATATTGTTGGTATGAATTATACCTTATGTAATATTAAAATCATAGACCTTTGATATCTTTTGTTTGCATTTGCCTAGTAAAATTTTTCACTTGCCCATTTCATTTTAGTCATTTGAAATCTTTATTTTACCTATGTCTCATAAATATAGCATCTGATTGGGTTTTGGTTTATTACACTGCCTTAAAATTTTTATTTTATAAAGGAAATAAGCTTATTTATATGTAGTGATGTGACAGACATACTTGCTCTTAGTTCTGAAATATTTTGTTATAATTTTTGTGTGTATATATCAGGAATTTTAAAAAGATTTTCATTAGGAGATAATTTTCCTTTGTCTTAAAAATATTATTGCTCAGATTTTGGCTACCTGTAATGACAGATTAGCTATTGGAAAGCAGGGATAATGCTTCTTATAGATAACAATTATAGAAGCCATATAAACTATTAAAATACATCTGAAGGTAATTTTAAAAAGATCACGGACAGAAACTGTCTATCTTTGAAAGGTGAGATTTCTAATTTATTTCTTTTGCCCAAGGACTGTTTAAAATTCTCATGCAGCCCAGTACAGAAGTTACAGTATTAGTGTCTTAGGTGACAGAGGAGAGTTTTGGGGGCTTGAAGAATAGTCAGAAATGTAGAAGGAATATACCAAATTGAAAGGGACTTTAGAGGCAGTGAATTAAGTTGAAATAAATAAAGATTTCAGCTGTTGCCACAGCCAAGGAGGCAGTTTGGAATCTGTGTTTAGTCAAATTTACTGTGCTAAAACAAACCTCTTCACAGGAATATAACATAATCCTGAGCTTGCACAAGATAACATTGATGAAGCTTGGTAAACTCTCAAATATCATTAAATATGGAAAGAAACAGAAAAATAAAACCCATAGTCAAGAAAAATGGCAAGAAATAGAACTGAGATGTACTAAATGTTGTAATTATTGGGCACAGACTTTCAAGTAGCTATCATAAATATATTTTATGATTTAAAAAGTTCACTCCTAATGATTAAACAGAGAAACTCAGCAGATTATAAAATGTACCGAATAAAAATTTTAGAGATGAAAATAATAACTGAAATGAAAGACTTGTGTTATGGGCTTCGCTGAAGATTAGAGATGATTTAAAATATAATAAGTAACCTGTAAAAAAGGAAAACAATACATATACATACATATATATTTGTATATAGAAAACAATTTGAAGAACAGATAGAAACATTAAGGAAAAAATAATGAGACTTCAGAAATCTGTAAAATAATATTAAGCCATCGATTATATGTTCAATTAGAGCAGTAGAGGGGTAAAAAGGGTAGAACAGGCAAGAAAAAAATATATAAAAAAAGGTAGAAAACCCTCCATTTAGGTGAAAACTATAAATATATTAATCCAAGAATCTCAACAAACCCCAAGCAAAATGAGAACAGAAAAATATAGAATAAAAATCATGCCAACAAGAAAAGAAAAAACCTGACAGTTCTTTACTTTCAAGGACTCTAGGCCATACCTAGAATAATTTGAAGTTTGTGGATTTTTTTCTTGCTCCATACTTAGAAGTAATTTGAAGATTGGATATTTCCTTGGAGTTTGTGCTTCTCCCCTATTCTCCTTGTTTCTTTATATTACTTTCAGAAGCAGAGAAAGGAGGTCCAGAACTAAGCAGCCATCGGGTTTATACCAGAACTAGAGGATGAACTGAGAATAGGGGCAATCTCACTCAAACTATATGACTCAGAAAACAGAGCAGGAGTAAGGGGAAAGGGAGTAATGAGTATAGAGAGGATAACTATCAAGTATCCACTAAAATGTTACTAACTTTTTAGTAATGATTTCTAATATGCCATGAGCTCTTGCCACCTACAGATTGAGAAATTCACATACTATGTACCCACAAAATTTTAAAAAATAAAATTTTTGAGCTATTTTTTCCTAAGATTGCATTAAAGCATTTTTCCACTTATTCTGTTCTATTTCCAGGAAGCACCAGTTATCTATATTTATAAACTGAATAAATGGATGCCCTATACAATTCTTACTAATACTCATGGAGCAGGTAACCATACATTGAGATCTCTGCTAATGCTGCCACAGAAAACCAGACACCCTCATGATGGTCTCTGGTACCAGGCACAAAAGAAACGGCAAAAGCAAGCCACCATATTGCATTAACTATGCAAATGTCATGGGAGTGTGACTGATTGGCAGAACCAAAATTACATTCAGAGCTATAGCTGCAAGACTTCCTGGAAAATATAGAATTCAAGCCACTGCAATAAAGAAAAACACACCAGAAATATGTTTAAATGACTGTTGTTCTCCAACCAATTATGTCCACTTCCAATTAAAGTAAAGGACTTTGCTTCTTTTTGTTTCCCTTTGTTACTATGGTCAGAGTAAGACAGTCATCATTTACTAAATCGTCCCAGTCTGGTTTTAAAAAAATTCATATCTGATTATGTCATATCTTGCTTAGAATATGAGAACATATTTGCAAAAAATTATTTATTATAATTTTGCTTATCTATTATTTATTCTCTTTCACTTTAAAAAAGATGTGTCCTGTTGCTGAGCCTACATACAAATCACTTGACATTGAAAGAAGGTTGAATTTCATTACCTTATTCCAAATGATTTTAGTATGTAATTGTATACCAATAGCAGGCAAACACAATTTCATTCATGATCCATGGTAAAGAAGTCAATCCATGTTACATGTGTTAGTCTGAGTATGAGATGAAAATATCCTGGTAGAAGTGAGAATTATTTGTACTATAAAAGAAAGAAGACTTAAAAGAAGAAGCCAGACCCTGAGAATATTGAACTGTCAAGTAATATAAAAACTGCTCTATTCTTGAACCAAAAGATAGGATAGCCAGGCCATTAACTGTTGATAAACCAAACGTTCAAATCCAGTTTGGGTATGTATACAATATGTAAATAGATATTTGTTTAAAAAGTGATCTTTTTCAAAAGGAGACATGAAACGGAGGCACATTTCTTATAAATCAAAATATAACATACACTTAGTGATAATGTCACTCCATCTTAATCCTAGATTCCCACTTTCTTGTGTCCTACATAGCATACAGTTAAATGTAAAGATAGAAATATTGATGGAGTAAACTCAGGGGCCAAGATTTTACTTTTAAATAAGTGGAAACTTTTTTTAAGTGTGATCTTTGATTAAAACTGCAATTCCTTCAAGTTTGTATTCCTTCAAAATAACTTATGACAGGAATACTGAAGTCATTATCATATTCTGATTAAACATCTGGTTTGGAATGTCATTATAGATAAAAATCCAAAAAAGTAGTTTTTAAGGGAAATTTTAATGTGTTCAGATATGCCCGTAGGAACAATGAAAATGTGTGGCATATAAATATGTCACAGTTTTCTTGTTGCTGGAGAGCTATGAAAATTTTAATCAAGCCTTGATTTTCAGTGAAGGTCACTCATTCATTGATTCTATGTATATTTACTGAATGCTGACTACGTCTCAGGTATTATTTTAGAAGCATTCATTGGTGAAATAAACAGCAAAAGTATTTCCACTGACACTTTTATTCTAGTGGACGGAGACAGAAAATAAAGAAAACAAAGGGGCATAATAAAATAACATATCAAATGTTGATAATTCCTGATAAATTCTATGGAGAAAAATGAAGTAATAAATAAGAAGATAAAAAGCCTCCTTATTATATGTCCATTATAAATGGACACTGACCAAAGATCAAAAGTTGGACAAATTATTATTTCAAGGCAAGATGAGGAGCAAGTGCTAAACCCCGAGGCCAAAACTTGTCCAGAGCGTTCAAGAAATAGCAAGGAGTTCAGTGTGCTGGGAGGAAATATTGGGGAGATGTGGTCAGAGAAAATAGGGAAGGCAAAATCAAGTAAACTCTGAATACCCTCATAAGAATCTGTCTGTTCTCCTACACCGTGGGCCATGGGAGGGTTTGAGGAATAAGGATAACATGATCTGACTTAAATCGTAAGGAACAAGTGTGGGAGCAGACGGACAAATTCAAAGATCACTTTATTAATTTTGGTGAGAAATGCTTGTGGTCTGAGTTGGAGTGCCAGTTAATGGAAGTGATAGGAAATGCTGAAGGTCATCTTTTTTAAAACTCAAGAAGGGTAGAGATTTAATGCACATGGTTTGACCTAGACACATAGATGTTTCATCCATTATAAAAGGAAAGATGATTGAATATACATAGGCAGTGATTGTGGAAACTTGTAGGTGTTCTATTCTAATGGATTTTTCTTAGTAAAACAGTAGCAGCATTACCAAGCATGAATAAGGAACATAAGCAGATGTGGGAAATGTACTCTGATTGCCATGCAAATCTATAGTTTGTGTATTCGATGTTAGCAGTCAATAATTTCAAATGCATAGAGCATGGATGTGTGTTATTCTCTGTGTAGCCATATTTAGCTATATGTCTATAGTATCAGAGCAGGCAGAGAGTTGAATTTAACCAGGGAAGGGATTTTGCCAAGTGAGTACAAAATATAAAAGAGTAGCAAGAGAGTTGAGAGTGTATGCAAGGGAATAATTTTATTGGTAAAATATAGCCTCAAAGCTGGAGCAGAAGAAAATAATAATGTGAGTGTGTTGAGATATGGTAAATTGTAGTTAGATTAATGGATTCTAGGTACTAGTAAGTACGAAGAATTGATGGAGTTGCAATACTAAAGGGAGGGAGCTAAAGACAGATGTAAGCATTAGAGAGAAGTATGCATGAAATTGAGATTATGAAGAGGTTATTTTTGTTTATAATAACAAGATCCAGGGCATGAGCATAGACGTGAAAGGATAAAGTAGGGTTGAGAACAAAATCATGGGAAGAGGAAGTGAGCAGAGCGGAGAGAACTGGGAGTTATGGGTAATAGGAGGATAATATACAATGTAGATAACAAAATTACTAAGACTATGAGTAGTGTTGGAAGAACTAATAAGAAAAAAACTGAAATCTTCAAAGAATGGAAGGAGTCATCTGTATGCAGAATGACTACAAGTATTCATTGCCTATAATTCAGAAATAAATGATTTTAGGGAGAGAAGAAGGAAAATAGTCTGTAAGAATAATGCGACAAAGGAAGACACCAAAAATGATACTGGGAGTGCGCGTGAGGGATAAAAGAATTACAGTGAACAACCTATCAGGCAAGCAAGTCACTGGTTTTTTGTTGTTGTTGTTGTTGTTGTTGTTGTTGTTGTTGTTTTTGCTTTTGTGAAGATGGACATTTCTATGAGGATTTGCCACCTCTATGCTAACAATCTTGTTGAGGATAATCCTGTACAACTTTTCCTTTACTTGCATGATTAAATAAATAGGCTGGGCAAGATCGCATGTTGGTGGAATTTTAATGATCAGAATAGTTTTAATGCATCTCCTACAAATCAATTCTACAAAGAAGTTGGGAACCACCTGGTTATTATCTGAAATTAAATATGTGGAGAATTATATTAATTGTTCTTTCTTAGGAATGGTTTTCTTCACATATTGTGCCAAGATTATAACATAACTTAATTAAGTTTAGCTGTTGTCAGAGAGTTTGTGTTTTAGAAACAAGCTATTTTAAATCACAAGTTTTCTCATTTAGCCTTTAAATGGTCCTAGAGATAAGAAAGCTGGCATTGCTGCCATATTTCTCCCAAGCTGTTTTTGGAGATGGCATTGTTACTCTCTTGGGGGAAATTTAAACTGCATCTCTGATAATTGCCAGGAAAGAGAATATTATATATGAGCTATCAATCTTCACAGAAGGTTTAGATAAGATAAAGGATATCTGAGGTCATGAAAGGGTCTGTTTTCAAGTAATATATAGGTTTTATACTCTTTTAAAATCTCACAGTTGTAGTAAGGTCATCGGTGTCATGCTCAGAATAAGTGATTTGAATCATTATTTTCTTACAGTTATTTTTTATGTAATGGAGCTAGAAAACTGCAGTAATCCTCCCTTATTCTCAGAGGATACATTCCAAGACCCCTGGTGGCTGTCTAAAATCGTGGATAGTAAAAACCCTACTTATACACTATGTTTTTTCCTACACATCCATCCCTATCATCAAGGTTAATTTATCAGTAAGACACACGGGAAGAGATTAGCAATGATAAGTAATAATCAAATGGAATAATTTTTATAGCAGCATACTACAATAAAAGTTATGTAAATGTGGTCTCCCTCTCTCTCTCTCAAAATATCTTATTGTACTGTATTCACCCATCTTGTGATGACATGAGAAGATAAAATGCCCATGTAATGAGATGAAATGAGGTAAATGATGTAGGCATTGTGATATAAGTAGAAAATTCCATAAATAAACAACTCATAAGTTTTAAATTCCACACCATTCTGAGTAGCATGACGCAATCTCATGCTGTCCTGTTCTGTGCCCCTCCCCGCCCCCCATTGCTATTCTGCTGTCACAGTATCGCAATGCTTGTGTTCAAATGGCTCTTATTTACTTAGTAATGGCCCAAGGTGCAATATAGTGTCGTATTTTCTGATCACAGTTGACTGGGGGTAACTGAAATTGTAGAAAATGAAACTTTTAATAAGGGCGGACAACTGTACTCTAGTTTAGAAAGTCAACATTTAGCAAAAATAAGAATTCATCTCATTAAAAAAGGAGATGATGAAACTCCTCAATTACATTATTTATGAATTCCTCCAATTCAATTTTCACAAGGGAGGGTTTTATTATTTTTCTAATCTTAGTGACAATAATATGTTTTTATTTTTTAAATATTTATATTTCATTATCAAGAAGCAAGCTAAATTTTAAGGTGTCAAGTTCAAATTTTTAAAGCTACTTTAAAATTTTCTTTAAAACCCTATATATTCATTTTGATAAGTAACTTATTTTCAAGTATTACCTCTCGTATGCTAAAAAATTTCAACCTTGAGGATGAACACTAAAAATTTAAGCAACTCCTCACTAAAAGTAGCAATTTAGTGTCATGTAGGTCCATTTTACCCCTTTATCTATTTAGAGGAAAAAAATAAGAGGAGTAAAATGCATAGGCTCCCTAGCAGTTCAAGCTCTAGGATATTCAATTACTTGGTGGCAGCTGATCATTAGATTAGATACATCCCAGCACATCACAGAGGGTGAAAAGATTCCTCCAGAGACAAAGATGCTTTAAAGCAATTTCACATCTAATTATGTTTCCTGTAAGATTTTGTTTGTGTCTGATTTAAAATAGGATGTAATCTGCTAGAGAGAGAAAAAAAATCAAAAGATTAACATCACCTTATTATCTTGTATGAAATAGGCCTGGGCTCAGACTGATGTGAAGAAAACTATTTATAGAAAATTTTTGCTCTCTGTTATTTAAAAGAGAGGTTGCTGCTGGATAGATTATATGAGCAGATGTATTAATTTAGCATAATGTACCAGCATACCACCATAACCCCAGCAGCTAATGTCTGTAATAAAAATGTTTGCTTTATATACTGTTATACACCTAAAGAACATTCTAGTGTATGTTCAGTCTTGGACCATGACCTTCATAAATTCTTTATAATAAGTGGATGTAAGAGCCTGCAACATATGTGGGCCAAGTTCAATTGAATTATGATTCAAAAAGATGTTTTTATTATTTACTTCATACTCAGCATTAGAAAGTATTAGAGTAAACTTGAAAATGCATTTTTTCACACAAGTGAATCTAATTCAGGTTGTGTCCTTGTTCAGAGTTAGTTCTAGGCATTTGTAAATTTGAAAAAAGTATATTCTATTTTTGTGCCTATTAATTATTGGTTTATGTTGCAAAGGGTTTGAAAACAAGCATTGTTTCCTGTACTTATTGTTTATGCTTGTACTTTTAAATAGAAAAATGGCTTATTACCCAGAAAAGCTATTCAAAAATTAGAAAAGTAGACAAGTGAACTTTTGGTACCCAATAATATACAATACTTATTTGAGACTTATTTCCCTTTGTCCTTTTAACATGTAGTCATTAAAAAACAGTTTCTCTTTCCGTTGATAATAATCTATCTTTAACTGACCTCATAGTTTTAAAACTCACTTTTAGATAATTAAAAGTTCTCTAGTCATTTTTTTTTAATTTTTAATTTTTGTGGGTACATAGTAGGTGTATATGTTTATGGGGTATATGAGATATTTTTATACAGGTATATAATGTGTAATAACCACATCAGGGTAAATGTGGTATCCATCACCTCAACCATTTATCCTTGTATTGTGTTAAAAACAATCCAATTCTACCCTTTTAGTTATCTTAAAATGTACAGTTAAATTACTATTGACCATAGTCACCCTGTTATGCTATCAAATAATATATCTTATTCATTCTTTCCAACTATTTTGGTACCTATTAAGCATCCCCACTCACCCCGTACACTCCACCTCACCGTGCCACTACCCTTCCTAGTCTCTGGTAACCATCATTTTATTCTTTGCCTCTATGAATTCAATTGTTTTAATTTTTGGCTCTCACAAATAAGTAAGAACATGTGAAACTTACCTCTTTCTATGCCTGGCTTATTTCACTTAACATAATGACCTCCAGTTCCATCCATGTTATTGCAAATGACAGGATCTCATTCTTTTTTTATAGCTGGCTAATACTGTATTGTGTATAGGTACCACATTTTCTTTCTCCATTTAGCTGTTGATGGACACTTAGGTTGTTTCCAAATCTTGGCTATTGTGAATAGTGCTGCAATATACATGGGAGTGCAGATATCCTTTAGATATACTGATTCCCTTTCTTTTGGGTATAATCTAGCAGTGGGATTGGATCACATGGGAGCTGTATTTTTAGTTTTCTGAGGAATCTCCAAACTGTTCTCCATAGTGGTTGTACTAATTTACATTCCCACTAACAGTATATGACATGGTTTGGCTCAGTGGCTCCACCCAAATCTTATCTTGAATTGTAATCCCGATTATCCCCACGTGTCTAGGGACAGAGCTGGTGAGAGGTGATTGGATCATGGGGGCGGTTTCCCCCATGCTGTTCCCATGATAGTGAGTCAGTTGTCATGAGATCTGATGGTTTTATATGGGGCTCTTCCCCCTTCGCTCCTCATTCTGCTCTCTCTCCTGCCTCAATGTGAGAAGGTCCCAGCTTGCTTCCGCTTTGCCTTTCACCATAATTGTAAGTTTCCAGAGGCCTCCTCAGCCATTTGGAACTGTGAGTCAATTAAACCTTTTTTCTTTATAAATTACTCAGTCTCTGGTATTTCTTTATAGTAGTGTGAAAATGGACTAATATAGTATAAAGGGTTTCCTTTTCTCCATTTCCTTGCCAGCATTTATCATTGATGGATAAACTTATTTTAGCTGGAGTGAAATGGTGTCTCATTGTAGTTTTGATTCGAATTTCTCTGATCATCAAAGATTTTTGAACACATTTTTATATGCCTGTTTGCCATTTGTATGTATTCTTTTGAAATAAGTCTAATCAGATCTTTTGCCCATTTTTAATTGTATTACGAGATTTTTTTTCCTATACAGTTGTTTGAGGTCGTTATATATTCTTTTATTATTATTATATATTCTGGTTATTAATCCCTTTTCAGATGGATAGTTTGTGAATATTTTCTCCCATTCTATATATTAAATTTTTAATATCTCAATTAAGACATTAAAACAAGCAATTCTCCACACTAATAAAAATGTTTGCAATAGTCAATTTATTGGTGCATTAAAAATACATCAAAAATTCCTGTTGCTTCCACAGCAAAGATTTGTTTCTTGCTCTCAAGTCTGTGGAGCAACTACAGTTCTCCTGAATTCTCCTGGGCTCAGCTGGTCTAAGCTGGATATGAGGCTTTGATTCAGTTGAAGTCTTTCTCACTTGTCTCTATCATTCTTCAGTCAGTTAATACCCAGGGCATTTGCTTCTCAAGGTAATAGTGTAAGGGCAAGACATAGAAACAAACATGCAAACATATAATTTAAAGCCCCTGATTTTATTACACTCACTACTATTACATCAGCCTCAGAAACTGACATGGCTAGATTCAGAATTAGTGAGGTGAAAAATTATTACCACAGTGAAATGAGGGAGAAGATAAAGGCAGAGTGGGAAAAAAAAGTTGTTGGAAGACAATACAACCTATCACAACATCAAATCTGATGTAAGGGCAAAATTTCTCCCTTTCTCCAGTCACTGCCCATAGTAAGTAAACTTGCAGTTTGCAGTGGAGATGGTTGGTATGGTCATTCTATTCTCGTCTCTTCCACCCTGCCTCAATAACCATAATAACTCACTCGTAAGTAGAAGTAGAGATGTGACAGGAAGGAAGACATTTAAGGGAAGAGGTCAGTTAAATTTCTTGTATGAATGTTCATTGTCATAAGATGACTTTCCACTGCATGTGCCTGGCTGATGCTTAGAGGTAATGTCCTGGGGTCTGTTTTTGGTATTAAACGCATTCTTCTGATTGTGCTAAAACTTTCAGACATAAACAGTACTTTTTTATTCCCATTTAAAAACATTGTGGTAAAATATACATAACATAAAGTGTACCATCTTAACCATTTTAAGTGTACAGTTCAATGGTATTAAATACACTCATAATATTGTGGAACCATCACATTTATCTATCTCCATAACTCTTTCATCTTGTAAAACTAAAACTCTATACCCATTACATAATAATCCTTTATTCCCTCATCCTCACAGCCCTTGGCAAAGGCCATTCTACTTTCTGTCTCTGTGATCTTAACTACTCATATATGTGAAATTATACAGTATTTGTCTTGTTGTGACTGGCTTATTTCACCTAGCATAATGTATTTGAGGCTCCATGTCAGGATACCATACTGTTTTTTTGCAGTGGCTGTATCATTTTACATTCCCACCAAAAGTGCACAAGAGTTCTAGTCCCTCCAAATTCTAGCCAACACTTGTTATTTTTTTTTTTTTTTTGATGCTAGACAGCCTAATAAATGTAAGGCAAATGCAAACAAAAGCATTTGATTTTTGTGTTGATGTTGTATCCTGATATTTTGCTGAATTCATTTGTTAGTTCTAACAGTTTGTTGTTGTTGTAGAATCGTTAAGGTTTTCTACGTCTAAGACCATATCATCTGCAAATAGATAATTTTCTTACTTTCCAATTTTGTTCTTTATATTTCTTTATTTTACCTAATTGTTCTGTCTAGCACTTTGAATACTATGTTGAATAGCAGTGCCAAAAATAGGCATTCTTGCTTTGTTCCTGATCCTAGAGGAAAAGCTTTAAGATTTACACCATTGAGTTTTGAATTTGCTGTAGTTTTTTTCAATATATATTTCATTATCTTGACACAGTTTTTTTTTAGCATTTTTTAAGTAAGGATGCCAAACTTTGTCAAATGCTTCTTCTAAATCAATTGAGATAACAATGTGAGTTTTTCCTTCATTCTGTTAATGAGGTGTATTACATTCATGAATTTTCATATATCAAACCAATCTTTTTTTTTGCAGGAATAATTTCCATTCGATCATGTTGTATAATCCTTTTAATATATGTGCTAATATTTTTTGAGGATTTTTACATTAATGTTTAAAAGGGATATTGCTGTACAGTTTTCTTTTCTTGTAGTGCCTTTGGCTTTAGTATCAAAGTAATGCTGACCTCAGAATGAATTAGGAAGTGTTTCTACTCTTCAATTTTGAGAAAATTTGAAAAGCAATGGTATTAGTTCTTTTTAAAATGCTTGGTAACATTCACCAGATAAGCCATCAGGCCCTGGGCTTTTCTTCTTTTTTTAATTGCATACTGACAAATTATAGTTGTATATATTTATGGAGTACAGAGTGATGTTACAATTTTTGAATACAAGCAGAATGATTAAATCAAGCTAAGTAACATATCCATTGTCTCAAATATTTAATATTTTTGTGATGATAACTTTAGAAATTTACTCAGTGATATTGAAATTTGCAGTACTCAATTATTAGCTATATTCACCATATTTTACAATAGATCTCATAAAAATTAGACTTATTTCTCCTATCTAATTGAGGCTTTGTACCTTGTGACTATAATCTCCACATTTTTCCTATCCCAAGGCCCATGAAAACCACCATTCTACTCTCTGCTTCTATCAGTTCTTCTGTTTTAGATTCCACCTAACAGTGAGAACATGTGGTATTTATCTTTCCATGTTTGGCTTATTTCATTTAACATGATGTTTTTCCAGTTCCATCTATGTTGTCTCAAATGATAGAATTTCTTCCTTTTTTAAGGCTGAATAGTCATTCATTGTGTATGTATGCCATATTTTCTTTATCCATTTACCCTTGATGAACACTTAGTTTGATTTCATAACTTGGCTATTGTGAATAATGCTGCAATAAACATAGGTGTTCAGATATCTTTTTGATACACTGATTTCAAATCTTTTGTGTAAATACTCAAAAGTGAAATTGCTGGGCTTTTCTTTAATGGGAGAAATTTTATAATTAATTCCATCTTATTATTGATCTATTCAGATACTTTATTTCCTTGTAACTTAGTGTTCATAGGTTTTGTTTTTCTAGGAAACCATCCATTGATATACAGGTGTTCATAGTATTCTCTTCTAAATCCTTTTATTTTGATAGAATCCATATAAATGTCTCATTTTCACTTCTGATTTTAGCAGTTTGAATCCTCCATTTTTCTCTTGTAGGAATAGGTTCACATATTTTGTTGATTGTTTTTAAGAACCACCATTTGATTTGCTTTCTTTTCTGGTTTTTTTTTTTTTTTTTTGGTCTATTTCACTTATCACTGTTCTAATCTTTATTCTTTCCATTTTTCTGCTAGCTTTGGGTTTATGTTGTTCTTCTTTTCTAAGTTCTTAAGTTGTAAAGTTAGCTTGTTGATTAGAGATTTTTCTTGTTTTTCAATATAGGCATTTATAGCTGTATTTTTCCATATTAATGCTTTCATGGTGCCCTATCAGTTTTAGCAGATTGTGTTTTCATTTTTCTTCATCTCTAAGTATTTTCTAATTTTCTTTATAATGTTTTTGTTGATCTCTTTGTTGTTTAAGAGTGTATTGTTTACACAACTTTGTACACTTTCCAATTTTACTTTTTATTGTTTTTTATCTTCTTTTTATTGTAGTTGGAGAAGATACTTTGTATAACATCTATCTTTTAAAATCTATTGAGAATTCATGGCCTAACAGATCATCTATCCTGAATAATGTCCTAATGCTCTTGAGAAGAATGTATATTCTGTTTTGATGGCTAGAGTGCTCTGCAAAAGTCTGTTAAATCTAGTTGTTTTATTGTGTTAAGTCCTCTATTTCCTCACGTATCATCTCTCTGGTTGTTCTATTAATTATTGAGGGTAGATTATTGCAGTCTGTATTATTGTATAACTATCAATTTCTCCTTTCAATTTTATCAGTTTTGCCTCATATGTTTTGATGTTCTTATTAGATGCATAAATGTTTATAATTATAACTTGCTGTATTGAATCTTTTATTAATATATAATCTCTTTTGTCTCTTGTCAACTTTTTGAATTTGAAGTCTATTTTTTCTGATAGTTAACCCTGCCTTCTTTTGTTTAATATTTTCATATTTTTGCATATTTTCACTTTCAATCAATTTGTGGTTTTGGATTAAAAGTTATTATCTTATAGATAGTATATAGTTGAATTATGTCTTTTTATCCATTCTAAAAGTCTCTGTTTTGATTTTTTTATTGGAGAGTTTAATCCATTTACATTTAAAATAATTACTGATAAAGAGGGACTTAATTGTGTTATTTTGCTGTTTGTTTTCTATATGCCCTGCAAGCTGTGCATGAGCTGCTCCAGGAATTCAGCTGGCTGCCACTGGGATGGGGGATGAGTAGCTGATACTCTGCTATGACAAAAAATTGACCAAATTAAACACAGATTACCTTCTAAATATTCCCCTTGGATGTGTCAAGCCTTCAATAGACTTCAGAGTTACAAAATCGTTACTTCAGACATATTCTACCAGTAAAATTGTTGTCTAGGTGGAGTTACAGATTCCTGGTGCTTTCTACTCCACCGTTTTGCCAGAATCCTCCCATAGGCAACGTTTTCTATAGCTGAAGATTTCCCTCTTCAGCATTGTTTTTTTTCCATCAGTCCCTGCCTTATAGTTTCAAAAGTCTTGACAAGGGAGTCAGGGCTCCCTTGCTGGGGGCCTAAGAAGAATGAAACTAATTTTCAGCCTGGTTTCAACAATTTTCCTTGAAATAAACAATTTGATCTGACACTTCACTTTGATATGTAGCACACATTATTAGTTGGCACCCTGGTCAAAGCTTCAATTTTAACATCCCCTTATATGTGAATGGCAGTAAAGCCAGCATAAGTAGTTATGAATAGTGATTTCACTTGGGTAGGACTTAGGAGAGCTCTTGGTTTGTTCTGCCTCCCATGTGGTACTTGCCACAAGGGAAGTACTCAAGCCATTTGACCTACCATTGAAAGTCAGTCCAAATACTCCCTAGAAGCAATCACAGTTCCCTGTTGCTCCCTTGCCTAATCGGTGCTCCAGCTCATCTCTGTAGCTTGCACACTATTATTTCTAAACTGCAGAAGATATATTCCAATCTCTCTGTAAGTGGCTTTGAAAATGTTTCTGTATGTAATTGAGGTAAAAGAAAGAGCCGTACGCCCACCACCACTTTTTTTCTTTTTTTTTTTTTTAGAAATGAGGGGAGGTGAAGAAAAACATAGAGGGTGGCAGTTCTATTTCAAAAGCCTATTAATAAATTCTTTCTTTTTTATTTTCTAGAACTTTTTATATCCTAGATTTGGAGTCAAGGCTCCCTTATGAGAGAACCCAAAATTGATGCAACCAATTTTCAGTCTGTTTTTCAACCATCTTCTTTGAAATAAACGATTTGATCTGACACTTCACTTTGATACATAGCACACATTATCTGTTGGCACACTGGTCAAAGCTTCAAATTATCATCCCATTATATGTGAATGGCAGTAAAGTCAGTATAGGTAGTCAAGAATAGGCTCATGCTTTATTTCAATAGTTTCAGTCTCTGTGTCAACCTATAAGTAATTCTTAAAAGAACATAGAGTAAGCTTGTTCAGAGTTTTGGTCCCACATTCATAAACACTGTGCTCTATCAATCTAAAATCTAGTTTTAATAATAGAGCCACTTGTATTAATTTTGAATAAAAACAAAATATTTGATTATAAACAATGCTTTTACTAGTTTTGACTTCATGAATTGATTTTCTTAAAAAGTAGATAAAGATTTAACTGTGGGGCATGAACTTTTAGTGATAAGACAGAGTGTAAGCTAGTTTAAAGACCTCCCAATATTTATTCTCTTATGATTAGATTTTCTTCACATACATATTAATGTTTCCTTACTTCCAGGAAGCCTCTTCTAAACTTCTAGGCTCAGTTAAATGTCTTAATGCATGCTCCCATCATTCTTTGCACTTATTTTTCTACATCATCTATATTTTATTGTAATTAATTGTTTACTCTTGTCTTCATCATCCAGAAAATTCTGTAAGAGTTGTCTTATTTATTTACTACCAGCTCCCCAATACATAGCACAGTTCACCACAGAGGGTAATGACTTAAAACAAATTTTAAGTGAATGAATGAATTAGTGTGTGTATAGTCTCTGACATAACATGGTAGTATTCTCATTGAACAATTCCTTAGAACCTGAGGAATAGCTAGCATGGTTACAGGCCAAATTATTAACCTACCTTTTAATTCAACCAATATACTGTCACCATTATAAAATCAATTTGTGAATTAGTGCTTTTACCTTCCACCTGGCAAAGGGGAACATCTGGCACAATTTTGTTGTCAGTGCCAGAATCCAACCGTGAGCCATTTTGTTGACCTTCAATACCTCACTGTAACTGAGCTATGGGAAGACCATTATAAACCATGGTGACATCTGTCCTTGGCAATAAAGAGCCACAGTAACACAGCATTTATCTCAATATTCTGATTCTGAATGTATTGAGAGACATTTTATAAGAATGCACTGCAATTTAATTTAATAATGTCAACCAATATGATTAAAGCTAACTTGCCAACGTTGACAAGTTAATTTTCTCACTTCTATTTTTACTGTCTTGGTGAATAAAAATGACACAATGCACTTTAGTTGTAGATGAACAATGGTTATCAAAATATATTATTCCCTATATTATAATACAAACAATCTCTAAGAATCTTAAAGATCTTGTAGACACTTATAAACTTCTTCAGAATTTTAGGCAGTACACTTTTTATCATAACTCTCTTTTTGATTCAATATTTACTTTACTATTTAAGCCACTCTTAAATATGCTAATTTCAGTAGATTAATGGCCTAAGAACATTAAAATGAAAAGGAAATGCAGAGGTTATGATATAAATAATAAAATGTTCAAACTCATTGCCAAAGAGATGAAGGTCAAGATAAAATAGATTTTTGTCAATCAAATAACTTTTTTTATTTTAATAAAAATATCAAAAGATGGTAAAAATGTGGTGAAAGCAGAATTCTTCCACATTGTTAATGGAAACATAAAAAGTGTCAACTCTTTTGGAAAGCTAGTTGACAATATAAAATAGTTATAAGTTTAATTCAGAAATTCTTCCTATTGTGAATGATGTTAAGGAAAAATAAGCCATTTATTGATTCTGTTAAAATAATGATTGAATACCTACACAGCCTGACATTGAGGGGATATGAATATTAAGTTTTATAATAATATTTTAATTTATAATTAAAAATTTCCTTGGAGGGGAAAATCTAAGTCATCATATAGACTGAGTCCAAAGCAGTCAGTTAGAAATAACCATGATTAGTTTATAATTATGGTATGCCCAGGCTGGAGTGCAGTGGCACGATCTCAGCTCACTGCAACCTCTGTCTCCCAGGTTCAAGTGATTCTCCTGCCCCAGCCTCCCGAGTAGCTGGGAATACAGGCATGTGCCACCACTCCAGGCTAATTTTTGTATTTTTAGTAGAGACGGGGTTTCACCATGTTGGTCGGGCTGGTCTTGATCTCCTGACCTCAGGTGATCCTCCCACCTCAGCCTCCCAAAGTGCTGGGATTCCAGGCATAAGCCACCAAGCCCAGCCAGAAGTCCTTTTAAGAAGGTAGGAAGATGCAGAGAGATAAAGAAAAAGGCAGAATTCAAGCATTTTTGCTATGTTTGTTTGTCTCCTCAGATCAGCCTCTCTGCAGACTCACCATCACATTATAATTACCCCCAACTACAACCTTAGTCCCATAGCTTAAATGACCTCCAGGGCTGGCTGATCATAGCTAAATAATTTAAAGTCTATACTTTATATATTTAGGGAAGAATCTTATTTATGCAGTTGAACTCAGGTGTCTGTATCTAATTTGCTTCTTTATGGTGGGATGGAAGAATAGGACTCTGTCTCCCCAGGGCTCCGTTTCTTAAGAAGGAGGTATAGGTGTACAGAGAAGAAATGATAGGCATCTTCATTAAACTTACTAAGTGGATATTTTCATTAATTTGGGAACTTAAAGAAAAATATTTTAATAAGTGTAATTATTAAAGTGAATTCTAAATAAGTATTTGACTAAGGGTAGATGGATCTTAAGGAAAGTATTAATTCAAGGCTGAGAAATCTTTGATAAGCAACCTTCTAGGCTGCATATAAGGGGTGGACATGGTACTGATTCAAAAAGATCGATGTTTTTCCACAGTGGTGCTAAGAGATCAGAGAGAGACATAAGACTACTACTGTTAGCTGATAATAAGATTGGGAAATAAAGACTTTCATTATCATAAGGAATGACTTATCCATTCTGAACTACCAGGTACTAGTGAGAGAGAAATTTTGAAACAGTAACTCTCTCTTGGCAAAACTCATATCACAGTACTCCACACTTTAGCTATTTCAAAATGATCTCTTCATTTCATTATTTGCATCCTAAAAACCTGAAGCACAATGGCTTCAATTCAATGGTTTTAAATAGTATTTTTTCCTCAACACAGGACTTTTACCTATAGCAAATTTAAGTGTTTTTATTAAGGTTAAACCAATTACTCCATATATCCACATATGCTTGAAAAAAAAAAAAAGAAACCAACAACAATAACAACCACAGCGGCCAACCAAAAGCAAACAAAAACCCCTACATTTTCATCGTAGTACTTACATTATTATATAAGAACTTGACAAATTCAAACTAGAAATGGATTTACAGTTGTTAGGAAAAAGAAAGCCCCAGCTTATGGAAGGTTTTGGGATGTGATACAATAGACTAAAATAGAATTGTGATTCCTTGCTTCATTAAGAAGATGTATCTAAATCAAAAACAAATGATTTGACTGGGGCTTTTATGGGGGTTTTGCTCCTTTTTCCAGCTTTTTACAATTTGCCCCTCAAATCTACCTGGTTTTTCCATGTCCCATTGAGTTTCTTCTTGAGTCTGCTATATTTTTCTAAGAAATCTTTTATTAGAGCCACCAAAGTCAGCTCCTGTGCTTCTAGAGAACTATTATGTAAGATTTGCAGATGATCAAACTGAATCTCAGAAAATCAATCCATCTTACAACGCCACACACTTAGTAAGAGGAAAGTAAAAAAGAAAGATTCTAATCTCAAAGCGTGCTCTAATTTGAATGAAGCTTTAATGCTCTGCTGAACAAAGAAAGTTGATCTAGGTAAAGTACTTTCTACTTCTAAGACTATATGATTTTTTCAGTGTAGGTTTTGTTAATAGGTAAATTAAACTCAAATAAAGCATATTTTGCCTATGCAATCATCTAAAATTTAGCAAGCACTTATTTATCTGTGATGAGCCCAACCTATTCTTAATATACCTCTATAGATTTATATCTACATAATACATATGCACTTTTCTGCAAAACATACTTTAAGTATATTATTTCTAAAATATTTTTCCATTTCATTTTTTCTGTTTCTGCAAAATCAAAACTGCATTTTCATACTTTGAAAGTAGCTCATGTGTTACATAATTCCACTGCAGAATGTTCTGCACCATCATGTGATGCAATTTGTGGAGTGATTTTATAAGAACAGCTTTCTGCTTGATTCTACTTCATTGCCACACAAAAATGCTGCTGTTTTTCCTTTTAAACTTTGCAGGTCACATCTTGTCTCTGCAAAATAATTTCTGTATGTTAAAAAAAACACACCTACAAAATAGCATAGCTTAGGTTGCTTTGGAATTCATGATTGGATTGAAGATACTGTGCTCTAAGAAATGTATTTTTATATATTGTTATTAAAGTTTAGGTTTGGGAATAACTTGCCAAGTCATCTCAGCCAGAATCCAATTATTGATTTTGCCAGTGGTTCTGATCAAAGGTGTTGAGATTTATAGGAAATAAATGCTTTCACAGTAGTGGAGTTCTCTATAATCTCTGTGTGCATAAAGAATATACATCTATTCTAGAGAAACAAGCAATCACTTCAGGCAAAGTGATTTTTTTTTCTGAAGGAAATTACAAAGTTCAAAAAACAACATAATTTATCAGAGCCCTTGAAAATGATGGTGGCTCTTTTAGATGTTGTGAGGATGGCAATGTATATTGACCTGAATATACTAGTGGAATTTAAGGAAAGAATTACACATCTGAATGTGGCGAATCAATAAGTAGAAGATGTATGAAACTTTTTATTTTGCTTGTGATTGTATTTACCGCACTATCATCCCATCAATGGTGAAGAGTTTACATTTTTGCTTAGGAATCATGATACCAAATTATCACATCTAATGTTTTATATAAATGATCCTTCTCATCGAATATTCAAAATTCAGTTTATGTGTTTCAGGAAGTAGGATTCACACTGCAAACGCAGCTAAGCTCCACACATTGACAACCTAATGAATAATCACACACCACACACACACACGCACACACATACATGCACACACGTACATGCATGCACATACATATACAAAATCAAAAATCAAATAGAGGAAAATTTTTATAAGTCCTTATGTGATATTTTTTAATTACATGAAACAAAGAAAGAGTAGAGAATTGTATATAAATATTGTGTATACATATTATTAATAGGATGACATAAATACTTGAGATAAATAAGCAGGACCAAAGCATTTATTAATTTGAACTTTATTATTATATTTTGCATTTTTCCTATATTCCCTGCCCCCCACCCGCCAAATGTAAAGTCTTTGAGGAAAAGACTTTAGTCTCCATATTTTTTCATAGCACTTAACCCTGTACGTTATATATGGCCTGTGTTCAATAAGATAGTGTAAATAATATAATAGTGTATAATAAGATGGTGTGCATTTGATTCAGATTAATTCATTTAGCTGGCTTGTACAGCATAGAATTTTTAAAAATGTTAAAATCAAGTAAGTAATCTAGTCAACAAATATTTATTGAAAGTTAGGCGCTGCTTGAGGAGCTGGGAAAACAACAGTAAAAATGTAAACATAGTCCATATAAAACGATATCAAATACAACCATCAGTGTGTTAAATACGATAATGGGAAGGCTGTGAGCACAATAAATAAGGGGTAGGGGTAACATACAAGGTTTCAAGAGACAGGCAAGGCCAGAAGATACAGAATCTAAAAGGTCTTGGTAAGAAGTCCAGAATTTTATTTTAAGTAGCATGAGAGGCCGCTGGAAGATTTTGAGCAGGAACTTATTGGAATTTTTAAAAAGTCACTTCATTTGCTGGAATTGTACTAAAAAGAATAAGAGTGGGTAAGAGAAAATGAAATTGTAAAGTCACAGCAATTTTAATTGAAGATTGTTGTATAGATTTGGATGGCAAGTATTTCAGGGATGGTAAGTCAGCTCTCTTCTTACTTTAGGTTGTATATACCATTTACCCTGATCACTCAGAGCTTTTATGTCCAGTTAAGGTCCTAAACTATTCTGGCTGCTGCATTTACTTGTCAAATTAATCTTGACAATTGCTAGATCTCTGATAAAATTTTACGTAAATCTTAGCATGTCCAGAATTGCTTTATTTCTTGATTTCCTATCTTTTTTTCAGATAAGACATGTACTTGTGACTTTTGATTTTCTATTTGCAAGTTTTTAGGGAAACCCTATCTAGTACATTAATTGTTTATTCTAATTTACAAGTGAGAAGCTAAAGCAAAGAATTTGTTAATTTACCAAAGAGCACAAAAAGGTTGGCAGAGAGAAGCAAAATGAATTAATACTTATTTTTCATCCATAATTTATACTACGTAATATGTAAAACTTATATTTTTACCATCCCATTTAATCTGCACAAAAGCCATAGGAGGTAAGAATTATTTTCCCCAATTTACAGATGAAAAACCAAAACACAGTGATTTAATTGACTTTTTCAATACTACTCAGCTGTTAAATTTTAGAGTGAGGATTTAAACACAACTTAGTTTATTATTCAAGCTCTAGCCTGTGTTCAGAGGTACTTGCTACAAATGCCTCCTCCAAATTTGAATTAAATAAATATACAGGTTAAGATTCAGTCTTTTGCGCCCTGTACAAACAAAATGCAAGCCCTCATGAGGGCTCTAGCAGTGATTCTTTGATTTCCTATGAACTTGCAGGGTTCAAGCTCTTCAGTACCCAAGCCAAAACCACTTCAAACCATAAAATGTAGATGTAATTTGTTATTATTATTGTACATGAATGTATGTATGTATGTGTAGGTAGAAAAGTATACTAAAATTATATTCTACATTTTTAATTATTGAACTTTTAAACTGCAGTGTAGTAGGTAATTTTTAAAATGGTGTTGCTTGTGGCACATGTATACATATGTAACTAACCGGCACATTGTGCACATGTACCCTAAAACTTAAAGTATAATAATAATAATAAATAAATAAATAAATAAAATAAATAATAATAAAAATAAAAAGGTGTTGCTTGTTTAGGCTGTTTGTATATTGGTTCAACATGGATTAAAAGTTGATACATGGAACAAATTGCTTCTCAGGTCTCTTACGTTTGAATCAGCCTAAAGATACACAATGGTTACTGAGAAATTGATAATCAATTCTACAAATCTACTGCACTTTTTTGAGCTTTCGGGTTAGGTATACTCTTAGGATCTGTCAGGATTGAAGAACATATAATAGTGTATGCTCAAGTTCATTTATTCCTAAATGTATTTGAAAGTATGCAGTTTAGAGAAAATCTATTTGGTAAAAATGCCTCCATCTCCCAGTTATATTCATTATTTTTTCTTTTATGTATTTTGACATTGACTATCTACTGAAAACTTAGATACTGACAACATACTGCTTATTTTCCAATAGCCGCAAAATCAAATTATAAGACTAATAAAAACTCCCCAAGCTATAAATGAACATTTTGAATTTATGAAATGAAATTCTGATGTCTCAATAAATCTGATGTACATGCTGGCTGCCTTTCAATGAATTTTGAAGTCATTATGGGCATTGTTCATGTGATACAATATTGTTCTTAATACAGCAATATGGTTTCCAAAAAAACTGATTGGTGAATCAAATTAAATATCATCTCCTGTTTTTCCTCTATGAAAGAATATTATGTAGGAGTAATAGCATATTATTTTCATTATAATATTGTCAATTTGCTTATAATCAAAGAAAAATTTCCTTGCTTAAAACATCTAATAGCCCAGAAATATATAAAACCACAATTGCTTAATAATATGCAGCATTTTGCTTCTCTCTTTTATGGAAGGTCTATGAATTTTTTTCTCTGGGTCACGGAATTGAAGAAAATGACATTTGTGTGAGTATGTTTGTGATAACTATTACTGTGCTATTGCTTGTCAGCAAACTTGCTCAATGAGGTTCATAAATTAAACTACCAGTCTTGGTAAGATGCTGCAAAAATTTATGTAGCTAAAATCTTTTAGTTCAATATCTTTTTCCACCAGTTTTACCGGAATTTCACGGTATCCCTAGGATATATTCGATGGATGACAAATGCAGCGTTTAGGATGATCTCTCCCTTTCAGTGTGTATCTGAAAGACTTGATGCTTAAAGTTGGCTCAAGGACCAACAGACATGGACATTTGTTAGAAATAAACAATCTCAGGCCCCATTCAAAACTCACTAAATCAGAATTTTCATATTTATGAATTTCCCGAGTGATCTGCATGCACATTAAAGGTTGAAAAACACTCTCTTAATACAACACTTCCCATTTATCTTTTTCCTACCTTTAAAAGATAAATGTTCCTTAGTTACTTTTGTCCTTTTCCATAGCGAATGTGTGCTGGTTTTCTGATACGTCCTTCACAACAATTGAGGTAGAGCTTTTGCTGTAGTGTAGTGTCCTGGTTATTGTGCTTTTAACCTATTAATAAGTTTTGGAGGCTGTTCTGAGAATTTTGCCTGATACCTGCATTCAAAATGAAAAATACTTCCACCTGAATGTCTTTCCTTGTCTTCTTGAAAACAAACATTTCCTTTCAAGATTGAGCTCAAGCTCCACAAATAATTATATTTGCTGGGTGCTCTACCTGAGTAATCTAAATTACACCCATAAAATAGATGCCATTATCATTCCCATTTTGTAAACAAGAAAACAGGAAGATACAGTAATGTGACAACAGTCATAGAAAGAATAAATAATAAACTAGAATTTAAACCCAGACCATATGACTCCAGAGAACTTAATATTTGTCACAATGTCAGGATACAACTGGAAATCTATTTAGAATTGCCCTATATGGTTCTGAAATCACAAGAATTTATTTCCAATGTATGTTCCTTAAGTATTACCTTACATGACTATGTGACGTTATATTACTTCACTCCTAGGTTGCATTTTCTAAGTTTCTATATTTTCCTTATACTTGTAACTTTGTCTTTCTTTCACATTTATCAATTTCATACCTCATATATAGTATATAATA
This sequence comes from Pan paniscus, assembly GCF_029289425.2. NCBI lineage: Eukaryota > Metazoa > Chordata > Mammalia > Primates > Hominidae > Pan > Pan paniscus. Next base: position 115,788,440 of record NC_073254.2, on the reverse strand, counting down.
ATTGATTAAGCAGTTTCAAGAGTTTTACACCAAATTAGTCTGTTTTTTTATTTGTCCTTGGAACAAAGATAAACATATTCATTCATTTACTCAACAAATCACAATATAGCATTTTTGGGGGGAGCCAGGCACTGTACTAGGTACTATAGATATAGCAATGGGAAAATAATTAGCACCTCTACATTTAGAGAGGTTTCAGCTTAAGGAGAAAGACATCAATCAAATCACAATTATATTGATGAATGTATAAGTAGAACTGATCAAAGTTTCATTGACCAGATATCAAGGCTATGACAGCATTCAGAAGTGGACTTTATCCAACATGTTCCTGGTCTGAGATGGCATCACTGAGGTAGTTTGCTTAAAAGGAGTTTTCAAGGACTGACCAGGAACTAAACGTAAAATTGGTAAGGGGAGTGCATAATGCTTGTGGTTGAGAAAACATCTCAAGCAAAGTTTCTGTGGGAAAAAGAAGGATGGCATGAAGGGAGACCTAAGAGAAGGTTTGATAATGTGCTCAATGTCTTAGTCTAATCAAAATGTCAACACGTATTTCACACTTCTAAATAGGGTTGGGCACAGCTATGGGTTGAATTGTGCTGCCCCCCCCGCCCCCCCGCCCCACTGCCCGTAAAAAGGTATGCTGAAGCTCTAACCCCCAACACTTGAGAATGTAACATTATTTGGAAATAGAATCACTGTAGATGCAGTTAGTGTAGTGTAATATGATGTAATTACACTGTAGATGTAAGATGATGCCATACTGCAATAGGGTGGGCTCTTAATCCAATATTTCTGATGCCCTTATCAGAAGACAGTCATGTGAAGACACAGAGAAAGAATGAGAACACCATATGATGACAAAGATAGAGATCAGAGTTATGCAGCTGCAAGCATAGAAACACCAAATATTGTCAGTAAACCACCAGAAACTAGGTAGCGGCAAGGAAGGATTTTTCTACAGGTTTCAGAAGGAACATGACCCTGATGACATCTTGCTTCCAGACTTCTATTCTCCAGAGCTGTGAAACAATACATTTCTGTCGTTTTAAGGAACCCAGTTTGTGATACTTTGTTACAGGGTTTCAAAGAAACTCATACAGCACCTTTATACTGTGACCTAGAAAACTTTCTTCTATTTTTTTTTAGTGAAAGTGCTACCAACTATAAATCCAGAAATAAAATCCAATGTATGAAATTTCTATTAGAACTTAGTGTCAAGTAGAGAAAGAAAATTTTCTGATAATGAGGGATTAAAGGCTGAAAACAATTTACAATCACAGCAACAGTATAAAATATGTAATTAGCATTTTTTGCTTCCTTATATGTGTGCATACATGTGTGTAAATTCCATTAAATGTGAAAAAAAATTACTCGGCATATTGTAAGCACATCAAATTTCATTGCATAGTGGACATTGCTTGCAAGAATTTTCAATTACCAAGTAAAACCCAGTAATTACAAAATCAATGATTTGAAAAACACCATAATCAGGAACCAGTGAATAAAGGACCCAACCAACAAAATGCATTTTAATTGTTCTCATTTAAAACTGTGTATACTTTTCAAAATATTACTCTTATTTCTGAGAAACTGATCACAAAATATATCACGGTGCATGTAACTGCAAGTTCCACTTCTAGCAGAATGTTGCTGGTATAATTTGAGACATCAGGTAGTGGAAAAAATAATTTTTTGTCCACCAATGGTATAGTTCCTTTATTAGAGTCAAACATAATAACTAAACTATATAGGACAGATAATTCTTTAATGAGAGCAATTGCATTCAGGGCACAAATGGCCACATTATTTACATGGATTTTAGATGTACAGACATACAACTTCTTTCTCCCTATGTTAGGTACATGAATTTTTAACAACAGACTAATGCACATCAATATTATGTCAAATTTTCTGTTTCAAAAACTATGTGTCTTAATTTTTGTTAAGAGAATTTAATGATACATTATTCAATAAATTACTTAAAAAGATAAATTATATCCCAATTTTTCCTTGTCACCTCATAATGTATACTAATATAACTTCATGTTGATTCATTATATAATTCACAAATTATTTACAGGAACAAATTGCATAATAAAAGTGAAGATGCCACCTTGCATTTCAAATTGTAGTCCAAAAATCATGAATCACATGCTTGTATTTTGTGTATTTTTACAAATAACTTTAAAAATAAAAGATACATTTAGTATTCATTCATTCAGTACCAGGTATGAAGGATAAATGTTATATTATCACATTCTGCTTGATATATGGAGTTGAGCATTTCTTTTTTAAACTTAAAGGCAATGTGATGTTGCTAAAATGGTATTTATCTAAGCAGCTGTATACAATTATGCCAGATTTCCTTTTAAAATATTTGTAGATGGCCAGGCACGGTGGCTCATGCCTATAATCCTAGTACTTTGGGATCCTGAGGAGGGTGGATCACTTGAGCCCAGGAGTTTGAGACACAGCCTGGGCAACATGATGAAATCTTGTCTCTACAAAAAACACACACAGAAAAAAGAAAATAGCCAGGCATGTTGGTGCATGCCTGTCTCCCCAGCTACTCGGGAGACTGGGGTGGCAGGATTGCCTGAGCCTGCAGAGGTTTAGCCTGCAGTGAGCTGTGATCAGGCCACTGCACTCCAGCCTGGGCAACAGAATGAGACCTTGTCTCAAGAAAAATACAATAAAATTAAAATAAAATACAATAAAATACTTGTACACAAAAATAAGCACATCACTGAAAACTAAGACCACGAGTTAACCCTGCATCCTGTGGCAAATCTCTGCCTACTATTATGTCGATGATGCTATGTTCAAACAAGCAAACAAAAAGAAGAAAGATTTAAGTCAACAACTTAACATTATATCTTAAGAAAATAGAAAAAGAAGAATAAGCCCAATGTTAGCAGAGGTAAAGAAATAATAAACACTGGAGGGGAAATAAATGAAATAGAGATGAAAAACAAAAAAAATACAAAAGGTCAACAAAGTGAGAGTTGGTTTTTTTGAAAAGATAAACAAATTAACAAAGTTTTAACTAGACTAACCAAGAGAAAGAAGAGTCGTTACAATTAATACCACAGAAATTAAAAAAAATGATGAAACTATCATGTAGAATTATATGCCCCCCAAATGGATAACCTAAAAGAATTGGCTACATTCTTAGACACATGCAACCTGCCAAGACTGAATCATGGGGAAAAAAAATTCTTAACAGACCAATAATGAGAAGGAAGATTAAAGTAGTAATAAAAAGTCTCCCAACCAAGAAGAGCCCAACTTGATGGTTTCACAACTGAATTCTACTAAATATTTAAAAAACTAATGGCCATTCTCAACAAACTATTCAAAGAAATGAAGAAGAGGTAGTGCTTCCAAACTATTTTTATGAGGCCAGCATTACATTAATACCAAAGTCGAATGAGGCTATCACCATGAAAATTTATGGGCTAATACCTTTGATGATCATATATGCAAAAATCCTCAATGAAATACTAAAAAAATGGAATTTAACAACATATTAAGATATATTCATTTTTACCTAGTGTAATCTAGTGGGATATATTTCTGGGATGAAAGGATAGCTCAACATAAGCAAATCAATAAATGGGACACATCACTTTACAGAATGAAGAACAAAAATTATATGATTATTTTAATACATTTAGAAAAAAACATTTGACAAAAATCAACATCCTTACATGGTAAAACTCTCAACAAATTAGTTATAGAAGAAATGTAGCTCAACACAATGAAGGCCACATATGAGAAATCCGCAGCTAACATCATACTCAAGAGGAGAAATGGTAAAAGCTTTTCTTCTAAGAACTGGAAAAAAGATGCCCATTTTCACCACTTCTATTTGACATCGTAGTGAAAGACTTAGCCAGAACAATGAGGCAAGAGAAAGAAATAAAAAGCATCCAAATTGAAAAGAAAAAAAGGTATAGGGTCCCTGTTTGCAAAGGAGATAATCTTATATATAAAAAACCCTAAAGATTCCACCAAAAAACTGTTAGAACTGATAAATTAAGTAAACTTGCAGGGTAAAAATCAACACACAGAAATCAGTAGCATTTCTCTACAATAACAATGAACTTTCTTTTCTAATTTTTAAAATTATACTTTAAGTTCTGGAATACATGTTCAAAACGTGCAGGTTTGTTACAGAGGTACATATGTGCCATGGTGGCTTGGTGCACCCATCAACCTGTCATCTACATTAGCTATTTCTCCTAATGCTATCCCTTCCCTAGCCCCGCCACCTCCAAAAAGGCCCCAGTGTGTGATGTTCCCTTCCCTGTGTCCATGTGTTCCTATTGTTCAGCTCTCACTTATGAGTGAGAACATGCAGTGTTTGGTTTTCTGTTTGTGTGTTAGTTTGCTGAGAATGAGTTTCCAGCTTCATCCATGTCCCTGCAAAGGACATGAACTCATCCTTTTTTATGGCTGCATAGTATTCCATGGTGCATATATGCCACATTTTCTTTATTCAGTCTATCACTGCTGGGCATTTGGGTTGATTCCAAGTGTTTGCTATTGTGAATAGTGTTGCAATAAACATATGTGTGCATGTGTTTTTATAGTAGAATAATTTATAATCCTTTGGGTATATACCTGGTAATGGGATTGCTGGGTCAAATGGTATTTCTGGTTCCAGATCCTTGAGGAATTGCCAAACTGTCTTCCACAATGGTTGAATTAATTTACACTCCCACAGATGGTGTAAAAGCATTCCTATTTCTCCACATACTTTCCAGCATCTGTTGTTTCCTGACTTTTTAATGATCACCATTCTAACTGGCGTGAGATGGTATCCCATTGTGGTTTTGATTTGCATTTCTCTGATGACCAGAGATGATGAGCTTTTTTTCATATATTAGTTGGCCACATAAATGTCTTCTTTTGAGAAGTGCCTGTTCATATTCTTCACCCACTTTTTGATGGGGTTGTTTGTTTTTTTCTTGTAAATTTGTTTAAGTTCTTTGTAGATTCTGGATATTAGCCATTTGTCAGATGGATAGATGGCAAAAAGTTTCTCCCATTCTGTAGGTTGCCTGTTCACTCTGATGATAGTTTCTTTTGCTGTGCAGAAGCTCTTTAGTTTAATTAGATCCCATTTGCCAATTGTGGCTTCTGTTGCCATTGCTTTTGATGTTTTAGTCATGAAATCTTTTCCCATGCTTATGTCTTAAATGGTATTGCCTAGGTTTTTTTCTAGGGTTGTTATGTTAAATCATTAATCCATCTTGAGTTAATTTTCATATAAGGTGTAAGGAAGGGGTCCGGTTTCAGTTTTCTGCATATGGCTAGCCTGTTTTCCCAACACCATTTATTAAATAGAGAATCCTTTCCCCATTGCTTGTTTTTGTCAGCATTGTCAAAAATAAGATGGTTGTAGATGTGTAGCATTATTTCTGAGGCCTCTGTTCCATTGGTTTATATATCTGTTTTGGTAACAGTACCATGCTGTTTTGGTTACTGTAGCCTTGTAGTATAGTTTGAAGTCAGGGAGCATGATGCCTCCAGCTTTGTTCTTTTTGCTTAGGACTGTGATGGCTATACGGGCTCATTTTTGGTTCCATATGAAATTTAAAGTAGTTTTTTTCTAATTCTGTGAAGAAAGTCATTGGTAGCTTGATGGGGATAACATTGAATCTATAAATTACTTTCAGTGGTATGGCCATTTTCACAATATTGATTCTTCCTATCCGTGAGCTTGGAATGTTTTTCCAAATGCTTCCACCCTTGCCCATTCAGTATGATATTGGCTGTGGGTTTGTCAGAAATAGCTGTTATTATTTTGAGATATTCCATCAATACTTAGTTCTTTTGAGCATTATTAGCATGAAGGGGTGTTGAATTTTATTGAAGGCCTTTTCTGCATCTATTGAGATAATCAGGTGGTTTTTGTCATTGGTTCTGTTTATGTGATGGATTACATTTATTGATTTGTGTATGTTGAACCAGCCTTGCATCCCAGGAATGAGGCCAACTTAATCGTGGTGGATAAGCTTTTTGATGTGCTGCTGGATTCGGTTTGCCAGTATTATATTGAGGATTTTCGCATAGATGTTCATGAGGGATATTGGCCTGGAATTTTCCTTTTATGTTTTTGTGTCTCTGCCAGGTTTTGGTATCAGGATGATGCTGGCCTCATAAAATGAGTTAGGTAGGAGTCCCTCTTTTTCTATTGCTTGGAATAGTTTCAGAAGGAAAGATACCAGCTCCTCTTTGTACCTCTGGTAGAATTCAGCCGTGAATCCGTCTGGTCCTGGACTTTTTTTGGTTGAAAGGCTATTAACTACTGCCTCAATTTCATAGCTTGTTATTGGTCTATTCAGGGATTCGACTCCTTCCTGGTTTAGTCTTGGGAGGGTGTATGTGTCCAGGAATTTATCCATTTCTTCTAGATTTTCTACTTTATTTGCATAGAGGTGCTTATAGTATTCTCTGATGGTAGTTTGTTTTTCTGTGGGATCAGTGGTGATATCTCCTTCAGCATTTTTTATTAGGTCTATTTGATTTTTCTCTCTTTTCTTCTTTATTAGTCTGACTAGCTGTCTATCTATTTTGTTAATCTTTAAAAAAAAACAGCTCCTGGGGTCATTGATTTTTTGAAGGGTTTTTCATGGCTCTATCTCCTTCAGTTCTGCTCTGATCTTAGTTATTTCTTGTCTTCTGCTAGCTTTTGAATTTGTTTGCCTTGCTTCTCTAGTTCTTCTAATTGTGATGTTAGGGTGTCGATTTTAGATCTTACCAGATTTCCCATGTGGGCATTTAGTGTATAAATTTCCCTGTAAACACTGCTTTAGCTATGTCCCAGAGATTCTGGTATGTTGTGTCTTTGTTCTCATTGGTTTCAAAGAGCTTATTAATTTCTGCCTTAATTTCGTATTTACCCAGTAGTCCTTCAGGAACAGGTTGCTCAGTTTCCATGTAGTTGTGAGGTTTTGAGTGCGTTTCTTTATCCTGAGTTCTAATTTGATTGCACTGTGGTCTGAGAGACTGTTATGATTTCCATTATTTTGTATTTGCTGAGGAGTCTTTTACTTCCAATTATGTGGTCAGTTTTAGAATAAGTGTGATGTGCTGCTGAGAAGAATGCATATTCTGTTGATTTGGGGTGGAGAGTTCTGTAGATGTCTATTAGGTTCAGTTGGTCCAGAGCTGAGTTCAAGTCCTGAATATCCTTGTTAATTTTCTGTCTCATTGATCTAATATTGACAGTGGGGTGTTAAAGTCTCCCACTATTATTGTGTAACTCTTCTTATGTTTTAGCAGAGAGATTGGTGGCATTTTGCCCCTGCCTTAGAGACTTGTGGAACTTTGAACTTGAGAGAGATGATTTAGTGTATCTGATGGAAAAAAAAATTCCTAAGCAGAAAAGCATTCAAGATGTGACTTGGGTGCTGTTAAAGGCATTCAGTTTTAAAAGGTAAGCAGAGCATAAAAGTTTGCTGGCTGACAATGCAATAGAAAAGAAAAACTCATTTTCTGAGGAGAAATTGAAGCTGGCTGCAGCTTGCATAAGTAACAAGGAGCTGAAATGTTAATCCCCAAGACAATGGAGAAAATCTCTCCAGGGCATATCTGAGGTCTTCACAGCAGCCCTCCCCCATAACAGGTCTGGAAGACTAGGAAGAAAAAGTGGTTTAATGCGCTTGGCCCAGGGTCCATGTGCTGTGTTCAGTCTAGGGACTTGGTGCCCTGCATCCAGCCTCTCCAGCCATGGCTAAAAAGGGCCAACATAGAATCAGGGCCATGGCTTCAGAAGGTGCAAGCCTCAAATTTTGGCAGCTTCCTCATGGTGTTGAGCCTGCCAGTTCACAGAAATTGAGAATTGGGGTTTGGGAACCTTTGCCTAGATTTCACAAGATATATGGAAACACCTGGATGTCAAGAAGAAGTTTGCTGCAGAGGAGGGGCTCTCATGGAGAATCTCTGCTGGGGCAGTGTGGAAGGAAAATATGGGGTCAGAGCCCCCGCACAGAGTCCCTACTAGGGCACCATCTAGTGGAGCTGTGAGAAGAGGGCCATGGTCCTCCAGAACCCAGACGGTAGATCCACTGACGGCTTGCACCATGCACTGGGAAAAGCTGCAGACACTCAATGCCAGCACATGAAAGCAGCCAGGAAGGAGGCAGCACCCTGCAGAGCCACAGGGGCAGAGCTGCCCAAGACCATGGGAACCCACCTCTTGCACCAGGGTGACCTGGGAATGAGACATGGAGTCTAAGGAGATCATTTTGGAGCTTTAAGATTTGACTGCCCTGCTGGATTTCAGACTTGCATGGGGCCTGTAGCCCCTTTGTTTTGGCCAATTTCTCCCATATGGAGTGAGTGTATTTATCCAATGCCTATACCCCCATTGTATCTAGGAAGTAATTAACTGGCTTTGGATTTTACAGGCTCATGAGTGGAAGAGACTTGCCTTGTCTCAAATGAGACATTGCACTGTGGAGTTTTGAGTTAATGCTGAAATGAGTTAAGATTTTGGAAGATTATTAGGAAAGCATGATTAGTTTTAAAATGTGAGGTCATAAGATTTGGGAGGGGCCAGGAGTGGAATGATATGGTTTATCTGTGTTCTCACCCAAATCTCATCTTGAATTCCCACAATTCCCATGTGTTGTGGAAGAAACCTGGTGGGAGGTGATTGAATTATGGGGGTGGGTCTTTCCTGCACTGTTCTTATGATAGTGAATGAATCTCATGAGATCAATGGTTTTAAAAGGGGAAGTTTCCCTGCACAAGCTCTCTTGCCTGCTGCCAACCATGTAAGGCGTGTCTTGCTCCTCCTTACCTTCTGCCATGATTATGAGGCTTCCCCAGGCAGGTGGAACTTTAAGTTCATTATAAACCTCTTTCTTTTATAAATTGCCCAGTCTCAAGTATGTCTTTGTCAGCAGCATGAAAATGGGCTAATATATAATCTGATATTAAAAATGAGCAAGGGACCAGAATCAACATTTCTCAAAAGAAAAAATACAAATAGCTAATAGTTACATTAAAAACATGCTCAATATCACTAATTATTAGAAAGATGAAAATTAAAAACCACAGTGAGATATTAACTCACACCTGTTAGAATGTCTATCCAAAAAAAAAAAAAATGGAAAGATAACAAGTGTTGGCAAGGATGCAGAGAAAAGGGAACCCTTGTACACTGTTAGTGGGAATGTAAATTAGTATAATCATTATGGAAAACAATATGGAGGTTCCACAAAAAACTAAAAATAGAATTACCATGTGATCTAGCAATCCTACTTCTGAACATTTCCCCCAAATAATTAAATCAGTATGTGACAGAGATCTCTGCACTCCCCTGTTTATTGCAGAACTATTCACAATAGCCATATTACGGAATCATACTAAGTGTTCCTGAGCTAATTAATGGATAAATAAAATGAGGTATTCATACACCATGGAATATTATTCAGCCTTAAAAAACAAAAAATGAGAAATTTAAAACAATGAAATTGAAGAACATCATGCTAAGTGAAACAAGCCAAACACAGAAAGATACCACATGCTATCACTTATATGTGGAAGCAGAGAATAGAATGGTGGGTTTCATAGGCCTGAGGGTAGGGAAAATGTGCAGATGATAATCAAAGTGTACAAAGCCCCAGTTAGACAGGAGAAATAGGGTTTTTTTAAATATCAGTTGTACAGTGGGGTGAATATAGATAACAACTGAATTCTGTGAAGTTCAATATCCCTGAGAGAGTAATTTCTAATGTTCTTGTTACAAAAATTTAAATGTTTGAAGTGATGATATATTAAGCTAATTTAATCTTTCTGCATTGCAATAAAAATTATACCATCACTTTGTGCCCCATAAATATATACAAGTCTAATTTGTCAATATATAACAAAAATTAAAAACAAACAAACAATATCAGGTTTCAGTTTATATAACCTAGGTTCAACTCATAAAATGGACATGACCTATTAAAAATGTGTAGTCTCTCCCTAAAAAATGTTGGAGACTCCTGAGGTTTGTTATAAACAAAAAGCCTTCCAATACTCATTGAAGGAAAAGGAATATGTTTGAGGAACACAGGGTAAACCAAAACCATTATGAAAATATGACAGGGGTGACTTAGACACCTTCAGACAGCATGTGAGCATCAGTGATGATCTCTCGGTCTTTCTGGCACCTGTCTAGTACTCCAAAGTTTTTTTATTTCCATTATTTCTTTTTCTTTTCTTTTCTTTTCTTTTCTTTTCTTTTCTTTTCTTTTCTTTTCTTTTCCTTTTCTTTTCTTTTCTTTTCTTTTCTGTCCTCTCCTCTCCTCTTCTTTTCTTTTCTTTATTATTATTTTTTTTTGAGACAGAGTCTCACTCTGTCACCCAGGCTGGAGTGCAGTGGTACGATCTCAGCTGACTCCAACCTCTGCCTCGTGAGTTCAAGCGATTCTAGTGTCTCAGTCTCCCGAGGAGCAGGGATTATCAGCATACACCACCACAACTGGCTAATTTTTGTATTTTTAGTAGCAATGGGATTTTGCCATGTTGGCCAGGCTGGTCTTGAACTCCTGACCTCAAGTGATCCATCCATCTCAGCCTCCCAAAGTGCTAGGATTACAGGCATAGGTCACCATGCCTGGCACTTTCCACTATTTCATCCCAAACAATTTATGGTGCAAACGTAGTGTGAGATACTTTTATTTGAAATTGGAAGTTTATTAAAAATATATTTAAAACACAGATCCATGTAGGTAAAATTTATCTCTCTGTGTAGGATAGCTAAATATTTTTCTTAACAATGTTTTGTCATATTGATGTATACATGTGTGTCTATATATACATAAACATTATTATTAACCTTAGACTCCTTTAACCAAAGAAAAATTCCAATTTAAATATTTGTACCTAATTAACTTATAGAACAGGTATTCAGGTCCCTAGTGTGTACATGAATGCATTTTCAATTAGTAAGAAAGACTATTCGATATTCTAACATCTCACAGTTATATTTTCTGATCCACAACTCCTTTGGCTTGGCTTCCTGTATAGTTGTTTTAATGCTTCAATTACCTTTTATAGGGCCTAGAAAATCAGTTCCTTTCTAACATCCATCTTATTTTATGTGCCCCAAATCATGATATGTTAAATAAGAGTTTCCGATAATCAGCACAAGCTGGGAATATCTGTTTCACACCATTTCTTATAAAAGACCTTATTTCCATAAACCTAATACTAGATATTAAGATAATTCTACTCCTCTGGGGGGCTAAGTGGGAATCAACCTTGCATGCACACTGTAGTTATGATTCCCCTGGCCGATCTGCTAATCTATTTTTAAATTTTACTCGAAATAAGTTGCTTCTAATTGTCTTTAGTATTTACTGCTGCAAAGTACTGGGAGACTATTGATTATTTAGCAAAACTTCACAATAATGAAAATTTTCTTGTTTGTTTAGTATGCCATAGTAATTTGATTAATGAGCTTTGTTAGTGTATTATCTTTGAAGGCATTTCCAAGGCGATATGTTAGTATATTTTGTTGCTGATCTCTCTAGGATCCTGGGAAGATGGGTATAACTGTTTGTAGTTTTTAGTGCTTCCAACTTAACTTGACAGGTACTTATTTTACAATAAGAGATCATTGATCCACAATTTTAATGAAATAAACTTTTAAAATGTATATTTAAAATATAATCTGGATTTTATTTTGTAAAGCTATATATGTGAGAGAACAAAATTATGCATGGATTTTATCCTGTTTATATTATTTCTCTATTTTAAAAATTATATATTTACTATTAAAATTACATTTTATTTTAAAAATATACATGTTCTATATTACATAGCATCTATAACATGAAGTATGCTTAGTAATTCTGGATAATTTCTCTTTTCAAGGTATGGGAAATATTCTTTAAATGTAATTGAGTTGTTTTTCCTAAAGAGGTGTATGTATAACATAGCTAAGTGCACAGCAAAAAACACAATTATTATGTAAGACATTGGTATTTAATTTTATATCCTTACACTCAAGGACTGTATTTAAAGTACTTAACAATAAGTGTGGTATAGGCACTAACCAATCAGAAAAGACCTTGGCTGTAGGGCTGATGCAGAATGTTAAAAGCCAGTTCCCCCATCTGCCATGCATTACCCCTTTGTTGTTACATCTGAGGACATCTAACACAGGGTCCCAAGAAGAGTCCCTCTTGGCTAAAACAGCAGAAGCACTCTCAGGAGGCTCAGGACAGTGGCTTTTTAGTCACTAGTATCACTATTTTAACTGCTAGTGCAGCTGTTCTGATCCATATGAGGTGAATGTAACCTCTGCGTATGACTCCTGTATCTACTTGGTGGGAAAGTCAATGGGCCACAATATAGGCGGAAAGAATCTCATTCTTTATTCCTTCAGAAAGGGAAAAAGGAAAAATGAATGTCTAGTTTCCTTTACCTGCATGTGAAGGTAAAGAGCTTAACAGTATACTCACATTCATTCAAGACGGGACACAGAGCTCTCTACACCATGATGAGTAAAAGTATTCACCAGCTGGAGTTTTGATACTGAAATTTAAGGAAGATTTTGGGTATTTAAAAAAGGCACAAACAATTATAATTGAGGGAACCAAGTTCAGTGGCAGGATCATGCAGAGTATTTGGTGCTCAAGAAGAGACTAGGAGATAGGAGAGCTCTTGAGGTTTCCTGGAGGAAATGTCATCTTAGCCTACTCTGTTTTTGCTTCATTTTTTGTGGCAAATATATAAAGCATAAAATTTAAATTCAAACTCAACCATTTTTGTGTGTATGGTTCAATAATATTAGATATATTTATAATCTTGTGCAACCATCACTACCATCCATCCTCATAACTCTTCTCATTTTATAAAACTGGAACTCTATGCCCATTAAATAATAACTTATTCTCCCTTCCCCTCAGCTTCTGGCAACCACCAGTCAGCTTTCTGTCTCTATGATTTTGACTACCAAAGTACCTTATATATATGGAATTATACAGTATTTATCTTTACATGACTGGCGTATTTCACTTAGCCTAAATGTACTCAAGTTTCATTCATGTTGTAGCATATGTTAGAATTTTCTTCCATTTGCAGGCTGAATAATGTTTTATTGTATATATCTACTACGTTTTGCATATCCATTCATCCATTCATAAGCAAATTTTTTGCTTACATGTTTTAACTATCGCGAATAATGCTGCTATAAACATGGGTGTACAACTATCTCCTAGAGACCCTGCTTTCAATTCTTGAGACGTATATACCCACAAGGAGAACTGCTGGATCATATAATAGTTTTATTATTAATATTTTCAGTAAATGTCATACTTATTTCCACAGTGACTGTACCATTTTACATTCCCACCAACAGTACCCAAGGTTCTAATTACTCTATATCCCCATACTTGTTATTTTTAAAATATTAGCCATTGTAATGTGTATGAAATGATATCTCATTATAGTTTTGATTTTCATTTTCTAATGATTACTGATATTGAACATCTTTGCATGTGCCTATTGGCCATTTGTATATCTTCTTTAAAGAAGTATCTATTTAAGTCCTTTGCTCATTTTTTACTTGGTTTTTTTTTTTTTTGGTCCAGTTTTAAGCATTCTTTATATATTTTGGATATTAATTCCTTATCAGATAGATGACTTGCAAATATTTTTCCCATTTGGTGAATTTCTGTTTTACTCTGTTGATAGCCAGTTTTGGTGTATAAAATTTTTAATTTTCATGAAGTCCAATTTGTCTAGTTTTCTTTTGTTGACTATGCCTTTGGTGTCATATTTTAGAAATTGCTGCCAAATCCAATGTCATGAAGCTTTGCCCTATGTTATCTTCTTAGCATTTTATAGATTTAGGTCTTACAAGTAGATCATTAATCCATTTAAAGTTAATTTTTGTATATGGTACTAGGAAGCAGTCCAACTCCATGCTTTTGTATGTGGCTATCCAGTTTACCCAGCACCATTTTTTGAAAAGACATTTTTGCCCCATTGAGTGGTCTTAGCATCATTGTCAAAAATCATCTGACCCTAAGTCTAGTCTTAAAGACGAGTATAAATTAATGTGGTAATCAGATGAGTGTTGAAGGGCTGGGTGGGGGTGGTAGTTAAGAAAATCATAGATATAAAATATAAATATATATATATATAATAACAGTATCATTATATGGTCTGGGAACAACAAGATATTCAGAAATCCAGGAACGTAGGATGAAAGGGAAGAAGTTCTAGGTTGGTGAAGCTAAAAATATGCAAAAGGTCCAGGTCATGAAGGCTTTTAAAAGTTGTTTGGAGTTTATCCTTAAATAAATGGGAAGGGTTTGGAGGCAGGTGAACAAGAAATCATATTTATATTTTAGAAAAATTACACTTTCTGAAGTAGCAAAGCTGGTTTGGAGGGAAGAAAATAGGAGGCACAGAGACAATTTAAGAGGCTGTAGGAGTAACCTGGGTAAGAGATGACCTAAAATAGAAAGGCTTTTACTGAGTAAAATTTGGTTGGCCTCAAAGGATATGAAAAAAGTAGGGTTGATAAGCTTTGATACTCAGTGATGGGTAAGGGAGAAGAAGCAAGGATGACTTCCAAATTTCACATCCAGGCAACTAAGTGGAAGCTAGATATTCTCAGTCTTAACCATAGTGCTTCCCAAGTCCATATACCGTGAGTACAGGTTTATAGGAACATTCATAATGTGCCATTGCAGAACAGAAAACTAATAGCCAACCACTGTGCTTATCTCAACACAAATATGGTATGCCCTAGAAATGATCGAAACCCAGTTCACTTCCTAAAATATTTTGCATCTGGTTGTTAAAATACTACTTTAGAAAATCAAGGTTAGGTTTGAATAATAAGACCCACTTCCTCACACCCTAGCAGTGTTTGATGCAAGAGTAAAAGCAATTGCATATAGGTGAAAAATATTTAAGTATTCCTTGTGTTTAGTAGCTTAAATGAAATATTGAAGGCCTCACGGTTTTCTCCCACTGATATCTATAGAAGGCTTTCAAGACAGAATTAAAGAAGAGGAAAAAAATCATATTCACCTCTGGAAATAGGAAAGGAAAACATTAAGGATAAAAAAAAGAAGCAATAATATTTATTTTCAAAGTGCTTTGTTTATTGTTGATTTTGTTTGTATTTTGCTTTGTTTTACTTGGCTTTTTGGCCCAAGCACCTTAATGTGTTGTATCCCCAAATACTGCATAATGTTATATCACAATGAGGCATACATACCTCACACACATACATGTTCTCAGAGTATTTTTAAAAATCACTCTAAAATGGGCATGAGTGGGAATCATCCATGGGTACAAAAATATAGTGAGACAGAGTGGTTAAGATCTAGTATTTGATAGCACAACAGGGTGACTACAATCAACAATAACTTATTGTATAGTTTGAAACAACTAAAAGAGTATAATTGGATATTTTGTAACACACAAAAAAAGGATAAATGGTTGAGGTGATGGATACCCCATTTACCCTGATGTGATTATTACCCATTGTATGCCTGTATTAAAACATCTAATGTACCCTATAAATATATACACCTACTATGTAGCAACAAAAAATAAAAATAATTTTTTAATTAAAAAAGAAATCACTTTGAAAGACATAAACTCACTCTATCTTCTCTGACAACTTTTAATTACTCTTGGTAACCAAGAATATTACAATATAAGAAAAGATATTGTAAACACTAAACAAAACAATTTCTTTTTTTATTATTATTGTTATACTTTAAGTTTTAGGGTATGTGTGCACAACGTGCAGGTTTGTTACATATGTATACATGTGCCATGTTGGTGTGCTGCACCCATTAACTCGTCATTTAGCATTAGGTATCTCTCCTAATGCTATCCCTCCCACCTCCCCCCACCACACAAGAGTCCCCGGTGTGTGATGTTCCCCTTCCTGTGTCCATGTGATCTCATTGTTCAATTACCACCTATGAGTGAGAATATGCGACGTTTGGTTTTTTGTTCTTGCGATAGTTTACTGAGAATGATGATTTCCAATTTCATCCATGTCCCTACAAAGGACACGAACTCATCATTTTTTATGGCTGCATAGTATTCCATGGTGTATATGTGCCACATTTTCTTAATCCAGTCTATCATTGTTGGACATTTGGGTTGATTCCAACTCTTTGCTATTGTGAATAATGCCACAATAAACATACGTGTGCATGTGTCTTTATAGCAGCATGATTTATAGTCATTTGGGTATATACCCAGTAATGGGATGGCTGGGTCAAATGATATTTCTAGTTCTAGATCCCTGAGGAATCGCCACACTGACTTCCACAATGGTTGAACTAGTTTACAGTCCCACCAACAGTGTAAAAATGTTCCTATTTCTCCACATCCTCTCCAGCACTTGTTGTTTCCTGACTTTTTAATGACTGCCATTCTAACTGGTGTGAGATGGTATCTCATAGTGGTTTTGATTTGCATTTCTCTGACGGCCAGTGATGATGAGCATTTTTTCATGTGTTTTTTGGCTGCATAAATATCTTCTTTTGAGAAGTGTCTGTTCATATCCTTCGCCCACTTTTTGATGGGGTTGTTTGTTTTTTCTTGTAAATTTGTTTGAGTTCATTGTAGATTCTGGATATTAGCCCTTTTTCAGATGAGTAGGTTGCGAAAATTTTCTCCCATTCTTTAGGTTGCCTGTTCACTCTGCTGGTAGTTTCTTTTGCTGTGCAGAAGCTCTTTCGTTTAATTAGATCCCATTTGTCAATTTTGGCTTTTGTTGCCATTGCTTTTGGTGTTTTAGACATGAAGTCCTTGCCCATGCCTGTGTCCTGAATGGTATTGCCTAGGTTTTCTTCTAGGGTTTTTGTGGTTTTAGGTCTAACATGTAAGTCTTTAATCCATCTTGAATTAATTTTTGTATAAGGTGTAAGGAAGGGATCCCATTTCAGCTTTCTACATATGGCTAGACAGTTTTCCCAGCACCATTTATTAAATAGGGAATCCTTTCCCCATTGCTTGTTTTTCTTAGGTTTGTCAAAGATCAGATAGTTGTAGATATGTGGCATTATTTCTGAGGGCTCTGTTCTGTTCCATTGATCTATATCTCTGTTTTGGTACCAGTACCATGCTGTTTTGGTTACTGTAGCCTTGTAGTATAGTTTGAAGTCAGGTAGCATGATGCCTCCAGCTTTGTTCTTTTGGCTTAGGATTGACTTGGCGATGCAGGCTCTTTTTTGGTTCCATATGAACTTTAAAATAGTTTTTTCCAATTCTGTGAAGAAAGGCATTGGTAGCTTGATGGGGATGGCATTGAATCTGTAAATTACCTTGGGCAGTATGGCCATTTTCACGATATGATTCTTCCTACCCATGAGCATGGAATGTTCTTCCATTTGTTTGTATCCTCTTTTATGTCATTGAGCAGTGGTTTGTAGTTCTCCTTGAAGAGGTCCTTCACATCCCTTGTAAGTTGGATTCCTAGGTATTTTATTCTCTTTGAAGCAATTGTGAATGGGAGTTCACTCATGATTTGGCTCTCTGTTTGTCTGTTATTGGTGTATAAGAATGCTTGTGATTTTTGCATGTTGATTTTTTATCCTGCGACTTTGCTGAAGTTGCTTATCAGCTTAAGGAGATTTGGGGCTGAGACAATGGGGTTTTCTAGATATACAATCATGTTATCTGCAAACAGGGACAATTTGACTTCCTCTTTTCCTAATTGAATGCCCTTTATTTCCTTCTCCTGCCTAATTGCCCTGGCCAGAACTTCCAACACTATGTTGAATAGGAGTGGTGAGAGAGGGCATCCCTGTCTTGTGCCAGTTTTCAAAGGGAATGCTTCCAGTTTTTGCCCATTCAGTATGATATTGGCTGTGGGTTTGTCATAGATAGCTCTTATTATTTTGAGATATGTCCCATCAATACCTAATTTATTGAGAGTTTTTAGCATGAAGCGTTGTTGAATTTTGTCAAAGGCCTTTTCTGCATCTATTGAGATAATCATGTGGTTTTTGTCTTTGGTTCTGTTTATATGCTGGATTATGTTTACTGATTTTCGTATGTTGAACCAGCCTTGCCTCCCAAGGATGAGGCCCACTTGATCATGGTGGATAAGCTTTTTGATGTGCTGCTGGATTCGGTTTGCCAGTATTTTATTGAGGATTTTTGCATCAGTGTTCATCAAGGACAAAACAATTTCTACATAATGGAGAGCTGTGAGAATATATTTTACAATGATAATTGTATGGCAAAACAAAAGCTGTGGTTAGTTAGACCTCCAATGAATTTCCTGTGCTCTTTTTTCCCTCAGAAAGTTCTACTCAAGATAACCTAATTAAATAATGCTATGAAGCCTGAGCTGCAGTGTTTCAGACTACTTCTGAGACAATGAATAGCAGTTCACAAATGGTGCAGTTCAATCACAGCTCCTGACCTCAATATATGGCTCAACAGTGCACATAAATTAGATCTAATTTTATCATGTTCCTGAGGGGTTCTTTTCCTCCCTGTCTGAAACCCTCAGTTATGATGCCTCTGATGAACCAGTATGCTTCCATGACTGACATTTGGCTCCTGGTTTTAAACAATATTGCATTCCATAAAGCAAAATCAAAAGTAAAATCAAAACTCAAATATGTTGACATGGTGATACTGGTGAGTTGGGGTAGCTCTCCAAATGCCAGTGGGACCTCAACTCCAGCCCGTGTGTCCAGGCTCTTGACACTGTCATGAGAAGGAATTCAAGGACAAGTCAGAAAACAGTGAAAGTATGGAGATCACATATTAATATTTGAAAGTGAAAAGTACACACTCTAGAAAGGGGAGTGCAGGCATACTTAAGAGAGAGTCATGAAGAGGGGCTTAGGGTTTCTGTGTTTGTGGGTTTCCTTAACCAAGAGTTGGAATATCCATGAAGATTCCTGGAAAAAGGTGAAAGTTTCTTGGAACTCTAGTACCACCTATTTTTACACCAAATACAGGTGTTCCTGGAACTGTCATGGCACTGGCAGGTGTGATTTTAGTATGTTAATGAGTGTATAGTGAGGTCCTAGGTGAAACTTAGTTCAAACCCAGAACCATGTTGGGTCCAGTTGATCTTAGCTATCTTGCCTCACACCCTGGTGTTTCAAGGTTTTATCAGCCCTTAGTTTATGCATTTATTTCAACAGTTTCTTTTTGCTAGTCATGTGAAACTGCTGCCTGGAATTTTCTGTTCTCCTGTGACCACCCTGTATTATTCCTGTCTCAATGGTAATGTTATAAAGCAATCGGGCAAAAGAAACAAATCATGCAGACTGAAGAATGCAACTTAATTAAATGATGTATTCTTGCATGTCTTGTTTAGTCTTAGATTTTAGTGTAAGTTATTTTCCTTAATATACTTATGATAACTGAAGTTCAAGCTATCCGGAAAGAATAACTCAGAGGTAACTTTTCAAGATATCTCCTGAAGTCCTACATGATCTTGAAATGGATAGGATCAAAATGCCATAGCTAACCTGTTGATTCAAGATACTATTTTTTCTTAAAAATGGAAAATAATTCACTAAATTTATTAAATTCTAGTACATCTATATGTCAAACAGAATAAAATGCGTTGACGACTCTAAGGATTCAGGATCTCTGTCTTTAGAAAGACTTTACCTAAAGGGAAAAAAGTATTGTTTACAAATATCTACAACCCAGGATTCTATGCAACTGGCGTTGTAAAATGCGTGAATTAAAAATGTATAGTAATTCAAAGATAAAGATACTATTTTTTCCTCAAAGTATTAAAGAAGGCAGAATACAGTGGAAAACGTCATGCTTCAATTCACCCTTAATAATGAGTATGTTTTGAAATACTGGGATTCCGATAAGGCTAATACAATCTATATATACAGGAATCACAAGGGACTTGGGAGTGGGAAATATGCTTAAAGAACATTCAGTGGTTCAGCCTGGCACCAGGTAAGGAGGACTAATTCTGTAGAGTCATAGAAAACAAAGCTAGAAAAGGAGGTCAGAATCAGAATGATTTGGATATTGAATATCGGGATACTTGTGTGTTTACTGAGTTTAATATTGTCAGATGGTATTTTTTTAAAAAAGTAACAAAACAATAGATGTACTATAACTCTGTAAAGTAATTTAAAAAGTTGTATGCACAGAAAATATAATAAAAAAGAATCAAAATTTTTAATTTTTTAAAATGTATGTGTTTTAACAAATCAAAAATAATATATATAGATTCATTTATTAAAGTATTTATAATGATAAATTAATATATGCTCAAAGAAGAAAATACTACTGTTTAAAACATGGAAAAGTAAGTATACACACACACACGCTCTCTCTCTCTCTTTTGCTAGTAATCCAATCAACTGAAGATAATGTTTTAATATTTTATTTCATACTATTTGATGTGTATTAAAAATAATTCAAATATACACTTCTTTGAAGATTGTTGCTTTCAATTTAAATATTAATATGTGATGAAAATGTACCAATGTCAAAAAATGTGCACTGATTTTTTTCTTAAATAAAATAAGTTAAGAACACCTGAAAAATCTTCAAGTCCAAGTAAATGCTAGATCAAAATATGACAAGTTGCTTTAAAACATATGGTTGATCTTGCAGGAGCAAAATGGAAAGTCAGGCAAGAAACAAAGTACATTCAACAGATGCTGGATTTTAGTAGTAGGTATGGAAAGATTTTAATAAATCCCTATTTTGGCACATTTGTTTCCAATTTTGTATTTTAAATAAGCTGTGATTTAACTCTTCATAATTGTACATATACATTTGATTCGTTATTTTGGAAAAATTCCTAGAAATGTTGGCTCATATGACATATACATTCTTTAAAGCTTTATGCATGTTTTGATAAATTCCTGTTCAAAATGGCTGAACCAATGTATATTCTAACAACCACAACAACTTTGTATTGACACTTACCATGTCAAGTACATTACATAAAAATCCCGTATATTAGCCTCCCAAGGAATGTGTCCCAGAGTCAGAAAATACATATAGAAAGACTAATAAAGCTTAAAGCATAGAAATTAAACATATTTGCATGTTTAATTAGTTGATGCAGTAACTAATAATCTAGGAATTTTAATCCACAAGCTTATCTCTTTTCTAAAACCAATGATCTCATCAATTATATGTCTCTAATGCCACCATAAAGAAGAGTGTCAATTTCTTTATGTGGTTCCCCTTCCTGGCCTTTACCATTCTTTTGAATTTTTGCCAGTCTGTAGGGGAAATGGTATCTCATTCTACTTTTCATTTCTTTGATAATGAGTAAAGGCCAAATATTTATTTTAATATTTACTAACAATTCGCATTTCTAATTTTGCATTTGCTTATTCATGAATAGGAAGGCTGTCCTTTCCTTCTTTACTTGTAAGAACTTTGAACTGTGTGAGCATCAATGTCCTTACACCTATATTAAGGGTATTTTCTCAAATACATTGTTAATAATTTTAACTATAAGTTTTACCATACAAATATGACTAATTTTTATACTTTAAGATTCATCAGTCTTTCTATATATATTTTCTGACTCTGGGACAAATTCCTAGATGGACATTGTCTTTTGAATTTTATATACACTTTATATTCATGATCTACTTTTAGAAGCATAAAGAGAAAAAAGTAATAAGTGTGATGATCTGAGGTTATTAATTATTTTTCTTTTTAACCTTTGAAACTTTCCTTTGCACCACATGCACTTTGCCCTACTCTGTCCTTCTGCCTGAAGAAGATTATAAGTTGTTACAAAAGGAATCAACGGGAAAGATTCAGCTTTTGACGTTGAAAAATACGATTTGGAAGCAAGTCAATAACCTTGACAGTGATGGTAGTGTCATGAGAGAAGATTGTTAAATTCCTTTATCTCTGTTTTGCATAGCAAGAGCTAGGTTGTGTGGGCTAAGCCATAGAATTCCACATAGGAAGAGCAAACAGGGAAGCTGGGTCTTTTCTGACCCTAGGGAAACTAAAGGAGTAACAGATGAGAAGCAGAGGACAGAGAAATGACTAGCAGACAGATGTTCTGATTTCCGTTTTTTAGATCTTTTTTAGAAAGAGGCATTTATATTAGGGTGTGATATGGCTTGGCTCTGTGTCCCCACGCAAATCTCATCTCAGACTGTAATTCCCGCATGTCAGAGGAGGGGCGTGGTGGAAGATGGTTGGATCATGGAGGCGGATTTCTCCCTTGCTGTTCTCCTGATAGTCAGTGAATTCTCATGAGAGTTGATGGTTTGAAAGAGTGGCACTTCTCCCCTTTGCTCTCTCTCCTGCTGCCATGTAGGGTGTGCCTTGCTTCCCCTTCACTTTCTGTCATGACTGTGAGTTTCCTGAGGCCTCCCCAGCCATGTGGAACTGTGAGTCGATTAAATCTTTCTTCATAAATTACCCAGTCTCAGGTATTTCTTTATAGCCCTGTGAAAACGAACTAATACAGAGTGGAAAACAATAGGTCATTAGTTATTTGGAAAGCTGAGGGGCATGGTACCCATTACTCAGCAACAGATTTATCAAAGTAACTTGGTACTGTCCAGCAGAAGGAAGCATTTGAGTGTTCTCTAAAAATCCTTTGTTTATTTTATTTTATTTCATTTTATTTTATAGAACCAGAAACATGTCAGAGGCTTGCTGGAGTCCCTACTGTAGTACACCCTGGCTGGATCAAAGACAGTAACACTCAGATTGCAGATGAGTTATATAAACAAATCCTTAGGTAGATCCAGGCTCATTAGGAACTGCCATGAGGACTGTTTCTAGAGCTGAGGGTGGACCCCAAGGTTAATAGACCACAGACTTAAGCATTAGAAGCCAGGGACACCTAAACATAAAACACACATAGGATTTACCTTTCAAATGACACATCAGCTGAGCTGGCATGAGGCCAGGTGGCTGGTCCACCCAACACAGTGCTTCCTACTACTAGATGTTTGTCTTATGGTGAGAATCAATGAGATGTGTTAAAAGAAAATGTTTAGGGAAGCTCAATTTAATAGAGTTTAATTAAGCAAAGGACAATTTGTGAATTGGGCAGCCCTCAGAACCAGACTAGGTTCAGAGTGATTCCAGGGCTGCTACATGGTTGGATAACATATATGGACAGAAAAAGGAAAACAGCATATAGAAAATGGAACTAAGGTACAGAAACAACTGGACTGGTTAGAGCTGGGCATTTGCCTTACTTGAACCTGTTTTGAACAGGTGGGCACCTGTGGGTGATTGAAGTTTGCATGCTGTGGTTGGCTAAGACTGGGCTATTTGTTACACAAATAGGTTACCATCTATTTACACATCAAATTAAGTTACAGTTCACTATGTACAAAGAAACTTTTAGGCCAAATTGAATATATGTATGAAGGCAGCTCTACAACAAATTCAATTAAACAGGCTATCTGAAACATGGTTTAATATTGTGATCAATCCAGGCTTTAAACTGGACAAGATATTTAGTTGATCTTTCTCCTACCAACCAATGAATGGTTTCTCATGAAAGAGACCAGAGCTGCTAATGAGAAATAAAGGGAACAGGTAATTTTTTCTTTGTACCAAAGTTGTAGAGAGTTAATATGCAATCCAACTAACTATCTTTTTAAAAGATACTGGACCATCAAAATGCAGAAATAGGTTTTAAGAAAATGAGTAAAAGTATTTTTGAGTGTGTGTATTTCTAAAGATGCAGTAAACATTCAAGACTTTCCAGTTTCACTTTAGCTTAGTTATGCGGGAAAGGATAAATGACCAATCCACATTTTTGTTTTATTCACATACTTCACCTCATAAAACATAGGCACGGAGAAAGAGAGAATTTTCACTGCTCAACTAATATGAATCATTACTAATCTTGTTTTCTGTTGTAGGAAACTCTCAAATGCCAAAATCACAATGAGTTATGAGAGAGAAAAATCTGTGCATTCCTATTCATAGAGAATACACATATTTTTTAACAAATAGATTTTCCTTTAATCTGTCTCTGTAACTTAAGTCTTCCAATTAAAAAAAAATCAATATATAGGAAATAAATACAATATGTCAACACATATAATCTGGATTATATGCAATTGTTTTGCATATATGTAAGAATCTTTACTGAACCAAATACAGGTAACAATTCTGACATTAACATAATTTGTTCTTGGTTTTAAATTTCAAAAAAAGTCAGTATGCAGTCTTTCCCCATTGAACTGTGAAAAGTGAGGATGGTTAGAATGAGAAAATACCCTATAGGTAAATTGTCTGTGATCTTTGATTTTTTGGCTTGCCTCTTATAACTCCATAAGGAAAACACCTGTGTAATTGCTTTTCATTAAATAATATGGGTCAATAAGATGGGCTCGTATTTAAGTATACCTTGCATACTTACTGGGTATGCAAGCAGTCTTATTAATTTGTTTTGGGAATGTACTTCTGATTATTCTGGTTACATCTGCCATATTTGCAGGCCATTCTAAACGATACACAAGATGAGGTACTCTGATTTCTGCCATCACAAGATTTACACTGGAACTTAAAACACACAGGAGCAATAATGTGGGGTTTAAACAACTCCAATTGTTTCAAGATTACTTTTTACAGACTAGGGGTGATAGCTTGACCTTTTTATTCAATTTAATGGTAGTAATTTTTTATCATTTGCTTTATCCTAGGAAGTCCTAAAGGATAGCAGTGTCATATGAACCTGAATAGTTTTTTCAGCCCTAAAGGGAAATTAGCTAGGCTCATCAACCCTGTGGGCAACAACGCAACCTCTAAGAAGGAGATTTATTGATTGAAAAGATAATTCACCAGCCCTTTCATATAAAGGGTTTTTTCAACAACTACAGCAGAAAGGTTCAAAGGCCAGTAGCTTATATTTTATGCTGCCAAACTGCAACTTAAATGAACTCTCATTTTGATTTTACCAGTTTTTTCTCTAATTTTCTTTTTTGCTTTGAGGAGAGATTAGTGAAAAAATAAGAATACTAAAAATAACAGCCAATATATGATAAATACTATATTTCAAAGATGGCAGAATTGAAATACATTCAAAATTTGTATTTAATATTTGCCCAATTCAGATATCAGGACCAATGTTTCTACTTTTAATTTCTTTCTGTAATCTATGTGGTATTGCTCTATAGGCAGTGCTGGATTTTCTTCCTCAGTCAATCTAAAGCATGAATTCAATAGATTGAATTATTACTCTAAGTAGGTACAGTAGTATTTATTTTAAAAGTAATAAAAGGGAAACGCTTAGATATTTAGGCATAAATAGATACTTAAATAGTCAATGAAGTATTACCTAGAGTAATTGATCTCCAGTAATTATAATTTTTGCATAGTGTGCATGCCAATCTCACACAAATTTGACCAGTCATCCAAATGTTCACTTATTACCTAACTTATATTCTTTTAAAAAAGATGATAACTACTTCAAAGTGTAGCTCTCTCTACTGTAAAATGCAAAATTAACCACTTCATTTCAGACTTTGATTTTAGATAGCTTAATTATACTGTTTCCATCACCATGAAGAAACCACTGCTAATACTTTTCTTCCACAGTTATTATTACAAATGAGCATAAGTTTGTAGTTTTATAAAAATTAGCAAAAGTACAAACTAATAGAGTTGTGTTTCTCCTCCTCCTCCTCCTCCTCCTTCTTCTTCTTCTTTTTCTTCCTCTTCCTCTTCTTTCTTCTTCCTCATCTTTCTTCTTCTTCTTCTCCTTCTTTTCTGAGACAGAGTCGCACTCTGTCACTCAGGCAGGAGTGCAGTGGTGCAATCTAAGCTCACTGCGACCTGCACCTCCTGGGCTCAAGCTATTCTCCTGCTTCAGCCTCTCAAGTAGCTGGGATGACAGGTGCGCACCACCAAGCCTGGCCAATTTTTTGTATTTTTAGTAGAAATGAGGTTTTGCCATGTTGGCCAGGCTCATCTCGAACTCCTGACTTCAAGTGATCCACCCATCTTTTGGCTTCCCAAAGTGCTGGGATTACGGGCATGAGCCACTGTGCCCAGCCTAGTTTCATAAAGATGATTTTATTGTGATGTGGTAAAGTTATTTTGTTTTTGCTATTTTTGATTAGCTGGGAACAGAATGCCTTTAATGAGAAAATTTTGGGCTTTTTGTTTTGTTTTGTTTTTTAAGAAACTATTTTGATAAGCTCCTTGTGGGAAACCTTGAGGAGTAAGGGATGTAGGTTAGCACAAAGTAAGCAGCAAAAGTGATGGCAGAACTTCCTTTCATAAGGAAACAACAGTGGGTTGGTGAAAGGTGGAGAAAAAGAAGAGAAAGAAAAGGAGCAAGATGGTGAAAGCTGGGGCCTTGTATAAGTTCCACAATCTTCCAGAAACCTCATGTAAAGTTTTCAAAATACATAAATACCTTGTAAATGAAGCTTATTTGATGTGACCTGAGGAGGAGCTGAACTCCAGATAGTATTAAGCTAATGTAAGTGAAACATGAGATAAATGGCCTTAAGATCCCTAAAGTAAGCGAATTCAGCTTGGTTCTGAGCAGGATGTCCAAATCAGATGTGAGCTAAATCCTAATTGACTTCACAAACACACACAGGCACATACGTGTGGGGGGATGGGAAGGGAGCTAGGAGGGAGAGAAAGAGAAAGGGAGAGAAGGAGAAAAGAAAAAGGAGGAGGAGAAAAAGAAGGACAAAGAAGAGGAAGAGAAGAAACAAGAAACATAGAGATCATTATATTTTCAAAAGACATAAATAATGGTTCAAGCAATCATACATAAATTTTAAAAGGCAAAAAAAGCTATCAAACTTGACATTGATGCTGCAATGAATTAAGCAAATTAATTAAAATGTATGATGAAAATCTGATGAAATCCCAATCAAAATACAAGTAAGTTATTTTCAGTGTATCAACAAAGCAAATCTAAAGTTTATATGGAGAGGTAAAATCCTCAGAATAGCCAACACAATATTGAAGAAAAACAGAGTTAGAGTACTGATGCTACCTGGCTTCAAGACTTACTATAAATCTACTACAATTAAGAGTGTAGCAGTGGTGAAAAAACACACAAATTGATCAATGGAATGGAATAAAGAGCCCAGAAATAGAGCCACATAAATATGGTCAACTGATCTTTGGCAAAGGAGCAAAGGCAATGCAGTGGAGCAAAGATAGTCTTTTCAGTAAATGAAGCTTGGACGACTAAATATCCACATGCAAGTGAAAAAAGAATTTAAACAGAGACCTTACACCCTTCACAAAAATTGACTCAAAATGGATCATACATCTAAACGTAAAATTCAAAACTGTAAAACTATAATACTCCTAGAACATAACATAGGATCAAATCTAGATGATGTTAGGTTTGGCAATGAAATTTTAGACAAAACACCGAAGGTGTAATCCATGAAAGAAAAAATTGATAAGCTGGAATCCATTAAAATTGAAATATTTTGCTGCGCAAAAGAAATTGTCAAGGGAATGAGAAGACAAGCTATAGACTGGGAGAAAAGATTTGCAAATGACACATCTAATAAAGGACTGTTTTCCATGATTTACAAAGAACTCTTAAAATTAAACAAAACAAAAAAATTAAAAATAGGCCAAAGACCTTAACGTGCATATCACTAAAGAAAATATGTAGATGGAAAATAAGCATATGAAAAAGATGCTCCATATTGTGTGTCATCAGGAAAATGCAAATTAAAATGGCAAAATGATACCACTTTATACCTATAAGAATGGTCAAAATGCAGAACTCTGACAAGACAAAATGCTGGAGAGGAAATGGGGCAACAGAAATGCTTATTCATTGCTGGTGGGAATGCAAAATGGCACAGCCCCTTTGGAAGACAGCGTGGCAATGTCTTACAAAACCAAAGATATTCTTAGCATGTGATCTTTCACTCATACTTCTCTTGGGTATTTACCAAAAAGAGCTGCAAACTTATGTCTACACAAAAACCTGCACATGGATATTTATAGTAGTTTTATTCATAATTGCCAAAACTTGGAAACAGCCAACATGTCCTTCAGTAAGTGAATGGATAAATAGACTGGCACTTCCAGGCAATGGAATAATATTCAGTGCTAAAAGAAATGAGCTATCAAACCATGAAAAGGCATGGAGGCAAAATAAATGCATATTACTATGAGTGAAAGAGGCCAGTCTGAAAGATACATACTGTATGATTCCAATTACATGGCATAATGGAAAGGCAAAACTATGGAAACTATTAAAAAAAATCAGTGGTTGCCAGGGGTTAGGGAAGAGGGAGGAATGAATAGATGGAACCTAAAGAATTTTTAGGTCAGCAATACTAATCTGAATGGCATTATAATTTTGGATACATGAAATTATAAATTTGTCCAAGCACATGGAATGTACAACACTAAGCATTAAGCCTAATGGAAACTGTGGACTTTGGGTGATAATGATGTGTCAATGTAGGTTCATCAGTTGTAACAAATCTACCACTCTGGTGGGGATGTTAATATGGGGAATATTCCATGTGAGGGGCAAGGAAGAGGTATTTGGGAAATATCTATACATTATTCTCTGTACATTTTGCTGTAAACCTAAAATTGCTCTAAAAAATAAAGTCTAACAAAAATATAAATAAATAAAATTAAAAGAAAAAAGTATAACCAAGTTCTTTCACGTAGAGATTCTGACAGAAGTTTAAATGAATAAAACCCAAATGTAGTTAAGAGCAAATTTTTATATGAACATATATTGTTAAACTCTTAAAGTCTTAAGAACATATATTTTCTTAAAGAAATTTATTCATAATAATTCGTATAATAATTTTATATATGAGTCTTTGATTTTTACCCAATTTCATTAAAAAGTAATTTCTTCTGAAACTAAGATAAATTATAATTATCAATACTTTTGAATATTTCTAGACTAAAGTAAGAATATGCTACTATTTACCTAATTCAGCAGTATGTATCTCATGCTTTTGGGTCTCTACCTAGACCACTTTAATATAAAATAAGCAATATTATGTATATTATGGATTTGAAGAAACTGCTTAGAGGTCAGAAACATAGTGGAATATGGGATTATGGGTAGCCCTAGAGATACATGTCTTTAGCAACAATTTAGAATTGAAGAACTTCAAGATTTCATCTTGAATTTGAGGCATTATGTACCAATTTTTAAATTATAGAATATAGCATTATGCTTTTTAAAAAGTAATAAAAATTATGTTCCCTTTCATTAAAGTAGTTTATAACATATCTGGGTTTGTAACTGCATCCTGAAGAGTTGGAGAATAGTACAGGAATTTTTTTTTTTACAATAAAGGTTAAAACAAAATATAGAAACAGATTTTATGTAAAAAGCTTTATTTGAATTATAACTGATATTTAAACATTGAATTACATATAAATAATATATTATCTCCAAAAAAAAAAACTAGAAAAATAACAAGCTGCTTGACAAAAGTAACCCAAAGGTGACTGACTCTCTGATTCAATCTTTCCAGTAACAGTTAAATATATGAGAGAACTTAAGAAGATAGTGTAAAAAAATTAGGGGCCAAGAGACAACTGGGGAGTCATGAGACAGTTCCTGGAAGAAGGAAGTCAAGGGGGCTGGGGTCAGAGGAGATGACTCTGGGAAATGTATAGAGAAGGGAGCCATGGAGAAGACGCAGTGTCAGAAGAGAGGAACAGAAAGAAACTGGTCAGGGAAAGGTGGGGAAGTTCAGAGGCCTAAAAAGAAGAGGATTCTAGGAAAGCAGGTGACCGTCTGGGCTCCACCTTCTCTCAGGCATGCTATTACTGGTTGAATCTCTCATATTTTGTAGTTCAGTATTTATTAATAGCCCATAAATTGGGTGTTTACATCAGTATTTTAAAAAAGAATTTGGAAATAATAAAGGAAAACCACAGTATACACTGAGTGAAGTTTTTTTTTTTTTAGAGAAAAGTGTATTTTAAATGACTCCTATAACTCAGTATCTCCCTTTGTAAAATATAAGTAATAAAACAGTAATACTCAAATGTTTTTACAAAGACAAAGAAATAAAGCTGCTATAAAGGTTCTTGTAGAAGCATGAGTGCCACTATACAGTAAATTTTAAAAATCTCTCTTAAAATGTCCATTTATATGTATGGTTTCTGCTGGAAAAAAATATTTCTGACTTTCTTATTGCCAGCTTGTGAAACAACATTATAAATTACTAGAACCAAAAACTACATACTTTAGCTTATTGTTATATTTTGTTTTAATCATGTCAATCAATGCACGACATTTCAATACATATAGATATATACCTATGTGATATAGGCAATACATATTTCACTTCAGACCTTAACAGTATTTATATTATGGATGCACAATAAAAGTCCTATATAACAATTTTAGGTTATTTACAAACTACGCATTCTGGATGCAGATTTTTTATTAAAATTTTTAATCCCATGTTTATTTGACAGACTGTCCCAGAGCCTTTACTGCAGATATGTTAAATAAGTTAAATAAGTGAGAGAAGTTAAGAAAGATAGTGTAAAAAAATTAGGGGCCAAGAGACAACTGGGGAGTCATGAGACAGTTCCTGGAAGAAGGAAGTAAAAGTAATGCAAAGTCTCTTTCATTTTCAACTAAGCAAATCATAATGAACAACACAAATTTTCTGATCTCTCTACAAGGTCATATTATAGTTTATAAACCTAGATATAATTTTGTGTTTAGAGTACCCCAAGGCGACCTGTATAACTTATCTATTCTTTACTGAGACTAAATTTTTCAAAAAGGAAAGTTTTATTTGATTTTCTTCATCAAGAATTTACATGAAACCTGCAAGATCTGGTCTTTTTAATTCTTTAACTCCTCTTAAAAAAGTATTCCCAAAATGCTGAAAAAAAGGCAAAATTAGAATGCAAAATAAATAGTTTCTTTTCATGATGCAAAAAAGGTAAGAACTACTTTTTAATTTTTATCAGTTTTGACTTGAAGCTTTGAAGAACTTCAACTGGCCAGAAACTACTCTCCATCTCTGACTTCTTTTCTTCCCCCTCCCCACTCCTCCGCAGCCACACTAAATAGATACGTGAGTGTTTTCTGCATGTAGGGCAACACTGTGCTTATCATAGAAGAAGAATAAATATTTACTCAATGAAAAAAACTTTGACTTTTCATTCTTTTGTTCTCTCAATGCACAGTAAGTGCACATCTGTGCCAAGCACTGTGCTAATCATAAAATAAAATGAAAGAAAGAAATGATGACAACTAAATCATACAGTAGAGGTACACTGGGTGCAAATAGAGCTGAGCATCCGAACTTGTGTGGAGGGTGGGAGAAAGGAGAGGATGAGGGGGCTACAGTCAGGGTCTCTTAGAGAATGTGACTTTCAAACTGAGAGATGAATGATAAATGAGTTAGCCACATAAAGATAAAGGAGATTTGGAAGTAGGAAAAAGAGCTGTTGATGATCAGAAGTCAAAAGAAAATATGGTGTATGCAATTAATTTTTTAAAAATCAGTATGATTGAAAGACAGAACCCAAAAGGAGATAAGAAAAGCAAAAGAGACAGGAGGGAGAAATAGGGGCCAGTCTGACAGGCTTTAATATTATCTTAGTGATAATAAAATTCCATTACAAAGTTTAACAGGATGGACATAATAAAATGTTTTATAGAAAAGATTATGATGGCTTCTTTGCAGAGAATATATGGACAAGGGTCATGCTTTGCATTAATGAAAGCAAGGCTGTTGCAACAATTCACATAATAGCTGATGGTGGTTGCCCTGAGCTCATGATTCTAGGCAATTTGAAGCACCGTGAAAGAGACTGAGTATGGGCCAGGCACGGTGGCTCATACCTGTAATCCCAGCACTTTGGGAGGCCAAGGCGGGTGGATCACCTGAGGTCAGGAGTTCAAGACCAGCCTGGTCAACATGGTAAAACCCCATCTCTACTAAAAATACAAATATTAGCCAGGCGGGGTAGCGGGCGCCTGTAATCCCTGCTACTGGGAGGCTGAAGCAGGAGAATCGCTTGAACCTGGGAGGCAGAGGTTGCAGTGAGCCGAGATCACGCCGTTGCGCTCCAGCATGGGCAACAAGAGCAAAACTTTGTCTCAAAAAAAAAAAAAAAGATTGAGTATGAAGAGTTTAATAATAGCATGGTGGGAGTACCCCAATGTGCATCTTAGGACCACCTCTAAGTGGAGACTCAAATCTCCACTAGTCACATAACTTCAGATTTCAGGGAATTCTTGGTTGACATCATATAGCACTGGCAGAGTTCAAGGTCAGTAGTCTTTAATGCCGTAAGAATGTTAACATTGCCTATCTGAGAGAGGAGGGACGCCATTGCCAGTTTGCTATTCGGGTCTTAGGTGTATCACAGAGAAAGCCACCAATTAGAACATAAGGTACCAGCAAAACAGCCAAGGCAGTTTGGAATACTTGGGTACAACAGTCTATCTCCTACACATATCTATGTTATAATGTATGAAAGCTAAGTGAGGGGATAATTTTACACAGGTGGGAGTGTAGATGGAGGGTGTCCCCCAAATATGTAGTAACTCATACCATGCAATATATAATAGTTCGCACTATAAAAGATGCATTCAATTTTCTTTGTGCAAACTGCTCCTGCTTGGCAATTTCACATAGACTCCAGCTTAATGCTGAGTTGTAATGCCTACCTAGTGTTTCTATATCCACAGGGTGCATTGTATCTAATTTTCTGTGGCTAATTTTATTTTGGGGTTGACAGTTGCACTATGTAACACTACACAATTTTAATATTGTGTAGGAAATATAACTAGGAGAGCAACAACCAGAGGCCTTGCTTTAATTTTAAAAAGCATATGAGGAGTATTATTTTAGGAAAAGCAGAATAGTTACAAATGAATTTAAATATTTTCTTCTGATGATGTGAATTTTTCATTTTAACTTCAGTTGCAGTCATAAGCGAGATTTTTCTCAAAGCTACCTATGTGAGCTGTTACATTTTTGAAGAGTTGCAGGTTGTACACAGCTGACTCAGGCTACTAAAAAGCTCTGAAAAACAGAGTTAGATACTATTCCAACTGCTTGGCCAGAAGAGAAATTTTGTAGCAGGGCTATATTTAGCACCATGGACAGCGCAATTTAGAGTCCCAGAACAATCCACACTTTTGCAGGGGACAGTCATCACATCTGGAAAGAGCTTTGAATGGCATTTGTGGTCTCACCAGGACCTGGCCCTTTATCTGGATGTATGATATTGTTATGAGAAATGAAAAAGAAATAAATCTTGTTTTATCCACCATGCCATGCTGTTAATAGCATCTCAAGCCTCATCTCCCTCCTTGTTTAACTTTTATGTGACAGTTCATATCAAAACCTGAAAGGAACTAATAATCACAAACGCAAACCACATTTAGAGGGTGAGATCTGTTCTAGGCTATTCCCTCTATGTCAGCTTGGAAAAACTCCTCTCTACTCTAGACAAAGTCGAGGACAAGTGGTTTGGGAGATAACTGCAGAAGAAGGAACATATGGAAATATGGAAAGATTTTATTAAAACTTTAAAAACGTTGAAGTTGTGTAATATGATGGAAAAGGCACCGAACTCAGATTCAAGAGTCCTTAGAACCAAGAAATCAGATCTTCGTCTATGTAACCTTTGGAAAATCATTTACCCAGATTTATTCCCGGGTAAAAATAAAAGGTTTAGACTAAATGATAATGATGACAATATTACATACTTTTCAAAAGGATTTTCTATGCCTTATTTTGTGATTCAATATTCTCATAATTTTTAGTGTATTGTCTGCAATACATTTATTGGAGTCTATCCTCCCCCAAGTGAGAAGTTGCGGACAGGGAAAAAATAATCCTGATTATAATGAAAACCTGAGCTGACAGGCAATTATACAACTCCAGCAATTTATTACACTAAAATTTAAAAAGCTTGTATTCTGTGTATTTTAGAAGAAGAGAATGAATAACAGTCATCTATCTGCATCTTTCCTATCATTTAGATATAACAACACCATTAGTATTTATCATAAATACTGGGAAACAAATTTTTCTCTGAAGAAAATTAATAAATAGTCTTTATTCATCATCACACAGAGGAAGACAATACCGGACTGTATGTAGTGTCTGGTATGCTAGAATAGACTGCTAAATAGATCCTCACATTTCCTGTGAATTACAAAGGCAAACCACATTTAGAGGGTGAGATCTGTTCTAGGCTATTCCCTCTATGTCAGCTTGGACAAACTCCTCTATACTCTGGGCAGATTCAAGGATAAGTGATTTGGGAGATAATTACAGAAGAAGGAACTTATGGAAATCTTTTATTAAGACTTTTTAAAAGTATTGAAGCTGTGCAATATAATGGAAAAGGCACTGAACTCAGACTCAAGGGTCCTAAGAACCAGGAGATTCCCTGTAAGTAGCTGTTTAGGAGTCTGTTGTTCCCCAGAAGACTCCTGGTTTAAACTTGTACCTAACAGAAAAAAAAAAAAAATCTATGAAGGATTTGGCATGGTGAAGAACTCTCAAGATGAAAAAGGAACAGGCATGGAAGAAGTATGCTTTAGGGATAAGATATCTTAGACAAAATATTGGACCAAGGGGCTCCAAAGGGGTAGAAACAGAGTTTGGTTCAGCCAAGACAGTTTGTGCGTGAGATTCACAAAGCAAGAGTTTAGGTTTCTCATTCTAAATTTTTTATACTTTTGCACTTTTCTTCTCAGTTATAATAGCAGACAAACTAAAAACACATGCATGTCCCTAGAACTCAGGTTCACTGAATCAGAAATTACAACCTTAATGCCCTAGTAAAATTCCTTCAATAGATTTGAACTGATAAACAATGTAGTGAAAAAAAATATGGAGAAATTAGAGTTTATGGTGCTGGTAGTAGCTACTATCACTGAAAATCTGAGAAATTGAATGAATGAGCTGAGGCAGAAACAAAAAAAAAAAAGAAAGACAGAAAGAAAACTCATGAGAGGAATCTCTAGAGAAGTTGTGCTTGTTGGCTGCCACCCACGCTTTCCTTATAATTTCTTCCCCTCTTATCTTTTCGAGAGCTTTAAAAGGAAGATTCTCTTTTAGGAATTAAGTGAAAAGCCAGTCTTGTGGTAAATATTTTCAGAAAAGAAACAATAAAAATTGATTCAAGGAAGCTGGATTAAGGTATAAAAAGCCTCAGGGCTATTGAGGGGGAATGTGAAGGATGTTCAGCATAACTGATGTCACATGGTTAACATTCTGCTGGGAAATGTTGAAAGATGGAGTGAGATGGGTACGGCCATTTCGTAAAGAGATGTTTGCTCTAGTAAGGTTTGTGGATTTAATTTTGAGGGTGATAGGAGCAAACTCAATATTTTATAAGTGGAAATTCCGTATTTTTTGAAAAGATAATTGATGCTGGGTTGAAGGAGGGAGAAAGCAGAAGAGATGAGTGAGGGATATACTCCAATAATCCAGCCAAGAGATGGAGGAAGGAATGAATTTGAACACTAGAGGAGAAGAAGGGATAAATTACAGAGATATAGTGACATGTCACTTAACAATGGAGCCATGTTCTGAGAAATATGCATGTAGTTAGATGATTTTGTACTGCAAATGTCATAGAGGGTACTTACGAAAACCTAAATGGTGTAGTTTGGTACACACCTAGGCTAGCTGGTATAACCTTCTGCACCTAGGCTACAAACCTGTATGGCATGTTCCTGTACTGAATACTGTAGGCAGTTGTAGCAAAATGGTAAGTATTGGTGCATCTAAACATAAAAAAGACACATTAAAATGATTGCATAATAGATAAAAAATAGTATACCTGCATAGAACACTTAGCATGAATAGAGCAGGACTCGATATTGCTTTGAGTGAGTCAGTGAGCGAATAGAAAGTGAAAGTGAAGGCCTGGGACAGTACTGCACACCACTGTAGACTTTATAAACACTGTATACTTAGGCTACACTAGATTTAAAATGTATTTTTTTTCTTCAGTAATAAATTAACCTTAGGTTCTTGTTGCTTTTTTACTTTATAATTTTTCATATTTTTTAAACTTTTAACTCTTTTGCAATAACACTTAGATTAAACAAACACATTGTACAGCTCTACAAAAATGTTTTCTTGCTTTATATCTTTATAAATTTTTTCTATTTCTAAATTCTTACCTTTTGTTTTATTTTTATGCTTTTTTTGTTAAAAACAGAGGCACAAACACACATATTAGCCTAAGCCTACACAAGGTCAGAATCATCAGTATCACTGTCTACCACTTCCATATTTTGTTTCACTGGAAGGTCTTCAGGGGCAATAACACACAAGGCGCTTTCCTCTCCTATAATAACAATGCATTCTTCTGGAATACTTCTAGAAGGACCTGCCTCAGGCTGTTTTACAGTTAACTATTTTTTTAATAAATAGATGTATACTCTAAAATAATAAAAAAGGAAAGCAAATAAGACAGTAATATAAGCCAGTTTGTTATCATCATGAAGTATTATTCACTGGATATAATTGTATGTGCTATTCTTTTCTACCTCTGGCAGCGCAGTAGGTCATAGACCAGCATTACCACGAACACATGAGTAATGTGTTGTCCTACAATGTTACAACAGCTGCAATGTCACTAGGCAATAGGAACTTTTCAGCTTCATTATAATCTTATGGAACTACTGTCATATATGCAGTTCATCATTGACCAGAAAGTCATTATGTGGGGCATAACTGTATTTGAAAAGTAAACTTAATCAGTCTTATTGAAAGACTGACTGTAAGGATAATAAAGTTGCTGAGGAAGACTCTAAACATAGGAGCTTGGAGAATACAATTATGGTGATTCTATCAACCACAGTAGGTAATACAAAAATTAATTATTTGTAACTTTAGCCAAGTTTGATTAGTCTGCTAGATATCCAGATAGAAACTCTTCCAGTGAGTTTGGAACCTATGAGAAACTGGGGGCTATTAAATGTAAGGTTTATCACAGATCATCTCAAGTGCTCTACCACTCTAAAATTATATCTCCTTTCTTCTTGCCAACTCTTCATCATCCCAAGTTAACCAAAATCCCTCTGATATCATGTTTTTTATCTGGGAAATTGTGTGATAAAATGTCTACAACAGAAACTCTGTCACAGCTACCAGTACAAACCTTGTGAGGAATAATCCCATATTAGAAAAGGAGGAAAAACATAACATAAAATCTTTTCAAACTTTTTTGTAATCAAAATGCATTAATACATTAAATCTCATAAATATTTATGAAAATAAGATTTTTCAAAATACTTGTTTAAGCAATTATCTGCTAAATAGATCTAATTTAAGTTATTTTAGATATGTCTTATTCACACAGTTGAAAAACTATGATGTATGGTCTCACACTTTATTTTAAAAACAAATAAAATATCTTCCATTTAGAGGTGTGAGTTCAGCACTGTAATTTGTTCTCTTATTTAGTTGCTAAAAATAGTATCTCATCTGTATTTAATTTTGTGTGTTTTCCACTATGATAACATGCCCTAGATGCCTTTCTGAACAGCTCTTTCTGCAGTGACAAGAAGTAATGATCAAAAATGAACAGAATTATAGGCAGTTTTTCAAAATCATGAACATACATTACACAAATTAGTAAATAATTTGTATAAAACTGACAATGTTCATAAGTCATGTCTTAAAATTAGCTGTTGGTGTTCTTAAGTCATGTCTTAAAATAAATATTACAATTTATTTTAAAGTTCTACTGACTTGTAATGAAATTTAAAAAGTAAAATTTAAACCTTATTTAATCATCTTTTTTGTTGTTACAACTAAGAATTCTTAGAAGAAACCACTGAAACTCTTAGACAAAATAGAGACATAAGTTTCACCTGAATAATGACAGTTGCTGGTTTTCACTTAATAACCTCTATTTTTCTCACTTGCATCCTTTCAACATTCATCAGCAAAGTTAACAACAACATATTTTAAATCTGTTCTCTTTTTTTCATAATTTCCTAATTTGCTGTAGTTGAAATATGTCATCCATCACCATGGGCCTTGACTTGCTTATCTTTCACTCTTGTCCATCCCTGAAATAGATTCTCCATTTAGAATAAATTGTTGAACACTTAGATCAGAATATGGCCCCCATGAACAAAAGCTAAACACCTGACAATGCCGAAGCCCTTCATAATCTTGTGCCTATTCATGTTACCAACCAGAATTTACTCTCTCCCCTCTAGCCTTTGTCCTGTAACCACTCTGGGCTCATTTGATTCCCCAAGCATGTCAAGTCTTTTCCCAACTTAGGGTCCTGGCACCAGTTCTGCCTTCTACCTTGAACACTGTTCCTTTTATATTTGCTTAGCTGTCTCCCTTTTGTGTTCCAAATCTCCCACCTTAAACACAGAAGCCTTCTTTATCACCGAGTGTAAAGAAACTACCTCCTGACTCTATGTTGCCCAAATAGTTGGACTTTCTGCACAGCACCTGTGTCCTATTTCTGGTAGATAGTTCTCTTGTTTGTTTGTTTAGCTGTTTAGTGTTCTTCTTCCTCTATGTTATTTTAAAGCCTAGGACTGCCCTGTTCATAAGAGAGATGATCAAAGTGGTGGAGAGCACAGTTAGTGGCATCAAATGGCTGAAGTTTAAAGCCCTGATTATAACTGTGCTATCTCTGGAAAGTTATTACAGTTACTTTGCATCTGTTTTTCATATGTGAAATAGGGGTGAAAGAAGGGCCTACTTATGTGATAAAGCTCCGTAAATATTAAGTGAGTTAAACAGGAACTGGTACATTTTAAGCATCTGAAAAATATCATCTATGGTTCATTATTGAGCCTCAACATATGAGACAGGACTTGGTACAAATGAAACTTACTAAGCATTAACAAAATGAAAAAAAGCAGATCATACCTCTTATTTATGTTAAGGGTATTTTTCTCTTTTAGAAATAACTTGTTATTTCATTTATTTCAGTCAAGATATAGGAATTTATTTTAAAATTTGTAATCTAACTCCTCATAGATGTGGATAGTATATGACTCTGGAGATTCTCGGGTCTTTCCTATAAATATAACTAGTGATCCCTAACCTTTAGCAGTCTATAGCAAAGTAAGGCAAAAGAGAAGTGAAAAACAATAATAATTTACCAGTTGTTTGTTAATTTAGCTGCTGTCTCTGTGTAACCCCATAGCTGCAATACAAGGCAGTTTCAACTATAAACTGTGAAGAATATAAATTATGGCTAATTGAAAGTGCCAGGGAGACCTGAAAGATGACAGAATGCAATTACCCAAATTGGGCATATGCCAGGCTAGTACTGATGTGCCTTCTCTTAGAAATACTGCACAGTCTTACATGGCAAAAACAACCAGATTAGTAAAATACAGCTGCTAAAAATAGTTAGTGGCTCGATTTCCCGCAGCCTTGTCACAGCCCTCTGTTCCCAGGACCAGCTGCTAGGAAAGGAGTTTTGAGAAGATTCCTTTTCACAAATGACCACTTATTTGCATAGATTTAACTGTATATTGCCAAAAGCCCAAGAGTTCTTCTGGTTACGTAGTCTGGGAAATCCAGTGCATATGGGGGAATAGTTTATTTTAGAAACCACCGGTTATCAATTTGATTTTAGGTTGGAAACTCTGCTGCTTCCTCAGCCTTGGGGATAGAATAAAAGATAATCTGGTCTTCTCCTTAGACAAGAAGGTGGAATTTAATATAATAGTTATCTTTCTATGTATCTTTTATGTATCTTGGGCTTTAATTCATGGTTACATAAAGAATACTTGCAAAGTTTATTTTTTATACTTTTATTAGGTTTCCTTTCACTCTGAGCTGTGTATATGTGAGTTCATTACTTCATTGCAAAGATGGAAGAAAAGCAGATTTCTTTCTAATATCTACTTACCTTGTAGTAGTTTTTATTATACCCACTTACCACAGGGGGGAACTGAGTGTTAGAGTGATTAAATACCTTCTACAAGATAACACAACTTATCCCTCACAAAGCAGGGATTCTAGTTTAGGCGCAAGTAAACCCATAGCCATTTCTCTTTCCATGACACATCACTTGTTCTCAAGGACAACTAGATTCAGAATTGTATAAAAGACTGAAAAACCGAATGAGACATTTAAAGAATATACCACTTGGTAGTGGAAAGTGTGATAGAAAGATACATATGTAGTGAGGACACTCCTCTAATATCTTCCTCTCTTCTTAGAGCCCAAGCTCTTTGTGGCTGAAATTAATGCATACCTGAGAGTGTCTGTACACAGATCAGTGAACCTAAAGGAAGTCCATGCACATGAGGGGCTGAATAGCTGGAAGGAGAGGCTTTGCACAAGAATAGAACCACACATAACAAACTAGCCTCCAGGAGGAAGAGCTGACTCCAGCCTTCTCTGCTACAAACATGCCTTTCGCATCTCCATTATAATCCACTCAACATTGCATGGTATTTGTCAATTATCACGTGCCTGATTCTCCTGTTTGACCTGAGGTGAGAGGCTGTGCTTCACTCACTTCTGCATCAACTTGCATAGGGCTCAAAGCAGGGCAGCATAGTGTCTAAGAGCACTAGCTATGGAGACAGACACTGGGTTCTAATCTCTGCTTCACCATTCACTAGCTGTGTAAACTTAGACAAATTAATCAATCTCTCTGTGCCTCAGATTTCTTATCTCTAAAAGAGACTGTAATAACACCTGTCTCAGAGCCCCACTGTAAAGATTAAATACATTATTATCTGTGCAATGTATAGAACAGTGTAACTGCTGACAAAATGAACTTAAACATTCCCCTATCATGGTCATAAAGTTTTAATCGACAAGCTGGTTTTGGTTTGGCCTACATAGTGTATAAAAGAAAAAAAATACTGAATTAGAATATGTCCAGAAAGGTCATACACTCCACTTTTATGCAAACCCTACTACTCCTTGTTTTCTGACATTCTGTACTCTACAATTTTGTGTCATCTGTCATACCTACAATAATTTGTTATAAGACAGTGATAAAATTGTTGAAGAGGACAAGGACAAGGACTTAATCTATTAGGATGACACAGAGGTTTGATTCAACACTTCTTGGATGCAATTGTTCAAACAACTGTGAATTCATGTCAAAGTTTATTATCCAGACTACATTTTTATGTACACAATTTTTAAAAAGCCAATTCTTTGCTTACATCAAAATAGTCTTTGTGTGTGGAATAACTATTATCTGTTAATGTTACATGAATATGCATACAAAATTCTGCAAAGTTACTTATCACAGTTAGGAGCGGCTATTATTTGTTATAAAATTTTTCATTTTTAAATTTACAGAATAGCATTCTACTCTGTCAAAAATATTTTATAGTTAAAATATATATCTTTCCATGTAAATAAATATTTATTTGATTATTAACATTATTGACTAAACCATATTTTATCACATGGTGTTTCATAAATTAACCAGTCATCTCTCAATGTACATTCTGGTTTGTTCCAGTTGTTATCATCATTATTTTAAATAATTTTTTAGGAAAGTATTTGTATATAAAGCTTAATGTTCACCCTCAATTGTATCTTTAGGATAAATTCCTGAAAGTATTATTTATAATACAAATTCTCGCAGGTTTTCATGGTTTCCAACACAAATTATAAAATTTCTCTCTAGAAAAATTGTACAAATTTATGCTCTTGACAAGACTGTGTGAGAAACCACATTGTAAGTATTTTCTCCAACCCTGGATATTAGAGCTTTTGCCAAATTTACAAATAAAAATATGGTATTTCCATTTATCTTTAATTTCCATTTTTTTAATACAAAAAACATTGAATATATCTACAAGGTTTTATCAGTTATTTATAAATTTTCTGTTGTAAATCTCCCATTCATATACTAGTCTAAATTTTCATTTTAAATTCAGGTATTCATGTTTTCTGATTAATCTGCCAGAATATTTTAGATGCTGAGAAAATAATGTTTTCTATCAAATTACAAAGTGTTTGCCATAGGTTATTTACTTTGCAACATTATTCATTTTTTTCCTATTTACATAGTAAAAGCAGACTACGCTCCACAGTTTCATCTGATTAGCTCAAGTTTACAAAATCCATTTTGCCTTAATATTGAATGAGTACTCATTTGTTTTCTTAAGTTTTACTACTTAGATTTAAAATCTATTATCCTAGAATTCTTTTGAGGAGTTCTGTAAGAGTATATTTTTTAGGTTTCATATTTTATTGTACTGCCTACATAAAAATGAGCTCCACCTTTTGTATATTCTATAAGAGCATAAGATTAGTTTTGTGTGGGTGTGGGTTCTTGACAATATTTTGTCTTTTTTTTCATTTCTTCCTTCACCATTGGTCTGTTTTGGATTCTCTACATCTGTTTAAATTAGTCTTCATAATTTGTATTTTGGTAGAAAAATATCTACTTTTAAGAAAATTTTAAATGTATTTATAGAAAATTGAATGTTATTCTCTAATTTTCAAATGTTCTCAGCCATCTCTAATTGTTTTTTTCAGTTAATCCTGTGTATTTTTACTTCTGTTTCCCAGAAGTTTGTCCACATCTTCTTTTTCAAGATAATCAAATATTTAATTTATCTATTACATTTTTATCTTATTTATTGCTGATTTTATTTTAATAAGTCTTAATTTCTTAATATTAGCCTAGGTTATTATTCTTTTTCCTGAGTCAGATACTTAGCATATTTTCACTATTTGTCAATTAATAATAATGTAATAAAAGGTACAATTTTCAAAACTTATTTTCTATTAAGTATTTTTTTCTTGTCTACTTCCTGTACTTTGCCCAACTTATTCAAGGAGTTTAGTACACTTTTATCACAAGTGTCTGTCTCAAATCTTAGTCTCTACCTTTAATGATATGATTTGGAATTTTTAACCTAGGTATTATTATCTCATTTAACTGGTGGAGAACTTCTTTGGAAATGTTTTAAGTTTTACATTTTGTTTTTTTAACACGATTTAAGCAGAAGTCAATTTTTTCTCTCTCTCTTTCTCTGTCTTTCCCAACTGGTTTCAAGAGTTCTTGCAAGGCTTTGTAAGCTGTAAATTTCTTATGCATAATAATATGCAACATTCTCTGCATTGAAAAGATGATGACACATGGAGAGACTCAGAAAGGAATGGAGACACCTGGAGGAGTTCTGTTCCTGGATTCCAGTTGCTTCTGCATCACGTGTCCTTGCTCTTTCTGTAAGTGCATTCATCAATAGTCTGAAATTGTGAGAATCAGTAAATGTTATTTTTTCGAGACAAAGTAGTGTTTATGACACTTGCAATAAAAAAGCTTGAGAAGTACCATTAACATTTTCTTAATGTACACAAACCTTAGAATGCTTTTCAGAAGGCTCACATAAATGCCTTAGCCACATATAATGTCACCACCCAATTTTCTCAAAATTCCATAGATTGTGCCTTGTCTTGCACACAGTTCTGTGGAAAAGAAGTTAACACCAATTCTAGTTGCATTCATTTGGGAAACTATATGTATTTATTTACATGCCCATTTCTTTCTGGAGGAAGTCTATTTTATCCTTGCCTATGTTTCCTGTTGAAGTCATTCTGTATCGTCCTTCCAAATAACATTTATTTTTGTGTTGACTTTGCTGTAGCAAAAAAAAAAATGGTTCCCAGTCTTAGTAACTTACACAACAAACATTTATATTTCGCTTATGCTGTATGTCACTTATGTTCTCCTTTATATATTTCCTCATTCTGCAATCCAAGCTGTCAGAGCAGCTGCTTTTTAGACTATGTCATTCTTGTGGCAGAAAGAAAAGCAAGAAAGATGATAGAAATATGCAATGCCTCTT
Source organism: Pan paniscus (assembly GCF_029289425.2). Classification (NCBI taxonomy): domain Eukaryota; kingdom Metazoa; phylum Chordata; class Mammalia; order Primates; family Hominidae; genus Pan; species Pan paniscus. Next base: position 115,744,687 of record NC_073254.2, on the reverse strand, counting down.
AGCAAAGCAATTCCTCTTGGAAGTAAAATACCATGTTTCCTTTATGGTAGGTCAATTCTCCCTGACAATCACACACACAAGCCTGCATGACAGTCACATCGACAGGCCTGCATAGCACTTCAGTTGCACAGACAGATTTCCACAGAACTGCCCTAACATTGAGCAAATAATTAAACCTAGGGAAATCAGTGCCTGGACATCAAAGTTAAAAATGAAACATATGGTCAGTAGGAGCCTTGCATGGGCTTCTCCTTAACCTGGGGAGCAAGCCAAAATAATAGAGACAGTCATATTCCTAGTGCCAGAACCCATCTCGGGTCAACAGAATATGAGACGAGTCAAGGTAACAGAGGCAGCTGTTTGAATAGATTCATTGGAGAGTCTAAGGCAGCTCTCCAGACCAAGCTGTAAAGGAGATAAGATAGAAACAATCACTCCAGTATCACAGTAGACAGGCCTTGAAGGTCCTGGGGCCCATTTAATCAGACTTAGCAAGCACTGTTTGCCTCTGACCTTCTAGCTGAAACAAAATTAGTTACCAATAGACTTAGGTGCATGCTATACTGCACTTAGGCACATAACCCCAACCTATATAAGCACTAAGAAAATTGTAACACTTTGAGTTGGTCTGGTGGAATGATCTCCGGCCTTCTCCCTGTATCCGGTTACAGCAATAAATTCCCCTCTTTCCTAGTTTGTCTGCTTCTCCTTATTGGGCCTTGAGAAAACTCAGCTGGAACCAGCTTGGTTCCAGGAACACCTTGTCCCAAGTAATCATCTGACCAGGCTTAAAAATACAAAGTGGGTTCTACATTGTAAGTTACCTTGCAGTGGCAGAAATGTATGATCTTCTTACAAGGCAAATGGAAGCAAATGGTTGTAAACAATAATAAAATTGCTACAATATCATCTATCTTACTGTTGTTTGTCCTCTTGTTTTATCTTCTTCTCTTAGCACATTCATTACTTTGCTCTTTTTTCCTTCATACATGAAAAGCTGGTAAATTGTATCCTTTATTTTCCTGATCCAACATTCTGTGACATTGATTTTACTCTTACTATCACTAAGGTGGATCTGGTGGTTTTAATTTCCTTGTGGATTGTCTTTTTTCTTATCTACTTTCAGACTTAACTAATTTGTTTCTTCTTCATCCTATTCTATTCCTCTTTTGTAGTGGCCATATATTTTTATAATCTACTTATTTTTCAAAAAGTTTCTTAAATTTTTTCAAATATCCATGTTTTTTCTGTACTTACTCATTGTTAAAAAGGGTGAAATTCATCCATATTCAATAATTTTCACTCCACAGGCTCTTTGTTCTGCATGTTTTATTCTCTAGGTTGATTGCTGAGCTCTCTTTATAAATCAGTCAGAAAGAAGGTTGATGTAAACATCATAATCCTAAATTTCTGTGATGTATTTACCTTCTTTATTGTTATTTTTGGTTTTGTTTTTTGAGATGGAGTCTTGCTCTGTTGCCCAGGCTGGAGTGCAGTGGTGCGATTTCGGCTCCCTGAAACCTCTGCCTCCTGGGTTCAAGTGATTCTCCTACCTCAGCCTCCTGAGTAGCTGGGACTACAGGCACCTGCCACCATGCCCAGCTAATTTTGGTATTTTTAGTAGAAGTGGGGTTTCACCATGTTGACCAGGCTGATTTCGAGCTCCTGACCTCAAATGATCCACCCATCTTGGCCTCCCAAAGTGCTGGGATTACAGATGTGAGCCACCACACCCAGCCTGCTTTTGTTTCTTATTCTTTCATTCTGGTGATCTGCTCTTTTTGCTCCTAAGATCCAGGTTCCATGTGATTTATTCTCTCTTCCTCCACCTATAGCATCCTGCTTTTGGGGATGACAGCTGTCAGGTTGCACTGTGCCATCACAAATTCTCATTGATATGTGTTGATCATTTTTTGTGTGTGTGTGTGAATTTGAAATATCTACTTGGCATTAAGAAGACAATGTGGGAGAAGTGAAAGAGGAGACATTGATGATCTGTAAGGCAAGGGAAACAGTGTTCCTTCTCACAGGCTAGTTTCTTATAGGAAGATAGTTGGAAGACAATGCAGAACTTCCACCTATGGGTGTACCCTGCATAAGGATAGATAGTGAGGAGCACCAGAAAAATCTGAAACTCAGCCCTTTCCAACAACCAAGTCATCTGCTCTGGCTCAGAGCTTCATCAGCTTTTCTGGATGTTTACAGAAAGGTGCAATATTTGCTAGCAGCAACCCAGTTTTATCTGTTTATGTACTTTGTATAGAGTTCTAACTCTATATTCTTTTGTGTTTGGCTTTCTTCTCTCAATATTTCTGTCAGCTTCTGCTCATGGCTATCTCAACTCCCTCCACCGGTAGTGTACACATCAATAGACTCCATACATATATGCAGAGAAGTTTCCAGCTCCAAGTAACCATAGATACTCATAACATAATTTTTCAGATAAGAAAATTGCATAACATAGATTTTCAGATAAGAAAATTTCAGTTACAGAAAACTCAAATAACTTTTCACTGTACTGGTTAGAAAGACCGCTGGGAATTTAAACTCAGAAATCGTAAGTCTCATTTCCCTATAGACTTTAAACAAAAAAAAAAAAAAAAGAAAACAAAAATCTGATTCACCTAACCATTTTGAAAACTTGACAACTAAAGAAAAATATAATTTAACTAGCCACTTTTTCTTTATATAGTTGAATATAACTGGGTCTTTGGATTTTGAGTTTGATTCAATGTAAGTCCCATTACCGGTCTCCCAAAGTCTTCTAACTTCTGAATTGTCAGAAAGAACCCAGGGAAGCAATAAAAATTGTAGCAAGAAACACTACCTGTGTGACTTCTTGCTAATATGCAGACTACAGTGACTCTAGGCTATACCGTTCACTTTGCAGATTTTGAAAAATTATAAAACAATTTGTGAAGAAAAAGGAATTTATCTCTTAATGTATCTGTATATATAGATATAAACATATGTAATAGCATATTTCTGGCCATTTTATAGTATTCCATTTGTTTCTCTTAATCTTTTCATTTAGACTTTACAAAAAATTTTAAAATACAAAACAAATCTATTTGATATCCATTCTATAACTTTTCCCCCAGAGGTCAATATCTAATGTAGCCATAAATTTATTCTTTTTGAAAATTGGGACATTTGTTTATTTCTGAGCATCCCACATTTCTTCCTTCCTGAATAATTAAAATATTTCTGGTGGTGACTCTGGGATCACATTTGTACACTTCTTCAGTTTCCTAGAATATAATTCTTCAGAATCTGGAAACTTGGATTAATGTGAAGTAACTAGGGACTGCTTCATACCACTTTCACATACTATCTCAGGCAGCAACATCTTCTTTACATTGTTTAACATTTTTTAGTTTGGGGATAATTTTCTTTACTCTAGAAAAGATGCATTGGTTATTCTTCCTTCTATCATTTGTACTAATAATACCATTTTCACCAAACAATATGTCTGCTCATTTCTTCTTACCTCTTTATAAGTATCTTTAGAAAGCTATGTATTAATTGTCTTCTACAGAAATAGGTTGGTTTTGTGGCATCAAGAAGACATAGGTGTGAATCATAATATTGTTTTATTCATCAGTTTCTGCAAATTTCTTACTTTCTAGAAGCTGTCTTTTCTTCATTTGTAATTCTAAGAAAAGATAATGTATAACACAAATTTGTAATAAGAACTAAAGGGTCATATAATGTAAATATAAAGCTATTATTATTATTATTATTATTATTATTATTATTATTATTATTATTTGAGACAGATCCTTGCTCTGTCACCCAGGCTGGAGTGCAGTGGCACGATCTTGGCTTACTGCAACCTACGCCTCCCAGGTTAAAGTGATTCTCGTGCCTCAGCCTCCTGAGTAGCTGGGATTACAGGCACACACCACCACACCTTGCTAATTTTTGTGTTTTTAGTAGAGACAGGGCTTCGCCATGTTAGCCAGGCTGGTCTTGAACTCCTGACCTCAGGTGATCCACCCATGTCGGCCACCCAAAATGCTGGGATTACAGGCGTGAGCCACTGCACCCAGTGTAAATATAAAGCTTTAGCACAATGTTTGGCACATACTATATGTAAACATTCTTAATTTCACCAAGAAGTCACAAGTTCAGTTTATACTATGCTTTCAGGGAGTAATGATCATGTATCTGGACTGATCATGTCTCTACTCTCTGGGAAGCAGGTGTTGAGATAGAGTTAGGTGTAAGGAATTTATTGGCATGGCGGCAGAGCAAAGTGCAGAGGAGACATGCAAAAGAAGCCTTCAGAGCCAGAAAAAAAGAAAAAGAAAAGGGATGTCTTAGACTAAGATACAGATCTGTCAAAGTCTCTTCCGGCAAAGGGGCTTTGAAGCAAAGTTGCTCATTAGAGAAGACCCACAATGGACAGCCTGACTCTAGTACCTCTGCCACACTCATCGTTGGCTGGGGAAGTCCAAAAAGAGCTCAGTCTTGATTCAGAAGTTAGATGTTGGAGTTAGACACCATCAGCCAACTTCACTCTTTGCAGCCAAAGAGCAAATCTTTCTTAAAGAGAGATCCAAGTGGCACTCCTCATGCTGCCATGTTGGGCTGTAGGGCAAAACTACATTGTTCATACAAACATGACTTCCCCACTTACTAACTGGGGGTTTGTAAGAAAGGTGTGGAATCTCTCTGTGCTTCAGCTTCCTTGTCTATAAAGCAAGAAAAATAACAGTAGCTTCCATAGAGTTGTTGTGCAGGTTAAATTAAATAATGTATATAAGGTACTTAGAATAGTAACTGGAACACAACAGAGACTCAATAAACATTTGCTATTATAACTGGCATAGTCTTACATTTTGCCACTTCCATAAATTTATTCTTGCCTTCTTATATCCCTTCTTTCATCTTTTGTGTATATCCTGATAAAGCAAATAACATCAACACTGAGCAAACGTACGGTTTTTTTTTTGTTTTCTCTTTCTCTCATTTCTCATTGTTCACAATTATCAGTCCAGGTAATTGCACTTATTAGTATTTCTGTTAATAATCCTCCTTAGTATAGGTAAGAAGAGAGTCTAAGTGAGATTTTCATGCCATAACCTTGCAGAGTAGATGTATTCATTCCACAGTACGAATAAAATAAGCTTCTTTGAGGGCAAATCATAATCACTATATGCTATATCCTTTGCGGATAAAAGGAGCTATTTTATATCCATCAAAGTTGAAATGAGGTTTAGTTTAGTGGACCAGAAAAATATTACCTGTTTTGACATAAATACAATAGAACAATTCCAAAGAAATCCAATTTTGAACAGCACTGCATGCAGGGATTTCAAAGTTTGAGAAGATTTGAGTGTTCTGAATGCTTCTTGTTGTCTAATGTGCTCTCCTAAGATTAGCCAAGCATATTATGTGAAGATGAACCAGACTTATCTTTGTGCTGTTTCAATTTTCTAACAAATGAAAATTTAATCATGATCTATTATATTCACAGAGTCCCTATCTATTCCAGTAATCTGAATTATTTTGGGTATATTATTTTGTAAAATGATAGTACTCCTTTACAGCAATCCTAGGGCCACTATTATTGTTCATACTTAGAAACAAATCACAGGCTAAAAGCTATGGCTATAGAAAAGAAACTGAATTTTATTCACTAGCTTGTCTGATGATGATTTTTTGTTTTCTAAAATTTCATTTTTTGTCATGTCATAATGACAGCATGACATATAGAGACGTAATGAATCTGAGTGCTATCCTCATAATACAGAAATTATAACTCTTCATGATATCATACGATATCAAATGATATCATACGATATCAAATGATATCATACGATATCAAATGATATCATAACAATCAGTTATTCACTAATAAATATTTATTTCATACTTATTTTGTGGCTAGGCTATTTCTAGATATGATGGTATAGAAATGAACAATTCAAATGTGATTCATTCTCTAGCTTAAAATTTTTCATTATAATTAAAATAAGATTCTTACATTGCCTATGAGGATAAATTAATACTTGAGTCTGTGCCTATGTGTATGAGCTCAAGTCAATACTAGATCCTCTGAGCTTACTCTGCTCCAGGCACACTGTTCTACTGCCCTTCTTTTTGTTTCTTGGACAACATCTTAATCTCTTCTCCTTTGACTCAGACCATTTGCACTAGCTGTTAGGTCTATCTGATATGCCCTTCCCTCAGATATTATGGTTTCTTCTCATCATTCAGATCTCAAGTCAAAGAGTGACCTCACAGAGTCTCTGGCCTAAAATAGCTCCTAGCACCACTCTCCAATTACCATCTATCCCTTAATACTGACTGTTTCACTTCTTATCCAAATTAATTGCTATTGGAAATTATTTATTTTCAAATATTTATTGCCTTTTTCAAATGTTCACAGCTTTTCTGATTTTATGACTGCATTTGACAGCCACATCCCACATTTTATTCCCTGCCTCCAGGACCCTGCCATGACTCTGGGTCACGTTTTTCGTAGTTGATTTATAGCACTAAGTACTCTTTGTATGGTAATGATCTTTGTATTTTACTGTTCCCTAGCACAAATATGTAGGCTACTTGAGAATAGAAACCAAACATTGCCATTCACAGATGTAGCTCCTGGAAAAATACACAGCATACAGTAGCAGTTTCTCAAAAATATTCATTGAGCAAATTAACAAATTCACTAATTTTAAAATTTGTACAATATTGACTACTTAATTACCACATGTTATTCTGACTGTTTCACAGAAGTAAGGAAAAAATCACATATGCTTAATCTACCTTCTCCCTTTTTAAATGAGTGTTACACTCCTACTGTAAAACTATCAGTGCCACACACTGTTTTTCAAGCCACTTTTCAGTTCTAGCATATCAAGTGTTCTACTGTTAGGTCTGCCTATAGACAGCCAGTAGGAAGAGATATAAAAGTTTTGTGTACTGTCATTTGAAATTTCTATTCTAGTTCACATATTCTCTTAAATTAATTATAAAGCAAACTTCTGACATTTCATAGAAATGAACTCATTTACTTATAGGGATAAGAGGATGAAAGAAGGTTTATAATAATTTTTACATTATTTGTATCTCTGACTTATGTGTACAACCATTTTAATATATACGCCTTCTGTTAACAAAGAGCAGATTGAATTTCTTCCAACAATGATGTAAAATTACCTCCAACATTGAATATAGCTCTTCAATCTTATGAAACCAAATTATTTCTTAATTTCTCAAAGAGAAGATGCATGCTTATTACTTATTACACAAAATTAGATCATTCCTCTGATTCAGACAGACTTATAAAGTTGATATGGTTTGGCTGTGTCCCCACCCAAATCTCAACTTGAATTGTATCTCCCAAAATTCCCACGTGTTATGGAAGGGACCCAAGGGGAGGTAATAGAATCATGAGGGCCAGTCTTTCCCATGCTATTCTTGTGATAATGAATAACTCTCATGAGCTCTGATGGGTTTATCAGGAATTTCCACTTTTTTTTTTTTTTAAAGATATTTTCTTTATTTCCCTCTGTATCTTCTACCTTGTTTTTTTTTTTTTTTTTTTTTTTTAGGGTACATGATGTGCACATTGTGCAGGTTAGTTACATATGTATACATGTGCCATGCTGGTGCGCTGAACCCACACAACTCATCATCCAGCATTAGGTATATCTCCTGGTGCTATCTCTCCCCCCTCCCCCCACCCCACAACAGTCCCCAGAGTGTGATATTCCCCTTCCTGTGTCCATGTGATCTCATTGTTCAATTCCCACCTATGAGTGAGAATATGCGGTGTTCAGTTTTTTGTTCTTGCAATAGTTTACTGAGAATGATGATTTCCAATTTCATCCATGTCCCTACAAAGGACATGAACTCATCATTTTTTATGGCTGCATAGTATTCCATGGTGTATATGTGCCACATTTTCTTAATCCAGTCTATCATTGATGGACATTTGGCTTGGTTCCAAGTCTTTGCTATTGTGAATAGTGCTGCAATAAACATACGTGTGCATGAGCCTTTATAGCAGCATGATTTATAGTCCTTTGGGTATATACCCAGTAATGGGATGGCTGGGTCAAATGGTATTTCCAGTTCTAGATCCCTGAGGAATCGCCACACTGACTTCCACAATGGTTGAACTAGTTTACATTCCCACCAACAGTGTAAAAGTGTTCCCATTTCTCCACATCCTCTCCTGCACCTGGTGTTTCCTGACTTTTTAATGATTGCCATTCTAACTGGTGTGAGATGGTATCTCACTGTGGTTTTGATTTGCATTTCTCTGATGGCCAGTGATGATGAGCATTTTTTCATGTGTTTTTTGGCTGCATAGATGTCTTCTTTTGAGAAGTGTCTGTTCATGTCCTTTGCCCACTTTTTGATGGGGTTGTTTGTTTTTTTCTTGTACATTTGTTTGAGTTCATTGTAGATTCTGGTGGTGACAAAATCTCTCAGCATTTGCTTGTCTGTAAAGTATTTTATTTCTCCTTCACTTATGAAGCTTAGTTTGGCTAGATATGAAATTCTGGGTTGAAAATTCTTTTCTTTAAGAATGTTGAATATTGGCCCCCACTCTCTTCTGGCTTGCTGGGTTTCTGCCGCGAGATCTGCTGTTAGTCTGATGGGCTTCCCTTTGAGGGTAACCCGACCTTTCTCTCTGGCTGCCCTTAACATTTTTTCCTTCATTTCAACTTTGGTGAATCTGACAATTATGTGTCTTGGAGTTGCTCTTCTCGAGGAGTATCTTTGTGGCGTTCTCTGTATTTCTTGAATCTGAACATTGGCCTGCCTTGCTAGATTGGGGAAGTTCTCCTGGATAATATCCTGCAGAGTGTTTTCCAACTTGGTTCCATTCTCCCCATCACTTTCAGGTACACCAATCAGACGTAGATTTGGTCTTTTCACATAGTCCCATATTTCTTGGAGGCTTTGCTCATTTCTTTTTATTCTTTTTTCTCTAAACTTCCCTTCTCGCTTCATTTCATTCATTTCATCTTCCATCACTGATACCCTTTCTTCCAGTTGATCGCATCGGCTCCTGAGGCTTCTGCATTCTTCACGTAGTTCTCGAGCCTTGGTTTTCAGCTCCATCAGCTCCTTTAAGCACTTCTCTGTATTGGTTATTCTAGTTATACATTCTTCTAAATTTTTTTCAAAGTTTTCAACTTCTTTGCCTTTGGTTTGAATGTCCTCCCATAGCTCAGAGTAATTTGATCGTCTGAAGCCTTCTTCTCTCAGCTCGTCAAAGTCATTCTCCATCCAGCTTTGTTCCATTGCTGGTGAGGAACTGCATTCCTTTGGAGGAGGAGAGGCGCTCTGCTTTTTAGAGTTTCCAGTTTTTCTGTTCTGTTTTTTCCCCATCTTTGTGGTTTTATCTACTTTTGGTCTTTGATGATGGTGATGTATAGATGGGTTTTTGGTGTGGATGTCCTTTCTGTTTGTTAGTTTTCCTTTTAACAGAGAGGACCCTCAACTGCAGGTCTGTTGGAGTACCCTGCCTTGTGAGGTGTCAGTCTGCCCCTGCTGGGGGGTGCCTCCCAGTTAGGCTGCTCGGGGGTCAGGGACCCACCTGAGGAGGCAGTCTGCCCGTTCTCAGATCTCCAGCTGCATGCTGGGAGAACCACTGCTCTCTTCAAAGCTGTCAGACAGGGACATTTAAGTCTGCAGAGGTTACTGCTGTCTTTTTGTTTGTCTGTGCCCTGCCGCCAGAGGTGGAGCCTACAGAGGCAGGCAGGCCTCCTTGAGCTGTGGTGGGCTCCACCCAGTTCGAGCTTCCCGGCTGCTTTGTTTACCTAATCAAGCCTGGGCAATGGCGGGCGCCCCTCCCCCAGCCTCGCTGCCGCCTTGCAGTTTGATCTCAGACTGCTGTGCTAGCAATCAGTGAGATTCCGTGGGCGTAGGACCCTCCAAGCTAGGTGCCGGATAGAATCTCGTGGTGCGCCGTTTTTTAAGCCCGTCGGAAAAGCTCAGTATTCGGGTGGGAGTGACCCGATTTTCCAGGTGCCGTCCGTCACCCCTTTCTTTGACTCAGAAAGGGAACTCCCTGACCCCTTGCGCTTCCCAAGTGAGGCAATGCCTCGCCCTGCTTCAGCTCGCGCACGGTGCGTGCACCCACTGACCTGAGCCCACTGTCTGGCACTCCCTAGTGAGATGAACCCGGTACCTCAGATGGAAATGCAGAAATCACCCGTCTTCTGCGTCGCTCAGGCTAGGAGCTGTAGACCGGAGCTGTTCCTATTCGGCCATCTTGGCTCCTCCCTCCAGGAATTTCCACTTTTGCTTCTTCCTCATTTTCTTTTGCTGCCACCACGTAAGTGCCTTTTGCCTCCCGCCATGATTCTAAGGCCTCCCCAGCCATGTGGAACTGTAAGTCCAATTAAACCTCTTTTTCTTCCCAGTCTCAGAAGTGTCTTTATCAGCAGTGTGAAGACAGACTAATACAGGAGTATATTTGGATAAAAATAATAGAACACCTGAAAACGTAATTATATGCAGAAGACAAAACAAATCTGTTCTTTGATGATGGTTATTTTCATCAGAGTTATATTTCAAAAAAAATTTAAATCTTCAAATACTTATAAGAAAAATAAAATAAAATAGACCATCAATTAATATAGCTACAACCTATGCCATTTGGGGTAACTTTCCCATATATCACTAGAATTAGCCAAAATAAAAACATTATTACTTGATTCATTAGCTTAACATTGTACAAAGACATATAATTCAGCCTTTATATTCAAATGTTCTTCTTCTATGTGTAGTTAAAATATATATTGATAACATGAATTTCAGAAATAAGATTAAATAACCATTAAACTGGGCTAAGTATTAAGTAAAGGCATTGTAGTCTACAATTGCATTAGAATTAGGATCATGATTTTTTAAAAACATTAAACTAGTTCATCATAACATAAAAGGACATGCATTTTTAATTTGGCTCAGGATGTTATTTTTTACAACATATTCTTTACTCAAGAATTATGTTTTCAAGAGCACAGTAAATTTTATGCTCCAGAAAAGACGTTCGTTAGCATTGCTTTTGCTTTCTATTGCTTTTATCAAAGCAGTCCAGGCAAGTTGAACTGAAATTAATGCAAGAGAGAAAAATCAGCATCATTCAATGAAAATTTTCATGCAACACGGTCTGTGGTGTTTTTCTAGCAATCTAGGGTGAAATGGGCAGTGTTTTCCATTTTAACTGTTCTTTCAATATTGGCCTTTGATACTACATGAAGAGATATACTCTAGTGACTGACAATCAGAGTTGCCCAAATATTAGTAGCAACTTGTGTTTATATTTCACAGTGGTAGCACCGTGTGTTTATATGTCAAAAAGTTTTTTACATACTGAGGTAGTCTGAGATTTTTGTGGAAATTCCTCCAATACAGAAAATGATGTGTAAACCATAATGTCAATTGGTCATGTGCAATCACTTAACTTGGACAGTGCTATTTTACAAGGAGGATGGACTCAAGGGCATACTGGGAAGAGGAGGGAATGATCTAGAAAAAAAAAAAGGACAGGATGGATACGGCTGTAGAATGCTACAATGAGCAAAAAAATAAAAAATGGTACATGGGCTAGACTGTATCTAAGTCAGAGTCCTACAACAAATACAGGCTCACTTCTTATTGCTTTCCTCATTTTCCTTATATTTATTTGTCATAATCAATCTGTATTTTTTTGGCATCATTTTATTCTTTTAATTTTTTAAAACTAGTACAAGCATTAGTTCCAGCAAGAGGCTCTTTGGCTTCCTGACTTCACAAGAGCAAAGATAGTCTTTCAGGACCGAAAATAATGATTTCTGGGATGTCTTACATTGACAACTTCAATATTAAATTAGTTAAAACAAACAAAAAAAAACATGGCAGAAATGTTAGTTTAGGAGCAAGTGAGAGCATAGAATAAATGAGACAACACCTCTCTCAACACAAGCATGATGCAAGTTGTCAAGAGGACAGGGAGGATGCAGCCAGGCTCTGCTACCACAGTGAGGGAATTTCCCTCCTATAATGCACCCCAGGAGATATCATTAGTATATAAGACTTCTAAAGGTTCATAATTATGAGAAGAGTCCTTTTAGAAAACAAAACAAAAACAAATTAACAAACAAAACAATTAGCCACATTATAATTATGATGCTTTTTCTATGCTATGTTTGTATTTTGAAGATATCTCTGTGACATACACATTTGTCCTATGGTGAGCTCGGTTCAGCTGATGTGTCAGTTCATGGTCTAAAAATTCAAGTCTATCTGATGGGTGAAGTACGACCATAATTAAAGCAGCATGAGAGATGAAAATTGAGCCTATATTAAAACTGATTATCTTTACCCTTCTACAACCCATGCTCTAGGTTTTCATGTAATTTTCAAGTACATAAGGATATTAAAGTCAGATCATAAAACTAGTAAGTTATGAAGCCAGAAATTTGCATCTATAACTGTGACTCTTAAAGTTTTTCCCTTTATATTACCTCATGTCTTACTATTAGAACTAAGTGCTTAGCATTTGGGGGGTACATGGACCCCCTAAAGTAAGTAGTAAAATTGCACTTCCTGGAAAAATTCACATGCTTTTTATTCCTGAAAATATGCCATGCAATGTAAGAAGTTCACAATTACCTATATAGTAAGAGTAATAATTGGTTCAAAATGAGAGCCTCTTATGAGGGGTCAAAACGAAGGCTTTATTTATCTTTTCTGGAGACCATATATATATATATTTTGAGATGGAGTCTTTCTCTGTCACCCAGGCTAGAGTGCAGTGGTACAATCTCGCCTCACTGCAACCTCCACCTCCTAGGTTCAAGCAATTCTCCTGACTCAGCCTCCTGAGTAGCTGGGATTACAGGTATGTGCCACCATGCCCAGCTAATTTTTGTATTTTTAGTAGAAACAGGGTTTCACCATGTTGGTTAGGCTGGTTTCGAACTCCTGATCTCATGATCCTCCCACCTCGGCCTCCCAAAGTGCTGGGATTACAGGCATGAGCCACCACTCCCAGCCAGGAGGCCACAAATTTTTTTAAATTATGTTGCATTCAAAAAAGAAAAGGAAGATTAATAAGGCTTATCTTAAGGGACATATTATATTATAAACTAAAGGTCAACAAGAGAACAGTAAGAGCAATCATTGTGGTCTTTTGTGACTAGAACAGAAATTTAAGTTTAATATACCTTCTCCCTTCAAAGGCCTGCATTTTAAAATAATCATTGTCTGTTCAGCCAATATGATAATATTTTGCTTTACTACTTACATTACTGATATTTTAGTGTTCTCTTTTTCTGTTGTTTTCCTTTAGAAACAGTAATGTCAAAAGAATGATGTGTTTGGATGATATAATGTATGTGATTGAGAAGCTTTAAAATAACGTAATTTAAAACACAAAATGGAACATTAATTTTCAATTAGTTACAGCTTCATTTAATACAATTCTACCCTAGATTTCTGGATCTAGAATGCTCAACGTTTGATTCTATGGGCATAATCTCAAATCACCAAAGCCTTGGATACTTTCCTATTTTATATTATTTCAGCTTTTTTTTAAATTCAATAATGTGATTATTGAACCAACTAGGAGAAAAGCACAAATAAACCATCTTTTAAAACAAAATTCTGTAAGTCTGTAAAATCCACCATGCTATACGTCAGCTTTCAGAAGCCATCAAGTACGCTAAAATCAGATTGTTTTGATCTAAGCTACAGTATTTTTACCCTTAAGAAATACAGGAATCTACTTTTCTGCCAAGTAGTGAATCTCCTTTTCTGCCAAAGAGTGATCTCCCTCCCATCTCATGTAGCAGTTGCGGAACTAAGTGTCACGTTAATGTGGGAGTGTGCACCTTCTCTTGGAAACAGTAAAAGTTACAGAGTTTTCCTGAGCACAGGTGGGGCAGTAGTAAGAACAAGCAGAAAGTGAGGAAATTTGGAAGGCTCATGAGACTCAATGATAAATGCATAAAATTACTTTGTAAATTGTAAATTATTATTGCCATATTAAATTTTCCATTTTCTTATTGCTATTGCTATTACTACTATCACGGCTACTACAGTTAATATTGAGGTTCCATAGACCGTGAATCTGAAAAGTCCTATTTGTTCATGAGAAAAGGTGTAGTACTGTGTCCGGAATTGGTGGGTTCTTGGTATCACTGAGTTAAAGAAGGAAGTCGCAGACCCTCCAGGAGAGTGTTAACAGTTCTTAAAGGCGGCACGTCCCGAGTTTGTTACTTCTGATGTTCGGATGTGTTCGAAGTTTCTTCCTTCTGATGGGTTCTTGGTCTGGCTAGCTCAGGAGTGAAGCTGCAGACCTTCGTGGTGAGTGTTACAGCTCATAAAGGCAGTGCGGACCCAAAGAGTGAGCAGCAGCAAGATTTATTACAAACAGCGAAAGAACAAAGCTTCCACACCGTGGAAGGGGATCCCAGTGAGTTGCCACTGCTGGCTCCTGCATCCTGCTTTTATTGCCTTATCTGTCCCCACCCACACCCTCCTGATCGGCCCATTTTACAGAGAGCTGATTGGTCTGTTTTACAGAGAGCTGATTGGTCCATTTTGACAGGGTGCTGATTGGTGCCTTTACCATCCCTGAGCTAGACACAAAAGTTCTCCAAGTCCCCACTAAGATTAGCTAGACACAGAGCACTGATTGGTGCATTTACAAACCTTGAGCTAGACACAGCATGCTGATTGGTGTATTTATAAACCTTGAGCTAGACACAGAGTGCTGATTGGTGTATTTACAATCCCTTAGCTAGACATAAAGGTTCTCCAAGTCCCCACTTTATTAGCCAGATACAGAGTGCTGATTGGTGCATTCACAAACCTTGAGCTAGACACAGAGTGCTGATTGGTGCATTTACAAACCTTGAGGCAGACACAGAGTGCTGAGTGGTGTATCTACAATCCCTTAGCTAGACATAAAAGTTCTCCAAGTCCCCACTAGACTCAGGAGCCCAGCTGGCTTCACCTAGTGGATCCTGCACCATGGCCCAGGCGGAGCTGCCCACCAGTCCCGTGCCCTGAGCCCACACTCCTCAGCCCTTGGGCCGTCGATGGGACTGGGCACCATGGAGCAGGGGGTGGCACTAGTCAGGGAGGCTCCGGCCGAGCAGGAGCCCATGGGGTCGGGGAGGAGTCTCAGGTATGGCAGGCTGCAGGTCCAGAGCCCTGCCCCATGGGGAGGCAGCTGAGGCCCCACGAGAATTCCAGCGCAGTGCCGGCAGGCCAGCACTGCTGGGGAACCCAGTGCACCCTCCACAGCTGCTGGTCTGGGTGCTAAGCTCCTCACTGCCCAGGGCTGGGGGCGTTGGATGGCTGCTCTGAGTGCCCGCTGCTGAGCCCATGCCCACCCGGAACTCGGTGCTGGCCCGCAAGCACCGCGCGCAGCCCTGGTTCCCGCCCGCGCCTCTCCGTCCACACCTCCCCACAAGCTGAGGGAGCTGACTCTGGCCTCGGCCAGCCCAGAGAGGAGCTCCCACAGTGCAGTGGCCGGCTGAAGGGCTCCTCAAGCACAGCCAGAGTGGGCGCCAAGTCCAAGAAGGTGCCAAGAGCAAGCGAGGGCCGCCAGCACATTGTCACCTCTCAGTACCATGGATTGATAATAGGTTTCATGTCAAAGAGATTAATGTTTGAATTTAGGCTCTGCATTCAATATCTGTGTAACTTGAGGCAAATTATTTAATTATCTGAGCCTCAGGTTTCTCATCTGTAAAGTGTGAATAAAAATGGTATCTGAGTAATTCCATTTCTGGGCATGATGGAATTACTGGTACCAAATTATTCTTCCTACAAACAACAACAACAAAAACAACAAAAACCCCCAAAAAGCTAGATAAATGGAAAACATTTATGAAGCAACTGTGTTCAGATGTTAGACAATAGATTGAGGTGAAATATTTGCCCATAAAGGAAGTAGCAAATATACGTATAATTGTGCCGGCTTTCTGCCTGGGTGCACATTGCTGAGTAGAAAATAAAAGAAGAAACACATATAAGGATGGCATTCTTGCTCAGTTAGTGACTCAGCAATCAGAGATCAGGGAAGCTAAGGTAGCTGAAGTGTACAGGGCAGAATTGAAGGGGTCAAACACAGAGAGAGACCACCAGAATTTGCCGAGAGGATTATCACTGAGCATTTAACCATAAAGCTGTGACATGTGATAAGACTCTAAGAGGCCTTGAAAACAATTATCATGGAGGTAGGAAAGCTTCCTTGAAATATTAACAAAAATTCTCACAACTTAAAGGAGGGTGAGGCTCAGGCTTCTAATACTAGCAACTGAAAAGGCTGAAGTAGGACTACTTGAGGC
The DNA here is from genome assembly GCF_029289425.2 of Pan paniscus. Lineage (NCBI taxonomy): Eukaryota > Metazoa > Chordata > Mammalia > Primates > Hominidae > Pan > Pan paniscus. The sequence goes on along the minus strand of NC_073254.2, from coordinate 115,728,368 downwards.
CAGGGATTTTAGACCAGTCAAAGCAATATGGAAAGACCTCTTCTCTACAAAAAATTAAAAGATTAGCCAAGTGTGAGGGTTTGCACCTGTATTCCCAGCTACTTGGGAGATTGAGGTGGGAGGATCACTCTTGAACCAGGAGGATCTCTGGGGCATTTTTGATAATGGAGTCTTTACTAAATTCATTTTTTCAGTTACTACATTCTCGAGTGTTTCCCAGGCCTAAAATAATTCAAAGTGGAAATAAGAATAAAGGAACTATAGACAACAGCTTTACAAATCTTATAATCTGGGAAGAGATAAATGAGAAATACAATTTCTATTTGTTCACATAACAGGATTTTATGAGGTCCAAAAGACATAGAAAATTATAAAACAACTGAAGGTATGCTAATTTTTTGAGAAAAATTAAGCAAACTGAAATTGGAATAAATCAGTGCAGATTTCTTACTGAGTTTAACAGTTGAGTAAGACTCTGAAAAATGAAGATGATTTCAAATGGCTGCATTCTCGATAGCAGGAACAGCAGTGAGAAGAAGGGAATGGTTGGAGAGTAGTTTTATTGAAAAAACAGTAAACAAGTTTAGACGAAGCACTGGATAAGGCTAGGCTAGTAGGAGTAAATTGGGTTGTGAAGAAAGGTTAAGGCCAAAGAGTGACAAATCTCGACTAGCATGCTGAATCTGTATCTATCCTATCAATGATGATGAAGGGACATAATGAAATCAGTACTTTAGGGGATGAATCTGGGAGCCATACCAATAGAAACTTGGTATCTAAAGGAAATGGTGGATATTATAGTAAATCAAGTGAGAGATAAACACTATTAGTCATCCATCTATCTATTCATTCACTTACACAACATTTATTATCTTCTTTATGTCATGCATAATGGCCAGCATTAGGAGATATGCAATTTAAAAAAGCAACTAAAAATGGAATTTTGGCTTTCCCAAATTTACTTTCTGCCAGGAAATAATGACATTAACCAAATAATTGCAAGTATGATGAGTCTCATAAATTAAAGAAACAAAGGATTCTCTGGAAGTCACAATCAGTGAAAGAGATTATGATCCTTATATTCTCCACTTCTCACCATGAATGGGCCTTCTGCTAGACCCCAAAAAAGATAAACAGAAGAAAGAGAAAAGAGAAATCATTCTTTAGTACTAGCTGGAATTTGGCTGCAATCTCCCATATAAGACTATTTTATACTAGATAGCCTTTATGCAACCTAGACCATAACCCTTCTCTTCATGAACTCCCTCTTGTTCATTTCTCTATTTTGCTTTTTATTTTTTTTCTTTTGTTTTGTTTTTCTTTTTTTTTTCTTTTTTTTTATTATACTTTAAGTTTTAGGGTACATGTGCACATTGTGCAGGTTAGTTACATATGTATACATGTGCCATGCTGGTGCGCTGCACCCACTAACTTGTCATCTAGCATTAGGTATATCTCCCAATGCTATCCCTCCCCCCTCCCCCCACCGCACCACAGTCCCCAGAGTGTGATATTCCCCTTCCTGTGTCCATGTGATCTCATTGTTCAATTCCCACCTATGAGTGAGAATATGCGGTGTTCGGTTTTTTGTTCTTGCGATAGTTTACTGAGAATGATGATTTCCAATTTCATCCATGTCCCTACAAAGGACACGAACTCATCATTTTTTATGGCTGCATAGTATTCCATGGTGTATATGTGCCACATTTTCTTAATCCAGTCTATCATTGTTGGACATTTGGGTTGATTCCAACTCTTTGCTATTGTGAATAATGCCACAATAAACATACGTGTGCATGTGTCTTTATAGCAGCATGATTTATAGTCATTTGGGTTATACCCAGTAATGGGATGGCTGGGTCAAATGGTATTTCCAGTTCTAGATCCCTGAGGAATCGCCACACTGACTTCCACAATGGTTGAACTAGTTTACATTCCCACCAACAGTGTAAAAGTGTTCCTATTTCTCCACATCCTCTCCAGCACCTGTTGTTTCCTGACTTTTTAATGATGGCCATTCTAACTGGTGTGAGATGGTATCTCATTGTGGTTTTGATTTGCATTTCTCTGATGGCCAGTGGTGATGAGCATTTTTTCATGTGTTTTTTGGCTGCATAAATGTCTTCTTTTGAGAAGTGTCTGTTCATGTCCTTCGCCCACTTTTTGATGGAGTTGTTTGTTTTTTTCTTGTAAATTTGTTTGAGTTCATTGTAGATTCTGGATATTAGCCCTTTGTCAGATGAGTAGGTTGCGAAAATTTTCTCCCATTCTGTAGGTTGCCTGTTCACTCTGATGGTAGTTTCTTTTGCTGTGCAGAAGCTCTTTAGTTTAATTAGATCCCATTTGTCAATTTTGGCTTTTGTTGCCATTGCTTTTGGTGTTTTAGACATGAAGTCCTTGCCCATGCCTATGTCCTGAATGGTAATGCCTAGGTTTTCTTCTAGGGTTTTTATGGTTTTAGGTCTAATGTTTAAATCTTAATCCATCTTGAATTGATTTTTGTATAAGGTGTAAGGAAGGGATCAAGTTTCAGCTTTCTACATATGGCTAGCCAGTTATCCCAGCACAATTTATTAAATAGGGAATCCTTTCCCCATTGCTTGTTTTTCTCAGGTTTGTCAAAGATCAGATAGTTGTAGATATGTGGCATTATTTCTGAGGGCTCTGTTCTGTTCCATTGATCTATATCTCTGTTTTGGTACCAGTACCATGCTGTTTCGGTTACTGTAGCCTTGTAGTATAGTTTGAAGTCAGGTAGCATGATGCCTCCAGCTTTGTTCTTTTGGCTTAGGATTGACTTGGCGATGCGGGCTCTTTTTTGGTTCCATATGAAGTTTAAAGTAGTTTTTTCCAATTCTGTGAAGAAAGTCATTGGTAGCTTGATGGGGATGGCATTGAATCTGTAAATTACCTTGGGCAGTATGGCCATTTTCATGATATTGATTCTTCCTACCCATGAGCATGGAATGTTCTTCCATTTGCTTGTATCCTCTTTTATTTCCTTGAGCAGTATGAAGAGGAACTGGTACCATTCCTTCTGAAACTATTCCAATCAATAGAAAAAGAGGGAATCCTCCCTAACTCATTTTATGAGGCCAGCATCATTCTGATACCAAAGCCGGGCAGAGATACAACCAAAAAAGAGAATTTTAGAACAATATCCTTGATGAACATTGATGCAAAAATCCTCAATAAAATACTGGCAAAACGAATCCAGCAGCACATCAAAAAGCTTATCCACCATGATCAAGTGGGCTTCATCCCTGGGATGCAAGGCTGGTTCAATATACGCAAATCAATAAATGTAATCCAGCATATAAAGAGAGCCAAAGACAAAAACCACATGATTAACTCAATAGATGCAGAAAAAGCCTTTGACAAAATTCAACAACCCTTCATGCTAAAAACTCTCAATAAATTAGGTATTGATGGGACGTATTTCAAAATCATAAGAGCTATCTATGACAAACCCACAGCCAATATCATACTGAATGGGCAAAAACTGGAAGCATTCCCTTTGAAAACTGGCACAAGACAGGGGTGCCCTCTCTCACCACTCCTATTCAACATAGTGTTGGAAGTTCTGGCCAGGGCAATTAGGCAGGAGAAGGAAATAAAGGGTATTCAATTAGGAAAAGAGGAAGTCAAATTGTCCCTGTTTGCAGATGACATGATTGTATATCTAGAAAACCCCATTGTCTCAGCCCAAAATCTCCTTAAGCTGATAAGCAACTTCAGCAAAGTCTCAGGATACAAAATCAATGTACAAAAATCACAAGCATTCTTATACACCACCAACAGACAAACAGAGAGCCAAATCATGAGTGAACTCCCATTCACAATTGCTTCAAAGAGAATAAAATACCTAGGAATCCAACTTACAAGGGATGTGAAGGACCTCTTCAAGGAGATCTATTTTGCCTTTTAAAGTTTGGTGTGAGCGTGAGGGTAAGTTTTACTAAAAAGGAATCAGAGATATTACCTCAAAACACAAAAAAAGAAAAGAGGGAATGAGGAAGGAAGAGAGATACAGAAGCAAGGACAAAAGGAGGAGGAAAGAGAATAAACAAAAATAGGATAAACACACAAACAAATCCAGAGAGAAAAGGACAAATTTTGTAACAGCAAGAGTTTTGAATCATTTTTATGCTCACCACAAAAGCTCTTATTCCTCAGCATCATGGCCTCAAAATGTTCTTCACTGTGACGCCTATGAGGCTTTCTTTCCTCGAAAGGGGAGAAAGAGAATTTAAATACTGTTAGAGATCAAAATTTTCCATTAGTAAGTATAACCAGAACTCTAGCAACAGCAACATGGAGAAAGAAGGAAAGGGACTGAGAGATACTGTAGATGGATAAATTAAAGACTGGAGTTTCCAGGGTAGAACATAGAAGAAGGAATGAGTACAATAGAAAGGATACAAAAAGTATGTAATGACTTGAATGTGTAGAGATATGTCTAATTTTGCATATGCTGAATTGGAAGTACTGGCATAGTACTGTATTAGGCTGTTCTTCTGCTGCTATAAAGAAGTACCTAAGACTGGGTAATTTTTTAATAAAAAGAGGTTTAATTGGCTCACAGTTCTGCAGGCTTTACAGAAAGCATGACACAGTTATCTGCTTGGCTTCTGGGGAGGCCTCATGAAGGTTGTAATCATGGCAAAGGCAAAAGGGGAGCAGGTGTCTCCCATGGTAGAGCAGGACCAAGAGAGATTGTGGGAGAGGTACCACACACTTTTAAATGGCCAGATCTTGTGAGAACTCACTCAATACGGTGAGGACAGCACTAAGACATGAGGGATCCACCCCCATGACCAAAAAACCTCCCACCAGGCCCCACCTCCAACACTGGGGATTACATCTCAACATGAGATCTGGAGGGGACAAACATTCCAATGATATCAAGTACCAAGTTGGAATTGTACAGTTGATGTAAGAAAAAATGTGGCATATATTTTATGTGAGCTGTTAGAATTGAATATATGGATTTTAAAGTCATTTGCTTTGAGGTGGTTATAGACACCTTGGAAAGTAATCAGTGAAGGGGTTGACATTATGGGAGTAAAAGAAAGCTTGAAATAAAATTCAGAAGTAAATTTGACATGCAAATAAGTAAAATCAAAGCTGAGCCAGCCAACATAGAGGAAGGGTGGTAAGAGAGAAGTAAGGAAGAAAAGTATTTCAAGAAAGGCATAATGAAAAATATCTACAGTTGCTTATAAACAGAACAAGGAGAAAGAAACTAAAAACATAAAACATGAGCTATGAAATTCATATGCAAAATCCTGTATTAATGTGGTATGGATAGAAGACAGAATGTAACGGGTTTAGGATTGGGTGAGCGAATGGGAGATGAAGACATATATGTAGTAATTTGAAGGGATGACAAGATAGAAAGGATTAGTTTTTTCTTCTCAAGTGCAAAGATCTAAGCATTTACAGTTGAAACAGTGTTGATGATACAAGACAAAATAGATATAGCTGATGGAAAATTTTGTGACGGAGGTTGAAAGGAGTTGGATTAAGAAGGAAAGAGGAAAGGGAGACTTAGCTAGCAGGATTTATTTTAAGTGTAGGGAGGAAAAATTGAATAAGCTCTTACCAGTTAGTTTGAGCCTTCATATTAAAGTAGGTCGCAAAGCCATCTTCAAAAAATGAAAAGCAGTGAAGCTCTGGCTTAGTGGTAAAGGAAGTGAATGAGAACAGTAATAATATAGGGAGGATTTAAAAGAAGTATGTAAAAGTAATGATGGTGGTAATAGGTTTAGTAGGAAGGAATGAGTGGGAGGTTGAAAACAGGGAAATTGTATTCAGAGAAGTGTTTGGTGGAATGTTGGAGAAATAACAGATGAAATAATGTTAACATTGTAGGTTTCAAGGTTTTGGTAAATACAGAAAAGTAGTTAAATTTAATTACTTTGGGGTAGAAAGGGTGGTAAGATCAGGCAACTGACATTTACAACAGGAATCACCTATTTATTTACATAGTTTTTTTCTGCCTTTCTTAGTGCTCCTGCTCACATAATAAGTTTTATCAGGAACTAAGTAGTTATTTTAATTCTGTAAAAATGCTTCATCATTGAATTATTTGAATGGTTTTCATTATAAACTTTTGATGCAAATTCTAATAGGCTGAATATATACAGCCTTAGGAAAGTTAATTTGTTTTTTAAAAATCCCTTAATAGCTACTTAAAAAACTAAAAAAGAAAGATAAGAAAGGATTAAAGTTGATATATCTTATGGCTCAGAAAATGCAAAGCTAACTGAAAATATGAAAGGCCTTAACACATGAAAATTTTGTATTAAAAATAAATTATCTTTGTGAATATGCATTCAGAAGGTGGTAAATAAAGCTATTCACTCATAAAAGCACATTTTAAACTGAAAAAAAATAGAGCCATCACCCAATAAGAAATATTGCCTCTTATGTTCCTCTAATATAAGCACACTAAAGTGTATAAAACTTACTAAGGACGTGTTTACACAATTATGGTAGTAGGATCCAAATCAAAAATTATGTGGCTTCCCTGTCACCTAGTCTCATTCTATTACAAAACAATGTAACTAAAACAGATAACAGATAAACAGATTTTATGTATGTTTTCCTGGAATCAGAAAAATTTAGTACATAAGTCACATCCACAGGAGATACACATACTCAACAGGGTCACTAACTTACCTCCACTTCAGTTCAGCGGAATAAAGAGTGCACAGATTCTTTACTCTGTATCTGATCGGTTTTTCCTCAGAAGCCCTACCCCACTGGGTAGCTGAAAAAAAGAAAACTAAATTTACCTAATTCAATAATCTTATTTTGAGTCAATAACATTAAGCTATGCTTTAGGTAATTTTATTTCTTTAGATAAAAAGATTTTATTGCAGATTTCCATCCTTCCATTTTGAGAAAGGGCAATGATTTCTGCAATCTCACATCAGCCAAGGGCCTTCACCCTCCTCCCATCCTCCACCCTCAAAAAGGTCCCAGTGTCCATTGTTCCCCTCTTTGTCCCCACATTTTCTTTATCCAGTCCATTATTGTTGGACATCTAGGTTGATTCCATGTCTTTGCTATTGTGAGTAGTGCTGAGATGAACATATGAATGCATGTATCTTTTTGGTAGAATGATTTATATTCCTTTGGGTGTATACCCAGTGGAATGGGATTGCTGGGTCAAATGGTAGTTCTATTTTAAGTTTTTTCAAAAATTTCCAAACTGCTTTCCACAGTACCTGAACTAATTTATATTTACACCAGTAGTGTAAAAATGTTCCCTTTTCTCTACAACCTTCCAACATCTGCTAACTATAAGGAACTTAAACAAACAAACAAAGAAAAAAACAAACAATCCCAATTTTAAAAATGGGCAAAGAATATGAGCAGACACTTCTCAAAAGAAGACATATGCAGCCAATAGACATGAAAAAATGTTCAACATCACTAATCATTAAAGAAATGTAAATCAAAACCATAATAAGATACCATCTCGCCCTAGTCATAATAGCTATTATTAAAATGACCAGTACTTTTATACCATGCTGGCACATTGAATCCATAGAATTTACCCAGGGGTTGGCAGCTTCCATCACACAATTACCAAGCAACTATGCCACTTGCCACAATGTTCTCAAGCTCTAATTTATGAATCTGAATGTTCCTCAAAACTTTCCCCTTAAAATTTGGCTCTCAAATAGAAAGAAGAGAATGGAGCTTTGGATTTGAAACTACCTGATCTAATGTACCCTAAGAGAGCAAGACGTATATGACCTAATCATCATAGGCGGATGGAATATCTTCTCTGAATTGTGAAAGAAAAACTATGGCTGGAGTCTATTAGGCTTATTTCTTCATACGCTAAAAAATTTTGGAAAATAGGATTTCGAAGACTGTGTGGTAGATAGAGCTCCCTCTCCCCTCTCCCTTCTCCCCTCTCCCCTCTCCCCTCCCCCCTCTCCCCTCTCCCCTCTCCCCTCTTTCCACGGTCTCCCTCTGATGCCGAGCCGAAGCTGGACGGTACTGCTGCCATCTCAGCTCACTGCAACCTCCCTGCCCGATTCTCCTGCCTCAGCCTGCCGAGTGCTTGCGATTGCAGGCGCGTGCCGCCACGCCTGACTGGTTTTCGTATTTTTTTGGTGGAGACGGGGTTTCAATGTGTCGGCTGGGCTGGTCTCCAGCTCCTAACCGCGAGTGATCCGCCAGCCTCGGCCTCCCGAGGTGCCGGGATTGCAGACGGAGTCTCGTTAACTCAGTGCTCAATGGCGCCCAGGCTGGAGTGCAGTGGCGTGATCTCGGCTCGCTACAACCACCTCCCAGCCGCCTGCCTTGGCCTCCCTAAGTGCCGAGATTGCAGCCTCTGCCTGGCAGCCACCCCGTCTGGGAAGTGAGGAGCGTCTCCGCCTGACCGCCCATCGTCTGGGATGTGAGGAGCCCCTCTGCCTGGCTGCCCAGTCTGGAAAGTGAGGAGCGTCTCTGCCCGGCCGCCATCCCATCTAGGAAGTGAGGAGCGCCTCTTCCCGGCCGCCATCACATCTGGGAAGTGAGGAGCGTCTCTGCCCGGCCGCCCATCGTCTGAGATGTGGGGAGCACCTCTGCCCTGCCGCCCCGTCCGGGATGTGAGGAGCGTCTCTGCCCGGCCGCCCTGTCTGAGAAGTGAGGAGACCCTCTGCCTGGCAACCGCCCCGTCTGAGAAGTGAGGAGCCCCTCCGCCCGGCAGCCACCCCGTCTGAGAAGTGAGGAGCGTCCTCCCTCCTCGTCCGGGAGGGAGGTGGGGGGGTCAGCCCCCCGCCCGGCCAGCCGCCCCGTCCGGGAGGTGAGGGGCACCTCTGCCCGGCCGCCCCTACCGGGAAGTGAGGAGCCCCTCTGCCCAGCCAGCCGCCTCGTCCGGGAGGGAGGTGGGGGGGTCAGCCCCCTGCCTGGCCAGCCGCCCTGTCCGGGAGGCGAGGGGTGCCTCTGCCCGGCCGCCCCTACTGGGAAGTGAGGAGCCCCTCTGCCCGGCCAGCCGCCCCGTCCGGGAGGGAGGTGGGGGGGTCAGTCCCCCGCCCGGCCAGCCACCCCATCCGGGAGGGAGGTGGGGGGGGTCAGCCCCCCGCCCGGCCAGCCGCCCTGTCCAGGAGGTGGGGGGCGCCTCTGCCCGGCCGTCCCTACTGGGAAGTGAGGAGCCCCTCTGCCCGGCCAGCCGCTCTGTCTGGGAGGGAGGTGGGGGGGTCAGCCCCCCGCCCGGCCAGCCGCCCCGTCCGGGAGGGAGGTGGGGGCGTCAGCCCCCTGCCCGGCCAGCCGCCCCGTCCGGGAGGGAGGTGGGGGGGTCAGCCCCTTGCCCGGCCAGCCGCCCCATCCGGGAGGGAGGTGGGGGGGTCAGCCCCCCGCCCGGCCAGCCGCCCCATCCGGGAGGGAGGTGGGGGGGTCAGCCCCCCGCCTGGCCAGCCGCCCCATCCGGGAGGGAGGTGGGGGGATCAGCCCCCCACCCGGCCAGCCGCCCTGTCCGGGAGGTGAGGGGTGCCTCTGCCCGGCCACCCCTACCGGGAAGTGAGGAGCCCCTCTGCCCGGCCAGCCGCCCCGTCCGGGAGGGAGGTGGGGGGGTCAGCCCCCCGCCGGGCCAGCCGCCCCGTCGGGGAAGTGAGGGGCGCCTCTGCCCGGCCGCCCCTACTGGGAAGTGAGGAGCCCCTCTGCCCAGCCAGCCGCCCTGTCCGGGAGGGAGGTGGGGGGTCAGCCCCCCGCCCGGCCAGCCGCCCCGTCCGGGAGGTGAGGGGCGCTTCTGCCCGGCCGCCCCTACTGGGAAGTGAGGAGCTCCTCTGCCCGGCCACCACCCCATCTGGGAGGTGTACTCAACAGCTCATTGAGAACGGGCCATGAAGACAATGGCGGTTTTGTGGAATAGAAAGGGGGGAAAGGTGGGGAAAAGATTGAGAAATCGGATGGTTGCCGTGTCTGTGTAGAAAGAGGTAGACATGGGAGACTTTTCATTTTGTTCTGTACTAAGAAAAATTCTTCTGCCTTGGGATCCTGTTGATCTGTGACCTTACCCCCAACCCTGTGCTCTCTGAAACATGTGCTGTATCCACTCAGGGTTGAATGGATTAAGGGCGGTGCAAGATGTGCTTTGTTAAACAGATGCTTGAAGGCAGCATGTTCGTTAAGAGTCATCACCACTCCCTAATCTCAAGTACCCAGGGGCACAAACACTGCGGAAGGCCGCAGGGTCCTCTGCCTAGGAAAACCAGAGAACTTTGTTCACTTGTTTATCTGCTGACCTTCCCTCCACTACTGTCCTGTGACCCTGCCAAATCCCCCTCTGCGAGAAACACCCAAGAATGATCAATAAAAAAGAAAAAAAAAAAAATTTTGGAAAATAACAAGTGGCTAGAAAAGCTTAGATATCTAGATAATTTTTCAGCAAAATTATCTTTTGAATATCACTAACTGAATATGGTGTTAACTCTTTTATTTCCTTTTCATTCCTGCTGCATCAACTGTTAGTCTAAGTGGACAAACCCAAAGGGATGCCTTGCTTCTAGTTGACTATCGAGACTAAAATGAACACATTACTGGAAAAGAAAAAGGCACATTAATAGATGTTGAGATATTGATTGCGTTACAGTTAAGCAAGAAGGTTTAGAATTAGGATGAAATCAATTTGAGCTTGATATTTGTTGTGGTATTAGTCCGTTCTCATGCTGCTGTGAAGAAACACCTAAGACTGGATAATTTATAAAGGAAAGAGGTTTAATTGACTCACAGTTCAGCATGTTTGGGGGAGGCCTGAGGAAACTTGCAGTCATGGCAGAAGGGGAAGCAAACACATCCTTCTTCACTTGGCAGCAGGAGAGAAAAGGAGAAGTGCAGAGCAAAGGGGGAAGCACCTTATAAAACAACACAATCATGTGAGAACTCACTCACTATTACAAGAATGATATAGGGGAAACCATCCCCTTGATTCAATTATCTTCACCTGGTCTCACCCTTGACATGTGGGGATTATGGGAACTACGATTCAAGACGAGATTTGAGTAGGAACACATCAAAACCATATAAGTTATCTACTTATTTATTCTGGAATTTCCACTAACTTATTTTGAATTAAGAGACTCAGACAAGCAATGGCTCACATGTTATCATTATGCTGTTATCCATGTATTCTCTAGACCAAATCTGGAATTGACTCCTTTGTGTAACATGAGCTACCTTCAAGAGCATGTAACTCTGGGATGGATGATTCACTATGATGAAAAAATGAAATGTTAACACTCAGTTTTATTGAGTGATGTGGTAGAATTCTGTTAATGCCTGTGCTCTCGAATTGTCTTCCTTTCTTTTGTTACTCTTCACACATTAGGCTCCTTTAGTCTCTCGTGCATATCTATTTCCTCTCTGTCCATCATTTTCACCCTAAATTAGGCACTTATAACTTAAACCAGTCATACATTTTTCTGTCCAGTAGTTTTTCTGTATTTGTTACCAAGGGTTGTGTAAAAAATTACCCCCAAATTTACTGCTTAAAACAAAAACGTTTGTTATCACAACACTTCTGTAAATCAAGAATTGTGGAGTAGCCCATGGAGTGGTTTTGGCTCAGAGTTATTCATGAGGTTGCAATCAAGATTTCAGCCTGGGACCTTGTAACCTGAAGGCTTTGCTGGAGCTGGAAGATCCACTGCCAAGCTCATTCACATGGCTTTTTGCAAAAAGCCTCAGTTCCTCACCGGTTGTTTGTCAGAGGTCTTGATTCCTTACCATATGAGCTTCTCCATATGTGCCATAAGACATATAGAATGTCCTTATAGCATTAGGAGAAAGATAACATAGAGAAGCTGCATACTTTGTATGACCTAGTCTTAGAATTGTCACTGGCTGTAACTCCTTACTGTATTCTATGTGTCAGAGGCAAGTTACTAAGTCCAGCTCACACTTAACAGACATGGAATTAAGCTACACCTCTTGAAGGGAGTACTATTAAAGAATTTGTGGATATATTTTAAAACTATAACAGCTTTCCGCAGGGAACGAGTTCTCTGCTAAAAGAATGTAAATTATTTTTATAGTGGTCTCCCAAACCCGTGGGTTAACATGTAATCAGACCAGGTCAGTGACTTCCAACCACTGGACAACAATGGTCCATTCCAGAGTCCACCATTAAGATCCTTCTTCAACCCAAAAGATATATCCACTCTTATCTGTCATAATGCTCTTACTAATACACTATGTTCTTGCGTACCAATAGTGACACTTCGATGCACTCTGTGCTCTCTCAAATCCACATATTTGTTTATTAGATTATCTATGCCTGCAATATATTTCTAAATAATTTTCTTATCTTATTTCTTGTTAATCTTTGTGTATAAAAATCCTGATACATCTCTGAGATCTAGCTCAAATATTCCCACCTGTTAAGGTTTTCTGTGTTAAGAATAGTTTGCCCCCCTCCTCCTGTCCCCTCACATGCTCTTAGCCCACATTTTACTTCAGCCATTGCCATGGCAACTAGCTTCACACAGATGGAACCTGATAGCACCTCCCTTAGCTGCACCAGCTGTCTTATACTTTCTGTGCAAGCTTCTCTGACACAGAACACCTGAAGTAACCAATTTGTTCACTCGCTCATGTGCAACCTGGAAGTACAAAGGAGTTAATGCACCAGTGGGCAATAATTGATTAATGAAAAAGAGTTCTTATTAAGTTCTGATTTATTTTGTCCCTCAAACCGGCAGTTCTGGGACACAGTATTCATGACTCCACAAGATCCAGGCAGAATCAAGTCAACTTGCCATCAGCAGTGATCATTTCAAGAATGTACTCTGGAATTGGCTTTCCCTTCTTCCCTGTTTCCCTCTGACTGGTATGGCACTCCTCTTCCCTGAAAATATTTCTGAAAATAATCTACCTGCCTATTAGAAGGTACATCTTGGACTTTATTTCAAGATGGATACCTTTACTATGACATTCTCCCTGATGATCTCAATGGAAAGCAATCACTTCTTCTTTCTTATCTATTGCAGTAGGTATTTTATGTTATTTTTATTATGCCTCTTTGTACTTGGCTATAAAATTGTTTAAAGTGGAAATTGTGTGCTATTCATTTTGATGACCACGATATTATCACAATGTTTTTCATATTATAGGTTTTCAATCATTTTCTGGAGGAAGATATATATTTAAAATTACTTAAAAGTAGATGGTATAGCCAATACATATGGGTGTTGTCTAAAAACTTGATAAATACTTTTTTTTAAATGTGCACAATAAATAGTTGGTCAATGAGACAAATCAAATTAAAATTGTTTAAAACTAAATTCTCAGAAAGGATGCAAACTGTGTCCACCTGGGTTTTGGGAAGCATCTTTTCTGGAAAATTATAGCCATAGATTTATGGAGAACTTTCAGGGATTTTATGAATTTATGGAGCCTAAGCATCTTGGGAAGATCATCTGATCCCATGTCTATGAGATATCAGGACAAAGAAAATAACTTAGAAAATAATCAGATTATTATAGAAATAAAAAGCATTATCTTAATCAACCACATCATTTCCCTTTGTCCTGTTTTATAATATTCGGCAATGCTAATGAATAGTTCCTAGCAAAAATATCCTATTTATCAATTGTTTAATCAAGTTTCCCAAATCCCCCCAAACTTAATACCTTTCATTTAAAAAATTTGTAAGTTATGGTTGCCCCTTTTCTCATTTGATTTTCTTGAAATAAATCTCCCACACACAGTAGCCAAAATAATTTTTAAATATATATCAGATCATGTCATAACCCTGCTTAAAACAAGGCCATGTCAGAATCAGTTTCCCTCTTTACCCTGAACTCACAGCCCTGCATGATCTGACATTTACTTGCCACTCCCACCTTTCACAGCATTCTCACTCTGATTACTCCACTAGTCACACAACCTGACATTCTTTAACACTGAAAACGCTTTTTATTTCCAGGACTTCTCCCTGTATCTGGAATGCTCTTCTCCTATCTTTTTGCATGTCTGAGTCAGTATTATTCTTTAAGTAACAGCTCAGTGTTACTTTCTTAAGATAATTCTTCCCTGACCACCATATCTAGTAGAACTATAGTCAATAATTTCTTTCATAGCACTTTTTACATTATGACGTTGTTTATTGTTTCATTACTTATCTGTTTATTATCAGCTTTCCTAGTCTCTGTACTTCCCTCTTCTCCCCCAACCAGGCCAATGAAAACAGGGACCTTGTCTTTTGCATGCATTGCTATGTCTGTAATGCTTATCCCATAACAGTAATATTCAATCCATTTTGCTCAATAAACTAACAAGAAACAGTATAGCATTGTAGGGAAAGCATGGGCTTTGAAGTCAGACTGTCTGGCTTTGAATAATCTCTCCACTGCTCACTATAGTGACAAAAGACTTGACCTCACTGTGCCTTAGTAAAATGAAAATGATAAAAGGACCAACTTCATAACACTGTGTGAAGATTAAATGCTCAGAACCGGTCCAGAACAACAAGCACTCAATAAGCATTAGCAATTATGCAGGATGGATTAAAAAAGAAAATAAAGAAAATAAATGTAAAGAAGATAACATAGCTTTATTTAATGAGATGAGAGGTGCCTGTATCTCCGCCAATCATTTGTAAAATTAGGGACTCTGCTAGGCAGGGCATGTAGGCAGGGAGGAAGGAGAGTGGGAGTGGATACTTTTTGCTTATTTCATGTAGAAAGGAACAATTTAAAATTCCTCCGTCAGTACAGCCCCTGAGGAAACTGACTCTGATCACATGATCATTAAAAATGGCTAAGAAAAACTTCTAGGGTGTGGGAGTTAATGTTCTTGGAGCATCACATCATAATGACATGGGAGATTCCTCAAGAAAAAGGAGGAAGGTGGAGAGATGCTAGCATTTCCTAAGCTTAACTCATGAAAAGAGTGGATTGTTTTCCAAAAGATGCTTTCTACAGAAAAAAAATGAAACCAGAAGCAACTCATTATGCTAAGTTTAAGATTTGTTTTCATTTTTCCAGAGTCTTGAAATTAAGATTGGATGGATAGTAAGGTTAAAATCAGTAATAGAAAACAAGATTACATATTTTATAGATCTGAGTTATAGTATATAAATTTTGAAATTCTAGACACACACTGTATTAGTGAATGGCCTATGTTCTCCAAAGAAAGAAGCAGAACCAATAGGAGATACGAGTGTGGAGATATGTGTGTGTGTGTGTGTGTGTGTGTGTGTGTAGAGAGAGAGAGAGAGAGTTTATGAAAATTGGCTTAGGCAACTATGGAGGTCAAGAAGTCCCATTAGCTGCCATCTGTAAGCTGAAGGACCAGGAAAGCCCATCATGTCATTCATTCTAAGTCCCAAGGGCTGATAACCAGGGAAGATGAAGTCATAGCTCCCAGTCTGAGTCAGAAGGCCTGAGAACTTGGAAAGTGAGGATGGAGAAAAGGTGGTGGCAGGGGACATTGGTGTAAGCCTCAGCATCTAAAGGCTGGCAAGAATCTGGAGCTCCTATGTTTGAGGGTAGGAAAAGATACATATACTAGCTCCAGAAGAGAGAGAATTTGCCCTTCTTCCTACTTTTTGGCCTTTTTGGACCCCTCAACAGATTGATGGTGCCCATTCACGGTGGTGAGGATGGATCTCTTTACGCAGTCTACTAATTCAAATTCTATTCTCTTCCAGAAACATCCTCATAGGCACTCCCAGAAATAATGTTTTACTAACTATCTGGGCATTCCTTAGTTCAGTCAAGTTGCCACATAAGATTAACCATCTCAAACATGGAAACACACTCATTTACAACAGTACTTAACAGTATTTAAATAAATACTGCAAAGGAAATTGACCAATCATGCCATGTCTGACACTAAGGAAGAGATTTGCAGAAGGATTGCAAAGATAGTACAGATACTTCATAGAGCCCACACCCCATATTAACATCTTAGTTTTGTTGTAATTGATATATTCAGACTTTGCTATTTTTTACCTTTTTTTTGGAGGATTCTGAGTTTCCTCATTGCATTTAGATGTCATGTCTTTTTAGGCTCCTCTTGGCTGTGACAGTTTTTCAGATTTTTCTTGGTTTTGATGACCTTGACAGTTTGAAGAATACTGGTCATGTATTTTGTAGAATGTCCACATTAAGTATTTATCTTATGTTTTTCTCATGATTATATTAAGGTTTTGGATTTTGGGGTGGAAGTGCCATTCTCATCACACCATATCAAGAATACATACTATCATCCACATTACTTATCATTATTAATGTTGTCCTTCTGCACCGGCCTAAAGAAATGATTGTGAGGTTTCTGCATCATAAATTCACCTCTTTTTTTCCTCCCTTTTCATACTGTAATCTACAGAATAAAGTCACTGTCTATAACCCACATTTAAGGATCAGGAAGTACCTACATGAGTGCAGAATATCTGCATAAATTACTTGGAATTCCTCTGCATAGGGAATTTGTCTATTTTCCTCCATTTACTTACATTTTTCATTATTTATTTATATAAATTTGAATTACATTGTTTGGATTGAGTTCAATATTACTTTAAAAAAAATTCAAATTTTTCAAGCTTTGCTCAGTGGGAACTATTTCAGCTAGTTCCTGTGTCCCTTTAACACACCCCCCATTACTTTTTGGAAAGCACTTTTTGTCTTTCTGGCACTACAAGATTCTCCAGGATCATCTTGTATAAGTCCTGCCTCAGGCCTAGATAGTTACGTATTTCTTCAAAAAGCAGATGGTTCCCTCTATTGAAGAATTGTATTAGAAACCAAAATCGGATGGTAGGTGTGATCATTGCTACTAGACTATCATGATTTTAGGTTCTCTCAGCTTTTAGGACAAGAAAATATGTATGTGTTTGTACTAGCCAATATATTTACAGGTATACGTGAATATTTCTATATGTCACTACTTCTGTCTATATTAAGTTAAATATGAATTCACACAGATGTCTCAAACTCCAATTATCATGTGGATACTTTTGGATTCCTCCTCTTGCTTATCTGTTGTCTCTCACCCCAACAATGAGAAATCTAACTGTCATTATATGCCATTCATTAATTTAATCATTCAATTTCAGTATAGATGTAAAGCATTATAATAATTCTTAACCTAATCTACCATATGAAATAACTTTCTTAACTAGAGTACAGTGTTGATGTGCAGCTTCTTTGCTTTTAGTCTTCCTACACTCATTTCCAAAATTGCTTAAGTCAGCAACTTTTCACCCCACCCTCTTCAGTAAAGTTATTTTATGTATTAGTAATAATTAGATTATTTTGTTACCTTCTTCATTATATCTTGTAATCTTTTCATTAGGTTGGTGCAAAAGTCATTACTTTTTTGTCATTACTTTTAATTTATTTTTAAAATTTGCATAGGTAAAGGCTTAATCTGTGCTATAAAATTATATGGGTTGAAACAATTGCATAGTTTCATATATCCATCATTTCAGTATAAAATGGAATAGCTTCACCTCCCTAAACATTTTCATCCCCTGTTCTTCAAAGATTCAGCTCTCTTCCACCACCATCCAACTCCTGGTAACCACTAATCTTCTTACTGTTTATATAGTTTTATCCTGTGCAGAATGTCATACAATTAGAATAATACAGTATGTTGCCTTTTTAAGTAGGTCTCTTTCACTTAGTAATATGTATTTAAGATCCATCCATGTCTTTGTGTGGCTTAATAGCTTATGCCCTTTATAGTTGATTAGTATTCCATTGTAACAATATAAAATAGTTTGTTTATCCATTTGCTTATTGAAGGACATCTGGGTTGCTTCCAGTTTTGAGTGGTTAGGAATAAGGTTGCTATAGATATTTATGTCCAGGTATTTGTGTGGATATATATTTTTAAATCACTTAGGTAAACTTAAAGGAGTCTGATTGCTGAATTGTATGTTAAAATTACGTTCAGCTTTGTAGGAAACTGCCAATTTTCCAACATGGCTACACCATGTTGCATTCCCACCAGTTATTAATGAGAATTCCTATTGATCTACAACCCTCCAGCATTTGGAATTTCACTTTTTTAGATTTTAGCTATTCTAATGGCTAAATATCTAATGAAATATGTGATATTTCATTGTTGTTTTAATTTGGGTTTCCCAATTCTTGATGTTAATTTGGATTTTTCTAAAAATATTGAGCATCTTTTCATATATTTCCTATCTGTATACATTTTTGATAAGGTGTCTGTTCAGATCTTTTGCCCATAACTTCATTAACTTATATTTTAGCTTTAAGAGTTATTTGAAAATTTAGCTCTAAGTCTATTTTTCATGTACATGTTTTGCAAATATTTTATCCTAGTCTATGTCCTCATCTTTAATTCTCTCAACAATGTCTTTCACAAAGAACTTTTAAACTTTTAATCAAGTCCAAAACATCAATTTTTTAATTTTATGATTCATTATTTTCATGTTACAGCTAAAAATTAACCATCAAACTTAGGGTCACATAGATTTTCCCATATATTTTCTTTTATAATTTTATAATTTTTATTTTATATTTAGAATATACTTTTTATGTCAGTTATACATCAATACAATTTTTTTGTTTGGTTGTTTTCTGGGGGATTTTTGTTGTTTTTGTCAAGATGAGCCTTGTTTTTCAAGACATTTTTGCCAAGTGCATAACTCCTAGGGATTGAACCGGATTAAAGACAGGCTGTCTTCTGCTCCAAGCTAGCCTGAACTGAGCAAGATCAAAACTCTGGTAACATTTTTTTCTCCTTCCCATATTCTGGTAACTGCCAGGACCAAACCTCATCTTGGTGTAATCAGCCCTGGAGTATCAGTCTGTTATGTCTCCCTCAGGATGTCGATATCTCTGGGTCTCTGGTAAACTTGAGGACCCCTGAAATTTTAGGTTTATTTTTTGAGACTATCATGGTGAGGAAGGTGAGAAAGGACAGATTGGTTTGTACATGGCATACTTTCAAACTCTTAGGTCCATAATGCTTGAAGCATAATACTATACATGGGTTTTTATGCCAAATTTTATGTCTTTTATAAGGTAACCTGAATTGATTATATAAACTAAAATTCTTCTGTTCTTGTGCAAATCTTACTTAAATAATTGATAACCAGGAAACCGGATTCATAGACTCCTTGGAAACCACAGCATGGTTATCAGAAATGCAGGCAGTTGGGCATAGCTGATATTTGAAAAGCCAGATTTATTATACAGCCAATTTTAATGTTGAAGTACCCTCCCTTGGGTTGAAAATTATATTTTGTTAATTAAAATCCCATTTATCTAAATCGTATTAGGTTTCCTACGAATCTGAAATGTGAAAAACTGCAAGTGATACTGACATTATAAAGCCAAGTCTGCACAGGATTTGGTGAGTTATAATTTTCAGATGTGTCCTTGGCCTAGATCTCCCTATGAGGAAAATAAGCGTATAATAAAAGACAAAATAAAGTCCAACATTACACTCTGAGAAGACACACAATTTAGAAGCAAGTGGATATCACCATATTGATAAATCCTTATCCTGAATTATTTTGCAGTGGATATTTGAAAGCAGTAAAATGTTATGATAAATGAAAGTTCTGAAACCAGATTTATGGGTTTGTATCTCAGCTCCAAAAATGACTGGATCACTGATGTTGTATATGTTACTTAATCTCTCTGTGCCCCATTTTCTTAACTAATATGTAGCCATAATGTATCAGGGAACCCTCCCTGATGTTCACATAGGTTCTTTTCTATTTTCCTTAAGCATCAGCCAGCCTGAGAAATAAAGGGACAGAGTACAAAGAGAGAAATTTTAAAGCTGGGCATCCGGGGGAGACATCACATGTCGGTAGGTTCTGTGATGCCCCACAAGCTGCAAAAACCAGCAAGCTTTTATTAGGGATTTTCAAAAGGGGAGGGAGTGTGCAAATAGGTGTGGGTCACAGACATCAAGTACTTTACAAGGTAATAGAATGTCACAAGGCAAATGGAGGCAGGGCAAGATCACAGGACCACAGGACCAGGCTGAAATTATAATTGCTAATGAAGTTTCAGGTACCGTTGTCATTGATAACATCTTATCAGGAGACAGGGTTTTGAGAGAAACCAGTCCCACCAAAAATTTATTAGGCAGGAATTTCCTCTTCCTAATAAGCCTGGGAGCGCTATGGGAGACTGGGGTCTATTTCACCCCTACAGCCTCAACCATAGAAGACGGGCACACTTAACGGGAGCCATCTATAGGCCTATACCCCCAGGCGTGTATTCTCTTTCCCAGGGATGTTCCTTGTTGAGAAAAATAATTCAGCGATATTTCTCCCATTTGCTTTTGAAAGAAGAGAAATATGGCTCTGTTCCGCCTGGATCACCAGCGGTCAGAGTTTATCTCTCTTATTCCCTGAACAATTGCTGTTATCCTGTTCTTTTTTCAAGGTGCCTAGATTTCATATTTGTTCAAACACACATGCTCTACAATTTGTGCAGTTAACGCAATTATCACATGGTCCTGAGGTGACATACATCTTCCTCAGCTGACAGGATTAAGAGATTAAACTAAAGACAGGCATAGGAAATCACAAGGGTATTGATTGGGGAAGTGATAAGTGTCCATGAAATCTTCACAATTTGTTTAGAGATTGCAGTAAAGACAGGCATAAGAAATTATAAAATTATTAATTTGGGGAACTAATACATGTCCATGAAATCTTCACAGTCCACGCTCTTCTGCCATGGCTTCAGCCGGTCCCTCCATTTGGGGTCCCTGACTTCCCGCAACAATAATGGGTTCGATTGCTGCCTCTGCGCACAGGAAAATACCTCACTAGTGTAATTTAGTGCTAATTTGGTAGGAATGAGGTTCTACCTTCACCCTTATTTTCATCAGGATGTCCAAATTCCCTCCAGGTCTCTTCAGGGGAAGCTTACAAGTGTCCAGGACTCTTGAAGATCAGGTGTTCCCTGTTGATAGTAATGCAGGATTTTTTTTGCTCCTTAGCTCAGCTAAAATCTGTGTTCTTGTCTCATGATCAGGAAAATTAGGCAAGCGGACACATGGAAAAGTGAGGAGAGCAGAATGTATTAAAAGAAAGCTCTTAACAAAAAAAGAGGCTGTCCTGCCAACATGTTCCCACCTCACAGACTGAATACCAGACCACCACACATGAGCTGAAGAGACCAGGCTCCTACGCCTACATAAGGTGTGAATTCCTGGTGACTCCACCCCATTCTTCCAGTGTGCATGCAGGCTGTTAGTTTGAGCCACTCCATATTGATTTATTTCCCTCACTGTGCATGGTGTGAAGGGATAGAATTTTTCACCATGGTCAGGTTTAGGCAAGTCCCCTGTGCAGGTTCCCTTATCAGCCTCCTACATCTATCAATAGGTTGGAAGACAGGGGTCCACAATTCACCACAGTTTTATCTCAGGGGTTGCCCAAATCATTTCATCATTCCTGTTTAATTGTCACATTTCTTTTTCTTCCTCATTTCCACAGACCAGTTTTATTTAAGGAAAAAATCTATGTATCCAAAGAAAACCATCTTCTTCAGTTTAGATTGGCAGTTTCTTTCAACCTCTTTTTTTTTTCTTTTCTGTAAGATGGAGGGAGGAAAATTGGCCTTTGGGTGTGAACCCAAACATATCTGAGACAGATCTCAATCAACTGGGAACATTTATTTTGCCAAGGTTAAGGACGCACCTGTGACACGGCCTCAGGAAGTCCTGATGACATATGCCCAAAGTGGTCAGGGCACAGTTCGGTTTTATACATTTTAGGGAGACATGAGACATCAATCAGTATATATAAGATGTATGCTGATTTGTTCTGGAAAGGCAGGACAACTCAAAGCAAGGTAGGAGGCTTCCAGGTCATAGGGAGATAAGAGATAAATGGTTGCATTCTTTTGAGTCTCTGATTAGCCCTTAACTGAATATACAATTTACATGTGAGAGAAGGGTAGAGGCATAGTCATATATGCTTTAGTCTGGCTTAGTGAAACAATAGGCTAAAGGAAGTAATCAGATATGCATTTGTCTCAGTTGAGCAGCGGGATGAGTTTGGGTTCTGTCGGTCCTTTGTCCACAAGGAATTTCCTTGTGGGAAAATTGTGAGGGAGGTATGTAACTTTCCATTACTTTTGTAGCTATCTTATTTTGGAATAAAATGGGAGGCAGGTTTGCCTGACTCAGTTCCCAACTTGGATTTTCCCTTTGTATTAGTGCTTTTGGGGTCCCTAGATTTATTTTTCTTTCACATTTCCCACCTTTTCTTTTGAAAATCTTTCAGAGAAAGCATTTTAGATGAAATTGAGTCTCTGGTCTCAGGTTTTTTTCTGATCTCTCATGCATAGAATGGTTTATCCCTAAATGGGTTTACCCCATGTTATTAGGGAAGCTCATTTTTAGCAGGTTGTAAAGTCTCACATCCTGAAAAGAAACAATAGGAGGAGGAAGAGAGAAAAACTACAACAAACAAACAAATAAACAAAAAGGAAAGAACAATTATAGAAAATAGATATAGGCCATATTATTCTGAAGTCCACACATCAGTAGGCAGGTGTAAAGATGGTTTATGAATGTAAATACGTTGCTATTTTTTTTTAATCTTCAACTATCATTTTAAGTTCAGGTGTACATGTGCAGGACAGGCAGGTTTGTTGCATAGGTAAACGTGTTTCATAGTGATTTGCTGCAAGGATCATTAAATCACCCAGGTATTAAGCCCAGCATTCATTTGCTGTTCTTCCTGATGCTCTCCCTTCCCCACCCCATCAATAGGCTTCAGTGGGTGTGGATCCCCCCCTTGTGTCCATGTGTTCTCATCACTCAGCTGCCACTTATAAGAGAGAACATGTGGTGTTTGATTTTCTGTCTGTGCATCAGTCTGCTGAAGATAATAACTTCCAGCTTTATCCATGTCCTTGCAAAGGACATGATCTCACTAATTTTTATGGCTGCATAGTATTCCATAGTGTATATGTACCATATTTTATTTGTACAGTGTATCATTGATGGGCATTTAGGTTGAATCCATGTCTTTGCTATTGTGAATAGTGCTGTAATGAACATACGTGTGTATGTAACTTTATTATAGAATGATTTATATTCCTTTGGGTGTATACCTAGAAATGAGATTGCTGGTCTAATGGTATTTATGACTCTAGATCTTTGAAGAATTTCCTCAATGTCTTCCACAATAGTCAAACTAATTTACACTCTCATCAACAGTGTAAAAGTGTTCCTTTTTCTCTGCAACCTTATCACTATCTGTTATTTCTAGACTTTTTAATAATAGCCATACTGACTGGCATGAGATGGTATGTCATCATGGTTTTGATTTGTATTTGTCTAGCAGTCAGTGATATTGATGTTGAGCTCTTTCATATTTTTTTGGCCACATGTATGTCTTCTTTTGAGA